>NC_083410.1:71928962-72568037 GCF_020745735.1 Hemiscyllium ocellatum
CCACGTCTCTTAATTCCATTCCCCCCAACCCCCCCACCTTCCCAATCCTATCGGTCAAATGTAATTATCCCGAAACCAAAAAGATTCTTATACCGGACTTAATATGCAAGAAATAGGAGTTCTGTAATTCATAGATACTAAAGCGAGAGTCGATTGAAGGAGGACAGTTTCCACGTAGAGGTCACTTCTGTGAGAAGAGAACTGATGGATTGCTCACACAGCATATCTGTATCATATAAGGTGTATTTTCATACATATCAAAATTATGTTATATATAGTTATTGAGTTGTACAGCATGGATGCAGACCCATCGGTCCAACTCATCCATGCTGACCAGATATCCTAAATATATCCAGTCCCACTTAATAGCATTTGGCCAATATGCCTCTAAACCCTTCCTATTCATATACTCATTCAGATGTATTTTAAATTTTGTAATCGTATCAGACTCCTCCACTTCCTCTGCAGCTCATTCCAATACAGGCACCACCCTCTGTGTGAACAAGTTGCCCTTGGGTCCCTTTTAAATTGTTCCCCTCTCACCTTAAATCTATGCCTACAGTTTTGGAGTTGCCCACCCAAGGGAAAAAAAACTTTGCCTATTCACCCTATCTATGCCCCTCACGATTTTATGAACCTCTATAAGGTCAACCCTCAGCCTTTGACACTACAGGGAAAATAGTCCCAGCCTGTACGGCCTCTCTCTACATCTCAAACCCTCCAATCCTGGCAACACCCTTATAAATCTTTTCTGAACACTTCCTACAGCAGGGAAACCAGAATTGCATTCAATATTCCAAAAGAGATCTAGCCAAAGTGCTGTACAGCCATAACATGACCTCCCAACTCTTATACTCAATGCACTGACCAATCGCGGGAGAATTTGACCAAAACTGACACAAAACTGTGTAGAAACCATTATGCTTGGTGATAAAATGGTTTCTAAACAGTTTTGTGTCAATTTTAGTCAAATTCTCCCATACCAATAAAGGCAAACATACCAAACATCTGCTTCACTATCCTGTTTACCTGGCATTCTACTATTGAAGAACTATGCACTCCAAGTTCTCTTTGTTTATCAATACACCCCAGGGCCTTACCAATAAAAATATAAGACCTGCCTGTTTTGCCTTTACAAAATGCAGCACCTCACATTTATCTAAATTAAACTGCATCTGCCACTCCTCAGCCCATTGGCTCATCTGATCAAGATCCCATTGTACTCTGAGGTAACCTTCTTTGTTGTCCAGTAAACCACCAATTTTGGTGTCATCTGCAACTATACTCTCTTATGCTCACATACAAATTACTTATATAAATGACGAAAAGCTGTGTACCCAGCAGCAATTCTTGTGGCACACCACTGTTCACAGGCCTCCAATCTGAAATGCAACCCTGCACCACCACCCTCTGTCTTTTACCTTTGAGTCAGTTCTTGTTCTCCCTGTATTTCATGAGACCTAACCTCACTAACCAATCGACCATGAGGAACCTTGTCAAATGCCTTACTGAAGTCCATATTGATCATGTCTACCACTCTGCCCCCATCAATCCTTTACATTACTTCTTCAAAAAACTCAACCAAGGCAGTGAGACATGATTTCCCATGCACAAGTCATGTTGACTATCCCTAAACAAATACGTCCAAATACATATAAATCCTTCCCTCAGGATTCCATCCAACAACTTGTCCACAACCGACGTCAAGCTTACCAGTCTATAGTTCCCTGGCTTTTCCTTCCCACCTTTCTTAAATAGTAGAGCCATGTTAGCTAACCTCCAGTCTTCTGGCACCTCACCTGTGGCAATCAATGATACAAATATCTTAGCAAGGGGCCCAACAATGGCTTCCCACAGAGTTCTAGGGTATGTCTGATCAGGTCCTGGTGATTTATCCACCATTATGCATTTTATGATATCCAGCACCTCTTCCTCTGTAATATGGATATTTTTCAAGATATCGCCATCAATTTCTCCATGTTCTCTGTCTTCCATGTCCTTCCCCACAATTAACACTGATGCAAAATACTTCTTTAGTATCTCAACCTTTTCCAGTGGTGCCACACATAGATGGCTTTGCTGATCTTCAAGGAGCCTATTTTCTCCCTAGTTATTCATTTGTCCTTAATATATATGTAGATTCCCTTTGAAATCTTCTTAAGCCTATTTGTCAAGGCTATCTCATGTCGACTTTTTCCCATCCTGATTTCCCTGTTAAGTATACTCCTACTGTCTTTATAGTCTTCGAGGGATTCACTTGATCTCTGCTGTCTGTACCTGACATATGTTTCTTTCTTATTCTTGACCAAAACCTCAATTTCTCTAGTCATGCAGCATTCTCTACACCTGCCAACCTTGTCCTTCACCCTAACAGGAACATATTGTCCCTGGACTCCCGTTATCTCATTTTCGAAGGCTTCCCATTTTCCAGTCGTTCCTTTACCTGCGAACATCTACCCCCAAGCTTGTGAAAGTTCTTGCCTAATATCGGCAAAATTGGACATCCTCTAATTTAGAACTTTAACTTTTAGATCCGGTCTATCATTTTTTATCACAATTATAAAACTAATAGAATTATGGTCACTGGCCTCATAGTGCTTCCCAATTGAAACCTCAGTCACCTGCCCTGCCTTGTTTCCAAAGAGTAGGGCAAGTTTTGCACTTCTTTATTAGGCATATCCATATACCAAATCAGAAAATTTTCTTGTACACACTTAATAAATTCCTCTCCATCCAAGCCTTTAACACTATCGCAGTCCCACTCTATATTTTGAAAGTTAAAATCGCCTACCATAAACATCTTATTATTCTTACAGATATCCTGACAAATTTGTTTCTCATTTTCCCTCTGACTGCTGGGGGGGGTGGGGGGGGGTGTCAATAGTGCAATTTTAATACAATGACCTTCCCTTTCTTATATCTCAGTTCCATTCAAATAACTTCACTGGATGTATCCTCTGGAATATCCTCCCTACATTCATCTGTAGTGTTATACCTATCAAAAATACCAACTCTCAACCCTCCCCCTCCCCCCACCCCTTACTAGTTTTACATTCTCCTGAGCAGCTCTAGCAAATCTCACCTCCAGTATACTAGCCCTTTCCAATTCAGGTGCAATCCGTCCTTCTTATACAGGTCACTTCTTCCCCAGAAAAATGAAGAAACAAATACATGAATCCTTCTGCCCTGCACCAGCTCCTCAGCCATTCATCTGCTCTATACTCCTATCCCTACCCTGACTAGCTCATGGAACTGAGAGTAATCCAAATATTACTCCCTTCAAGGACATACCTTTTAATTCCTGCCTGATTTCCTATATTCTCTCCTCCGAATCTTGTCCTTTTCTCTTGCTATGTCTTTAGTTTTAGACCTCTTGCTGTCGCTCTCCCCTTTTAGAATATTCTGTACCCTCTCCAAGACCTCCTTGATTCTGCCATGAGAGAGGCAACACACCATTCTGATTTCTCATTGTCAGCTACAGAAATGTCTGTTTGACCCTCCGCACAGAGAGTCCCCTATCACAATTGATTGCTTGGAACCTGACACAATCCTTATTATGTTAGAACCAGTCTTGGAAGCAGAAACGTGGCTGCCAGTGCTACATTCCCCCTGAAAGTCTATCACCCCCTATGTTTTGAGGTGGGTATGCCCCCAGGAGATTTATGCACTACCTGCCTTCCTCGCCTACCTTTCCCGGAGGTAACCCACTGTGGGCGGCACAGTGGCACAGTGGTTAGCACTGCTGCTTCACAGCGCTTGAGACCCGGGTTCAATTCCTGACTCAGGCGACTGACTGTGTGGAGTTTGCACGTTCTCCCCGTGTCTGCGTGGGTTTCCTCCGGGTGCTCCGGTTTCCTCCCACAGTCCAAAGATGTGCGGGTCATCTAAATTGCCCGTAGTGTTAGGTAAGGGGTAAATGTAGGGGTATGGATGGGTGGCGGGTCGGTGTGGACTTGTTGGGCCGAAGGGCCTGTTTCCACATTGTAAGTAATCTAATTCTCTCTATTCAGTATCTATTGTCCCTTCAATGTTTCAAATCTGTTGGATCTTTCAATTATTGTAGTAGCTGTTCCCTTGTTAAAGAAGGGGAGTAGAGACAACTTTGGTTGTGGGTAAAGTGTTAGAAGGTGTTATAAGAAATAGAATTTGTCATCACCTAGAGAGGAATAAGTTGATTAGGGATAGTCAATACGCTTTTGTGAAGGTCAGGTCATGCTTCACAAATCTTATTGCGTTCTTTGAGATGATGACCAAACAGGTGGATGAGAGTAAAGCGGTTGATATGGTGTATATGGATCTCAGTAAGGCATTTGATAAGATTCCCCACAGTAGGCTTTGGCACAAAATATGGAGGTAGGGAATTGAGGGTGATTCAGTCATTTAGATCATAAATTGGCTTGGTGAAAGAACACAGAGGGTGGTGGTTGATGGGAAATATTCATCCTAGAGTTCAGTTATTTGTGGGGGTAGTGCAAGGATTTGTTTTGGGTCCACTGTTTTTTGTCATTTGTATAAATGACCTGGATTAAGGCCTGGAAGGATTGGTTAGTAAAAAGTTGTGAGAAGATTTGTAGCTCGGGTGCTCGTTGTTGTCGTTGTTCGCCGAGCTGTGAGTTTTTGTTGCAAACGTTTCATCCCCTTTCTAGGTGACATCTTCAGTACTTGGGAGCCTCCTGTGAAGCGCTTCTGTGCTGATTCCTCCGGCATTTATACTGGTTTGAATCTGCTGCTTCCGGTTGTCAGTTGCTGTCCGCTGCAGTGGTTGGTATATAGGGTCTAGGTCGATGTGTCTGTTGATAGAATTCGTGGATGAGTGCCATGCTTCTAGGAATTCCCTGGCTGTTCTCTGTTTGGCCTGCCCTATAATAGTGGTGTTGTCCCAATCAACACGAATTTGATTGGGACAACACCACTATTACAGGGCAGGCCAAACAGAGAACAGCCAGGGAATTCCTAGAAGCATGGCACTCATCCACGAATTCTATCAACAGACACATCGACCTAGACTCTATATACCGACCACTGCAGCTGACAGCAACTGACAACCGGAAGCAGCAGATTCAAACCAGTATAAATGCCGGAGGAATCAGCACAGAAGCGCTTCACAGGAGGCTCCCAAGCACTGAAGATGTCACCTAGAAAGGGGATGAAACGTTTGCAACAAAAACTCCCAGCTCGGCGAACAGAACCACAACAACGATTGATTAGTAAATTTGCACATGACACTATGGTCAGTAGAGTTGTGGATAGTGACGAAGGATGTTGTAGTTTATCGAGGGACATAGATAAGCTGCAAAGCTGGGCTGAAAGGTGGGAAATGGAGTTTAATGCAGAAAAGTGTGAGATGATTCACTTTGGAAGGAGTAACAGGAATGCAGAGTACTGGGCTAATGATAAGATTCATAGTATTGTAGATGAGCAGAGAGAACTCAGTGTTCATGAACATAGATCCTTGAAAGTTGTCACTTAGATTTATAGGATTGTTAAGAAGGCATACGGTTTGTTAAATTCTATTGAAAGAGGGATTGAGTTTCGGAACCAAGAACTCATACTGAGCTGTACAAAACTCTGATGTGGCCACATTTGGAATATTGTGTACAGTTCTGGTCATCGCATTAGAATGTGGATGTGGAAGCTTTGGAAAGGGTTCAGAGGAGATTAACAAGGATGTTACCTGGTATGGAGGGACGGTCTTATAAGGAAAGACTGAGGGACTTGAGGCTGTTTTCATTGGAGAGAAGAAGGTTGAGAAGTGACTTAATTGAGACTTATAAGAAAATCAAAGGATAAGATAGGTTGGACAATGAGAGCCTTTTTCGCCAGATGGGGATAGCCAGCAGGAAGAGATATAGCTTTAAATTGAGGGGTGATAGATATAGGAAAGCTGTCAGAGGTAGTTTCTTTACTTCAAAAATAATAGGGGCATGGAACGCACTATCTCTGGGACACCCACACCAATCAACCCCACCGCCCCGTGGCCAAACACTTCAACTCCCCCTCTGCCAAGGACATGCAGGTCCTGGGCCTCCTCTATTGCCACTTCCTTACTACAAATGTCTGGAGGAAGAACACCTCATCTTCCGCCTTGGGACCCTTCAACCAAAAGGCATCAATGTGGATTTCACCAGTTTCCTCATTTCCCCACCCTCCACCTTACCCCAATTTCAACCTTCCGGCTCAGCATCGTCCTCATGGCCTATCCCATCTGTCCATCTTCCTTCCTACCTATCTGCTCCACCCTCCCCTCTGACCTATCACCTTTACCTCCACCTCCATCCACATATTATATTCTCACCAACCTTCCCCCCCAGCCACCCCTCCCTTCTCCCATTTATCTCCCCACCCCTAAGGCTCCCAGCCTCATTCCTGATGAAGGGCTTTTGCCTGAAACGTTGATTTTCCTGCTCCTCGAAATGTTGATTTTCCTGCTGCCTGATCTGCTGTGCTTTTCCAACACCATGCTCTTGACTCTAATCTCCAGCATCTGCAGTACTCACTTTTGCCTCGCCAACTTTAAGGGCATTTAAATGGTAATTAGATAGGCATATAGACAAGAATGGAATAATGTAGGTTAGATGGACTTCAATTTGGTTCCACAGGTTGGCACAACATCGAGGGCTGAAGGGCCTGTACTGCGCTGTAATGTTCTATGTTCTATGTTCAAACTGACAGAATGGTAACTTGTCCCCATATGACCCTCTTAGAATGGATGATGAAGCAAAGACATGCTTCTTGCTACTCTTGACATTCATCCTAATCGCCCCAATTGTATTTCTCTGGTAGTTACATCAGATCTTGAAACACCTAATTCTATCCAATATCTAATAACGAGATCAATAGGGCAGCAAGGTTTTCTCTGGGCATGCACTATATGCACTGGGTCATACAACCCCCAGTGTCTTAAATTGGAAGAGTAGGTATTTTGGTTTGGATTTTGTAATCATGTGCTAGACAATCTAATGTTCATATTTTTTGATTTTGTTATTGTAAAATTCTTAGGTTTTAAACTATGGACCTAGTGGCTTCAATCTTTTAGTAATCTTTTGGATTCGGAACAGAAATCCCAATCTCTACAAAAAGAGCAAGAGTTTGATGCCTGACTAAGTTTCTAGTATGACAAGAAAATGATTATAGAGAGTGTAAGCATCATACAAAAAAATTATGGAAATTAAAACATGCTGCACTTTACGAATTAGAATCCCAACAGTGTGGAAACTGGCCCTTCAGCCCAACACCCTGATTAACCCACTCCTAACTAAAGCACCTAACTTAGGCATCCATAAATGCTATGGGCAATTTAGCATGGCCAGTTCACCTTTCCCCTCTTTGGATTGTGGGAGGAAACCAGAGCCTCTGGAGGAAACCCACGCAGACAGCGGGAGGATGTGCAGACTCCACACAGATAGTCGCCCAAGGCTGGAATCGAACCCTGGTTCCTGGCACTGTGAGGCAGTAGTGCTAACCACTGAGCCACTGTGGTGCCCCGTACCTTTGCTACATACTAAGAATAATTGCATAAAATGCAGTTAGAAATTTGGATATTTGTCTTGTTCCTTGTCTGTGAAATCATTTGGCCCATTGAGTCTGCACCAACTATCCAAAGACCAACCCACCAAGACCCAGCTCTCATCATTCCATATTCTTCATGGCTAATCCATCTTGCCTACACATTTCTGCACACTATAGCATGGCCAATCCACCCAATCTACAGAGCTTAGGCTGAAATCAGGACATCTGGCAGAAACCCATACACACACAGGGAAAAATGCAAATTCCACACAGATGAAGCTGGAATCAAACCTGGGTTCCTGGCACTGTGAGGGAACATTGCTCTGCTTCTTTGTTGCTCCCTATTCTCTACTTTCTGCAAAGGTCTCTTGTGGCCTGTTGAATATGTGCAGTTCCATGCTTAGAATGAAGAACTGAAGGGCTTTTGCCTGAAACGTCGATTTTGCTGCACTTTGGATGTTGCCTGAACTGCTGTGCTCTTCCAGCACCACTAATCCAGAATCTGGTTTCCGGCATCTGCAGTCATTGTTTTTACCTCCTTTCTCATTTGGATTGACTTCACTTGCACCTTGTGGAAATAAGAAACTTCCCTGAGTTACATCTTCACTGTAGTTTTTGGCTAGATGATAAACATTCTAAACACTGTTAGGATGCCATTCTGGATTTTATGAGAACATTATTATTTGGAGTGTGATGAAGTCAAGGGACAAATTTGCTGTAAATTAGGTTATGTGATGCAAAGTGAGTATGGGATGCACTTACCCATCAGAACATAAGACATAGGAGCAGAAATTAGGCCATTCAGCCCATCAAGTCTGCTCTGCCATTCAATCATAGCTAATAAGTTTCTCAACCCCATTCTCCCACTTTCTCCCCGCAACCCTTGAATCCTCTTGACAATTAAGAACCTATCTAACTTGGTCTTAAATATACTCAATGACCTGGCTTCCACAGCCTTCTGTGGCAATGAATTCCATGGATTCGCCACTCTCTGGCTGAAGAAGTTTTTCCTTATCTCCATTCTAAAAGGTCTTCCCTTTACTCTAAGACCTTGGGTCCTAGTCTCTCCTACCAATGGAAATATCTTTCTAACATCTACTCTGTCCAAACTATTCAGTATTCTGTATGTTTCAATTAGATTCCCCACCCCACCCCCATCCTTCTAAACTCCATCAAGTAAAGACCCAAAGTCCTCATATGTTCTTCACATGTTCACCTTTTCATTCCTGGGACCATTCTCGTGAACCTCTTCTGAACACACTTCAGGGCCATACATCCTTCCTGAGATATGGGGCCCAAAACTGCACACAATATTCCAAATGTAGCCTGACCGGAGCCTTATAGAGCCCAGCTCTCATCATTCCACATTCTTCATGGTTAATCCACCTTGCCTACACATTTCTGCACACTATAGCATGGCCAATCCACCCAATCTACAGAGCTTAGGCTGAAACCAGGACATCTGGCAGAAACCCATACACACACAGGGAAAAATGCAAATTCCACACAGATGAAGCTGGAATCAAACCTGGGTCCCTGGCACAGTGAGGGAACATTGCTCTGCTTCTTTGTTGCTTTTATATTCAAGTCCCCTTGAAATAAATGTCATCATTACATTTGCCTTCCTAACTACCTACTGAACCTGCAAGTTTACCTTGAGGGAATCTGAGACTAGAACTCTCAAGTCTCTTTGCCGTTCGTACTTATAATTTTTTTTCCCATGTAGAAAACAGTCCATGCCTCTGTTCTTCATACCAACCTGCATGACCTCTCACTTTCCCATGTTTGAACTCCCTCTGCCACATCTTTTTCCACTCTCCTATCTGTCCAAATCCATCCGCAGCCTCCCCACCTCCTCATCGTCCTTTGACCTATCTTTGTATCATCTACAATCTTAGCCAGAATGCCTTAGTTCCTTTCATCGAGATCATTAATGTATAAAGTGAAAAGTTGTAGTGCCTACACTGAACCTTGTGAAACACCACTTGCCACCAGCTGCCACTGTGAGAAGGACCTTTTTATTCTCACTCTGCTTTCTGCCACACAAGCCAAGCTTCTAACCATGCTAGCACCTTGTCCCTAACACTATGGGGCCTTATGTTTTTCAGTAGCTACCTATACGGTACCTTGTCAAAAGCCTTCTTGAAGTCCAGGTAGACATTGGCTCTCCATTGGCTCTCTTTGGTCTAACCTGCTCATTACTTCCTCAAAGAATTCAAGCAGATTTGTCAGGCATGACCTCCCCTTGATGAAACTATGCTGACTTTGCCCTATTTTACCATACACTTCCAACTATTCAGAAATCTCACCCTTCACAATGGATTCCAGGATCTTAGCCTGGAATCCCGGGAAATAGTTTTCCAATAGACACCTTATTAATAATGAGAGGTAGGAACAGAAGTAGACCATTCAGCCCATTGAATCAACTCTGCCATTCAATGAGATTATGGCTGGTCCAAGACTGTTCAACTCCAATTTCCTGTCTTTTCCCTGTAATCCTTGATTCCCTTACTAATTAAAATCTTTTTGTCTCAGCATTAAACATTCTCAACAGCCCAAGCTATACAGCCTTCTGCAGAAAAGAATTTCCCCTAATCTCTGTCATATTGTGAGGAACTCCTTACACTTGGATTATGCCATGTGATCCCAGACTCTCCCATAAAGTGAAATAACCATTCCACATTTACACTATCAGGTCCCCGGGACTCTTGTATGTTTGAAAAAGGTCACCTTTCAATTTTTCTAAATTCCAATGAACACAGGACCAATCTACTCAACCTTTCCTCATAAAAGGTAAGTATTTAAAGAACTTACCTCGACGACAACGGTTTTTTCACCACAGAGAGCGGCGCGAGCTGGGCGGAAGTGAGGTTGGAGCGCAGAGCTGGTAGGGAAGCTGGTCTGGCTGCACACCCTCCCCCTTAAGGATTTTGAAGACACGGTCCGAGACGTCTTGGATCCTGGCACCCGGGAGGCAACAAACCATCCGAGAGTCTCGCCCATGTCCACAGAACCGCCTGTCCGTCCCTCTAACTAGAGAGTCTCCTATAACTAGCGCTCTCCTCCTCTCCCCCTTTCCCTTCTGAGTCTCAGAGCCAGACCTCACGCCACAGACCCCATCACTGCAATTCTTTGAGGGGGTGACCAAGCATGTGGATGAGGGTAGAGCAGTGGATGTAGTGTACATGGATTTTAGTAAGGCATTTGATAAGGTTCCCCATGGTAGGCTTATGCGGAAAGTCAGGAGGCATGGGATAGAGGGAAATTTGGCCAATTGGATAGAAAACTGGCTAACCAGTCGAAGTCAGAGAGTGGTGGTAAATGGTAAATATTCAGCCTGGAGCCCAGTTACAAGTGGAGTTCCACAGGGATCAGTTCTGGGTCCTCTGCTGTTTGTAATTTTTATTAATGACTTGGATGAGGGAGTCGAAGGGTGGGTCAGTAAATTTGCAGATGATATGAAGATTGGTGGAGTTGTGGACAGTGAGGAGGGCTGTTGTCGGCTGCAAAGGGACTTAGATATGATGCAGAGCTGGACTGAGGAGTGGCAGATGGAGTTCAACCCTGCCAAGTGTGAGGTTGTCCATTTTGGAAGAACAAATAAGAATGCGGAATACAGGGTTAACGGTTGGGTTCTTAGTCAGGTGGAGGAACAGAGGGATCTTGGGGTCTATGTGCATAGATCTTTGAAAGTTGCCACTCAGGTGGATAGAGCTTGTAAGAAGGCCTATGGTGTATTTGCGTTCATTAGCAGAGGGATTGAATTCAAGAGTCGTGAAGTGATGTTGCAGCTGTACAGGACTTTGGTTAGGCCACATTTGGAGTACTGTGTGCAGTTCTGGTCGCCTCACTTTAGGAAAGATGTGGAAGCTTTGGAGAGGGTGCAGAGAAGATTTACCAGGATGTTGCCTGGAATGGAGAATAGGTCGTACGAGGATAGGTTGAGAGTTCTCGGCCTTTCTTCGTTGGAACGGCGAAGGATGAGGGGTGACTTGATAGAGGTTTATAAGATGATCAGAGGAATAGATAGAGTAGACAGTCAGAAACTTTTTCCCCGGGTACAACAGAGTGTTACAAGGGGACATAAATTTAAGGTGAAGGGTGGAAGGTATAGGGGAGATGTCAGGGGTGGGTTCTTTACCCAGAGAGTGGTGGGGGCATGGAATGCGCTGCCCGTGGGAGTGGTAGAGTCAGAATCATTGGCGACCTTTAAGCGGCAATTGGATAGGTACATGGATGGGTGCTTAATCTAGGATAGATGTTCGGCACAACATCGTGGGCCGAAGGGCCTGTTCTGTACTGTATTGTTCTATGTTCTATCTAAAACAATTCTTTAATACTCAGGATCAACCTAGTGAACCTTCTCTGGTTCATTGTCAATGCTAGTACATGCCGGTATTCCTTAGATAATGGGACAAATAGTACTTGTTACAGTCCCATAGAAGCTTAGGTCTGTTCTCTTGTTAGAGACAGAAAACTGGTGGTGGTTGACTGTTGATAAAAGAAAAGGAGGAAATACCCTTTAATTTTAATTAAGGAATAATGAGCTACTGAATAAATACAAGTCAAACATTTTCTGGGTGAGAACAGAATAGTCTAAGATCATTTGACTGATTCCTTTATTATTGACAACTATTAACATATCTATAACATAAACAATGTTTGCATAACAACATTGAACAAAAGGGTAGAATGCTTGAATGACATGGGTAACAGTGAGGTTTATGGTATAATGCTCGAGATGTCCAGTGAGATGCATCTTAACATCAGAAGTAATTCATTGCATCTTTTCTGCATCTTCTGGGTGTTGAGGCGAGTTTCTGACTTAACAGTGACAAGATGCCTTTTACTAAGGATTATTGCTGTTAACTAACTTATGAATAGCACATTTTGCCTCATAAATATGCAGCTTCCCATTTTAGAAAATGTGCTGAGAAACCTAATATCAAGAATTTTCAACATAGTAGTTAGAGTAGGTACTTTGCAACTTCAGCTCACCATTTGCTCCAAAGAACCACAGGGCATCAACATCTCAGGGAAATCTGCATGTGCACTGGATGTGAAGGGAAATAGTTGGGGGGGGGCAAATAATCAAATGTTGAGTGGCCCACTACTCTTCATGATTCTTTTTGACCTATTTTGGCCAGTCTCCTGGAATGAGAGACGGATAAGTACTAAGGGATGAAAGAGGATGGCACGGCTGTTCATTTTGGTGCAGGTAGGGATGTGTTCCCAGAAAGTGCATGGAGTGGGTGAGCACAATTTGAGGGAAGATGACACAGGCACTACTGAAAGTTGTAGAGCAAAGTCCTTGGTGTGAGGTGGACATAGTAGCACAGATAGAATGAGTGTGAAGTTTCAGAGAAAGGGTGGTGGCACTTATATGGCAAAGTAGATGTAATCGTTGACTTTCTTCTTATATTGCTGTGCATTCCTCCAGACATCTGAGTCTGCACTGACCCAGGTGACAATCTCAGACCAAGCTGGTACTGGCTGTTGTGGCCTCCTGAAATGTTTCTGGAAGAAGAGGACATCCCACATCTGTACCATCTCATCCAGAAGCCCTTCAGGTCTCTGCCCATATCATGAGGCATCATGTATGCCATTTATGGTGCAATTGTCAGGAACTATGCATAAGAGCTCTGGACAAGCAATGCATGGTCAGAGCATAACTAACTTTTAAAGATGGTGCTGGTACCAGGGATGCCAATCAATTTTAGGATCCCAGCAGTGGCAAATTGCTCCAAGATGGCATATGGAAAGGTGGAGATGGAATTGGATGAGAAGGGAAGGACAAGTAGTTCATAAGGTTTATTAGCAAGATACAGTGAGTACTCTGGCTAGGCCTTGAAGAAAAATCTATAAAATCCTGTGCAACTAATGGGCGAAAAAATACCATGTAGCCTCAACTCTTCATTGAGTACACAGTGTTTGAACAACAAAATGTAAATTGGATCAAAGGACATAACCTCATGGGTCTGATATTCCTCACAGGAATCTTTATTGAAGTTAAGATTTTAAATCTCTGTCATCTAGAGAAGTTGGCCACACGTTGCTGCTTTATTCAAACTTGTGGTCCCTCTCGTTTTCCTCTCATTTCCTCTCATGCCTTGTCTTTAACAATGTCTAGACTTCCTCATCATTTTTTCCTGAAACTTGAAATAGACATGATGCAGAACAGTTATATTCTAAATTAAATATTCCTCTGCTTTATTTGTAGCTTAATTTGATAATTTCCAACTATATCTTAGTGCTTAATCTTATTTCTGGAATTGTGACGTGGTTGTTTATATCAAAGTTGTGACTGTTGTTTGTCTGTTTTTTATGTTACAATGCTAATATTTATGTACTAGAACAAATGTAAATAGCTTAATCTTAGTTTACTTTTTGATTATTTTATATTGAAGAACTAGTCCCATCTACTAAGTAGTCAATCTATTATTTATTATTATCTATTCTTTAATTGAAGGTATGAACTAACGCAAAGTTACAAAGTGCATTAGAGAGAGAACAGAAATGATTTAGAAAAATGGTTCCAGAAATGAAAATCTTCAGTTATGAAGATAGATTGAAAAAAAAATTGAAATTGTTCTCTTTACAGTGAAGACAGAGGAGATTTGATAGTGGTTTTCAAAATCATGAGCAGGTGGGACAGAGTACATTAGGAGAACCTGTTTACTCTTGCAAAAGAGGCAAGAACAAGAGGGCATACCCCTAATTTAAAGTGAGGTGCAAACAAAGCACAGTTGTTATGAGAAAAAAGACTTTTTCACACAGTCAGTAGTTGAGGTGTGGAATGCACTGCCTGGAAATGTGGTGGAAGCAGGCTCAATGGAAGCATTCAAGAGGGCATTGGATGATTATTTGGAATGAAGTAATTCGGAGAAAAAGCACAACATTAGTACAAGCAATGTTACCCATTTGAAGGGTTGGGCAGACACAAACGAATGGCCTTGTCAAGTTTCATAACATTTTTGTGATTCTGAGTCACAATGGGAAGTATATAGGGATAGCATCTAGTCAGGAATGCTAATCTTCATGACAAGATGAATTGAAAGTGCAAAGGTTATGCTTCAGTTATTTTGCAGTGTTAGTGAGACTACCTCTCAAATACTGTTTCCAGTTTTGACGTCCCTAGTTATGGATTATGAAAGTGCTTTCAAGGCTGACAGCATCTTCACCAACACGAATGGTTTCCAGTCACTGAATGCAAACCAATCCTTCAGGTCTGCACAAAGAAGCTGCAATTATCCCTGTGGCAGCCATAAGTGAGCATCACTGGCAAAACAAGTCTTTTTTGCTTATTCATAGTTGTCCTTGAAAATGTGGTTGTGGTAGTGGTAGTCTGTGATGTAGAGATGTCCTCAATGCAGTGAATACCTTGATGACCACAACCTGCACCAATAATGGCTTCAAATGCTACAGTCCTCTCATCCGGACTGTCAGGTTCAGTAAACAGTATCTGTTTTAATTGGCCTTCTTGAACAGGGTACAGTTGACCATCCTGATGTAATGATGAGCTACAGACTAGGAGATGTTACAATTGTCTCCAGAAGATCTCTGAAGTGATCCTGAGTTACAGGACACAGCTCATCTCCCATTACGACGTACTGCTCAATAACAGTCTCTCTGGAGCATTAGTAATCAAAGGTCACAAAATTGCCTTGACAGTTGTGGGATGTTGGATCTCTGATATTAACCTCTCTCAGCTAGGCAATCTCTTCAATGTACCACAAGCAGGTTAAAGGCTTCTACTGTTTGTCACAGTGCTACTACCTCTCCTCCTGCCTCCCAGAGCACTTCCAAAGGGCTAACAAAATCCAGCTCTATATTTCTGCTTACAAAGTCAGGGGTCTGGTCTTCTTTTTAACTGTTTCCTAAACTTGTCATTGTCTTGAAAGATTTAGGTGCAGATCTTTCCCAGGAGCTGGCAATAATAAGGATCAACTGCCCTTTGTGTGGAGAGAGACTGTCAACCTGCCCCAATTAAAGGAATTTTCTCGCCTCGCCTGCACATTTCCAGTGGTGGAGCAGTCCCCTGCTGAGTAAGGAGACAATCAATTCACTGGTGACAGCTTCCCTATGGCAGTTTGTGAGGGTCAGAATGAGAGGCTATATCTTATAATGAGGAACTTGCGAACAAGACAGCCTACCACATGGCTTCAATGATCCAAGTGGGAGTTTGCCACTTGGCAGTCTAAAGCAAGGAGCTTGCCACCATTCCCAGTTTCAAAATATTTAATTGTTTTTAGGTTTCCAAGGGCACATCCAATGCTGAGCCTCTGATTGGAAGAGCAGCATTAGGAGACTTTCTAACAGTGTGGTCCAGAAACTCACAAGAAACTTTTGCTCCACATTCTTTATTAACAAAACTCAATTAAATCCAAGTTAGGAGCACAGAGCCTAAAATTCACAAAACCCCAGGAGAGATGACCCACACACGCGCACGTGCCTGCACACACACACACATACACTAAGATTTTCATTCTGGGGTGGTGGGGTTTCTTGAGAGCCAGATCTGGCCAGAAGGCCTGCTTCAGTGTCCCAGAACTGTATTGACATTTTAAAAATCAAGTAATTAAATTAAAAACATTCTTCATTTTGTCATGCTTCACATCCTTTCAAAACTCCCACACATTCCCATGCCACCATAAATCCTTATATCATTCATATATGCCTATGTACCCAATCCCTTTATAGTTTCTCTATCAACTTAGTGTCAACACATTCCATCCAAACTTTATCCATACCTCTGCCCTTACACCTATTATGTTCACTCGTGGCAGACCTCAGGACATGTGCTGAGATAAAATTATATCAATTTCCAAGTGTCTGTTGTGGACTTGATTCTCCTTAAAAAGAAAACATTCATGCTTTGGGGAAAGAAAAGCATTCAATACATTTAATTTTCTTGAACTCCACATTATCTTTTAACCACAGGCATTTAATTCAAATGCATAATGCTTTGTGTTGCAAATCACAATCCACTTTAAAGAGTCTGCCATTTGGAGCTGTAAACCAATGTTTGAAAAACAGGCAGCATACTGTGATGATGTCTGGTTATGAAATCATCGTGTAGCATCAATATAGCAATGAGAGCCCTCAGGTTTACTTCAACAGACAAAATGTAAAAGCAGGGAGCCTGAAGCTAGATTAGATTACTTACAGTGTGGAAACAGGCCCTTCGGCCCAACAAGTCCACACCGACCCGCCGAAGCGCAACCCACCCATACCCCAACATATACCCCTTACCTAACACTATGGGCAATTTAGCATGGCCAATTCACCTGACCCACACATCTTTGGACTGTGGGAGGAAACCGGAGCACCCGGAGGAAACCCACGCAGACACGGGGAGAACGTGCAAACTCCACACAGTCAGTCGCCTGAGGCGGGAATTGAACCCAGGTCCCTGGCGCTGTGAGGCAGCAGTGCTAACCACTGTGCCACCGTGCCGCCCCTTAAACGTGGAGAGATAAGCTAGAGGAGGCTGGGGGCGGGGAGAAAGTAGCATAGAGTACAATAGGTGGTTGGGGGAGGGGATGAAGGTGATAGGTCAGGGAGGAGAGGGTGGAGTGGATAGGTTGAAAAGGAGATAGGCAGGTAGGTGAAGAGTTTCAGGGCAGATGAAATGACCTGGGAGTTGCAGTGGGTGAGAGACTCCCTGAGATTCTTGTAGAGAGAGGAGGAAAACTTCTTCAAGGCAGGCACCCTTGCAAGAGGATTCGCAGGAGGGTTAAAATCAGCGAGGTAAAAACAATGACTGCAGATGCTGGCATTTTGCCCGAAACGTCGATTTCACTGCTCCTTGGATGCTGCCTGAACTGCTGTGCTCTTCCAGCACCACTAATCCAGAATCTGGTTTCCAGCATCTGCAGTCATTGTTTTTACCAAAATGTAAAAGCAAACAGTGACTATTTTCAAACACTCCAAATGTATTTTCAAAAATTTGAAGAGCTAAAATTTTAAATCCATTGACACTTTTGCAATTTCCTTTTGACAGGTTCAATGCATAGCACAGTTTAAAACATTAATGTCTACTTAATGACCTTCCACAAAAACCACCTGAATTCTCTTAAAACCACTTGAATTCTCTCAGGCTCAAATTCAAAAGGGTTTTTTTTATTCTTCAAAAGGGCACCCTGGCTATTCAAACCGATTCAGAAAATTCAGAGCTGCTGCTATGAGATCTAATCTATTTACTTGTTGTTTTAGGTAACCAGGTTTCCAGACTCACACGGGAGTGAAGGCAGTGGCTGATTTGTATCTGGCAGTAGGCACTATGTGCCAGAAACAACACTTGAAAAGGTTCAGAAAAGATTTACAAGGATGTTGCCAGGGTTGGAGGATTTGAGCTATAGGGAGAGGTTGATTAAGCTGGGGCTGTTTTCTCTGGAGCTTCAGAGGCTGAACAGTGACCTTATAGAAGTTTATAAAATCATGAGAGGCATGGATAGGGTAAATAGACAAGGTATTTTCCCTGGGGTTGGGGAGTCCAGAACTGGAGGGCATACGTTTAGGGTGAGAGGGGAAAGATATAAAAGAGACCTAAGGGGCAACTTTTTCACGCAGAGGGTGGTGTGTGTGGAATGGGCTGCCAGAGGAAGAGGAATGGTGGAGGCTGGTACAATTGCAAAACTTAAAGGCATCTGGATGGGTATATGAATAACAAGGGTTTAGAGGAATATGGCCTGGGTGCTGGTAGGTGGGACTAGATTGGGTTAGGATATCTGGTTGGCATGGATGAGTTGTGCTGTACATCTCTATGACCCTATGACTCTACAACACTCTTATTAAAAACCCTATGTAAACAGCAAATATTGCATTCAGAGATGAAACTTTGACCACACCTGTATTTAGTGTACTGCATAGACTTCAATAATGATCAATCACTCTCTTGACATTCATTTTTCATACACCTCATGTATAGTTCAATCATGATTTTCAGGTGTACCTGATAGAAACCTACTGTAATACACCAGTGATGGTGTCTGTTCAACACTTTGTGTCTGCATAAGTAATTTTGACTCCTCTCGTGACACATTTGGGGCATGTTTAGTGGAAAAGATTGATTTGGCAAGTCTGCAATACAGACGTAACGTAACACTAAAATCAAAGAGATGCATAGGCTGAAAATCTGAAACAAAAACAGGAAGTGTTGGAGAAACCCAGCAGATCTGACAAGTGTTTATACAGAAAAAGAAACAGATATAAGTCCAGTGACCCTTTGTCAGAACTGGAAATAGCTGGCAGATCGTGATATTATGATGACAACAGAGTGGGGAGAAGGGGTTAGTTACAATCAATGAAGTACATTGAGACAGTTCCCAGATAGAGAGACAGAGAGAAAAAGAGGAAAATGATAGGCAAACAAAGAGTTTGTTGGTGATAAGCTGACAGAGAGATTGAGACTGCAAATGAGTTAGCTGTGCTGGAAGCAATGAATAAAAACCAAGACCTAAGGGTGTTGGGAGGGAAGCTAATGAACCTGGAGCAGGGTGTTCACATTCTGAAATAGTGCTGAAAGGTGGAAGGACCTCAGCAAAAGATGACATGTTGTTCTCCAGCTTGCATTGAGCCTCACTGGAGCACTGAAACAGGCCTTAGATGGAATTGTTGACATGGCAACATAGTGTTTTGTTGTAGTGGAAGGCAACTGGAAGTTAGGGTCATTTTCACAGACAAAGTGTAGGTGCTCAGCAAAGTGGTCAATCAGATTGTGTTTCATCTCCCTAGTGTACAGCAGGCCACATTGTGAGCAGCAAATACCATACACTAGATTGAATGAAGTGCAGATAAATTGCTGCTTCACCTGACAGTTTTTTGTGGGTCCTTACAACATGGGGTAAACCCCTCTGCTAATTTAAAATAGCAACACAGAAAAGATTCACACCATGCTGTTAAAATTCAAGAGGCAAAGAACTATCCCAAAAGTCATATAAAGTAAAAATTATCAACTTCATCTTTTTAAAGTCTGACAGAGAATAATTAACTCACAACTATTTTCAACTCATTGCTCTAAATTTATTTTTTTACCTTCCCCTCTACAATACTGGTCTGATAGAAAAAATCCTGATTACAATTTTAAAAAAAAATCATGTTTCAAAATCAGTCAGCTTAGCTGAGTGTCTCCTGTAGACTTTCCACTGTCTTTTTTTCTTCTTCTTAGGGATCCTGCTTCACAGATAGATAAAGGTACCTTTAAGAGAGCAGTTCAAACTGTGTTATATTTCTACACCAAAGCATTGGATTGTGTCATTGGTTAATATTGTCAAAATACGAAACTCAAACTTGATTGGATATTGGTGTCTTGAGGCATAATTTAAACTGATTGGTCGAATTTGAATTTATTTTTGTGTCCAGGCAACACATCTCTTAGCTAGTTGTTTGACCAAATGTTGCAAAGTTACTTTGTTCAGAATACAGTGCTAGCCAGAAATTTCAGCTCCCTTAAAGGTGTACTGTACACCCACAACTTTATAACAATAGCGAGGAGAGAGTAAGTAAACAGATAAATGTTATATTTTCTGTGATTGCATGGAAAGGTGCCATGGCAATGTGGAGAGGTGCTCAGAGTGGAGGAGAAGTGGATTAGGGTGTCCTGGAGAAGGCAGTTCCTATGGAATGCTGACAAGGGAGGTGAAGGGATTATGTATCTGTTGATGGCATCCCACTAGAGGTGGCAGAAATAGTGGCTTATGATCCTTTGAACATGGAAACTGGTAGGATGGAAATTGAGAACTGGAGGATCCGGTCATGTTATAGGAGGAAACAGGTTGAGGGTAGAAGTACTGAAAATGACTCATATATAGCTAAGGACCATGTGAATCACAATGATGGGTAACCCATGGCTTAGGAAAAAGTTGAACATTTCAGAGGCTGTCTGCTAAAAATGACATTATGAGAACAGATGTGACATAGACAGAGAAACTAGAAGAATGGAATGGAGTCCTTACAGAGTGCAAGAATATATCATCAATGTGAATGTGGGAGTTAGTGGGATTGAATTGAATATCGGTGACCAGCGTATCCCCAGAAATGAAAACACAGATGTCGAGGAAGGACAATGAGTGAAAAATGGACCAGATGAAGGTGAGAGTGGGCTTGAAATTGGACACAAAATTGATTAAATCTTCCAGTTCTGGACAAGAAACAATGCAGTTTCGGTTAGATCATTGATGAGTGAGTGACAGAATTGTGGACAGGCAACAAAGTATGATTGCAACAAGGAATGTTTTATGTAAACTCCCAAAAAGACAGACATAACTGGGACCTATGTAGGTAGCCCTAGCTAAAACTTTGATCTGAAGAAAGTGCAAGGAGTCAAAGGTGAAGTTGTTCAGAATAATGATGAACTTCATCAGGCGGAGGAGAGTGGTACCCCTCTACACACCCATCTCATTAAGATGATCTGAAGTCTCTCTGCTCCTTTCATGAGAAAGTCTAAACAGTCCCCACTCACCCCAGCTCCTCCACCTGTCTGAGCTCATTCTCACTTTAAACAAACTTTGTTTTTAGTTCCTTCCGCTTTCTTCAGATCAAAGGGGGTACCCACAAGGGGATACTCACAAGGCTCCCAGTTATATCTGTCTCTTTGTGGGGTACATGGAACATGCCTTGTTCCAGTGCTACTCAGGTCTCCCTGCAAAATTTCTCCAGTACATCAATGACATCATCTAATCCAGAACTGGAAAAAATTATCCATCTTCACACGGTCCATTGCTGATTGTTCTCTCCCCCACCTTGTCAATCAATAAAAATAAATCAATAAGAAAAAATTTTAATGTTACATAAAGAGAAAGCAGTGGTCAGATGCAATGTTGGCTACTGAAGAGTGAAAGTGGGGATAATGCCAATAACTATGGGGAAATGACAGACACATTGAATAATTACTTTGCCTTGTTATTTATAGCATACAAAGAAGGTATGTATGTATAGCATACATACGACTTGAGAAAATTAATAGTAGATTAGGAACAGGGACTAAATAAAATTAACAAAAGTAAAACATCAATAATGAAAAAATTAAAGGAATGAATGAGTGATAAATCCAGAGGACCGGGTAGTTTCTATCCAATGATGTTAAAAAAAAGTAGGGGAGCACACTGTAGTTGCCATACCTATAATCTTTCAGAGTTCCCTAGATTCAGTTCCTCTGGTTTGGAAATTTGCACATGTCACTCTGCTTTTTACAAGGGCCAAAAGAGGAAAGCCAAGGAATTACAAATCAGTTACCCTGACATCTGTGGTGAGAAAATTGTTGGAGTCTATAATCAAGGATGGGGTAATTGAACACCTTGGAAATTTTGGGTTGATCAGAAAGCTCCACAATGGATTCATGACAAGTAGGTCATGCCTGACAAACTCATTGGAACTTTTGAAGATGTGACTAAGTTAGTAGACAAGCGATGTCAAATATGTTGTTTATATGGACCTTCAGAAAGCATTTGATAAAGTCCCACATAAGAGACTGCTAACTAAGGTCGGAATCCAATGCAATTGAGGACAAATTACCAACAGAGCTAGGAACTGAGTTGAGTAGCAGGTGACATAGAGTAGGAATAATGGGTAGGTACTCAGATTGGCAGGATATGGCTAGTAGTGCCCCACAGGGTTTATGTTAGTGCCTCAATTGTTCATATTATTTATTCATGACTTGGATAATGGCATAGAAAGTCATATATCCAAATTTGCTGATGACACAAAATTAGGTGGCATTTTAGATAGTGTAAATGATAACATAAAATTACAAAGGGACATTAATAGATTAGATGAATAGGTAAGTTCAGAACAGGTTCAGAACAGTTTTGAAGAAAGGTCACTGGACTCAAAACATTAACTCTGCTTTTTCTCCAAGGATGCTGCCAGACCTTCTGTATTTCTCCGGAAATTTCTATTTCTGTTTTGGATTTCCAGCATCTACAGTTCTTTTCCTTTATTATTCTCTATTTCAAGTCTGCTTCAGTGTTCCAGTAAGACTCAATGCAAGCTGATGGAACAACATTCAGGGCTCGACATTGACTTTATCAATTTTAGAACATGAACTAGAACATGTTCATTATTCTTCCCCACAGATTTAAGTCCTGTGTGCTTGGGTTGCTCCCAGCACAGCCAACTCATTATCAACCATTTACAATTCTCGTCAGCACCTTAACCAGCATTTAAAACTCTCTTAGCTTATAATCAGCATTTTCAGTTTGTCTATCCCATTTTTTCTCTCTCTGTCCATTCTCCCACACTTCCTGATAACACTGCCATGTCATCAGAATTAATCCCACCATTTCCCAGCTATTTCCAGTTCTGACAAAAGACACTGGACTCAAAATATTTGTCTACAAATTCTGCCAGACCTGCTGAGTTTCTCTAGCACTTTCTATTTTTGTTTGAAGTGATGGGTGAAGGTGGATTTCAACTTGTCCAAAATATTACTCACGCAAAAGTCAAGCCTTGACTTTTTGACAGAAAAAATTGTCTTAGTAACTTAATTTTACATGAATATAAATGGCAAATTACTATTGCATGAACAGAGTTCCAATCTTTTACCACACAGTAGACAGCTATTGTAATTTCACTGTAATTTTGATTTTGCCCTTGAACTGGATTGTCTGCCTAATGATAATATTTTTACTCAATTAACCCTTATTTGGTTTCCTTAACATTGTGATAACTTAAGTCATAACATGCCTTAGCCATCTAAATTTTAGGGAGTGCAACCCTAGTTTGTTTAATTTCTCTTTGTAATTTAACCTCTGGGGGTTCAGGCATCATACTAGTAAATTTGCCCTGAACTCTCTCTAAGATTAAAATATCTTTCTTAAAGTGAGTTGGTCAGGACAGGTCACTGTACTCCAATGTAGTTTAGCCAAGGCTCCTGTATTCAACTTTTCAAAATATGAAGAGCAGCAGTCCTTTAAAAATTTTGTCATATCATCTGTACCTGTTTATGACATTTTAAAACTTGTTTACAGATTTTTACGGTGCTGCAGAAGGCCTTTATACCTTCAGCCCATCACACCTGCACCAGCACTCTGAGCATTTTAACCTAGGGCCAATCTTTTGCCTCTTCACAACAATCCGGCATACTGTTTCTATTGAAATTATTATCTAATGTCCTCTTGAGTGCCTCAACTGAACTTGCCACTGCCTTATCTCGAAGACAGTATATTCCAGATCTAAACTGTGTGAAAAAGATTTTACTGACCTACCATTTGCTTCTTTTGCAAATCATTTCAAATTATACTTTTTGATTCTCAATCCATGTACAAGTGTGAGCAGTTTCCACCATGAACTCCATCCAGATCCTTAATGATTTTGAAAATTTATTTTGAAAACTTCTTAGTCTACTCCAGTCCAAAGAAAACAGTCCTGACTTCTCCAATCGATCTTTATAACAAGATTCCCTTGGAACCATTCTCCAATGCATCCACAAACTTCCTTTATGTGGTGCCCAGGACCATATATGATATGGTAGCTAAGGTCTAATTAGTGTCCTACATAGGTTCATCAACACTCCCTACTCATGTACTGTATGCTTCTATTTATGGAGCCTAGAATCTACCATGATTTAACAATGCATTTAATAGGATTCCCAAGTCGTTTTAGACTTCCATTTTTTCCAGCTTTTCACCAGTTACACATATCCCTGTCTATTCTTTTTTTGATCTGAAAATGTGTTGCTGGAAAAGCGCGGCAGGTCAGGCAGCATCCAAGGAACAGAAGAATCGACGTTTCGGGCATAAGCCCTTCTTCAGGAAATGAAGGGCTTATGCCCGAAACGTCGATTCTCCTGTTCCTTGGATGATACCTGACCTGCTGCGCTTTTCCAGCAACACATTTTCAGCTCTGATCTCCAGCATCTGCAGTCCTCACTTTCTCCTATTCTTTTTTTGATCCAAAGATGATGATCTCACATTTGCCTACATTGAAATATATTTTCTATGTTTTTACATTTAATTAATCTATCATTAAATCTTTATTACTTTTAAGCTGCCATCTAAACTGACTACAATATTGCTTGATATTCACTCCATTCTAGTCTATTTAACATTTGTCCCATGTTTGATTCCTCATATATTTGAATTTTTCTTTCGAATGCTCTTTCACATACAGTGCATCACAATTTGTATGTAAGCAAACCCATAAGTCAATATGTGCACACTGGATTGAGATTGTGACTAATTATTCCATAATAAAAACAGAATATGCTGGAAAAGACACCATGGATCTGGAGAAGCAATAAAAAGATCAGCATTCATAAAATGACTCAAGCAATTCAATGGCATTGCCGTCACTAAATCCCATACTATCAAGTTCCTACGGGCTTACAGTTGATCAGAAACTAAACTGGATCTTCCATTTGAATTCTGAGGTTATGAGAATTTGTCAGCGGTAAGAAATCTTGGTGAGTAATTCATGTGCTAACTCCCCAGAGCCTGTGTTGGATTACACAGTGGAAGATGTGTCTAACCTACCAAAAAATGATATAAGAATGACATAAGGATACGATGGGAGGTTAGGACTTCAATTCAATTGTTATCACTAAAGGGGTAATGTTGAGCAAACTTGAAGGTCTAAAGGTAGATAGGTCCCCTGATCCTGATGGAATGCCTCCCAGCGTGTTGAAAGAAATGGGGGGGAAGTTATAATTAATGCATTCATGGTAATTTACCAGAGTTTACTGGACTCCAGGTAGGACCTAGCAGACTGGAAGACACAGCAAATGTCACACTGCTGTTTAAAAAAGGGTGTAGGCAAAAGGCAGGTGATGATAGGCCAGTTAGCTTAACATCTGTAGTCAGGAAAATGCTGGAGGCAATCATTAAAGAAGAAGTAGTGAGACATCTGGATGGAAAGGGTTTCTTCAGGCAGACGCAGCATGGATTCAGGAAGAGAAGATTGTGTTTGACTAAGTGGAGTTCTTTGAGGATGTAACAAGCACATTAGTTGAAGGAGAACAGGTGGATGTTGTATATTGGGATTTCTAGAAGGCATTTGATAAGGTGCTGCATAAAAGACTCATCTATAAGTTAGGAATGCATGGAGTTGCAGGGCATGTATTAACATGGATAGAGGACTGGTAAACCAATAGAAAGCAGAGAGTTGGAATAAATGGGTGTTTCTTTGGTTGGAGATCAGTGGTGAACGGCATGCCACAGGGGTTGGTGGTTGGGTCTGCAACTGTTCATGATATATATAAATGATTTGGAAGAGGAGACCGGATGCAACATGTCCAAGTTTTCTGATAACACTAAATTGAATGGAAAGGCAAAATTTGCAGAGGATGGGTACAATTGTATCCCTGTATTTGAATGCACATGACAATAAAACTTCATGCTAATTCAGGCATATGTGGAATAATTTCCTGATGATAGGAACAGGAGTGAACCATTTGGCCCATCAGGTTTGGTCTGCCATTCATTAAGATCTTGGCGATCTTTCCATCATCTCAGCTCCTCCTACTTCCATGATCTCCATAACCCTTAACTCTCCTACTATGCAAAATCCCATCCAACTCTGTCTTGAATATATTTAATGAAGCTGCCTTTACTGCTTCCTTGGGCAGGGAGTTCTATAGATTCACTAATCTCTGGGAAAAGCAGTTCCTCCTCATCTTTGTCATAAATCTACTCCCCTTAATCTTGAGGCAAAGTCCCCTAGTCCTAGTCTCACCAACCAGCGGAAACAACTTGTCTTCTATTTTACTTACCTGACTCTTTCATAATTTTATATGTTTCAAATGAACATTCTTCTAAATTCGAGCAAGCACAGTCCCAGGTGGCCCAACCTCTCATTGTAGGGTAACCTCTTCATCTCAGGAATCAACCTGGTGAACCTCTTCTGCAACACCTCCAAATTCAGTATATCCTTCCTCAAGTAAGGAGATCAGAACTGTGCACAATACTCCAGATGCGGCCTCACCAACACCTTGTATAATTGCAGCAGAACCTCCTTGCTCTTAAATCCAATCCCCCAGCAATGAAAACCAATATTCCATTTGCCTTCATGATTACCTGTTGCACTTGCAAATAAACTTTTAGCAATTCACGTACAAGCACTCCCAAGTCCCTCTGCACAACAGCATGCTGCAATCTTTCACCATTTAAATAATGCTTTAACCTACTATTTTTACTTCAAAGTGGACAACTTCACATATAGCAATATTGTACTCCATCTACTGGACCCTTGCCCACTCACATAACCTACGTAAATCTCTCTGCATAGAAACAGGACTCCAAATATCCATTCAACCAGTGCTCATAATTTTGTAAAATTCTACCAGGCCACCACTCAACTTCTGGCATTCAAGTGAAACAAACCAAGTTTGTCAAATCTCATCTCATAACCGTCATTGTCCAAACCAGGCAACATTCTGGTAAACTGTTTCTCTACCTTCTCCAAAGTTTCATGTCCTTCTGGCAGTGTGGTGACCAGAACGGCACACAATATTCCAAATTCAGCCTGACAAAAGTTCAATAAAGCAGCAATATGACTGATCAAGTTTTATACTCTGTGCCGTGACTGACATAGGCAAGCATGCCATGTGCCTTTGTGATCACCTTTCTGTGGACCTGTACAATTAGATCTCTTTGTACATTAATGCTTTGAAAGATACTTGCGTTTACCTTTTCCTTCTTGCATAAGACCTTCCAAAATGCATCACATTGCATTGGCCCAGATTAAATTCCGCCTGCCATTTCTGTGCTCAAGTCTCCAGCCTATCTAGTTGGTGGGTTCAACAAAGGCAGCGATGAGATGGTGGAGGTTTCTCTTGCAGTTACTGGAGGCAAGGTGCAGGAGTGGACTGGGTTGGAAAGACTACTATCCTGAATTTTTTATTTCTTTATTTTACTAATTTATTCCTATGATATGTGAAGCTGAACTTTTTATTTATTTACTTTTCTAATTTGTTTTCCCTAAGAATTTGTTCTTAAGAATTTGTATCTCTGTAGCTTTGTACCAAAGATGGCACTGTAATGTGGCGACTTGTGAACTTTCCATTGTATTCATTTGAGTACATGTGACAGTAAAGTTAATTTGAATATCTATATCCTGCGGTATCCCCCAGCAATCATCCTCACTATCTGCAGCTCCCCCAGTCTTTGTGTCATGCACAATTTTACTATCAGACCACTTACATTCTCCTCCAAGTTATTTACATATGTGCTGCAGACAGCAGAGGTCCCAGCACTGATCCTTGTAGAAAACCAAGAGTCACATATTTCCAGTCAAAAGGACACCCTTCCACCACTATTCTCTGCCTGGCATGACCAAGCAGTTTTGTATCCATTTTACTAGCTCACCATGGATTCCATATGACTTCACATGCCCTCAATCATCTTTTTCACTTCCTCAGAAAAACTAAATCAAGTTTGTGAGAAACAATTCCCCCCACACTAAGTCATGCTACCTATTGCTGTTAAGTCCATACAAAGAACATTCTCCAGTAATTTCCCTTCCACTGATGTAAGGCTCATCAGCCTGTAATTTCCAAGATAGTCTCTGTTGCCCTTCTTAAACAAAGGAACATCATTGGCTGTTCTCCTCTGGGACCTCTCTATGATTAAAGAGGATACAAAAATTTCATGCAAGATCCCGGCAATCTCCTCACATGCCTCACCCAGTTTTCTGGGTAAGATCCCACAAGTCCTAGGGACTTGTCTACCTTAATGCTCTTCAAAACATCCAACATCACCTCCTTTTTTATATCAACATGCCCTGGTTTATCAACATGACCCTCTCTAAGTTCACCATCCACCATGCCTTTCTCCTTTGTGAATAGTAGAACATTTGCTCTCTTCTTGTGCCCAGTGCATTTCAGAAGAAATGAATTCTCCTCTTCAGGCAGCAAACATTCAGCAAGGCATTTGATAAGGTTCCCCATGGTAGGCTCATTCATAAAGTCAGGAAGTATGGGATACAAGGAGATTTGGCTATCTAGATTCACAAATGGTTGGCTGACAGAAGGCAGAGAGTGATTGTAGATGGAAAGTATTTTGCCTGGAAGACAGTGTTGAGTGGGGTCCCGCAGGGCTCTGTTCTTGAGCCTCTGCTCTTTGTAGTTTTTATAAATGACGAGGATGAGGAGGTTGAGGGGTGAGTTAGTAAATTTGCTGATGACACAAAGGTTGGAGGTGTCGTCGATAGTGTCTAGGGCTATTGCAGGCTGCAGCACAACATAGACAGGATGCACAGCTGGGCTGAGAAATGGCAGATGGAATTCAACCTGGATAAATGCGAAGTGATGCATTTTGGAAGGTCAAACTTGAATGCTGAATATAGGATTAAAGACAGGATTCTTGGCAGTGTGGAGGAACAGAGGGATCTGGGTGTGCAAGTACATAGATCCCTCAAAGTTGCCACCCAAGTGGATAGGGTTGTTAAGAAAGCATTCATTGGCTTTCATTAACAGAGGATCGAGTTTAAGAGCTGCGAGGTTTTGTTCTACAAGTCTCTGTTGAGAACACACTTGAAATATTATGTCCAGTTATGGTCGCCCTACTATAGGAAAGATACAGAGGCTTTGGAGAGGGTGCAAAGAAGGCTTACCAGGCTGCTGCTTGAACTGGAGGGCTAGCCTTATGCAGAGAGGTTTAATAAGCTCAAACTTTTCTCTCTGGAGAGAAGGAGGAAGAGAGGTGACCTGATTGAGGTGTACAAGATATTGAGAGGAATGGATAGAGTCAATAGCCAGAGACTTTTTCCTAGGGCACGAGTGGTCATAGTTTTAAGATATTGGGAGAAAGGTAAGAAGGGACGTCAGAGGAAGGTTCTTTACACAGAGAGTTGTGAATGCATGGAATGCGTTGCCAGTGGTGGTGGTGGAAGCAGAGTCATTAGGGACATTTAAAGTACTGCTGGACATGCACATGGATAGCAGTGAGTTGAGGTTGCGTAGTTAAGTTATTTTATTTTACATTAGTATTAACCCTCGGCACAATTCTCTATCCTATTCTAAGTGGTGACACCTACAATGTCCACCTCAGATTCCAAGATACCTTGAAAGCTTGATGGAGAGGGAGAACCCACAGGTACTGCAACAGACAGAAAAGCTGTTGAGAAGACAGACATGTTTTGCTCTCTCACTGTTTGCAAGTCTGCAGTTTTCATATGGTCCATGTTCTTATTCAGGACTGTCACACCTACCTGAACTTTATACATCATTGGACCTGACCTCATGTTGACTATGCCTCTTATCAATGCAGGGCCATTTCTATGGTTCCTATACTAAACTTCATCTCCTGAAATAAATGTCGTTCTCACTTAGCAGAGCTTTGTGGCTGGCATTGGTATTCCTGATGTTGTATCACCCTTCCCACTCCAAGTCTGGGAAGATCAGATTTAACTTGGTGTGGATCGTCTCCCCATCAGCAACTCTGCTGGAGCTATCCCTGTATTTTGTTTGAGGGGTGGTCCTATATTCAAATTGGAACTGGGACAGTTTGGTATCAAGTGAAGCTGTAGGTTGTTTCTTTAAGGCTGTGTTCAAAGGCTGGAGAGTCAAAGGCTGGTCCGTTCTTTCTGACAGGCCATTTGATGATGGGTGGTATGGAACTGTCCTTGTACGTCGATGCCATTTGACTTTAGGAAATACTCAAATTCCCTGCTGGTAAACAATGGCTGGTTATCTGTGACCAACATTTGGGCAGAAAATGTGTGTAGTTTTTCTGTCATCGTCCCTATGTTGAACAAACGATCTCTATACAACAAGCCACTTTGTGTGGGTATCCACAATGTTTAAGAACATGGAGCCCATGAAAGGACCTGATAATTGATGTGTAATCGAGTCCAGGATTTACTCAGCCATTCACATGAATGTGGGGGAATTGATGGCAGTAGTTTTTGTCCAAGTTGGCCTTCTGGATACGAACCTAGTAATGCAACTTTGTCTGCATCCAATCCTGGTCACCAGACATAACTTCTCACAACCATCGTTATTTTGGAAACCCCTGGATGACCCTGGTGGAATTCAGCCAGTATCTGGTGGTGACCTTTGCTCAGATCAATCATTCTTGCTCTCCATAATGATATGCTATCCCTGACTATGATCTGATCTCCCTAGGTCCAAAAAGGTTTAAATTCTGACCTTTCTATTTTCCTCATCGCCACCAGCTGTTCCAGTTCTGCCAGGACCAAACTATTTGTTTCCAAAGTCTGATATTGTCGTCTGTGACTAGAAATTGGTTTGTTAGTATTATTCGAGACACTGGTGTGCACTTCAGATTGATGAAGAAAATGACCCCATCACCAAAACCATCTTTCCTTCACCAGCCCATTCTGCCTTCCGCAAGGACCTTTTCCCTTCATCAATCCTTGGTTCGGGCCACTCTCCTCACCAACCCTCCCAAACCCCCATGTACCTACACATGCAACCATAAAAGATGCAAAACCTGCTGGTACATGCACTTCAGACCACAACTGTTCAATAACATCTCCCTGCCTGTTCTTCCTTTTAACCTTATTGGCCTTTGTCACTGACTTGTCCTCAGTTATTTTACTTGCTGACATACTGCTCTGGTTCTCGCTTCCGAAACACTAGTCCCGAATGACACTATCAAATCTCCTGCCAGGATACTGGTGCCCTTCCAGTTCAGGTGAGACCAATCCTTCTTGTTCAGGTTCAATTGCCCGAAAAGACATCCCAATGATCCACATGTCTGAAGTTCCATGTTTTACCATTCCCGCAGGACCTCCAAGACCCTGTCCACAAAGTGGTGGGACAATTTCCCCTATTTGCTACATCTAGGGCAAATGTCAGGAATGATAGGATTCTTGAATGCCTGACAATTAGTGCAGATGCAAAACCAGGCAGCTTGGTGGGCATTTCCATCACAGTCAACCAGAGTAATATCTGATCTCAAATCAGGGATGGATTGACTGCTTTGGTCAGGGATTTTATATCACTGAACTTCAGGGAGTGATTTAAGGTCAATTGTACAGTTCCAATGCAACCAAATTCAGAGTGGTAAATCAGTCAGGGAGGTGCATAGAGATCATTCAAGAATCCTATCATTCATCAGTTAGGTTTGTCCTTCCAAGTCAGTCAGAGAAGTGGTCAGTCCTGAGGGTCAGCTTACTGAAAGTCAAGGGGTCACCCTGTGGTAATTGGAATTGGAGGCATTCCAGGATTTGGAGGGAATAATGAATTGTGAATGGAAGCAATATATAACAGTGGAAGACCATAGTTCCAGGGTTACTATGGAAGGGGTTGCCACCAAATTTGGCTGGGTGCTTTTTTTTCAGCAGAGACAGAATGGGTCAAATGGACTCTGTGATGTAAACTTTCTATGATTGTGTGGGAATGCAGCACCAAAGAGGGGCATCTTTCAGAACCCTATCAGGTGATGTAAAAGATTACATGGGATCAATTGAAGATAATCAGGGGCGTTCTCTTAGTGTTTTTGACAATATTTATCCAATTTTATAATAATCCTTTGCTAAATGTTTACTTGTGCAGATATTTTATTATCGTTATTGGATATTCCTTTCATCTCTCCTTATTCTTTCAACTTTAGAAAAACCCTGCAATGGAGGTTAATCAGTAAAAATGTGTCATTTCACTGTTGTTATGAATGTTGTCTTATTCTAGTTTCTAATGGTAGTTATGTGATTTCATGGTATTTCTATTCTTATCAGTTGGATATTTCTCGCATTTCTCCTCTAATTAACATTTTGCCTTCATACTCAGGAGGGATTTTATCATTAGTTTTTCCAGGCCTCCCTTTTAGTGATTAAGCTATTGTTTATACATTTTGTCATTTGTACTTAGCACTAATTTAATTCATAGTATTTATATATGTCAGCTTTATGTTTCCTTTTAGGATCTCCTTTTCCTGCCATCTGCAAAGGACTTTTTCACTCCTCCATCAGTTATATTTATTTCTCAACTGAAGCTATATTTCTTACCAGATATCATTACATAACAAGAAAGAAGAAGCAGTCTCCAACTTTGAATTACTGGGTGAGTCAAGAATGTTTCAATCCCAAGTGCGACGGAAATGAAAGGGAATATAAGGTAGAATTGAGATCTCTTCTGACCTCAGTGGCAAACCATGTGATAGCTACTAAAATGGATAAGAAGCCTGAACAAATAAAAGTGGTATATCTGTTAATAATATCAGAGAAAGATTGAATGAAGCAGTAAAGCCACACTGAAGAAATTTTGAATGACTTGAAGGATCATTTTAAAGCCTCTTTTGATTATACTGTATAAACAGTATATATTCAAAATTCGAACTCAAAGTGAGAATATATAATAGCATATCTACCTGATATATGTGATTTTTGGAAAACTGGAAGATGATGTCATTGAAGGTAGAATTATTATGGGCAGACAAGATTCTGCCATGAGAGTACATCTGCTGACAAAGAAGGAACTATCTGTTAAGAAAGCTATTGACATGTGCAGAAATTTTGAATTTGTCAGTAATGAAGTACAGTGTACTAATAAGAGAATGTATGAGGCAATCAATTAAGTTAAGAGATATTCTTAACTTAACAAGGAAACATGTTGGAAAAAGGAATAGATATTTGCAGAACAGCCAGCAGAAAGGTCAAAGCCAGAGTACAGAATATAAATATGCAGAGAACACCACACAAAAGAAAGAAAGTATGTACAACTGAGGAAAGCAATGTTTTAACCACAAGAAGCTAAATCACTTTGCCTGCAAAGGTTTAGCTCAACAGAAGCAAAGCAAGCTGACAGACAAAGGGTCATTGGACATGCAACATTAACTTTGTGTTCTCTCTCCACTTGCTGCCAGACCTGCTGTGTTCCTCAAGAACTCTGTTTTTAATTTAGATTTCTAGCACCTGCAGTTCATTGTGCTTACTTAAGCCGATACAGATGTTTGTCAGAGAGAGATCAGTCAATGTTTCCGACAAATTTTAAAGCTAGATAAAAGCAACAATTTTCTAACAACATTCCAGATGCCAGTCAGAAAAATTGCATAATTATACATGATGTTTCGTTCATCACTGCTCTGGAAGAGTATCAATATACACATCATAAGATAGTCCGTGATCTTCCTGGAGCTTAAGTTAAGAATGATCTGCTAGTCTATGAATGTGGAATAAGGGAGAAGGTAACATTGCAAGGCACAATCAGAATCTAGTTTGATTATGAGAAAGAGCTTGCCAGATGAACCTGAAATTGAACATGATGATACATTTGAAAACCGCTAAAGTCACACCTGTAGGTCATGTACCAACAGCAAAAGGCTGTATCCTGGGGGTAGTGGGTTCAGTTGCATGGAAAATTATGGAAAAAGCTAAAGGGAGGGAGGTCTCAGAGGTTAATAAATTTTCCAGAACAAGTAATAGGACGTAGAATGTTGGAAAGGCTCAAGCATCTAATTTTAGGCACTGTAGATATGGGGACAATTATGGCAAGAGTGACAGTCAATACAGGACTGGGAGTGTTGTACTTAAATGTATGGAGTATACAAGACAATGTAAATGAGCTTGAAATGGAGATCGAAATTGATGGGTACAATGCTGTGGGTATTGCAGAGACACAGCTGCAAAGAAATGAGGACAGGGAACTAAATATCCAAGGAAATGCATCTTATTGCAGTGTCAGGCAGATGGACATGAGGAGGTGAGGTTGCCTTGTTAATGAGAAATTAGGTTAGATTGATAAAAAGAAATGTTGTGGTGTCAGGAGATGTAGAATCTGTGCAGAGTTGAGGAACTGCAAACCAAGAAAGTCGTCAGGATGTGGGGAAGAAGATAAATCAGGAGATAGAAAATGTATGTAAGAAAGGAACTATTACAATAATTGTAAGGGACTTCAGCTGGACTAGGAAAATCAGGTTGATAGTGGAACCCAAATCATGGAATTCTATGAGATGGTTTTTTGGAGCAGCTTCTTGTAGATCTGGCTAGGGAACAGGGAGTTCTAGATCTGGTGATGTTTGATGAGGCAGTTCTGATTGGGGAGCTTAATGTAAAGAAAACACTCGGGGCAGTGATAATAATATGATAGAATTCACCCTGCAGTTTGAGAGGGCAAAGCTGTAATCAGAAGTAATAATATTACAATTGAGTAATTGTTACTACAAAGATATGAGGAAGGAGCTTGCCTGAGTTGATTGGACAGGGTGCATCATAGGGTACACAGTGGAGCTGCAATGGCAGGAGTTTCTGGGGCTCTCCTAGGAGGCATAGCAGAAATTCATCCCTAGGAAGAAGAATCATACTAAGAGAGAAATAAGCAATCATGGCTGACAAGGGAAGTCAGGGACGGCATAAAAGCAGAAGAAAAGAACGTGGTGAAGATTAGTGGGAAACCAGAGGATTGGGAAGCCTTTAAAAACCAGCAAAAGATAACTGAAAGAGCAGTAAGGAAGGAGAAAATAAACTATGTGAGTAAATTAGTTTGTAATATAAAATAAGTTTACACAAGTTTTTCAGATACATATAATGTAAGAGACAGGTAAGAATGACATAGGACCACTGAAAACCGAAGCTAGAGAAGTAATTATGAGGAAGAAAGAAATTGCAGAGAAACGGATTAAGTACTTTGCTTCAGTCTTCAAGGTGGAAGACACCAGAAGCACATGAGAAATTTAAGAGTCAGGGACTGAGGTGATTATAGTGGCTATCATGAAGGAGCAAATGTTTAGGGAGCCTTAAAGTGTGAAGTTGGAAAAATCATCTGCACCAGATGAACAACATGCCAGAGTTCAGAAGGAAATAGCTGAGGAGATTGGTGATGATCTTTTAGGAGTCTTTGGAGTCAGGGAGGGTCCTTTGGGAAATGGGCAGATGTAACATCCCTGTTTAAAAATAGAGGGACGCAGAAGACAGACACACCAATTATCCAGATCTTGTTTGTTGATATGATTTTAGAGTCCATTATTAAGGATGAAATTGCAGTATATTTGGAAATGCCATGAGTAAAATCAGATTGAGATAGCACAGCTTCATCAACAGGAGGTAATGTCCGACAAATCTGTTTGAATTCTTTGAGGAGGTACTCATTGAGAGCCAATGAACATGATCTAATTGGATTACCAGAAGGCCTTTGACAAAGTGGTGCATAGGACGCTACTAAATAAGACAAGAGCAAAAGGTGTTAGGGGCAAGATACTGGCATAGCGAGAAGATTCATTGGCAGAAGGCAGAAAGTGGGAATATAGGAGTTATTTTCAAAATGGCCGCTGGTGACTAGAGGAGTTCCACAGGGGTCAGCATTGGGACCACAACTTTTGTGTTATACATGATGTATCTGGACAAAGGAACTGAGGGCATTGTTACTAAGTTGCAGATGACACCAAGGTAGGCACAGGAACAGGCAGTGATGAAGAAATGGGGAGGTTGCAGAAGGGCTTGGACAGGTTAGGAAGGTGGGCAAAGCAGTGCAAAAGGAATGAAATGTGGGCAAGTGTAAGATAAATGGTAGGAAGAATAAAGGTATAGTCAATTTGTTGAATGGGAAAAGGCTGTGGAAAGCTGAAACACAAAAGGACTTAGGATTCCTAGTTCAGGATTCTCTAAATGTTTACATCCAGGTTACTGTTGGCAGTTAGGAAGGCAAATGCTTTTGTTAGCCTTCATTTATAGAGGACTACAATCGAAAGCAGTGATGTATTGCTGAGGCTATATATGGCTCTGGTCAGACTATATTTGGAAAATTAGGAGCTGTTTTGGCCTCTGTATCTAAGGAAGGATGTGCTGACATCAAGAGAAATCTTACAGGAATGATCCTGGTGATTAAGAGCTTGCCATATTGGGAGCAGTTGATGACTCTGGGTCTGTACTCAGTGAGTTTAAAAGGATGAGGGGAAAGCTTTCTAAATACTGAAAGGCTTGGATACAATGGGTGTGGAAGAGTTGTTTCCACTAATAAGAGGACACAGTCTTAGAGTGAAAGGAATACGACTGAGGAGAATTTTCTTCGGCGTATCAATGGTGAATCTGTGGAACTCATAGCTGCAGAAGGCTCAGGAGGCTAAGTCATTGAGTGTATTTAAGACACAGTTAGATAGGTCCTGAATTAGTAAGGGGATCAAGGACTAAGAAGAGAAAATAGGAAAATGGTGCGAAATATATCAGCCAAGATTAAATGGTGGAGCAGTCTTAATGAGTAGAATGGCTTAATTCTGCTCCTATATCTTGTGATCTGATGAGCAGAGAGCTGTAATAGAGATACAGTGGCCAACAGATGTGAAAGTAGAGCAATGATTTTTGGATTTGTGAACTTATTAGCAAAGTGTTTACATAATTTGTTATCTGCAAGTGAATCTGTACACGAGCTAAAACAGGATGTACACTGGCATTCAGGCAGAGAACAAGAAGTAGCTTTCACAAGAATCTAACAACTAGTGATTGTAAGCCTAGTGCTGAGGTACAATGACATTAATGGTGACGCCACCTTGCCATGTAATCCACTAACACAAACTGAACAATGCTGCAGAGAGATAGCGCCTGTCTATTGACTTTGATTGTGTTACATTTAATCATGCTTGTTGAGGAGAGAAACATGATAGTAGAATCTGACCACAAATCACTTCAAAGATTTTCCCTTTCAGGCCGCTCCAAAATTTGATATCAACATGGCGGTTTCAGGATCCTGAAACAAGATCCAACATTACTTTTCAAAGATCTCCTGCATTGAGTCTTGGCTATAATTTCTCAACAGCTATCTAACTGATCAACTCTATTCAAAATTTAAAAGAACATTGATGCCATTACATCAAACCTCCCATTTCTCCAAAGAAGAATGAACATTTCTGGAAATTTAAATCCTGACTAATCAAGCATTTTCACCTCTATAAACTCAAAATAAATAATACTCATCCAAAACAATGGATGTAAATTGCATATAGCTGCCTGATTGGAATTTTGTGAATTGTACTTTAGGTATAGGTGACAATGGCATAGATATCCTGAAGACAGAAAATGATACATGTCATGGTGCCAGCCCTATGTGCTTGACAGGGCATAGCACATGGTTGCCATCTGTGAACTGTTAGTGCGAGGAGACTTTCATATGCGATTTCACTTAAACCTCCTGTTCATTTCTCACGTTTCACAAACTTAATAGATGCATGTCATTGATCATTTGTGCTAGTCACTCTCAGATAAAAATGGAAGTCCTTCACTAGCAACATTTTAGGAGAAGGCAATGTTTTTTATCACTAGAATAGAACATAGAACATAGAACATAGAAAAATACAGCGCACTATAGGCCTAACGGCCCTCGCTGTTGCGCCGATCCAAGCCCACCTAACCTACACTAGCCCACTTTCCTCCATATGCCGAACCAATGCCCGTTTAAATGCCCATAAAGAGGGAGAGTCCACCACTGTTACTGGCAGGGCGTTCCATGAACTGACGACTCGCTGAGTAAAGAATCTACCCCTAACATCTGTCCTATACCTACCAACCCTTAATTTAAAGCTATGCCCCCTCGTAATATCTGACTCCATACGTGGAAAAAGGTTCTCATGGTCAACCCTATCTAAACCCCTAATCATCTTGTACACCTCTATCAAATCTCCCCTAAACCTTCTTTTCTCCAATGAAAACAGCCCCAAGTGCCTCAGCCTTTCCTCATACGATCTTCCTACCATACCAGGCAACATCCTGATAAACCTCCTCTACACCCGCTCCAGTGCCTCCACATCCTTCCGGTAGTATGGTGACCAAAACTGCACACAATACTCCAGATGCGGCCGCACCAGAGTCTCATACAACTGCAACATGACCTCAGGACTCCGGAACTCAATTGCTCTACCAATAAAAGCCAGTACACCGTATGCCTTCTTCACAGCACTATTTACCTGGGTGGCAACTTTCAGAGATCTGTGTACATGGACACCAAGATCCCTCTGCTCATCCACACCACCAAGTATCCGACCATTAGCCCAGTACTCCATCTTCTTGGTAGTCTTACCAAAGTGAATCACTTCGCACTTAGCGACATTGAACTCCATTTGCCACCTATCTGCCCAGCTCTGCAGCTTATCTATATCCCCCTGTAACCTGCCACATCCTTCCTCACTGTCAACAACTCCACCGACTTTCGTATCATCCGCAAACTTGCTCACCCAACCTTCTAGCCCCTCCTCCAGGTCATTTATAAAAATGACAAACAGCAATGGTCCCAAAACAGATCCTTGCGGAACACCGCTGGTAACTGCACTCCAAGATGAACCTTTACCATCAACTACTACCCTCTGTCTTCTTCCAGCCAGCCAATTCCTAATCCAAACCTCCAACTCCCCCTCAATTCCATACCTCCGTATTTTTTGCAGTAGCCTACCATGGGGAACCTTATCAAACGCCTTACTAAAATCCATATACACCACATCAACTGCTTTACCCTCGTCCCCCTCCTTAGTCACCTTCTCAAAGAATTCAATAAGGTTTATGAGGCACGACCAGCCCTTCACAAAACTATGCTGACTATCCTTGATCACATTATTCCTATCCAGATGTTCATAAATCCTATCCCTTACAATTCTCTCTAAGACTTTGCCCACAACAGAGGTAAGACTCACCAGCCTATAGTTACTAGGGTTATCCCTACTCCCCTTCTTGAACAAGGGAACCACATTTGCTATCCTCCAGTCTTCTGGCACTATTCCTGTAGACAACGACGACATAAAAATCAAGGCCAAAGGTTCTGCAATCTCCTCCCTTGCTTCCCAGAGAATACTCGGATAAATGCCATCAGGCCCAGGGGACTTATCTACATTCACCCTTTCCAGAATTTCCAACACCTCTTCCCTACATATCTCAAAGCCATCCATTCTAATTAATTGTGACTCAATGTTCACATCAGCAACAATGTCCTGTTCCTGAGTGAATGCTGACGAAAAGTATTCATTCAGTGTCTCCCCAAGTTCTTCAGCCTCCACACGCAACTTCCCACTACTGTCCTTGACTGGACCTATTCCTACCCTAGTCATCCTTTCATTCTTGACATACCTATAGAAAGCCGTTGGGTTTTCCATAATCCTATCAACCAAGGACTTTTCATGTCGCCTCCTTGCTGCTCTTAGCTCTCTCTTTCGATCCTTCCTGGCTACCTTGTAACTCTCAATCGCCCCAATTGAACGTTCATGCCTCATCTTTACATAAGCCCCCCTCTTCCCTTTAACAAGGGATTCCAATTCCTTATTAAACCACAGCTCCCTCACACGACTCTTTCCTCCTTGCCTGACAGGTACATACTTATCAAGGACACTCAATAGTTGCTCCTTGAACAAGCTCCACATATCGATTGCACCCTTCCCTTGAAGCCTACTTTTCCAAGCCACGCATCCTAAGTCATGTCTCACTGCATCTTAATTTCCCTGCCCCCAGCTATAACTCTTGCCCTGTAGTGCACACTTATCCCTCTCCATCACTAGAGTAAAAGTTACCGTATTGTGGTCACTGTCCCCAAAGTGCTCACCTACCTCCAATTCTAACATCTGGCCTGGTTTGTTACCCAGAACCAAATCCAGTATGACCTCACCTCTTGTTGGCCTGTCTACATATTGTGTCAGGAAACCCTCCTGCACACATTGGACAAACACCGACCCATCTAACGTACTCGAGCTATAGCTTTCCCAGTCAATATCTGGAAAGTTAAAGTCCCCCATAACAACCACCCAATTACTTTCACTCTTCTCTTGAATCATCCTCGCAATCCTTTCTTCTACGTTTCTAGGACTATTAGGAGGCCTGTAGAAAACTCCTAACAGGGTGACCTCACCTTTCCTATTTCTAAGCTCAGCCCAAACTACCTCAGATGGCGAGTCTTCATCCATCGTCCTTTCCATTGCTGTAATACTATCTTTGACAAGCAATGCCACACCTCCCCCTCTTTTACCCCACCTCTGACCCTACTAAAACATTTAATCCCTGGAACCTGCAACAACCAATCTTGCCCCTGTTCTACCCATGTCTCCGTAATAGCCACAACTTCGAACTCCCAAGTATCAACCCACGCTGCAAGTTCACCTACCTTATTTCGTATACTTCTCGCATTGAAGTATACACACTTCAAGCCACCTTCCTGTTTACAGGCACCCTCCTTCGAGATTGATGCCTGATTCCTAACCTCTCTACACTCCAGGTCCTGCACCCTAAAACTACAGTCTAGGTTCCCATGCCCCTGCAGAGTTAGTTTAAGCCCCCCGAAAGAGCACTAGCAAACCTCCCCCCAAGGATACTGGTGCCCCTCAGATTCAGGTGTAGACCATCATGTTTATAGAGGTCCCACCTTCCCCAGAAAGAACCCCAGTTATCCAGAAACTGGAACCCCTCCCTCCTGCACCATCCCTGTAGCCACGCATTTAATTGCTCTCTCTCCCTATTCCTCGACTCTCTATCACGTGGCACGGGTAACAAACCAGAGACAACAACTCTTTTGTTCTAACTCTGAGCTTCCAACCTAGCTCCCTGAAAGCCTGCCTAACATCCTCATCCCTCTTCCTACCTATGTCATTGGTGCCGATGTGCACCACGACTTCGGGCTGCTCCCCCTCCCCCTTAAGGACCCGGAAAACACGTTCAGAGACATCACGTACCCTTGCACCTGGGAGGCAACATACCAAACGTGAGGCCCCCACAAAACTGCCTGTCTGTGCCCCGAACTATCGAGTCTCCAATTACTATTGCTCTGCTCTTCTCCACCCTTCCCTTCTGAGCAACGGGGACAGGCTCCACGCCAGAGACCTGAACCCCATTGCTTACCCCTGGTAAGTTGTCCCCCCCACAAGTATCCAAAACGGTATACTTGTTCTTGAGGGGAACGGCCGCAGGGGGTCTCTGCACTGGCTGCTTCCTCCCAGTCCCCCTCACTGTCACCCATCTGTCTACAATCTTTGGAGTTAAAACTTCCCTAAAGCTGCTATCTATGACCCCCTCTGCCTCCCGAATGATCCTAAGTTCATCCAACTCCAGCTCCAGTTCCCTAACACGGTCTTGGAGGAGCTGGAGATGGGTGCACTTCCTGCAAATGTAATCAGCAGGGGCAACCATGGCATCCCTCACCTCACAGATGTTGCAAGAGGAACATTGCACTGCCTTCACTGCCATCCCTCTAAAAGTAACCCTAAAAAAAAACTAGGTCTAAACACGAGAATAAGCAAAATGCAGCACTTACCTTCTTACCACAACGGGTCTTATTATTAGGTGAGAGGAGGAGGGCGGGTGGGAGGCTCTACCTCTGTAGTGCCTCGGGTTCCTCTCCTGCGTGCCTTTATAGGGGAAAAACAAACAACTTACCTTGCGCTACACCAGCTTCCGGGTCCGCTCCGCGCTTTTTTAAAAAAAAAATTCAAATTTAAACCGTTAAACAAACGTCACCGATCCTTCAAGCAGCCACTGCCAAACAGCCCTTACCTGCTCTGCTGAGAGAGTGAGGCCGAGGCCTTGAAACTGCGCGCCTTTATAGGGGAAAAAACAAACAACTTACCCAGGTAAGCTTGCGCTACACCAGCTTCTGGGTCCGTTCTGTGCCTTTTTTTAAAAAAAAATTCAAATTTAAACCGTTAAACAAACGTCACCGATCCTTCAAGCAGCCACTGCCAAACAGCCCTTACCTGCTCTGCTGAGAGAGTGAGGCCGAGGCCTTGAAGCTGCGTGCCTTTATAGGGGAAAAAACAAACAACTTACCCAGGTAAGCTTGCGCAACACCAGCTTCCGGGTCCGTTCTGTGCTTTTTTAAAAAAAAATTCAAATTTAAACCGTTAAACAAACGTCACCGATCCTTCAAGCAGCCACTGCCAAATAGCCCTTACCTGCTCTGCTGAGAGAGTGAGGCCGAGGCCTTGAAGCTGCGCGCCTTTATAGGGGAAAAAACAAACAACTTACCCAGGTAAGCTTGCGCTACACCAGCTTCCGGGTCCGTTCTGTGCTTTTTTAAAAAAAAAATTCAAATTTAAACTGTTAAACAAACGTCACCGATCCTTGTCCAAAATGTCAGGCAATGCACTGGGTTTGAATCAGACAAGGGCAGATGGTAGAATTTGATTTACGTTTTAAAAACTAATAATGACTAAGAAGCCATTGTAAATTATTGTAAAGATCCACTTGATTCAAGAAGAAAATCTGCCATTCGTACCTGGTTCAAGCAGGAGGCTAGTGAAACATAGCAAGCCAGGCAGCATCAGGAGGTGGAGAAGTTGTCATTGCGGGTGTAACCCTTCTTCAGGATCTGGTTTGGCCTACATGTGATTCCAGACCACAGCAATATGGTTGACTCTCAATTGCCCTCTGAAATGGTCTCACAAGTTACACTTTGTATCAAACTGCTAAAATATCACAAAAAAGGAAATAAACTGGACAGGCCAGCCAGCATAGACCTAGACATCGGAAAAGAATAAAATAGCAAACTGAGCCCTGACAACCTTGCAGAATTCTTCTTACTATATCTGGGGGCTTGAATCAAAATTAGGAGAGCTGTCTCATAGATTAGTCAAGCAATAGTCTGACATAGTTTTACTCATAGAATTTCATCTTACAGACCATGTATCTGACATCACCACTATCACTGGGTCTGTCCTGCCAATGGGCAGAGGTGGCAATACAGAGTTACACAGTCAGAAGGGAATTTCCCTGAAAGTCCTCAACATTGACTTCAGACCCCATGAGGTCAGGCCAAAATGGGAAAGGAAACTTCCTGCAGACATATCCCACATTAGCTTATGATTCAGTACTTTTCCATGTTGAACACCACTTGGAGGAAATACTGAGGGTGGCAAGGGCACAAAATATACTTTGGAAGAGGGACTTTAATGACCATCATCAAAAGTGGCCCAACAGCACCTCTACTGATCATGCTAGTCAAGTCTCAAAAGACATAGATGGTAGACTTTGTCTGAGCATGTGGTGAGGAAAAGAACTAGAAGAAAAAAATCTACCAGACCTCATCCTTAGCAATCTATTTGCTGAAGGCAGCACCAATAGGATCAATCACTGCACAACTCTTTGTAGGAATGATACCTGCCTTCACATTGATCATACCTTATGTCATACTATCACCACGCTTGATGGGACCAAATTCGAGCAGACTTAACAACTGAAGTCTGGGTATCCATAAGGTACTATGGGCCATTAGCAGCATCAGAATTATACTCTGTAACCTCACGGCCTGGCATATCCTGAATCCTACCATAACCATCAAACTAGGCAATTAACCCTAGTTCAATGAAGAGTACAAGAGAGCATGCCAGAAGCAGCACCAGGTATACCTAAAAAGGAAGTCTCAACCTGGTGAAGCTACAAACTGCTAAAATAGATGCAGTTAAGTGATGGTTCAGATCTAAGTGATGAGCAGTCCTGACCCATCCAGTTGTGAATGGTGGTGAACAATTAAACAATGTATTGGAGGATGAGACTCCACAAATATCCACATCATCAACAACTAGATAGCCCAGCACATCAATGCAAAAGACAAGCCATTTTCAGGCAGAATTGCCAAATGGATGATCTGTTTCAGCCTTGTCCAGAAGTCCTCAGCATCATGACACCTGTCTTTAGACAATTTGACTCATTTCACATGAGTTCAAGTAACAGTTGGAGGCACTGGATACTGTAAAGGCTGTGGGCACTGAATATTCTGGCAGCAGGATTAAAGGCTTGGGGCCAGACTTCCCACAGCCTTAAGCCAAGCTGTTTTGGTATGGCTGCAATATTGGCATCTACCCAACTATGTGGAAAATTGCCCACTGCACAATGAGTGTTCTGTAAAGTGCCTTGCCCTGTATACATAAAGCAATCCAGTCAATTACTGTTTCATCAGTTTATTCTGGATCACCAGCAAAGGGATGATTAACAGCATAATTAACAGTGCAAGGACCTCACCCTTAACAATTTCTCCTTCGAATCCTCCCACTTCCTTCAGACCAAAGGGGTAGCCATGGGCACCCGTATGGGCCCCAGCTATGCCTGTCTCTTTGCTGGCTACGTAGAACAGTCGATCTTCCATAATTACACTGGCACCACTCCCCATCTTTTCCTCCGTTACATTGATGACTGCATTGGCGCCACCTCGTGCTCCTGCGAGGAGATTGAGCAATTCAATTCACCAACACATTCCACCCTGACCTTAAATTTACCTGGACCATCTCTGACACCTCCCTCCCCTTCCTGGATCTCTCCATCTCCATTAATGACGACTGACTTGACACCAACATTTTTTACAAACCCACCGACTCCCACAGCTACCTGGATTACACCTCTTCCCACCCTACCTCCTGCAAAAATGCCATCCCGTATTCCCAATTCCTCCGCCTCCACCGTATCTTCTCCCAGGAGGACCAGTTCCACCACAGAACACACCAGATGGCCTCCTTCTTTAGAGACCGCAATTTCCCTTCCCACATAGTTAAAGATGCCCTCCAACGCATCTCATCCACATCTCGCATCTCCGCCCTCAGACCGCACTCCTCCAACCATAACAAGGACAGAACGCTCCTGGTGCTCACCTTCCACCCTACAAACCTTCGCATAAACCAAATCATCCGCCGACATTTCCACCACCTCCAAAAAGACCGCACCACCAGGAATATATTTCCCTCCCCACCCCTTTCCGCCTTCCGCAAAGACCGTTCCCTCCATGACTACCTGGTCAGGTGCACGACCCCTACAACCCACCCTCCCATCCTGGCACCTTACCGTGCCACCGCAGGAATTGCAAAACCTGCGCCCACACCTCCTCCCTCACCTCCACCCAAGGCCCTAAAGGAGCCTTCCACATCCATCAAAGTTTTACCTGCACATCCACCAATATCATTTATTGTATCCGTTGCTCCCAATGCAGTCTCCTCTACATTGGGGAGACTGGACGCCTCCTAGCAGAGCGCTTTAGGGAACATCTCTGGGACACCCGCACCAATCAACTACACAGCCCTGTGGCCCAACATTTCAACTCCCCCTCCCACTCTGCCGAGGACATGGAGGTCCTGGGCCTCCTTCACCACCGCTCCCTCACCACCAGGCGCTTGGAGGAAGAACGCCTCATCTTCCGCCTCGGAACACTTCAACCCCAGAGCATCAATGTGGACTTCAACAATTTCCTCATTTCCCCTTCCCCCACCTCACCCTAGTTCCAAACGTCCAGCTCAGCGGTGTCCCCATGACTGTCCTACCTGCATATCTTCTTTTCCACCTATCCACCAGCCTCCTCCCTGACCTATCACTTTCATCCCCTCTCCCACTCACCTATTGTACTCTATGCTACTTTCTCCCCACCCCCACCCTCCTCTAGCTTATCTCTCCACTTTTCAGGCTCTCTGCCTGTATTCCTGATGAAGGGCTTTTGCCCGAAACATCGATTTTACTGCTCCTCGGATGCTGGCTGAATTGAACATAGAACATAGAACATAGAAAAATACAGTGCAGTACAGGCCCTTCGGCCCTCGATGTTGCGCCGACCAAAGCCTACCTAACCTACACTAGCCCAATAATCTCCATATGCTTATCCAATGCCCACTTAAATGATCATAAAGAGGGAGAGTCCACCACTGCTACTGGCAGGGCATTCCATGAACTCAGAACCCGCTGAGTAAAGAATCTACCCCTAACATCTGTCCTATACCTACCACCCCTTAATTTAAAGCTGTGTCCCCTAGTAACAGCTGACTCCATTAGCGGAAAAAGGTTCTCACTGTCAACCCTATCTAAACCCCTAATCATCTTGTACACCTCTATCAAATCTCCCCTAAACCTTCTTTTCTCCAATGAGAACAGCCCCAAGTGCCTCAGCCTTTCCTCATACGATCTTCCTACCATGCCAGGCAACATCCTGGTAAACCTCCTCTGCACTCGTTCCAATGCCTCCATGTCCTTCGTATAGTATGGCGACCAAAACTGCACACAATACTCCAGGTGAGGCCACACCAGAGTCTTATACAACCGTAACATGACCTCAGGACTCCGGAACTCAATTCCTCTACCAAAAAAGCCATATGCCTTCTTCACAGCACTATTTGCCTGGGTGGCAACTTTCAGAGATCTGTGTACATGGACACCAAGATCCCTCTGCTCATCCACACTACCAAGTATCCGACCATTAGCCCAGTAATCCATCTTCTTGTTACTCCTACCAAAGTGAATGACTTCATACTTAGCTACATTGAACTCCATTTGCCACCTTTCTGCCCAGCTCTGCAACTTATCTATATCCCGCTGTAACCTGCCACATCCTTCTTCGCTGTCCACAACTCCACCGATTTTCGTGTCATCCGCAAACTTGCTCACCCAGCTTTCAAGCCCCTCCTCTTGGTCATTTATAAAAATGACAAACAGCAATGGTCCCAAAACAGATCCTTGTGGAACACCGCTAGTAACTGCACTCCAAGATGAACCTATACCATCAACTACTACCCTCTGTCTCCTTCCAGCCAGCCAATTCCTAATCCAAACCTCTAATGCACCCTCAATGCCATACCTCCGTAGTTTTTGCATTAGCCTACCATGGGGTACCTTATCGAACGCCTTGCTAAAATCCATATACACCACATCTACTGCTTTACCCTCGTCCACTTCTGTGCTCTTCCAGCACCACTAATCCAGAATCCCTTACTGAGAAATAACCTACTTACTAGTGCATAGTTAGGGTTCTGCCAGGGTCACTTAGCTTCTAATCTCATTACAGTTTTGGCTCAAACACGAACAAAAGAGGTGAACAATAGAGAGAGGTGACAGTGACTGTCCTTGACATCAAAATGCCCTGAGCATTTGATCAAATGTAACAGCAAGAATCCCTAGCTTTAGCAAAAGTAGCATCAATCTGAAGCAGGGAGAAGTCTTTCCATTGGCTGAGTCATACCTCGCACAAAGCAAGATGATTGTGGTTGTTGAGGTCAATCATCTCAGCTCTGCTGGAGTTATCGCATAATATCCCAGGACCAAACATCTTCAATTGCTTTAGCAATGCTCTTTCCACCATTCTAAGGTCAGAAGTGGTGCTTCGTTTGGAACCAGGAATTATTTACCAGGTAGGCAAATGGCAAATCTGAATAGAAAGACTTTATTGATGATCCTCACAACTCTACAGTCTGTTTTCGATTGGATCCCAAGCACCACTCCGCTGGGTCACCTTGCCAGCTCTCTTAAAGGGGCAGCACCCTCAACTACGTACATAACACCCTTCCTCCTTTATTTTAAAACTTCCTTTAATAAACATGGGGGTGACATGGTGGCTCAGTGATTAGCACTGCTGCCTCACAGCATCAGGGATGTGAGTTTGATTCCAGTGTGGCATTTGCACATTCTCCCCATGTCTGCGTGGGTTTCCTCCCACAATCCAAAGATGCGCAAAGCTAGATGAATTGGCAATGCTAAATGTGGAGGTTAGGTACATCAGTCAGGGGTAAATGTAGAGTAATAAGGGAATGGGTCACTCTTCAGAGGGTCAGTGTGGACTTGTTGGACACTGTAAGGATTCTGTTCTATGATTCTAACAATTATCAAAATCATTTAGGCATTGTGGCCAACATATGTATATAGTTGAAAATGCGTTGCTGGTTAAAGCACAGCAGGTCAGGCAGCATCCAAGGAATAGGAAATTCGACGTTTCGGGCATAAGCCCTTCATCAGGAATGTGATAGGGTTAGCCCTTTCCTGATGAAGGGCTTATGCCCGAAACGTCGAATTTCCTATTCCTTGGATGCTGCCTGACCTACTGTGCTTTAACCAGCAACGCATTTTCAACTGTGATCTCCAGCATCTGCAGACCTCATTTTTTACCCGAACACATGTATATAGTCAGGAATATTTACAAAAGAATGGCAAATGTGGAAGAATGATCACTCCACTTCATGTAAGACAGTCTGTCCATTGACTACAAAGAAATGATCAGTTTCTCAGGGGAGTGGTAGTTTCAGAAGACAGTTCGGTCATCTCATTAATATTTTCTAATGTAGTCTCCCGGGCTTCTGGCAGCTCCTATTATTTAGCAGATACATCGTTCTCTAATTGACTGTTCTTGTCCTGTCATGTTGCTGTTGTCTCCTCCTTGAGTATGGCCAACTCTGGCTCGGCTTAGTCAACACCCTTGGTTCCAACTGGACTGGCTGATTATTCTGTGGGTCCTGCCCCAGTTGTCGAGGTGTAGCAACCAGCTGGTCTATATGTCTCCTCCAGACCAGTTCATTCCTAGTCTGTATCCTGTATTGATAATTGACCTATGTGAACCACCACCAGCACCAGAATCCATTTTCACCTCGACATATATTTCTGGGTCAACATGGTCTCTCCTCTGCGGAATAACATAGACCTTGAGGTTACTACTCTGCTGGGCAGCTGTCCTTCTTGATTTCATTCCAACACCTCCCTGGTTTCTTTCAGCTGCAGATGGTCAAATATGATTTTCAGCTGTTGGTTGAACATTAAGGACCCTGGTGAACACTGGTTTGACACTCATGCTGTGTTCCTAATTGTGCTGAGAAACCTGTTGATTCGCCATCCTAGTGACCTCTCCCTTTGTGAAATCTTTACGGCTTGCTTCAAGGTTTGAACAAATTTTTCCACCTGGTCAGTTGGTCATCAATCTGTATTTTAATATGAAGCCAATCTCACATTGAGTACCTGGAAAACCATCGCACTCTTCACCACAAATTGTGGACCATTATCACTCACAATTGATCGCAGTTCCAAAACCTGGAAAATATTTCATCCTGTCAGATCGTTGCTACTGCCAATACCAACTTCATGACCACCACCTTGGGTCACTTGGAGCAGGCATCCATGACCACAAATAAAGTCTGTCTCTCTACAGCTCCCACATGGTGTTTGAGGACATTCCCATTTGTGAAGGCACGTAATAGCAGAGTCTTTCTTACAAATCATAAAGGATTTGCATGATCGCACTTCTTCCTCAATATGGAAGTTAACCACAAAAAATAGTTGCTGGCTATTGACTTGATTCACACCATGTTGGGATGCCCTTGGTACATTGTTCCAGGACCTTTTTTCTTAATGGGGGAGAATAACAACTCTTATTCCCCATATTAAACATCCATCCAATACAGACAACTCCTGGATAGTTAAGGGCATAATTCTGGATGGTTTCAATGACTGGACCTCACTCGTAGGCTTAAGACCACTACTTGGCTTGGAACCAAGTTCCAAGTAGCATTCTGCGCTTAATTTGTTGACAATGACCCTCTAACATCCTGGGAAAAATACATATTTTTCAGGTTCCAGTGGAAATATCTCTATTCTGTGAGAGTAGCAACATTGAGCATCTGCATTGCCATGCTTCTTCGCCTGTTGGTTTTTGATCTGATATGAGGAGGCTGTCAAAACAACTACTCATCTCTGCAGATACTCTACTACGGACCAGAACTAGAGATTAGAGGCCTGTGGTTTGTCAGAAGCAGAAAGTGCCTGCTGTAAAAGAAATAGGTAATACTGCACACAATGCTTAATCCTGCTCTTTTGAATTGAGCATAATTCTGTTCCATTTTTTTTGTGTGTGGAGGAGTTGGTGTTGGACTCGGATGAACAACGTTAAAAATCACACAACACCAGGTTATAGTCCAACGGGTTTATTTTGAAACACTAGCTTTCAGAGCGATACTCCTTCAGGTAGTTGTGGAGCGGGACCGTAAGACACAGAATTCATAGCAAAAGTTTACAGTGTCATGCGACTGAAATTACATATTGAACAAACGACTCTAACCCCACACCTTTAATGCATTGTCTGAGCTGAGCTGCGATGTTACCTTTTCCATGCTGTACATTTCTATGACTCTATGACTCTATGATCTCGAGGTTGTGATGTAAAGGAAGTTCTGGGATTTACATATTAATGAACCAAAGCCTGCAACCCATTCTAAAAGATGAAAGACTTAACAACAATCTAGGATGTTCAATATATCATTTCAGTTGTATAACACTAATTTTTCTAAACGTTCTGTGTCTTATGGTTCCACTCTACAACTATCTGATAAAGGAGCAATGCTCCAAAAGTTAGTGCTTCAAAATAAACCTGTTGGACTATAACCTGGTGTTATGTGATTTTTATCTTTGTCTTTATTTGTGACCTCCATACAAATGTGATGAGTCTTTCCTCTCCATTCAGTGAAATGTATGGCAATATATCACCAATCCCAAGAGTCTAGGCATCATACACAAACTGTATTGGCAAATTTGGATTGAAATGTGTTAGCATTTCTGAACTTTTTAAGCTTGCTTCACCTTCCTGTAAGCCACCTTATATTCATGGGTCCATTTCTACACTTGCCCTTTTCCCAGCAACTGATACAAGGGGTTGCCAGATGAGACATAGATTTGCCATAGTAATTTACAAGTTTCAAAAACAATCTAAGTTGACAAACATTCTCTGGTCCAGTGGCTTTCATGACAGCATACTTCTTTGGAACCTTGTGTAGTCCCTCACCATCAATTACATGGCCCAAGTACTCTCTGAGGTTTTTTTAGAAAAATGTGTATTTCTTTCTTTCTACTTGGTGGCCATACTCCTACAAACATTTCAGGGCTCCTTTCTAGATGTTTCAAATGTTTCTCTTCAGACGATCCAGTAAGCAAAATATCATCTAGATAATATTGGACTCCTGACAACCCACATGGTATTTGATCCATGGCCGTCTGGAACAGAGATAGTGCTGATGTGATGCCAAAAGGAAGTCACTTATAATGGAAATATCCCCTACATGTTACTATTGTCAGCAATGGCTGAGACTCGTTCACAAGCCCCATCTGTAGGTAGGCCTGCGACAGATCCGTTTTAAAACTTTCTTTCCACCTGCCAGTCCACTGAATAGATCTCCTACGAATGGAAGTGGGCATTGATCCTCACTCAGAGTTGGGTTCACTGTGACATTAAAGTCACCACACCTCCTAACCGCTATCCGTTTTTAAGATTGGATTGATGAGTGACCCATTCACTGGTGGTTATGTTTCCAATGTTCCCTGATTCACCAACTGTTCCAGTTCTGCCTCCACTTTAGGCTGGAAAGCATATAGTACCAGACAGGCCTTCAGACTCCTGGGACAAGCATGTAATCGGTTGTAATTAAATGTTGACTCCTTTCATTTTTCCCAAGGTTCCTTTGAAGACATCTTTGTAGTTGTCCAGGGGACCAAATTTCACCCCAATATGCCAACATTTTCATGCACAAGTTCAAGCAAGACTTCTTCATTGTGCAAAACATCCGACCAAACTCATGTTTGAATCTGCCAGCCTTTAACCACACCACAGTTTAATCTTAACTTTTGTAACCAGGAGCATCCGAATAATGCAAAGTATTTGCCTTTTTCTAGGTAAAATGGCAAATATGCATAATGGTCCCAACACTGTAATTTCACAAGTACATAGCCCTTCAATGACACCACTTGTTCCCTGTATGTCTGTAATAGTCTTGACAGGCTTCAATGATAGTGCCAACAAAAGCAGAATTTGCTAGAGAAGCTCAGCAGGTCTGGCAGCATCTGTGAAAAGAAATCAAAGTTAATGTTTCAGGTTGGGTGACCTTTCCTCAGAACCAGGAACACGACAGACAACCACCTGCAGATTTGACCAAAGAACACACCTGTCAACTAAACAGACTGATAAAGGCCTTTGATCCAAACTTTCCGAGTATCCTATGCACTCTTGTCCTGCATATTTCTCCTATAGGGAAACTTCTACTGCCTTCTGAAGGTACATAAAGCCAACATACCTGGGACATCCCATTGTATCAGGCAGTGGGACCCTGCATTAGAACCTCTCTGGCTATGTTGAGGGCATCTTGAAATCCATTGTAAAAGAAACTCCCAGCTTCAGATTTCTTACAGAAACTCAGCATATATGGATCCAGTCAAAGTAGAAACATTCCTCATCATGTTTTAGCACTCTACATCAGCATCCCCCACAATGACAGCATCACTGCAATAGCCTCACTACTCAATACTAACAACTTTCAATTGCCAGACACCATCCAACTCATCCACTTCATCCTTGACCATAATGTCTTCACCTTTGATAATTAGTAGTTTATCCAGTCTCACAGAAAAGCCATCGGGACCAAATTTCAACCCAATATGCCAACATTATCATGCACAAATTCAAGCAAGACTTCTTCATTGTGCAAAACATCCGACCAATGCTATGTACCAGATATATTGATGACATTTTCTTCCTTTGCACTCATAGTGAGGAATCACTGAAACAATTACATAGAGGTATCAATAAATGTCATCCCACCATCAGACATATCATGGACTACTTTTCAGAATCAGAATCCTTCTTGGACACATGAATCTCCATCAAGGATTGATGCCACAATACCACACTCTACTGCAAGCCCATGGCTAACGTCACGGTGCTGCACTTCTCTAGCTTCTACCCTAAAATGTTAAAGAAGCCATCTCCTATGGACAAGCACTCTGCATACACAGCATCTATGCAGATGAGGAGAAATGCAATGGACAGCTAAAGATTTTGAAGGATGCCTTCATAAGAAAGGGATATGATGCTCAACTCATTGATTGCCATTGATTGATGTGTCACAGCAAAAATTGCAGCGACCTCCTTAGAAGAAAGACACAGCTTATGACCAATAGAGTATCCTTCATTATCCAGTACTTCCCCATAACTTTCAATATGTCATCGATAACAATGAGCATCTCACTAAGATCACCCCTATGCCTCCATTTCATGCTTCCAAACAACCGTCAAACCTTAAACAGACCATCGTTCCCAACCTTCAGAACAACATTGACCATAACATCACACAACTCTGCTATGGCAACCTCTGAAAGACATGTCACAGTATTGACGTGACATTACACATGGGGATACCATCTACCACATGCATGGCAGATACTCATGTGACTCGGCCAACATTGCTCTATCTCATATGCTGCAGGTCAGGATGCCCTTAGGCATGGCATATTACCGAGACCATTCAGATACTACACCGTGCAACAATTACCAGACAGGAATGCTCCCTCCTAGTCGGGGAACACTTCAGCAGTAAAACATGTTCAGTTTCTGATCTCCAGGTAAGCATCCTCTAAGGCAGCCTTTGAGATACCCAATAACAGAATCACTAAGCAGGAATGATAGCCAAGTTTCATAACCATGGAGACAAACTCAACTGTGATGTTGGGTTCATGTCGCCCCACATACAACCCAACCACACAATATGGTATCTGTACAATCTTCCTTACTGTCCTGTTTTGACACCGTCACCTTAATAAATTGTTATCATCTGTCTACCTTAAATTAGTTTGTGCTATGGATGCTGTAAATCAGGAGCAAGGGCAGGGGTTGCTGGAGGGGCTCAATGGTCTAGTGGCACCTGTGAAAAAAAATCAGAGTTAATGTTTTGGATCAGGTGATGCTTCCTCTGGTTATTCTTCACAAATACTGCTGGAACTGCTGGGCTTTTCCAGCAGTTTCTGCTTTTATTCCTTGTTATTCGAGTCATTTGGTTTGTCTCCAGCACCACCCTATTTTTAATCTTTTATAATTATCTCTCTACCTCATTTAATCAGTTGTTATTCAGCTGATGACACTTTGCTCCCACCATCTAACTCTCTTGGTCACCTGCAGAGACTTATTATAGAGTCAAAGAGTCATAGAGATGTACAGCATGGAAACAGACCCTTCGGTCCAACCTGTCCATGCGGACCAGATATCCCAACCCAATCTAGTCCCACCTGCCAGCACCTGGCCCATATCCCTCCAAACCCTTCCTACTCATATACCCATCCAAATGCCTCTTAAATGCTGCAATTGTACCACCCACCATCACATCCTCTCTCACTATTTGTATGATCTTTTGATCTCTCAGCCCTTAAATTCTGTGTCTGTGTGCTTCCCTCTCACTTCATCTGATGAAGTGGCTATGTCCAAAAGCTTGTGATTTCAAATAAACCTGTTCGATTACAGCTTGGTGTTGGCTGATTCCTGACTTTGTTTCTTTTTGAATCTTTGTCCCTGAATCTTGTCCCTTTCATTCCTTTAGGTTCTCAGCAATTCCAGGCAATATAACCCACTCAGCACTGGGCTTCTCAAATCCAACATGTTGAGTCCTCATGGCCACTCTTGCCACCTTGCTGGCATTGTACTGCACTATGCCAGGTTTCCACTATTTAATGCATCTAGGGTTGCTTTGCTGACGGCCAACTCCATTGAGCTCATTAGGTCACAATTTCAAATGTTGCCTTGAAATCCAGGTCTCATTTTGTAGTAGCTTCAGTTGGATGACTCTGTATTAGAGACCACAACATAAATGGTCCCGCAAGGCATCTTGTAGCAACCCTCCTGTGATGCTGCTATCACTTTAACAAGGTTATTTTGTTCTGGTATTTTTTTAAAGAGAGGTCGTAAAGGCTGAAAAAAGACCCTACTTTAACAAAGGCAGGGAAGTGTTCAGTTCTCCCAGATGAGAATTTTTCTAGTTTGGTTTTGTTGGAGCAGTCTCAGAAGCCGCTGCTATGTAAAATGGTTCCATGCTTCAACAGTTGTTTCCTGGCTAACTTTCCTCTGAAATCTCTCCTGCCTGTAAGAACCTGTTTGAATTTACCTTTTGCCAAGGAGTATTTTATGGCATGATATGGGAATTGGAACAGCTCCTTAGTTAAGTTGTTGTGTTGGGTCAGTTAAGTTTTCCAATAGTTAAGTTATTCTAAATTCTGTTTTCTTTTGTTTGTGTTTCATCTTTGTGTTTGCTTAAAGCTGAGTGGTTTGACCGGCTGCATCACACCTGGAATATCCACTCCAATTCTGCCTTTAAAAAAGTTGGGGTCTGGGCTACCTTCTTAAAATATGTTGAGGAGGGGTCTGGCCTGGTCAGTACACTCTGAATTTGCAATGTTCCACTGACGCCTTTAAGGTGGCCATCAATTGGACAATGAACTCTCCTTTGTGCTGTACCCATTTGTAAAAAGGAATCATTCTGTGATCAGCAGCGGCTTGGGTGCGAAGGGTTTGGAGGGATATGGGCCGGGTGCTGGCAGATGGGACTAGATTGGGTCGGGATATCTGGTCAGCATGGACATGTTGGACCGATGGGTCTGTTTCCATGCTGTACATCACTATGACTCTATGACTTTGCATAGCATTAGAATATCTTCTCTTCAGGTTTCTCTGGTTGGACCAGACTCTGAGAATCACCAAGATTTTGCTCACAGTAGTACTTAAGAATTACATTTTACTTTGCTCAAGAATCAGTCTGACCATTGGACTGACCACAGACAGTCTCACACAGGGCAGCTCACACCTTCAATGCATTATCTAGGCAGACATGATACCAGTTGTTAAAGTTCACTTGAGAATGTAACTTTTAAAAAATGTTTTTCGATTTACATATAAAAGAACTGAAAGCAACATGGTCATTCTAAAAGATGAGAGACTTAACAAACAATCTGGGTCTTTTCAATATATAATTTCACTTACATCACACTATAAACATTTTCAATAAATTCTGTGTCTTACAATCTTATAGTCCACAACCACCTAATGAAGGAGCAGTGCTTCGAAACCTAGTGCTTCCAAATAAACCTGGTGTTGTGTGATTTTTAACTTTGTACACCCCAGTCCAACACCGCCATCTGCAAATCATGGTTAGTTATAGAAGTTGGGTTTCTTCCAAAATCCGTCAAGATTGCCATGTTCTTTTGTACTCTCTCCGAGGAAAAACTATTGAGAAAGTTAAAATAATCATAACATTTAACAGCTGTCACAGAACAAGTTTCATTTCGGTTTCCATGACAACTGGGTCAAGTCAACACAGTTAATGCAGATATTGACAGATTCCACCTCAAAATTCAATTATTATTTACCAGCAGGAGATATATTAAAGCAATACACAGCCATGTCTAATGAACTACTAAAGGAGTTCTGTAACAACTAGACTACCAGCAGTATTTTCAGTGTCTTATGATTTAACATGCCTAAAGGAAGAATTGAGAAAGTCAAATTCCATGAATGGATATAAAAATTATAGTGTTATTTGATGACCACTGCAATTCAAATTTATGGATATGCCACTAATATCTGCTGCCTCACAGTGCCAGGGATTCTGGATCAGTTCTACCCTCAGGCGAATGTCAGCGTGAAGTTTGCATATTCTCTGCATGTCTGTGTGTGTTCGTTCCAGGTGCTCCTCTTTCCTCTTACAGTTCAAGGTAGTGCAGGTTAGGTGAATTGGCCATGGTGCTCCTATTTCCTCTCACAGTTCAAGGTAGTGCAGGTTAGGTGAATTGGCCATGACAAACTGTCCATAATATCCAGGGATATGTAGGTGAGGTGAATTTGCCATTGAAAATGCAGGGTTACAGGGTTACAGGGTAGGGAGCTGGGTCTGGATGAGATATTCTTTGGAGGGTCAGTATGAACTCGATGGGCTGATTGGCCTTCTTCCAAACTGTAGGTATTCTATGATCTGCTTTTTAAAATAATTGAAGTCTATTCTATAGTTCAGAGGTTATACTGGCTGACTCCTAATCTGTTATTACAATCACGATTAAAAGCCTTTGTATCCTGATCGTATGTCACTAAAATGAATATGCTATTGTTAACTCTTCATTAGGAAAACCTCATGCATCATTTGCTCAAACAATGATATAAACTGGTAGGTAACAAAGAAGATCCATTTGTTTGTTTGAAAGATTCATTAAAAGAAAATTCCTTAAGATTGAACAGTATAGTAATACGTTGAGATTGTTCAATAGTGATCTTATTTGGAGACAATTTAATGTGTAATTTAGTGTAGAACACTGTCTGGATTGAAGTATAGGTGGGAGGTTAATTTCATGGAAAATGTGAACATGCCTGGAAGCTGGCTTCAGAACTTAAATGCTTAATACAATATTGCTATGTTCTACTGTTTGCATGTGACACCCTTTAAACTAACTATGCAAATTCTCAATTAAAGCAATATTGCAATTTACTTTTAGATAGAATTCTTAGGGGGCTTGACAGGATAGATTCTGGGGCAATGTTTCCCTTCCCTACACAAAGAGAACTAAGGCTCATAGTCTCAGAATAAGGGGTCAAACATTTAGGACTGAAATGAGGAGAAATTTCTTTACTGATTTGGAGGTGAACACAGGAGGTATGTTTAGTAAATTTGCAGATGACACCAAAATTGAAGATGTAGCGAACAGTAAAGAAGGTTACCTCAGGGTACAATGGGATCTTGATCAGGAAGACCAAGGGGCCAAGGAGTGGCAGATAGTGTATAATACTTACACACTTACTGGTAAGTTCTTGAGAAGTGTTACCGAACAAAGACATCTTGACGTGCAGGTTCATAGTTCCTTGAAAGTAGAGTTACAGGTAGGTAAGATAGCGAAGAAGGCATTTAGTAAGCTTGCCAGTGTTGTTCAGTGCATTGAGTATAGGAGTTGGGAGGCCAGTGTTGTTCAGTGCATTGAGTATAGGAGTTGGAAGTTGAAAGGCTATATAGGACATTGGTTTGGCCACTTTGAGTATTGCGTGCCGTTCTGGTCTCCATCCTAAGGAAGGATGTTGTGAAACTTGAAAGGGTTCAGAAAACATTTACAAGGATGTTGTCAGGGTTAGAGAACTTGAGCCTTAGGGAGAGGCTGAATAGAGTCACAGAGTTATAGAGATGTACTGCACGGGTTAGAGACCCTTAGGTCCAACTTGTCCATGCCTCCTAGATATCCCAACCCAATCCCACCTGCCAGTACCCAGTCCATATCCCTCCAATCCCTTTCTATTCATATACTCATCTGGATGCCTTTTAAATGTTGCAATTGTACCAGTCTCCACACTTCTTCTGGCATCTCATTCCATACACTTACCACTCTCTGCATGAAAAAGTTGCCCCTTAGGTCTCTTTTATATCTTTCTCCTCTCACCCTAAACTTATGCCCTCTAGTTCTGGACTCCCCCACCCAATGATTTTATGAACCTCTATAAGGTCACCCCTCAGTCTCCAATTCTCCAGGGAAAACAGCCTCAGCCTATTCCTATAGCTCAAATCCTCCTACCCTGGCAACATCCTTGCAAATCTTTTCTGAACCCTACCAAGTTTCACAACATCCTTCTGATAGGAAGGAGACCAGAATTGCACACAATATTCCAAAAGTGGCCTTACCAATGTCCTGTACAGCCGCAACATGACCTCCCAACTCCTGTACTCAATACTCTGATGCAAAATATTTGTTTAGTATCCCTCCCATCTCCTATGGCTCCACACAAAGGCCGCCTTGCTAATCTTTGAGGGGCCTTATTCTCTCCCTAGTTACCCTTTTTTTCTTAATGTATTTGTAAAAACCTTTTGGATTCTCATTAGCTCTATTTGCCAAAGCTATTTCATGTCTCCCTTTTGCCTTCCTGATTTCCTTCTTAAATATACTCCTACTGCCTACATATGCCTCGAAGGATTCACTCGATCTCTCCTGTCTATACCTGACATATGCTTCCTTCTTTTCCTTAACCAAACTTTCAATTTAGTCATCCAGCATTCCCTATACCTTTCAGCCTAACAGGAATATAGTGTCTCTGGATTCTTGTTATTTCACTTCTGAAGACTTCCCATTTTCCAGCCATCCCTTTACCTGCGAACATCTGCCCCCAATCAGCTTTTGAAAGTTCTTGCCTATTACCATCAAAATTAGCCTTCCTCCAATTTAGAACTTCAACTTTTAGATCTGGCCTATCCTTTTTCATTGCTATTTTAAACTAATAGAATTATAGTTGTTGGCCCCAAAGTGCTCCCCCACTGACACCTCAGTCGCCTGCCCTGCCTTATTTCCCAAAAGTAGGTCAAGTTTTGTACCTTTTCTAATAAGTACACCCACAAACTGAATCAAAAAATGTTCTTGTACACACGTAACAAATTCCTCTCCATCTAAACCCTTAATACTATGGCAGTCCACGTCTATGTTAAAAGTTATAATAGTTACAATCCCCTACCATAAACACCCTATTATTCTTACAGATAGCTGAGATCGTCTTTGTAATTTGCTTCTCAATTTTCCTCTGACTATTAAGGGGTCTATAATACAATCCCAATAAGGTGATCATACCTTTCTTATTTCTCAGTTTCATCCAAATAACTTCCCTGGATTTATTTCTGGGAAATCCTCCCTCAGTACAGCTGTAATTCTATCCCTTATCAAAAACGCAACTTCCCCTCCACTCTTGCCTCCCTTTCTGACCTTCCTGTAGCATTTGCACCCTGGAACATTAAGCTGTCAGTCCTGAGTATTCCTGAGCCACATTTTTGTAATTGTTATGATATTCCCATTTCCATGTTCCTAACGATTTCCTGAGTTCATGTGCCTTCCCTGTTCTGCCCCTTGCATTGAAATAAATTAAACTACATTTATCAGGGCTGCGGCTATTTTCCGTGGGAACTTCGGAAGCTGAGACGTGACCTTACAGAGGTTTATAACTCATCCAAAATTAGAGGGCCTAGGTTTAGGATGAGAGGTAGAGGAGAAAAATTTATAAGGGACCTGAGGGGTAACTTTTTCAAGCAAAGAGTGGTGCGTGTATGAAAAAAGCTGCCAGAAGAAGGGAGGCTGGTACAATTACAACATTTAAAAGGCATTTGGATGGGTATATGAATAGGAAGAGTTTAGGGGATTTGGGCCAAATGCAGGCAAATGAGACTAGATTTATATACGATATCTGGTTGGCATGGATGAGTTTGACTGAAGGGCCTGTTCTCATCCTGTATATCTCTATGATTCTATTGTGAATCTTTGGAAGTTTTAACCTCAGTGGGCTGTGGACTGCTCAGTTGTTGAGTGTAAATCCAATCACTCTCAGATTGCTGTTTTCAAATTTACTTTCATTCCCTGCATTTATATTCTGCATTTCTGGGGTCAGAATCCAATGTCAGAGGCGTTTTTGTAAATTTAACCTATTTTACTAATCAATCTGTTCAGAGATATTATTCCACACCTTGGAGCAGGTAGGACTTGGACCCCAGCCTTCCAATCCAAATGTAGGGACACTACCACTGCACTACAAGAGGGTCCTTGCTAGAGGCTTTAGAAGGGCAGTGGAGATTTAATCCAGCAGATTCCTCATCATCTAAATTCATAGTCAGAAGCCAATTAACACCTGAATTTAACAGCACTAACTGCCATATTTCTATCAGAGAAGTGTGTCCATGATCTGAAGCCTTATGGAAAAGCTACAGATAGAAGGTAAATGTGTCAGTGGGTTCAGGATTACAATGGGTGAAAGGGTAGGATTCTAAATGAGTGAGAAGGTAGGATGGTAGGGAAGTGGGTGTGAATGTAGGGTGGTGAGGGATACTGGACGGATTAAGTAGGCTTAAGGTCAAAGATCAACCATTATCTTAACAGATGACAAAGCACCACTTGAAGGGTCTGATGAATTACTCCTTTCCTTGTGTTTGAATTATTCAATGATTTTCCAGGTGGCTTGATGTGTCACTGAAACCAGGTAAAAACAAAACAATCATATGGCTTATAAGGTAAACAGAACAATAAGTGCTCAATGTTCACAGCTCCTTTGTTACCTCCAATGGGGAATAGGGTCACAGAACTTGGGATTAGAGTTTGGTTTCCATGGTTCTGAATGTTTTGAGACTCAGGTACATGGCTGCCTTAGATTGGACCTTAGGGAAGGATTAAAATGAGCATCAGATATTGAAGAAAGATGGAGCACTCAAGTAGAAAGTGGCACATGTTAATAAAGAGTGACTTGGTGATGAAATACCAGCCTCTGCAGAGTTATTTCAGTGGTGACAAGAGTGGGATTATTTTATGAGGTGTATCCCAGGTTGCCATTTATCTGGATGATGTGTTGTTCACAGGTAAGACCAATGAAGAGTACTTAGAGAACTTGAACATTGTCCTCAGACATTTCTCCCAGGCGATTCTATGCCTTAGAAGGGAAAAATGTTTGTTCCAGGTAACTGAAATGAACTACTTGGGCTACAGAGTTGACCAGTTAGGAATGCGATGGAATGCCTTCCGTTTGCCTGGATGAGTGTATCTCCAACAGCACTCAAGAAGCTTGCCACCATCAAGGACAAACAGCCCACTTGATTGGCACCAATTCATAAGCATCTACTCTATCCATCACTGAACTCAGTAGCAGCACTGTGTATTATCTATAAGATGCATTGCAGAAAGTTGCCAAAGATGCTTAGACAGCACCTTCCAAACCTATCCATATTAACTTCTAGAAGGACATGGGCAGCAGGAACACCACGAATTACAAGTTCCTCTCCAAGTCACTCACCATCCTGTCTTGGAAATGTATCGCTGTTCCTTCAGTGTCACTGGGTCAAAATTCTGCAATTCCCTCCCTACCAGCATTGTGGATAAATCTATAGCACATGGACTGCAGTGATTCAAGAAGGCAGTTCACTTTCACAATCTCAAGGGCAGCTAGGGGCAGACAGTAAATGCTGATCCAACCAGCGACATCCAAGACGCATCAGTGAATAAAAAAGGGGGTGAAGCAGAAGGGCTTCACAGAAGGCACAACTAAATCTCAGGGCTTACTTAGAGGCTTCTTCTAGGACAGCACAGTGGCCCAATGGTTAGCACTGCTACCTCACAGCAGCAGGGACCAGAGTTTGGTTCTGGTCTTGGGTGACTGTATGTGTGGAGTTTGAACATTCTTCCAGTGTCCGTGTGGATTTCCTTCAAGTGCTCTGGTTTCCTTTCACAGTGTAAAGATGTGCAAGATAGGTGAATTGGTTAGGCTAAATTGCCCATAGTGTTCAGGGTTATTGTGCCAAATGGCCTGTTTCCACATTGTAGGGAGTCTATGATTTTCCTCAACCCCTTAGCAGAGTTGTGTTTTCAGGGGAAATATTTGTCACATCTGGTGACGGAAGGTAGCTACAGTCTCAGAGAAAGAAAGACCTGCACACTACTGGATCTAATGACCATGTATTATTAGAGGCTGGTAAGTAATCTCTATCTTTTACATTTTTGGTCTTTGGATTCTTCCAGAGCTTTATTGGAGACATTCAGGATGATTTCCCCACCAGGGTTGGAGAGTGTGACCAATGAGGAGACATTGAATAGGCTGGGGCTATTTTCCATGAAGCTTCAGAAGATGAAGAGTGACGTTATGGATGTCTACAAAATCATGAAGGGCATGGATACAGTGACCAGTCAAGGTCTTTTCTCCAGAGTAGGGGAGTCCAAACCTAGATGTTTAAAGTGAGAGAGGAAAAATTTAAAAGGAACGGAAGAGGCAACTTCGTCAAGGAAACGGGCTGCCAGAGGAGGTGGTGGAAGCTGATACAATTACAATATTCAAAAAGTATCTGTATGGGTATATGAATAGGAAAGGTTTAGTGTGATATGGGCAAATGCTGGTAAATGGGACCTCTTAATGTGGAGTATCTGGTCGGCGTGGGTGAGTTGGACCGAAGGGTCTGTTTCCAGGCTGTGCACATCTACAACTGTATGACTCTACTTGACAGGGTCCAGCTTCCTCAGAGCCAGCTCTCAGAGTGAAACCTCTGACAGTCCTGTTTATAATCCATATTTGTCAGCCAGAGCTCCCTGATTAGGGCTATTAATCTGGTCCAATCAGGGAACTCACATTCTGAGGTCACCTGGCCTCAGGTCATCTGGGGATATATACCTGTTCTTTCTCTTGTAGCTTCTTCTGGGATATTTTCGCATCAGGTTGGGTTTCTCTGAATATGAGCAGTTTGTACCATACTGTAGCCTGCTTTTTGTGTCTGGACATCTTGGAAGAAATTCATCCTTGTCTCCAGATGGTAAAGATGTCGTAGCTGTGACATGCACCATGTCCATCACAGATGCTAGATAGATGCATTCTGACAGCCTTTCTGGCTGTTCTGAGGGGCCAGGTATGTTTTACTCCTATCCCATTTTCAAATTTTCAGCTTTCATGTAGTCCCCACATGTGTGTTCACGACCACCTTACCTACCTGAACTTTACATGGACTTGACCTTGTGTCAACCTTGTCTCTTACACAAGCAAGGCCATTTCTGAAGTTTTGGCACTAAACTTCACTGCATGAAGTGAATTTTTGTCTCTCTTGCAAGGAATCTTCTGTATAGAATTGGCACTCCTGATGCCATTTCATCCTCCCCTCTCCAGGTTCAAGATGATTGGATTTAACCTGGAGTCTTCTCCCCATTAACATCACTGCTGGAGCTATCCCTGTAGTTGCATGAAGGGTGGGCCAATAATGAAATAGGAACCTGGTAAGTTGGGTATCGAGTAAGCCTGCTTTCAATGATGGTACTGCACTTTCCACCAGACCTTTGGACGATGGATGATATGGAGCTGCCATTTGATTTTAGAAAATATTCAAAATCCCTGCTGGTAAATCATAGCCCGTTGTCTATGACCAACACTTCCGGCAGTCTGTGTGTTGCAAAAGATACTCACAGCTTTTCTATCATGGTCCCCATGTATGACGAACGAGCTTAATGCATGTCCAGCCACTTTGAATGGGCGTCCACAATGACTAAGAACATTGAGACCATGAAAGGGCTGGCATAGTAGCCATGTAACCAAGTACAGGGTTTACCCAACCATTCCCACAAAAATAGAGGAACTCGGTAAATTTTGTCCTTGTTGACACTTTGGGCACTGTGGCTATGTTTGCATCCAATCCTGGCCACCAGATATAACAACTCACCAACATCTTCATTATGGACACTTGATGGAGTTTAGCAAGGGACAATCATTCTTGCTCCCCATAATAAAATGTTGTGTTCTACGGTGATCCAGAAAGGTTTCACTGGGTCAAGAAAGGTTTCAGTTCTGGTTGTGATGGCCTTTTTGTTTTCCCCATCACTACCAGCTGTTTAAGTTTTGCCGGGACTAGATCTTGTTTCATCCACAGTGCAATATTGTCAGCTGTGACCGGAAAGATGTCCAGAAAGTTTAAAATCACTGGCAGCACCATTGATGGTGTATCTATCAGTGGGAGGTGGTCAAGGTAGTTGTATTTGCTACTTGGCCTCCCAGATGGTGTTCCAACTTGTAATTGTAAGCACTTAAAATGAGACCCCACTGTAGCGTTCAACTTCAAGCTATGGGTGGTGCAGCCTTGTCTTCTTTGGATAGCCCTAGCTGGAGTTTGTTGCCTGTGACCATTACAAATTTACATCCATAAAAGGTATTGGTGAAATTTTCTCACACTAAAGATGATGGCCAAAGCTTCCTTCTTTATCTGGGCATATCTGCATTCCACATCAGTCAGAGTCTGAGGAACATGGGTCTCCATGGGCCATTTGTGAGCCACACCACCCAAATACTGTGAAGGGAGGCATTGAATGTCAGCATCAGATCTTGCTTGCGATCATTGTGTACTAACATCTTAGATGATGAGAGATGCTTCTTCACTTCCCTAAATTCCATGAGACCATTTCCAAGGCTGATCCGTCTTCAAAAGCAGATGTAATTGTGCCAGGATGGAGGCCAGGTTACATATGAATCTCAGGAAAGACTTAAGCTCTAGTACAGACATGGAAGCTGGGACCTCTCTTTATCGTCCAATGGATTTACCCAAGTAGGTCAGTTGAGGTGCCTGCAACACACATTATTCCCTTTTTATTCATACTCCCACCTTGGAGAAACATAAAAGGGCTATGCCCAAGTTCTCCAAGTGCTCTTTAATGGTACTCCCATAACTAACATGTCATCTAAATAGATGGCAATTGGGTGTTGATTCTATAAAATGTTCTGCATCTTCTGCTGAAACACTGCAAAGGCTAATGATATCCCAGATGTCAGTTACGTACATCGGTATGACGCTTATGTATTAAATGTAGCATATTTCTGGAAATCCTCACCCTAACCACAACTGAAGGTATGCAATTTGTGAAGGACAGTCCTTAGAGTCATAGAGTCATAGATATGTACGACACGGAAACAGACCCTTCGGTCTAACTCGTCCATGCTGACCAGATATTCCAACCCAATCCAGTCCCACCTGCCAGTACATGGACCATATCCCTCCAAATCCTTCCTATTCATCTTTTAAATGTTGCAATTGTACTAGCCTCCACCATTTCCTCTGGCAGCCCATTCTACACACGCACCACCCTTTGCATGAAAACGTTGCTTCTTAGGTCTTTTATATCTTTCCCCTCTCACCCTAAACCTATGCCCTCTAGTTCTGGACTCCCCCAACCCATGAGAAAGACCTTGTCTATTTATCCTATCCATGCCCCTCATGATTTTATGAATCTCTATAAAGTTACCCCTCAGCCTCCGACGCTCCAGGGAAAACAGCTCTAGCCTATTCAACCTATCCCTATAGCTCAAATCCTCCAACTCTGGCAACATCCTTATAAATCTTCTCAGAACCCTTTCAAGTTTCGGATAGGAAGGAGGTCAGAATTGCATGCAATACTCCAAAAGTGACCTAACCAACGTCCTGTCCGGCCGCAACATGACCTCCCAACTTCTGTACTCAATACTCTGACAAATAAAGAAAAGCATGCCTGCTTCACTATTCTATCCACCTGTGACTCTACTTTCAAGGAGCTATGAACCTGCACTCCAAGGTCTTTGTTCAGCAACACTCCCTTGGACCTTACCATTAAGTGTATAAGTCCTGCTAAAATTTGCTTTCCCATAATGCAGCATCTTGCATTTATCTAAATTAAACTCCATCTGCCACTTTTCAGCCCATTGGCTCATTTGATCAAGATCCCGTTGTAATCCAAGGTAACCTTCTTTGCTGTCCACTACATCTCCAATTTTGGTGTCATCTGCAAACCTACTAACCCGTATAAATCTTATTTGCATGGGATTTATTTGCATTTGTTTAAAATTCCCACAAAGGAAAATCAATTCGGCTTCACAATTGGTATGATCAGTTCTGCCCACTCCACATGTACTGATTGGATGATTCCTGTGCTTTCTGGCCTCCTGGTTCCTGCCTCTATGTTTGCCAACAATGCAAATTCTACTGGGTTGGCCATGCACAATCATGGAAATGCTTCCTGGTGAACATGCAAGGTGGCCTCCCTAGACCTTCCTAAAAAAGAATGCCCAGGTATTTAATTAGAACTTCACTTAGGCAGTCATTTTCTAATGGAGAAATGCTGAGCTAATCAAGGTGAATCTTTCTCAATCAATTTCACCTCATCAGGTTTGGGCCTGAATCTTTTACTACAGTCAGTGCTAACTGAAACAGCTGCTCCTCATAGAACCCCTACAGTGTAGAAATAGGCCCTTTAGCCCAACAAGTCCACACCAACCCTCCGCAGAGTAACCTACCCAGATTCATTCCCCTATTACCCCTGACAAATGCACCTAACCTACACATCCCTGAACAGTATAGGCAATTTAGCACGGCCAATTCGCCTAACCTGCACATCTTTGGATTGTGGGAGGAATCCAGAGCAACTGGAGGAAACCCATGCAGACATGGAGAGAATGTGCAAACGCCCCATAAACAGTCACCCAAGGCAGGAATCGAATCCAAGTCCGGTGCTAACCACCGAGCCACCATGCTGCCTGAGACCAGAACCTTTAATCTGTACCTTTAATCTGTAAAAGTTCTCTAGTTTAAATCCTCAGACTGGCTGAGATCTTGCACAAACTTAAGGATTGGAGTCCAGAATGAATTTTGATAAAGACCGGTTCTTCAATCACTGATACAGCTGCATTGGTTATCAACTTCCATTAGACTCAGGTAACAATTTATCCAGACGTTTACTTTGATTGGTTCTGATTTGGATGTTGCTAAGTAATGTAACTGTTCCAAGCCAGATATAGGTGGGCTTTCTAGGGTGTGCACTCCTTGGATACTGGCCTAAGTCCTCTTATTGAGTGGGGACCAGTATGAGGTCACATACTGACAGCAATTACAATGGCTTGCTGGCCTGGTTCCTGAAGAAAATGTTAACCATTTGGCTGAGGGTTGGTTTTGTTTCAGGGTTTTGTTTTGGGACCAAGTGTCCCTCTGTTCAAGATATGTCCTCAGTGAGGCTGTGCAGTTGCCTTCACTCAAGTGGTGTTCCCCAAACTCAGTCAGCTTGGTGAGGGTGTCCACTTCCATCAGCATACCCTGAGACTCATATCGTCATAGAGTCCTAGAGCATGGCCCTTTGGCCCAAACGTATCCAAGCCAACCAAATGTTCAATCACACTAACCCCATTTTACTGCACTTGGCCCATATTTCTCTCAATCTTGCCTATCCATATATTTGTCCAAATGCCTTTTAAATGTTGTTAATGTACCCGCCTCAACCACTTCTGTCAGCAGCTCATTCCTCTTTGTAAAAACGTTGCCCATCAGATTCTTTTTATTCTTTTAGGAGAAAGTTAGGACTGCAGATGCTGGAGATCAGAGCTGAAAATGTGTTGCTGGAGAAGAGCAGCAGGTCAGGCAGCATCCAAAGAGCAGGAAAATCGACGTTTCGGGCATGAGCCCTTCTTCAGGAATGACTGTACTCATTCCTGAAGAAGGGCTCATGTCCGAAACATCGATTCTCCTGCTCCTTGGATGCTGCCTGACCTGCTGCTCTTCTCCAGCAACACATTTTCAGCTCATTTTATTCTTTCCCCTCTAACCTTAAACTGATGCCCTCTCGTCCTTGATTCCCCAACCCTGGAAAAAAGATCAAGTGCATTCTCATGATACTATATGCTTCAAGAAGATCCCCCCCTCAGTCTCCTAGGTTTTAAAGAAAAATGTCCTGGCTTGTCTAACCGCTCCCTATAACTCAGACCTTTGAGTCCTGGCAACATCTTTGTAAATTTCTTCTGCACTCTTTCCAGTTTAATAACATCCTTCCTATAGCAAGGTGGCCAAAACGGAACACAATACTCCAAATGTGGCCTCACCAATGTCCTGCACAATTGCAACATAACTTAACAACTTCTATACTCCATGCCCTGACTGATGAAGGCCAGTATGCCAAAAGCCTTCTTCACTGCCCTGTCTATCTGTAGCTCTAGTTTCAGAGAATCATGCACCTGAACTCCAAGGTCCCTCTGTTCCACTATACTCCTTAAGGCCCTACCATTCACCATGAAACTCCTACCTTGATTTGATTTTCCAAAATACAAGACCTCTCACTTATCTATGTTAAACTCCATTTTCCATTTCTCAGCCAACATCTCCAGGTGATCAAGCTCCTGCTGCAATTTCTGATAACCTTCCTCACTGTCCATGATTCCACACATTTTAGTGTCATCTGCAAACGTACTAATCATGCCTTGCACATTCTCATCCAAATCATTAATATAGATAACAAACAGCAATGGGTTGAGTACCAATCCCTGAGGCACTCCATTAATCACAGGCCTCCAGTCTGACAAGCATCCTTCCACAATTACTCTCTGCTTCCTACTATCGAGCCAGTTGTGTATCCCATTTGCCAGCTCACTCGGATTCCATAAGATCTAAACTTCCAGAGCAGCCTGTCATATGGAACCTTATCAAATGCCTTACTGAAATCCATATAGATTACATCTACCACCTTAACTTCATCAACGTTCCTAGTCATTTCATCAAAAAACTGGAACAAATTTGTGAAGCATGGTGTCCCATGCACAAAGTCATGCTGATTAATCCTAATCAAACTCTGCCTTTCTAATGCATGTATGTCATATCTCAGAATCTTCTCAAGTAATTTACCTACACAGATGTTAGGCTTACTGGTCTATAGTTGCCACATTTTTGTTTGCAGCCCTTCATGAATAAGAGTGCAACATTCACTACCCTCCAATCTTCCAGGACTTCACCTGTGGCTAACAAGGATGCAAAAATATCAGCCAGGGCCCCTGCAATTTCTTGTCTAACCTTTTGCTCCCTTTGCATTTTCTAATGACAAAGCCAGTTGTAGTGCCTGTTCGAAAGCTAGCTGGGCTTCAACTATTAGGTGCTTTTCCATGGTAATGTCATTAATTCCATATTCCAAATGGTCTCTCAGCACCTCATTAAGGGGTAAACTGAAGTCACATGCCTCTGCCATTTGTCCTAACCTCATCAAAACTCCCAACACGAATTCCCCTATTTCTCAAACTGTCAAGTGAAACCTATAGCGTCTCAAAATTAGCATCATAAAATTCATAAACTAAATCCGTCAACTCTTTTTGATGTTAGTTTTAGTAACTGGTGTGTCACTGAAATAGCTCCACAGAGGCTGGTATCCCATCACCAAATCACCTTTTACTCACATGAGCATAGTACTGGATATTGCTCCAGCCTCCTCAAAGCCAGCTGTCAGACTGAACAAAACCTCCTATCCCTCTGATCTTCCTCTTTACATCTGTCAACTCGGCCTCCTTGATTGAACCAGGTTAACAGCCCTCAATCAGGGAACTCATTTTCTACAATGACCACCTGGCTAACCTTGTTACAATCACTGCACTCACAAATCTTTCAAAAAGTGCTAGATAAAGTAAGTAGGACATGGTACTTACCTGTGTGAATAAATGCATTAAATAAAAACAATAAGATGATAAATAAGTCAGTTAGCCTGCTCTGCCACACAATCATATCATAGCTTATTTTGATCATGAACTTGTAACCACCTTTCCCCATAACCTAAGATTCTCCTGTAGGATTAAACACTGCATAGCACAACCTTGAATATATTCAATGACCCAACACGGACTAATCTCTAAGGGAAAGAATTCAAAAGATAATTAACACTCAGAAAAAACACTTCTTCTCATTGTTATGATTCAATTAGGGATCAGTAACACCCAGGAACATCATCAGCAGAACTGAGCCATATTTTCCATAAAAATACGAATCAATGCCAAAGGTGCTCCACGCATCTCCCTGGTGACATGGAATATTCTGGGAAATCCCCAAACAGACCTTTTGGTGAAGTATGTCATATTAAAATTCCATTGATCTTAACAAATAAATGGATTTATAATGAATGTTTTTACATTGACTGGTTCCAACTCCAATAAAAAAAATCTCTCTGGATTGCTTTTATTGGAGAGGTCTTGTCTCCATCAAAAACCCACAATGAGGCCAGGCATGGTTTAAGTTTCTCCACTTGTTTTGTGTCTCCAGTACTCTGATTTTTTAAGTCAATGTGGTCCAGCCTTACTATAAGCATGACAATACTTCAGTATTCATAAACTCAGGTTAATTTGAGTTGCATTCACGGCAGATGTTTGAGTATTTAAAATCAAGGTATCTCAGTTATCCATAGTTATATATCAATTGCTAAAACCTCAATTTATATTCTAATGCATAAAAATTATGAACTAAGTTTTGGCACATTCCCCAAGAAAAAAATGAATATGCATCAACCTTGTAATGAGTTTTTAATTTCCTCCAGTTAAAATATTACAACATGTTGTACGACTAAACAACTATCCTAGACCATGTGATAGGCAATAACCATCTCTCTATTGTCCAATTAAATTCACAAGCCCATTTTAGAAGTACTGGATCACTGAATCATTGCCCATTAATCACAGTTCCATTTAAAATGTGCAATATTGCTTTATGCAATGTTTTCTCAAAGTTTTCATCTGAGAATGATTAGATTCCACAGCTCTATCTGAAAGAGGAGATGCCTTATTGCGAGTTTTCAAGTTCAATCTTTAAAACAGTCTGTTCAGATTTCAGTTTTATTTACTTGACCTATCTAAAACTCTTTCCAGATTGTCTGTGCCTTCCTCCTAATTTGGTTTCCTTTACATTCGGTCCTTTCATCCAAATAATTAACACAGATTATTAATAAGTGAGGCCCCAGGACTGTTCTCATCTCACTTGTGACAGTTTGTCAAATAAAAAAATGATATCTATTGATTCTTGTTTTCTATTTGTTAGCCAAATCTCTAGTGATAAAAATATATTTTTTCCTAATACCAAATCTCAAAGAGAACAACATTGCATGCTGCATGAAAAAGGGTTTGGCAAGTAGATTCTGATTTGTCAAGGCATTGTCTTGGAGAATGCACTAGGGAACAGTTATCCACAAACTTTATTTAATTTCAAAAAAAGGCAGGTTCACACTGAATAGTTGAGGCATTGCCAAGTGAATGCAATGGTAAATATTTGTCTGGCATTCTTCTGTTCAATCAAAAAAAGCACATGTTACAAAGGACATGGCCCTATATATGAATGCATATAGATAGCATCTAGCCAGTCCATATGAATCACATTGTGAGCCAAGTTAATAACATTAAAATGATTGTTTGTGTTGTGGGAGTTTAGTTTTCAATCAGCTATACTTTTCACTTTCAATGGTTCCAATTGCTCCCAACCCTTGGTTCTGGACTCTGGACTTATTAATCAGAATGTAATAAAAAGGCAGCAAACAGATGTCTGAGGGCAAAATGATCTCTGCATTTATTTATGTACAGAAAAGTAACACAACAATGTATCACAGCTATTCACTATTATACAAGGTGCATTATCATTTATAAATACACTACTAATTAGAGTTACTATATTAGAATCACAATACACTGATAATACCCACCTCCCACTAGTAACTAAGTTGGAACTCTTGGATCTCAGGGCTATGCTCACAACTTCAAATGTGGTTTTGGAGTTCGCTTGATGAAGTTGCTCTGGCTTGCCATCCCCTGGGCATGGAAGAGGACTTTGAGGAGCACAACAATTCAGCCTGGGTTGAGTCGACTGATGCAGTTGGGTGTGTTTTGGATCTCTCGGATATGTACTTGGTTTTTCTACACTTTGCTGGTTTGTCCGGTTCAGTCTTCACATCAGTTTGTGTCTGAGGACTTGCAGTGTTGGTCACCTTAGCCAGTGCTTCAAATTTTGTCAGTCTTGGTTCTGGTTGTCATGATTTGGAGATGCCGGCGTTGGACTGGAGTGTACAAAGTTAAAAATCACACAACACCAGGTTATAATCCAACAGGTTTATTTGGAAGCACTAGCTTTCAGAGTGCTGCTCCTTCATCAGGTGTATAAGCTCCACAACTGAAAGCTAGTGCTTCCAAATAAACCTGTTGGACTATAATCTGGTGTTGTGCGATTTTTAACTTGGTTCCAGTTAGTGTAGTCAGTCATGATGGTTGTTGAGATTTGCTGTCGGGTTTTCTGTCTCCCGATTTAGAAGCTCTCAGTTCGGACACCTCCCGATATGAGATTGGGACCTGTGGTTACACTAATTGCAGGGTTTCCAAATCTCTGCCCAAAATCTCTTGGCCCTGTTGTCTTGTCAATGTTCTCTTGGAGTGCTTGATTACTTTAATTGGATTTCCAATGTTTAAGCAAATGACTTTGACTGATGTTGGATGCTGGTGATTGTCACAGTAACCCTCTTGGCTTCACACTGTCTGCATGAATCTGTTTCTTCGATGGGTTATGTAGCCAGAGGTGTGAAAACCAACTTAGGGCTGGATGCCTTTGATTTTGGATTGATTATAGAACATAGAACATAGAAGGATACAGCGCAGTACAGGCCCTTCGGCCCTCGATGTTGCGCCGACCGAGTCCTACCTAACCTATACTAGCCCAATAACTTCCAAATGCCTATCCAATGCCCGCTTAAATGAACATAAAGAAGGAGAGTTCACCACTGATACGGGCAGGGCATTCCATGAACTCACAACCCGCTGTGTGAAGAATCTACCCCTAACATCTGTCCTATACCTACCACCCCTTAATTTAAAGCTATGTCCCCTAGTAACACTTGACTCCATTAGCGGTAAAAGGTTCTTAGTATCTACCCTATCTAAACCCCTAATCATCTTATACACTTCTATCAGATCTCCCCTAAACCTTCTCTTCTCCAATGAGAACAGCCCCAAGTGCCTCAGCCTTTCCTCATAAGATTTTCCTACCATTCCAGGCAACATCCTGGTAAACCTCCTCTGCACTCGTTCTAAAGCTTCCACATCCTTCCTATAGTATGGCGACCAAAACTGCACACAATACTCCAGATGAGGCCTCACCAGAGTCTTATACAACTGCAACATGACCTCAGGACTCCGGAACTCAATTCCTCTGCCAATAAAGCCCAGTACGCCATATGCCTTCTTCACAGCACTATTTACCTGGGTGGCAACTTTCAGAGATCTGTGTACATAGACACCAAGATCCCTCTGCTCATCCACACTACCAAGTAGCCTACCATTAGCCCAGTAATCCATCATCTTGTTATTCCTACCAAAGTGAACGACTTCGCACTTAGCTACATTGAATTCCATTTGCCACATTTCCGCCCAGCTCTGCAACTTATCTATATCCCGCTGTAACCTACCACTTCCTTCCTCACTATCCACAACTCCACCGACTTTCGTGTCATCCGCAAACTTGCTTACCCAGCTTTCAAGTCCTTCCTCTAGATCATTTATAAAGATAACAAAAAGCAATGGTCCCAAAACAGATCCTTGTGGTACACCGCTAGTAACTGCGCTCCAAGATGAACATAATCCATCAACTACTACCCTCTGTCTCCTTCCAGCCAGCCAATTCCTAATCCAAACCTCTAATGTAATTATCTCAGATGCAAGGTGTAAATTGTAAATGCAAGATGTTGGATCAAGGCAATGTTCTCCAATGACAGATTTTTTATAGTCATAGAGATGTATAGCACAGAAACAGACCCTTTGGTCTAACCCATCCATGCTGACCAGCTATCCCAACACAATCTATTCCCACCTGCCAGTACCCAGCCCATATCCCTCCAAACCCTTCCCATTCATATACCCATCCAAATGCCTTTTAAATGTTGCAATTGTACCAGCCTCCATTACTTCCTCTGGCAGCTCATTCCATCCATGCACCGCCCTCTGCAATGTTGCCCTTAGGTCTCTTTCATATCTTTCCCATCTCACCCTAAACCTATGCCCTCTAGTTCTGAACTCCCCCACCCCAGGGAAAAGACTTTGTCTATTTATCCTATCTATGCCCCTTATAATTTTGTAAACTTCTATAAGGTCACCCCTCAGCCTCCGATGCTCCAGGGAAAATAGCCCCTGCCTATTCAGCTTCTCCCTATAGTTCAAATCCTCCAACCCTGGCAACATCCTTGTAAATCTTTTCTGAACCCTTTCAAGTTTAACACATCTTTCCAATAGGAAGGAGACCAGAATTGCTTGCAATATTCCAACAGTGGCCTAAGTAATGTCCTGTACAGCTGCAACATGACCTCCCAACTCCTGTACTCAATACTCTGACCAATAGAGGAAAGCATACCAAATGCCTTCTTCACTATCCTATCTAACTGTGACTCCACTTTCAAGGAAGTGGCCTCCAGGCTCTATACACAGGCCTGCTGGTAGTTTCTTCGAGTAAAAAATGAGGTCTGCAGATGCTGGAGATCACAGCTGCAAATGTGTTGCTGGTCAAAGCACAGCAGGCCAGGCAGCATCTCAGGAATAGAGAATTCGACGTTTCGAGCATAAGCCCTTCATGCTGGTAGTTTGTTTACCCCTATGCATAACCAGCATAGTTTTTATTAAGTTTAAAAGTCTAGAGCTCTGTCTATATATTTTCAATGCTGGGTATTTTTGTAAAATATTACAGTGTAATTACTTGCACAGTTGGGATTATTGTGAGTGACTGCTGTCCAATGAAATAGTCACATAAAATGCTGAACTTTGCATTCTGAGGTTTCCAAGCACAGATTGGTTCAATATATCAACATTGTCTCTGTTGAAAACTACTGAATTCTTGTGCCACTTGGTACCATGCCCCAGTTGTGGAGCCATGTGGTCCTGTATATCTGACTTCACAGAAGTTCATATATCACATTTCTCATTGCATGATAGGCTGAATATCTTTTTGGCTTGACAACAGCATCCTGTTTGTGGTGAATACTGCTTGCATAACAGCAATTGTGAAACATCAATTTGAAACACTTTACCCTTCCTAGGTAATCGGAGATAGACTGAGCACTTTTCAAAGCAGAAAGTGAAGCCTAGTCATTTCATGAGTTTATACAATTTTACAGGCATAGTAGCTCAATGGTTAGCACTGCTGCCTCACAATGTCAGGGATCCAGGTTCAAATCCAGTCTTGCACTTTCTCCCCATGGCTGTGTGGGTTTCCTCTAGGTGCTTCATTTTCTCCCACAGTCCAAAGGTGTGCAGGTTAGAAGGATTGGCCATGCTAAGTTGCCCACAGCATCCAGGGATGTGTAGGTAGATGGATTAGCCATAGAAAATGCAGGGTTACAGGGATAGGATAGAGAGGTGGTTCTGTGTGGAATGCTGTTTCATTATTTGGTGTGGGCTAATGAGCTGAATGGCCTGATTCTACACTTTAGGGCTTCTCTGATTTCTTACAGTGAGAAGTGATCTGGTTAGGGTTGGCCATTATCCCACATGATAACCTGATGAAAAGACCTTGGCTATACATCTTATCTATGACCTTCACGATTTTATAAACTTCTATACAGTCACTCCTCAGCCTCCTACACACCAAGGAAAAATGTCTCAGCTTATCCAGCTCTCCTTATACCTCAAACCCTCTAGTCTCAGTAACGTCCTTGTAAATCTTATTTGTACTTTTCCAGTTTAAAAACATCCTTCCTATAGCAAGGTGAACAGAATTGCAGCTTCTCACAAATAATGTGGCCTTACCAATACCTAGTACAGCCATGACATGAAATCTCAAAACTTGTACTCCATGCTCTGACTGATGAAGGTAAGAGTGACAGATATGTTCTTCACTACTCTGTATACCTGTGATGCCACTGCCAAGGAACTATGTACCTGCACCCTTAGGTCTCTCTGTTTAATAACACACCCCAAGGCTCGACCATAAACTATGTAGGTCCTGCTCATCTTACCAAAATGCTACACCTTGCATTTATCTCAATTAACCTCAATCAACCACTCTTCAGCCCACTAGCCCAGTTGATCAAAGTTAAAAATCACACAACACCAGGTTATAGTCCAACAGGTTTATTCGGAAACACTAACTTTCGAAGCGCTGCTCCTTCCTCAGGTGGTTGTGGAGAAGAAGATAATCAGACACAGAATCTATAGCCAAATGAGAACAGTGCATTAAGGTGTGAGGTCTGTCTGTGTCCCAGTGTTGAGTTAGACTGATTCTATTTCTAAAGTGGGATTTTCAGAGCTTTATATGAATTCATGCAGTTTTTGAGTAAAACAAAATGTAATTCTGCAATAAAAAGTTCATCCACTGCAAAAACAAATTCACCCAAAAAGCTGATATGTGTGCACATGTAGGAGAGACAGAGTGTGTGTGAGTGTGTGCGTGTCGGTGTGCATGTGATTGTGTGTGTGTGTGTGTGTGTGTGTGTGTTTAGTGTAATTGGGTCACTTGTAGTGTGATATGAACCCAAGGTCCTGGTTGAGGCCATCTGTCTGATTATCGAACTTGGCTGTCAGCCTCTGCATCACCTTGGAGGATAGCCAACCATTGAAGTGTTCCCGACTGGGAGGGAACATGCCTGCCTGGTGATTGTTGTGCGGTGTGCATTCATCCATTGTCATAGCTTCTGTTCGGTCTTGCCAATGTACTATACCCTCAGGGCAGCATATGAGATAGACAATATTGGCCAAGTTGCATGAGTACTCGGCGCATACATGGTGAGAGAAGCCCCCACATGTAATGATTATATCTGTGTCGACACTCTGGTATGTCTTGCAGCAGCTGCTGTGGCAGGACTGTATGGTGTTATTGTCCTGAATGTCCTTAATGCATTGTCTGAGCTGAGATGACACCTATTGTTAGAAAAGATAGTCTTTTCTGGAGAATGTAATTTAGAAGAAGCTCTTGGATTTACATATTAAAGAACAGAAACCAACGCATCCCATCCTAAAAGATGAAAGATTTTTAACTTTGTACACCCCAGTCCAATACTGGTGCCTCCAAGTGATGGCTACCATCGAACCATGTACTGTCGGTTCAAAGTAGAGAGGATCTCCAAGAAGATCGCGTATATCGACACAGACATCAAGTTTCTGCACAAATGTGAAAAAGCAGGGAAGATCTCAAAAGGATTACTGATCATGAACCCACTCAGTCAACCTACAACACAGACTACACAAAGAGACTTTATTGCTGCATCTCTCACAAATCCTCAATCATCTCATGCACCAACTCTACATTGAGTGCCACAACCTTGAAATCAAAATACTGTGTTCAAGATACTGTTATGCGACACTGCCAACAAACAAGGCAACAGAGCTACACTATGTACATGCATACCAAGAACAAGAAATCTGTGAAACATGGCATGACCACCAGCAGTAGCCAAGCTGCACCTCCCACCATCACACACACCCCCCTCCCGGTACCACAGTTGAAAACATTATCATCATTGTGAAATCAATCGTCACCTTATTGGACCACACCCTTCAACTGGAAGAGATTGAAGTTCTCTCCAGAGGGCTCAATCTCTGCACCACCACCAAACTGGACCCTATGGTCTAGCAGCATTCATGAAGGAATTCATCAGATGGATGAGACTCTGGGGTTTCTTTCAAGATGTAGCAGTGATCCCAATGAGTCCACTGAAGAACCGCAACAGTCATCACAGGCGACCAAAGAAGGGGTCAACTTGGATCCCACTGGAAGGCCACTACCCTGGGCTTGACATGTGTGCTCAAACCATCAGGAAGTATGAGAATGCCAGATTCATCAGCCGCAACGTAGAGCAAAACATCACCCGATCACAATGCAACGCCATCTATGCTCTCTCAAAACCAATTACAACATTGTCATCAAACCAACAGATAAATGAGGAACCAACGTCATTCAACTGGGAATATTTGTTGTCACAATGGACATGTCAGCACTCTACATCAGCATCCCTTACAAATATGGCATCAGGGCAACAGCCTCAGTACTCAGTATCAACAACTACGAATCTCCAAGCACCATGCTACAACTGCACTGCATCCTTGACCACATTTTCACCTTTGAAAACAAGTTCTTCATCCAGACACATGGAACAGTCATGGGGGATCAAATTTGCATCACAATATGCCAACATTTTCATGCACAGGTTTGAAAAAGAATTATTTTCTGCACAGGGCCTCCAACCAACACTATACAACAGGTATATTGTTGACATTTTCTTCCTCTGGACCCATGGCAATGAGTCACTAAAATAACTACACAGTGATATTACTGAGTTTCATCCCACCATCAAACTCTTGAGTATCTGTCTCATTCTTGGACACATGCATCTCCATCAAGGATGGGCACTTTTAGCACCTCACTCTATCGCAAACCACGAATAACATCACAATGCTACACTTCTCTAGCTTCCACCCGAAACATAATAAAACAACCATCCCCTATGTGTGCTGATAAGGAGGAACGTGACAGACACTTGAAAGAACGGGGTACAATGCCCAACTCATTGACTGTCAGTTCTGACGTGCCACAGCGAGAAACAATAATGATCTCCTCAGGAGGCAGACACAGGCTGCAACAGACAGAGTACCCTTCATTGTCCAGTACTTCCCAGGAGCTAAACGACTATGCCATGTTCTTCACAGCCTGCAACACATTATCAATGAAGATAAGCAGCTTGCCAAGACCTTCCCCATGCCTCCACTTCTCACCTTTAAACAACCACCAAACCTTAAACAGACCATTGTTTGCAGCAAATTGCCCAGCCTTCAGGACAACACTGTAAAATCCTGTCACAGCAGCCATTGCAAGACATGTCAGAATGTCGACATAGATACCATTATTAAACATGGGGATGTTACCCACCATGTACGTAGCAAGCACTCATCTGACTCAGCCAATGTTGTCAATCTCATACACTGCAGGCAAGAATGCCCTGAGGCATGGTACATTGGCGAGACTGAGAAGACTCTATGACAACAGATGAATGGACACTGTTCAAGAGTCACCATGAAGAGTGTTCCTTCCCAGTAGGGAGCTCTTCAGTGGTCCAGGACATTCGGCCTCGGACCTTCAGGTGACCATCTTCCAAAGTGGACTTCAGGACAAGCAATAACGCAGAGTGGCCAAGCAGAAGCTGATAGTCATGTTCGGTAACCAAAGGGATGGCTTGGGCACACACACACACACACACACACACACACACACACACACACACACACACACACACACACACACACACACACACACACACACCCTCTCTCATATGCATACACCCCCCACATTCACACCCACACATGCACCCTCACATAGGTGTATACCCCATCTGTCTCTCTCTCTCACACACACACATAAACATGTATACACACAGACTCTATCACATACATTCACATCCACATGCACACCTTTACATGCACACATTTCCATGGACACACTCACTCACTCTCTCTCTCCTACACGTGCACATATATACGTTTATGGGGTGCATTTGTTTTTGCAGTATTACATTTTATTTTGTTCAAAAACTGCATTAATCCATGTAAAACTCTATAAATCCCACTTTAGAAATAGAACCAGTATAACTCAAAATTGGGATATAGACAGACCTCAAACCGTAATAAGCTGAGTTGGCACCTATTGTTAGAAAAGATAGACCTCTCTTGAGAATGTAATTTAAAAGAAATTCTGGGATTTACATATCAAAGAACAGAAACCAACACATCCCATTCCAAAAGATGAGAGACGCAATCTAAAGTTGTTTAGTTGAGTACATGACACTGTACTCATTTGGCTATAAATTCTGTGACTTATTATCTTCTCCTCCACAACCACCTAATGAAGGAGCAGCACTTTGAAAGCTAGTGCTTCCAAATAAACCTGTTGGACTATAACCTGGTGTTGTGTGATTTTTAACTTTGTCTACCCCAGTCCAACACTGACACCTCCAAGTCATGGCTACCAGTTGATCAAGATCCAGTTGAACTCTTAGATAATCTTACGCACTGTCCATTATCTCACCAATTTTGGTGTCATTCACAAACTTACAAACTTTGTGGGCGGCACAGTGGCACAGTGGTTTGCACTGCTGTCTCACAGCGCCTGAGACCCGGGTTCAATTCCCGACTCAGGCGACTGACTGTGTGGAGTTTGCACGTTCTCCCCGTGTCTGTGTGGGTTTCCTCCGGATGCTCCGGTTTCCTCCCACAGTCCAAAGATGTGCGGGCCAGGTGAATTGGCCATGCTAAATTGCCCGTAGTGTTAGGTAAGGGGTAAATGTAAGGTATGGGTGGGTTGCGCTTCGGCGGGTCGGTGTGGACTTGTTGGGCCGAAGGGCCTGTTTCCACACTGTAAGTAATCTAATCTAATCACTCCTTCGATATTCTCATCCAAATCAGTTATATAACTGACAAACAACAAAGGACACTGGTCACATGCTTCCAGTTTGAACAACAAACCCATGTTTCCCATTGTCAAGCCAATCTTGTAGCCAATTAGCTGGCTTTCCCTGGATCCCATATGATCTAACCTGACTAACTAGTCTACCACGTAGAACCATGCTAAAGTCCATGTAGGCAACATCTACTGTTCTACTTTCATCTATCTTCATCGTCGCTTCTTCAAAAAAACTCAATCAAGTTTGTGTGGTATGATTTCCCATGCACAAAGTCATGCTGACTATCTTTAATCAGTCCTTGCCTTTCCAAATGCATGTAGATTCTATCTGCCCGAATCCCCTCCAACAACTTACTCACCATTGATGTCAGGCTCACTGGTCTGTACTTTCCTCAATTTTGTTACTTTCTCAAACAATGTTGGAACATTATCCACCTGCCAGTCTTCCTTTGTTTGTCATTGATACAAATATCTTTATGAGGGCCCTGCGATTACTTAGCTTTCCACAGTGTCTGGGCATATGCTTGATCAGATATCAGGGTTTTATCAATATATACAAACTAAAACCTCCAGCACGTCCTCTTCTGTAATGTGGACTCATTTCAAGGTATCACTGTTAATTTCCCCAAGTGTCCTGATTTCTATGTCTTTCTCCATAGTAAATAACAATGCAAAATATTCATTTAGGATCTCAGCCATCTCCTATGGTTCCACACAAAGATGGTGCTATTGATATTTAAGGGGTTTTATTCTCTCCCTACTTGCTGTTTTGCCATTAATATACTTGTAGAATCTCTTCGGATTTTACTTAACCTAATTTGCCAAAATATCCTAAATCCCCTTTTTGCCCTCCTGATTTCCCTCATAAGTGTACTCTTACACCCCCATACTCCTAAGGGATTCACTTCATCCCATATGCTTCCTTCTTTTCTTGACCATAGCCTTAAGATCTCTAGTCATCCAGTGTTTCCTACTCCTTCCAGTCTTACTCTTCACACTAATAGCAACACGGTCTCCCTGAACTCTCATTATCTCACTTTTGAAAGCCTCACATTTCCTAGACCTCCATTTACCTGCAAACAACCTACCTCAATCAACTTTTGAAAGCTCCTGTTCAATGCCATCAAAATTCGCTTTGTCCCAATTTAGAAATTTTAACTTATGGACCAGGCCTTTCCTTTCCATAATAACTTTAAAACTAATAGAATTATGTTTGCTGGTTCCAAAACTCTCCCCCACTAACACCTTATTTCCCAAGAGAAGGTCAAATTTTGCCCCTTTTGTAGTAGCACCATTTATATATTGTTTGAGAAAATTTTCTTGAACACACTTAACAAGTTTCTCTCCAATCAATCCTTTAGCGGGCAGCACGGTGGCACAGTGGTTAGCACAGCTGCCTCACAGCACCGGAGACTCGGGTTCAATTCCCGACTCAGGTGACAGACTGTGTGGAGTTTGTACGTTCTCCCTGTGTCTGCGTGGGTTTCCTCTGGGTACTCTGGTTTCCTCCCACAGTCCAAAGATGTGCAGGTCAGGTGAATTGGCTGTGCTAAATTGCCTCTCGGGTTAGATAAGGGGTAAATGTAGGGGTATGGGTGGGTTGCGCTTCGGTGGGTCGGTGTGGACTTGTTGGGCCGAAGGGCCTGTTTCCACACTGTAAGTAATCTAATCTAACACTGTGGCAGTCTCAGTTTATATTTGGGAAGCTAAAATACCCTACTATTATAATTCTATCTGCAATCTACCTACATGTTTGTTTCGCGATTTCCCTCTTATACCCGAAACGTCGATTCTCCTGCTCCTTGGATGCTGCCTGATGTGCGGCCCTTTTCCAGCAACACATTTTTCAGCTCTGATCTCCAGCATCTGCAGACTTATACTACAATCCCATCAAAGTGATCATCCCCTTTTTATTTCCCAGTTCTATCCATGGAGCCATAAGGTCACCTCTAGGGAAACAGGGAAAACAGCTCCAGCCTTTTCAGCCTCTCCCTAAAGCGCAAACCCTCCAACTCTGGTACCATTCTTGTAAATTTTTTCTGAACCCTTTCAAGTTTCACAGCATCCTTCAGATAACAGTTTTGCTGCAACTACTCCAGGATGACCTTGTCTCTGGCACCAGAGAGACAATACATTGGCCTGAAGTCTTACTCAAAGTCAAGAAATGCATGTCTACACCCCTGATTATAGAGCTCCCTATCATTATTATTCACTTGTTCTTTGCCAGACCCTGCTGCTATTTTCCCTTTGGACTATTCCCTCACAACAGTATTCAAAATGGTATACTTGTTTGAAAAGGGGAAAACCACAGGAGAATCCTGCACTACCTGTCTACCTCTCCTGGCAGTCATCCATCTACCTGCAATGTGACCACTTCCCTGAAGTTACTATCTATGACACACCCTGCTCCTGAATGCACCTTAGTGTTTCCAACTGCTGCTCCAACTGATCCATGTGGTCAGAGAAGGGCTGCAGCCTGACACTTCCTGACATAGTCACCAGGGACAGCCAGCTGCTCTCTGATCTTCCGCATCTGACAGGAGGGGCATATCACTCCACTGACTGCCATCTCTGCCCCTTTAATAACGAGCAGACCACCACCATCATTCCAGTATCAAAGAAAACACGTGCGACGTGCCTCACCGACTACTGCCCATTGGCTCTGACTGTCATAACCATGAAGTGCTTCAAAAGGCTGGTCATGGCCTACATCTTCTTGGGCCTCCCAGCCTGCCTTGATCTCCTGCAATTTGCCTACTGGTGAAACAGGTCCAAAATGGTTACCATTTCCCTAGCCCTACTCTCATACCTGGATCATCTGGATAACAAGATTCCCACATTAGGCTGCTACTCATTGACAAAGGCTTTCCATTCAACATGATAATCCTTACCAGATTAATCTCAAAACTCCAGACCTAGGTCTTGGCTCCTCCCTCTGCAACTGGGCCCTCAGTTTGCTGACCCACAGACCACAATCAGTGAAGATAGAGAACAGAACTTCCTCCACGATAATCCTCAACACTGGCGCTCCTGAAAGAGAATATACAGAATCATTGTATGGAAGGTGGCCATTCAACCTTTTAAGTCTACTCCAGCTCTCTGAGAATTTTGATTTAGTGCCAATTTCCTGCTTTTCCCACTAATCCTGCATGTTTTTTCTATTTAAATAATCATCTAATGCCTGAATTGAGCCTGCATCCACCAGACTTCCAGGCATTACTTTCTTCTCAATTTGAATTTTCTTTTCATTTGCAAAACACTTCAAATTTGTGCCATTTGGTTTACAATCCTCTTCTGAACAGGAACTGTTTTCTCCATATATACTGTGCCCAGACCTTTCAAGATTTTTAAAACTTCTGAGTGTGTGCAGATTTGTGTATAAAAGATTTGTACAAAATTTTTAAAAAAGACTAATTTAGTTTGTAGTTGACATTAAATTGATATCTACAGTTAAATTCCATCATTGCCATCAAGAATTCAGATGATACATATTTTATTACTGAAAACAATGAAAATTTTCCTCACTACAATGAAAAAGTCTGGTTTGTAGGAGCTATTAATCAAACACAAGCTGAAGATTTACTCCAATGAAAGTCAAATCGTGGCTTCCTAATCAGGGAAAGCAATAAAAAAGACTGTGTTGCCTGCTCTGTGGTGTAAATATCATGCTTTTATTCTACAGGAGGCCTAATTATGTCTTGAGGAAATTCTATTGGTGATGCCATACTAAGTCAGTTTTATTTTCTAACCATGTACTCAGTTTGTAATTATGCTTGAAGGAAGTATAATGTAAGAAGTTGTCAGGAATTGTGTTATTAGTAATTCACAAATGTTAATGCTGCAAATTTCACTTGCAGTAGCTACAATGCAGTGAGCTATATTAAAATACCTGTTACCTCATTCTTTTTGGGTACTTTTTGTTTGCCCTTTTCTCTCATTCCCTTGCCATCAATCATGGTACATTACATTGAATTATTCTCCTGTCATTTGGCTAATGTAAGAGAAAAGCAAGACATTGGATATAAGCTATTAGATGAAGGAAGGGAGCAAATTTCTCATCAAAAAGAATGCATAATGAGATGAATAAGCTATTCAGTTTGGCAGACAATGTTGGGAGGAGTTATCACAAAACAAGAAATGAGTTGTTGGTTGAAACAAAAGTGATTGGAGCACTAGTGAAAGGACATAAGGGAATTCACTAGAGTCGAATCTTAACTTTAGCATATTGCCTTTTCTATGTGAGATATGTAGAAATCTTGTGCATAACAGATGGCTTAAAAACATTGTGGACACATCAATGTGATTTTCCATCTGTTTTGTCCCTAGAAGCCTTTTCTCCTTTAGCTAGGTATTTTTCTACATTTATTTTCACTCGTGCAATTTCTACAGCTTGGGGATCAGAACTAGGGCAGACCTCACCCTATAGGAAGTTAGCACTTCAAAATTGGTACCAAGGGATATGTTGAAGGGTCTTTGTCTACAAGGCCTGGCACATGAGCCTGTGGGACAGATTGACCAATTCAATATGCTTCAGAAGAGATGTCTGTGTTGAAAAAAAATGCCTTTATGCTAAATTCACAATAAAATATTGTAAAAATTCAAAATCTCACTGCGTCAAATAATTAAAGTAGTCTTTCTTCAGGGAGGAGAGACCTTTCTGGCACTTTGATCAGCCGTATGGATGCACTTCTATTTCTAATTGCCAAATCTCCAAATGGGCATAACCATATTAGAGGTGTTTCTCTTCATTCAGACCCTCTCTAAAATGATAGGGTGAATAGCCAAGGTCTTTTTCCCAGGATGAGAGGGTCCCAAACTAGAAGACATAGGTTTAAGGTGAGAGGGGAAGACTTAAAAATGACCTGAGGAGACACTTTTTCATGCAGAAGATGGTGCAAGAAGGGAAGGAGCTATCAAAGGAAATGATGGTAGAGGCTGGTTGAAAAGGCATTTGGATGGGTATTTAAATATGAAGAGTTTAGAGGGATATGGACCAAGTGTTGGCAAATGGGACTACATTAATTTAGGGTATCTGGTTGGCATGAACAAGTTGGATCGAAGGGTCTGTTTCTGTGTTATAGAACATAGAACATAGAACATAGAACATAGAAAAATACAGCGCAGTACAGGCCCTTCGGCCCTCAATGTTGCGCCGACCAAAGCCTACCTAACCTACACTAGCCCAATAACCTCCATATGCTTATCCAGTGCCCGCTTGAATGACCATAAAGAGGAAGAGTCCACCACTGATACTGGCAGGGCATTCCATGAACTCACAACCCGCTGAGTAAAGAATCTACCCCTAACATCTGTCCTATATCAACCTCCCCTTAATTTAAAGCTGTGTCCCCTAGTAACAGCTGACTCCATTAGCGGAAAAAGGTTCTCACTGTCAACCCTATCGAAACCCCTAATCATCTTGTACACCTCTATCAAATCTCCCCTAAACCTTCTTTTCTCCAATGAGAACAGCCCCAAGTGCCTCAGCCTTTCCTCATACGATCTTCTTACCATGCCAGGCAACATCCTGGTAAACCTCCTCTGCACCCGTTCCAGTGCCTCCTAATCCTTCCTATAGTATGGCGACCAAAACTGCACACAATACTCCAGATGCAGCCGCACCAGAGTCTTATACAACTGCAACATGACCTCAGGACTCCGGAACTCAATTCCTCTACCAATAAAGCCCAGTACGCCATATGCCTTCTTCACAGCACTATTTACCTGGGTGGCAACTTTTAGAGATCTGTGTACATGGACACCAAGATCCCTCTGCTCATCCACACTACCAAGTAGCCTACCAGTAGCCCAGTAATCCATCTTCTTGTTACTCCTATCAAAGTGAATGACTTCACACTTAGCTACATTGAACTCCATTTGTCACCTATCTGCCCAGCTCTGCAACTTATCTATATCCCACTGTAACCTGCCACATCCTGCTTCGCTGTCCACAACTCCACTGACTTTCGTATCATCCGCAAACTTGCTCACCCAGCCTTCAAGCCCCTCCTCCACGTCATTTATAAAAATGACAAACAGCAATGGTCCCAAAACAGATCCTTGTGGAACACCGCTAGTAACTGCACTCCAAGATGAACCTTTACCATCAACTACTACCTTCTGTCTCCTTCCAGCCTGCCAATTCCTAATCCAAACCTCTAATGCACCCTCAATGCCATACCTCCGTAATTCTTGCAGTAGCCTACCATGGGGTACCTTATCGAACGCCTTGCTAAAATTCATACACACCACATCTACTGCTTTACCCTCGTCCACTTCCTTGGTCACCTTCTCAAAGGTTTGTGAGGCACGACCTGCCCTTCACAAAACCATGCTGACTATCATTGATCACATTATTCTTATCGAGATGTTCATAAATCCTATCCCTTAAAATTCTCTCTAAGACTTTGCCCACAACAGAAGTGAGACTCACTGGCCTATAGTTACTAGGGCTGTCTCTACTCCCCTTCTTGAACAAGGGGACCACATTCGCTATCCTCCAGTCTTCTGGCACTATTCCTGTAAACAACGATGACATAAAAATCAAGGCCAATGGCTCCGCTATCTCCTCCCTAGCTTCCCAGAGGATCCTAGGATAAATGCCATCAGGCCCAGGGGACTTATCTATTTTCACCCTTTCCAGTATTCCCCAGACCTCTTCCCTACATACCTCAAAGCCATCCATTCTAATCACTTGTGACTCAATATTCACATCAACAACAATGTCCTGTTCCTGAGTGAATACTGACAGAAAGTATTGATTTAGTGTCTCTCCAATCTCCTCCGCCTCCACGCACAACTTCCCACTACTATCCTTGACTGGACCGATACCTACCCTAGTCATCCTTTTATTCCTGACATAACTATAGAAAGCCTTTGGTTTTTCCCTAATCCTACCAACCAAGGACTTTTCATGTCCCCTTCTCGCTGCTCTGAGCTCTCTCTTTAGATCCTTCCTGGCTACCTTATAACTCTCAATCGCCCCAACTGAACCTGCACGCCTCATCTTTACATAGGCCGCCCTCTTCCCTTTCACAAGGGATTCCAATTCCTTATTAAACCATGGCTCCCTCACAAGACCCTTTCCTCCCTGCCTGACTAGTACATACTTATCAAGGACACCCAATAGCTGTTCCTTGAACAAGCTCCATATATCATTTGTGTCCTTCCCTTGAAGCCTATTTTTCCAATCCACACATCCTAAGTCATGCCTCACCGCATCATAATTTCCCTGTCCCCAGCTATAACTCTTGCCCTGCAGTGCACATTTATCCCTCTCCATCACTAGAGTAAAAGTCACCGAGTTGTGGTCACTGTCCTCGAAGTGCTCACCTACCTCCAAGTCTAACATCTGGCCTGGTTCATTACCTAGAACCAAATCCAGTATGGCCTCACCTCTTGTTGGCCTGTCTACATATTGTGTCAGGAAACCCTCCTGCACACATTGGACAAACACCGACCCAGCTAACGAACTCGAGCTATAGCTTTCCCAGTCAATATCTGGGAAGTTAAAGTCCCCCATAACAACCACCCTACTACTTTCACTCTTCTCCTGAATCATCCTTGCAATACTTTCCTCTACATCTCTCGGACTATTAGGAGGCCTGTAGAAAATTCCTAACAGGGTGACCTCACCTTTCCTATTTCTAACCTCAGCCCAAACTACCTCAGATGGCAAGTCTTCCTCCATCGTCCTTTCCACTGCTGTAATACTATCCTTGACAAGCAATGCCACACCTCTCCCTCTTTTACCCCCACCTCTGACCCTACTAAAACATTTAAACCCTGGAACATGCAACAGCCATTCCTGTCCCTGTTCTACCCACGTCTCTGTAATGGCCACAACATCGAAGTCCCAGGTACCAACCCACGCTGCAAGTTCACCAAACTTATTTCTTATACTTCTAGCATTAAAGTATACACACTTCAAGCCACCTTCCTGTTTACCGGCACCCTCCTTCGAGATCGATGCCTTGTTCCTAACCTCCCTACACTCAAGGTCCTGTACCCTAAAGCTACAGTCCAGGTTCCCATGCCCCTGCAGAGTTAGTTTAAACCCTCCCAAAGAGCACTAGCAAACCTCCCCCCAAGGATGCTGGTGCCCCTCAGGTTCAGGTGTAGACCATCCTGTTTATAGAGGTCCCACCTTCCCCAGAAAGAACCCCAGTTGTCCAGAAACCAGAATCCCTCCCTCCTGCACCATCCCTGTAGCCACGCATTTAACTGTTCTCTCTCCCTATTCCTCGACTCTCTATCACGTGGCACGGGTAACAAACCAGAGACAACAACTCTGTTCGTTCTAGCTCTGAGCTTCCAACCTAGCTCCCTGAAAGCCTGCCTAACATCCTCACCCCTTTTCCTACCTATGTCGTTGATGCCAACGTGGACCATGGCCTGGGGCTGCTCCCCCTCCCCCTTAAGGACCCGGAAAACACGATCAGAGACATCACGTACCCTTGCACCTGGGAGGCAACATACCAATCGTGAGTCTCTGTTGCCCCCGCAAAACCGCCTATCTGTGCCCCTCACTATTGAGTCCCCAATAACTATCGCCCTACCTTTCTCCGCCCTTCCCTTCTGAGCAACGGGGACAGGCTCCGTGCCAGAGGCCTGAACCTCATTGCTTACCCCTGGTAAGTCATCTCCCCGCACAAGTATCCAAAACGGTATACTTGTTGTTGAGGGGAATGACCGCAGGGGGTCCCTGCACTGGCTGCTTCCTCCCAGTTCCTCTCACTGTCACCCATCTGTCTATAACTTTCGGAGTAACTACTTACCTAAAGCTCTGATCTATGACCACCTCTGCTTCCCGAATTCGCGTAGTTCATCCAACTCCAGCTCGAGTTCCTAACACGGTCTTGGAGGAGCTGGAGATGGGTGCACTTCCTGCAAGTGTAATCAGCAGGGACACTAATGGCTTCCCTCACCTCAAACATCTTGCAAGAGGAACATTGCACTGCTTTCGCTGCCATCCTTCTAAAAGGTAAACTTTAGAAAGAAAACTGGATCTAAAGAAACAAACAAGCAAAATGCAGCACTTACCTGCTTACCACAACAGGTCTTATTATTAGGTTAAAGGAGGAGGGTGGGTGGGAGGTTCTACCCCTGTAGTGCCTCAGGTTCCTCGCCTGCGCGCTTTTATAGAAAAAAAACCTTCCCAGGTAAGCTAGCGCGACACCAGCTTCCGGGTCCGCAAGGCGCTTAAAAAAAACTTTAAATTTTAACCATTAAAAAAAAACACTAACTGGACTATACCGCGACTTAAAAAAAAAACACCACCAGACAGCCGTTACCTGCTCCGCCGAGAGAGTGAGCATACATCGCTATGACTTTGATTCAGGTGAAGGATCAGCTTAATTAAGAACCAGCTGAAACAGGATCCTCACTAAATGAGTCAGATAGTCCTTTTGTGTTAAGAACATATAAATCTAGTCAAGGGCTCTTACAGTGCAGTGATAGTTTCCCTCCCTCTTGATCAGATCCCGTTTCTAGTTCAACCTGCTCTAGAGATATATTATAACATCTCCAAACATGTTGATTAGAAGTTTCTAAACTATTAACCAACTTTGTGCATCTTAGCACTTGAGCAGAAGTTAAAATATAGTTTTGGATTAAATTCTTCAGGGAGTTAATCAGAGGAAGGGAAAAAGGAGTTTTGTTGCTTTTGCCTAAACTTTTACAGTCTTCATGAATTGATTTTTACTCTGCTACAGGAGGAGAAGTTGGTTAATTGGTAATCTAGGAGAAAGTGAGGACTGCAGATGCTGGAGATCAGAGCTGAAAATGTGTTGCTGGAAAAGCGCAGCAGGTCAGGCAGCATCCAAGGAGCAGGAGAATCGACGTTTCGGGCATGAGCCCTTCTTCAGTAATTGGTAATCTAGTAAAGTTTATTCTATTCCTCTGGTTCAAAATAGTGTAGCAGCTGGTTGCAAGGTAAATAAAATAACAAAATAAAAAATCACCAAATATAAAGTTGAACTCAATAATTAATTAGTTTCTTCAAACATATTAAGGATAGTAGGAGAAGTGATGGATGACAGAGGCAGTACTGGAAGCTCCTAGATATCTGTTTGTCCAGACTGAATATGTCTATGGTAAGTGTCTGTAGTTTCAGAAAATATAGTAAGGTGAATTGCCACTGTTCTTTGCAGCAAAGAGGGTGAGTCCAGACAGCTATGCTGCCTGCCCAGCTGAACAGGAAATGGACACGAATGGGAAGAATCCAGTCATCTAGGTACCAGTGACTTAGGCAGGACTGAAATGGAGATTCTGCAAAATCTGTATGAGGGGTTATTTCTAGGTGGTGAATTAAAAAGAAGAGGCTTAAAGGTCATAATCTCTTCAGCAATCAGTTCTCAGTTTTGTAAAATTTGCCTTCTCCAGTTACAAACTTTTACTCCTGATTTATCTTAATCCTCTTCCATAATAATACTAAATCTAATCGAATTGTGGTCACTATCCCCAATTGGTTGCCGACTGTCAGTTCTCCCACTTATCCATCTTCATTTTCCATAATCAATCCAGAATTAGAACATAGAACATAGAACAATACAGCACAGAATAGGCCCTTTGGCCCACGATGTTGTGCCGAACATTTGTCTGAGCTTAAGCACCTATCCATGTACCTATCCAATTGCCGCTTAAAGGTCACCAATGATTCTGACTCTGCCACTCCCACAGGCAGCGCATTCCATGCCCCCATCACTCTCTGGGTAAAAAACCTACCCCTGACATCCCCCCTATACCTTCCACCGTTACCCTTGTAACACTCTGTTGTACCCAGGGAAAAAGTCTCTGACTGTCTACTCTATCTATTCCCCTGATCATCTTATAAACCTCTATCAAGTCACCCCTCGTCCTTCGCCGTTCCAATGAGAAAAGGCCTAGCACTCTCAACCTATCCTTGTACGAACTATTCTCCATTCCAGGCAACAGCCTGGTAAATCTTCTCTGCACCCTCTCCAAAGCTTCCTAAAGTGAGGCGACCAGAACTGCACATAGTAGTCCAAATGTGGCCTTACCAAGATCCTGTAGAGCTGCAACATGACCTCACGACTCTTGAATTCAATCCCTCTGCTATTGAACACTAATACACCATAGGCTTTCTTACAAGCTCTATCCACCTGAGTGGCAACTTTCAAAGAGCTATGAACATAGACCCCAAGATCCCTAGCTCCTCCACCTTACTAAGAACCCTACCGTTAACCCTGTATTCCGCATTCTTATCTGTCCTTCCAAAATGGACAACCTCACACTTGACAGGGTTGAATTCCATCTGCCACTCCTCAGCCCAGCTCTGCATCATATCTAAGTCCCTGACAACAGCCCTCCTCACTCTCCACAACTCCAACTATCTTCGTATAGTCTGCAAATTTACTGACCCACCCTTCGACTCCCTCTTCCAAGTCATTAATAAAAATTACAAACAGCAGAGGATCCAGAACTGATCCCTGCAGAACTCCACTTGTAACTAGGCTCCAGGCTGAATATTTACCATCTACCACCACTCTCTGACTTTGACCGGTTAGCCAGTTCTCTATCCAACTGGCCAAATTTCCCACTATCCCATGCGTCCTGACTTTCCACATAAGCCTACCATGGGGAACCTTATCAAATGCCTTACTAAAATCCATGTACACTACATCCACTGCTCTACCCTCATCCACATGCTTGGTCACCTCCTTAAAGAGGGCTTATTCCTGAAGAAGGGCTTATGCCCGAACCATCAAATCTCCTGCTGCTTGGATGCTGCCTGACCTGCTGCCTTTTCCAGCAACACATTTTCAGCTCTGATCTTCAGCATCTGCAGACCTCACTTTCTCCACCTCCTCAAAGAATTCAATAAGACTTGTAAGGCAAGACCTACCCCTCACAAATATGTGCTGGCTGTCCCTAATCAAGCAGTGTCTTTCCAGATACTCATAAATCCTATCACTCAGTACCCTTTCCATTACTTTGCCTACCACCGAAGTAAGACTAACTGGCCTGTAATTCCCAAGGTTATCCCTATTCCCTTTTTGAACAGGGGCACAACATTCGCTACTCTCCAGTCCCCTGGTACCACCCCTGTTGACAGTGAAGACGAAAAGATCATTGCCAACGGTACTGCAATTTCCTCTCTTGCTTCCCACATAATCCTAGGATATATCCCATCAGGCCCGGAGGACTTGTCTATCTTCAAGTTTTTCAAAATGCCCAACACATCTTCCTTCCTAACAAGTATCTCATCTAGCTTACCAGTCCATTTCTTACTCTCCTCTTCAACAATACGGTCCTTCTCATTTGTAAATACTGAAGAAAAGTATTCATTCAAGACCTCTCCTATCTCTTCTGACTCAATACACAGTCTTCCACTACTGTCCTTGATTGGACCTACCCTCATTCTCGTCATTCTCATGTTTCTCACATACGCATAAAAAGCCTTGGAGTTATCCTTGATCCTACCCACCAAAGATTTTTCATGCCCTCTCTTAGCTCTCCTAATCCCTTTCTTCACCTCCCTTCTGGCTATCCTGTATCCCTCCAACGCTCTGTCTGAACCTTGTTTCCTCAACCCTATGTAAGCCTCCTTCTTCCTCTTTACTAGACATTCAACCTCCCTCGTCAACCAAGGTTCCCTCACACGACCATCTCTTTCCTGCCTGACAGGTACATACATATCAAGGACACGTTGTATCTGTTCCTTGAAAAAGTTCCACATTTCAATGACATCCTTCCCTGACAGCCTATGCTCCCAACTTATGCTCCTCAGATCCTGTCTTGCAGCATTGTATTTACCGTTCCCCCAATTATAAAACCTACTCTGTTGCACACACCTATCTCTCTCCATAACCAAGGTGAAAGCCACAGAATTGTGGTCACCATCACCAAAATGCTCACCCACTATCAAACTCATCACTTGTCCCGGTTCGTTACCGAGAACCAAATCCAATATGGCCTCCCCTCTGGTCGGACAATCTACATACTGAATTAGAAAAGCTTCCTGGACACACTGCACAGTGTGTCATAACCCAGTGAGAGGAATTGTATTTCCTCTCACTGGGTTATGACATCTTTTTAAACAAAAAATTACATGGACACAGTTCATGAATTTTTCACCCTCAATTTCTCTTATATTATTTGAAACCCAGTTGATATTGGAATAGTTAAAGTCTCTTTTTTGGCATTATTATTGCCCTTTTACTTCTACAGGCAGAAATTTGTCTGCATATACATTCTTCTATCTCTCTCTCACACTATTGGGATCTGTAGTATACTCCTAGTAGTATGATTGCCACCTTTTTATTCCTAATCTTAACCCATAAAGCTTCATTTGTTAACTTGTTTGATATATCATCCCTTCTCACAACTGTAATTGATTTCTTAACCAATGCTGCTATGCTCTCCATTTTTTTGTTACTCATTCCATGCTGGTTAAAAATGCAAGGATGTTGAGCTGACAATTTTGCCCTCCTGTAGCTAAATTTCCATTATAGCAACAACATCCCACTACCATGTATCTGTCTGCGCCCGTAACTCATTTGGCTTGTTTGTAATACTTATTGCATTGAAGAAGAAACTGTTCAACCCCATCGATTTCCTCGTAGGGTGACAAAACCTCTGGAAATGAATCTTCTAGCTCAACGAGCAAACCTACACCCAGTAATGAGACAGCGAGATAGAAGAACATATATGTAGACAAATTTCTGTCTGTGGAAATAAGAGGGCAATAATACGAGGAGACTGAAATAACTGCATAGAGGTTGGTATCCCATCACCAAATCAACAATTACATCGAGTTACAGTAAATAACAACAATCGGTGTACAACAGAGAAATAGAGATGCCAATATAGGACAGACCAAATCTCATTGTTAACAATAATGAAAGCATTATACAAAACAAAACAAAATTGTTACACAAGTCATTTTTCCTATTAGAAAAAATACTCTAAAAAACAAAATATCTTGCATAAAGAGGGAACAACATTCCCCAGTGATAAAAGATGAGCAGTAAGGCAAAAGGCACAATACAGATTTCACTGCAACAGTGCACATCACTAAAAGTAAGACATGACATAAAGGGCACCATAAGATCATATCTCACCTTGAATGGTAATACAAAACAATGAAAACAAAACACATACAACCCACAGGGCTGGCTCTCGGCTGCCTGACACACCTCCCAGCTCTCAGCGACCCTATGCACTAATTGGCCCTTGGTTGGCCTTCCAGCCATTTGTCACACTACGCACCTTCCTGCTCTCACCCGCCCTACAAACCTTCTCACTCTCACCCCCCCCACTCATCTTCCCGCTCTCACCCGCCCTACGCAACTTCCTGCTCTCACCCACCCCACGCACCTTCCTGCTCTCACCCAGCCTATGTACCTTCCCACAGACACCCACCCTACGCACCTTCCTGCTCTCACCCACCCTACTCACCATCCCGCTCTCACCCACCCTACGTACCTTCCCGTTCTTACCCGCCCTACGCACTTTTCTGCTCTCACCCGCCTCAAACACCTTCCCGCTGTCACCCACCCTACACACCTTCCTGCTCTCACCCACCCTACGCACCTTTCTGCTCTCACCCACCTCACACACCTTCCTACTGTCACCCACCCTACGCACCTTTCCGCTCTCACCCACCCTAAGCACCTTTCTGCTCTCAGGCGCCCTAATCACCTTCCTGTTCTCGCCCGCCCAACGCACCTTCCTGCTCTCACCCACCCTACACACCTTCCCGCTCTCACCCGCCCTACGCACCTTTCCGCTCTCACCCACCCTAAGCACCTTTCTGCTCTCAGGCGCCCTAATCACCTTCCTGTTCTCGCCCGCCCAACGCACCTTCCTGCTCTCACCCACCCTAATCACCTTCCCGCTCTCACCCGCCCTACGCACCTTTCCGCTCTCACCCACCCTACGCACCTTCCCGCTCTCACCCGCCCTATGCACCTTCCCGCTCTCACCCACCCTACACACCTTCCCGCTGTCACCCACCCTGCACACCTTTCCGCTCTCTCATGCCCTACGCACTGTCCCGCTCTCATCCACCCTACGCACCTTCCTGCTCTCACCCGCCCTACAAACCTTCTCACTCTCACCCCCCCTACTCATCTTCCCGCTCTCACCCACCCTACGCACCTTCCCGCTCTCACCCACCCTGCACACCTTGCCGCTCCCACCCTACGCACCTTCCTGCTCTCACCCGCCCTAATTACCTTCGCACTCTCACCCACCCCACTCACCTTCCCGCTCTTGGGCGCCCTAATCACCTTCCCACTGTCACCCACCCTAATCACTTTCCCACTCTCACACACCCCATGCATCTTCCCACTCTTGGACGTCCTAATCACCTTCCCACTCTCACCCGCCCTAATCACTTTCCCGCTCTCACAAACCCTGCGCACCTTCCCACTCTCGGGCACCCTATGCACCCTCCCGATCTCACCTGCCCTACTCACCTTCCTGTTCTCACCCACTCTATGCGCCACCCCGCTCTCTGCCTCCCAATCACCTTTCCGCTCTCTGCCCCGCAATCACCTTCCCACTCTCAACCCCCCAATCACCTTCGCGCTCTTGGACCCCCAATCCTTCCCACTCTCTGCCCCCGCCCCTCCATCACCTTCCCACTCTCTGCCCCCCAATCATCTTCCCGCTCTCTGCTCCCCAATCATCTTCCCGCTCTCGGCCCCCCAATCACCTTCCTGATCTCTGCCCCCCCCAATCACCTTCCCGATTTCTGCCCCCCAATCACCTTCCTGCACTCGGCCCCCCAATCACCTTCCTGCTCTCTGCTCCCCAGTCACCTTCCCGCTCCCTGCTCCCCAATCCTCTTCCCACTCTCTGCCCCCCCAACCACCTTCCCGCACTTGGCCCCCCAGTCACTTTCCTGCACTCAGCACCCCCCCTCCCCAATGCACCTTCCTGCTTCCTACTGGTTTATAGCTTTTCCTGTGACATTTCTGCCCCAACTCTTGTTCCTCTCAGTCGGACTCTGACGCAACAGGACTGTAGCCCACCTCTTGCATCCTGATTGTCTCAGGAGAGTTTCCTCCTCTTCTTCCGGCAGTAAGGCATTGAGGCTACATTTTGAACTCAGAGATTCCCTTGACACTAGATGGAGGGGCAGAATCTATGGTTTCCAACATGCCTTCTGGCTGTTCTGAGGGGCCAGGTATGTTTTGCTCCTGCCCAGTTTTGGAAGTAACAGCTTTGAGGAGATCCACATGTTTATTCAGGACTGTATCACCTTGCCAAACTTTGGACGTGATGGGACCTGACCTTGTGTAAACCTTGCCTTGTACCTATACAGTGCTATTTCTATAGTTCCAGCACCAAACTTTGTCCCCTGAATTAAATTATCTCTTTTGCTTAGAGGAGGCATGCGGCTGGCATTGGTGTTCCTGCTGCCATTTCACCCTTCTCCCCCAACCCCCCCTCCCTCACCAACCCCAGGGCTGGGAATATCAGAATTAACATAGTGTAAAGCCTTCTCCCAATCAACAGCTCTGCTGGAGTTATCCCTGTTGTTGTATGTGGGATGTTCCTATACTCGAAACTGGGACAGTTTGGTATCAATTATGCTGTAGGTTGTTTCTTTAGGCCTGCCTTCAATTTTTGGACTGCTTTTTCTGTTAGACCATTGGACAGTGGTTGGTATGGAGCCGTCCTTACGTTCCAAATGCAACTTGACTTTAGGAAATATTTGAATTCCCTGCTGGTAACTACTGTCATGTTGTCTGTGACCAAGGCACCTTGGAGTCCATGTATCAGGAATGCTGTTCACAGCATCTCAATTGTCATCCCTGAGATCGGGCATGCATAAAGAATGTTTGGCAATCATGTTCGAATGGGTGTCCTCAATGACCAGGAACTTTGAGACCACGAAAGGACAGGAGTCGTCCTATGCAACCAACTCCAGAGTTTTCAGGCCATTCTCACAAATGTAGGGGTGCTGCTGGTTGCAATCTTTGTCCTTGTTGGCACTTCGGCACTTGGGCACTGTCCCACCAAAGCAGCTACGTTGGCATCCAACCCAGTCCACCAGACATAACTTCTTGCTCTCATCTTCATCTTGGAAATCCCTGGATGACCCTGGTGAAGTACAGCCAGTATCTGGTGGTGACCTTTACTTGGTCCAATCACCACCTTTGCTCTCCACAGAATATGCCGTCCTCTGTGATGATTTGGTTTTGCTGGGTCCAGAAAGATTTCAATGTTGTGTGATTTTTAACTTTGTCAACTCCAGTCCAATTGTAGCACCTCCATAATAATCCGGATGGCAATTCTGTTTCCCCATTACTACCAGCTGTTTTAGTTTCACAAGGACTAGATGTTTTTGTGTCCACAATTGGATACTGTCAGGACGGCTGGAAGGGTGTCTCGGAAGTTCAAAACCTAAATGGACTTTCCAAGGAAGGCATTACCGGTGGACGTATCTGCCAGTGGGAGGCAGCTCAAGGCATCCTTATTAGTCACTTGGCTTCCTGGACGGTGTTCTAAGTACATGCTGATAATATGGTCCCAATACTGAATTTTACTGAAACAATGGGTGGCCACAGCCTTGTCTTCTTTCAGTACCCCTAGCAGGGGTTTGTGATTTCTTACTATGACAAATTCCCATCTGCAAAGGAACTTGGGGAACATCTTCACACCAAAGATGATTGCCAAACCTTCCTTCTCTATCTGGGCAGAGTTTGCATTCAGCATCAGCCAAAGTCCAGGAAGCATACTCTATTAGGAATTCCTCTCTATTTGGCCACTGGTGAGGCAATGCTACCCTGGTATCTTATGGGGGAGAGGGTGGGCATCACATGTCAGCACTTCCTCTGACTTTGAATTGTGGTGCACCAACACCTTAGATGACAATAGCTGCTGTTTCACTTGGCTACCCGACCATTTTCAATGCTCACCCTTTTTTAATAGCAGGTGTAAGGGTGCCAAGATGAATGTCAGGTTACGTATGAATTTTCTATAATAACTCACTAACCCAAGAAAAGACCGAAGCACCAATACAGACAAGGGAGCCTGTCTCCTTTGATCCCCCTCATTTTTTCTTCCAATGGGTGTAACCCGGTTTTGTCACCTCTGTAAACCCAAGTAAGTCACTTTGGGTGCCTAGAACAGACATTTTTGTCCCTTCTAAAGTGTACGCCCGCCTGGGTGAAACATTTATACACAAAGTCCAAGTTCTCCAAGTGCTCTAAATTGGTCTTCCTTGTTATTAGTACGTTGACCAGATAACTTGCAACCCTTGTAAAATGTTTTCCATGTCCCATTGGAAAAGCATGCAAGCTGATGATACCCCAACTGGCAGTCTTGTATATTAATATAAACCCTCATGTGTAATGTTACAACACAGAGGTCGAACCCCTGTGTCAATTAAAACCAAACACCCAGAAAAGCTCAACTTGCCTTGTAAGCTGTTAAACTACTTTCCACTAAATTAAGATAAACAGTTTATTTTCCTAACTCTAATGGTGAACACTAAACAAAAATTCACAAATCCAAACCCCCTTTTACTTAAATACTTACTATCTGATCCCAACTCTATAAAAATATTGTTCCAAAAACATACATATTAAGCATTACATTAATTGAAGTCCACACAATCTCTATCTTCTTCGCTGTCTTCAATATTTCCTCTGCTGGTCCTAGTCCATCTTCTTTCATTTACTGCAAGTATATTTTACTTGAAAAGATACCTTTGATAGAGCATATCTCCTCATTTCTTTGAGAGCAAGATTTTCGATGGGCAGTTAGCTTTCTGGCTCGTCAGCAGTTCCTTGGGTGATCGATGGCAGTTGTCTCTCTAATTTTCAAAATGCCAGCTTTATATGTCCCCCACGACACATTAAATTTATATAATTTGATTTGTTTCCAGGTGTCAAAACAATAAAATTCAAATTCCATTGGCTTCTGAGATCCTGGATATAACTTAAACTAATTGGTTAAATTTGAATTGTTGTCAAAACTGCAACCAAAACTCAGGTATCCATTTAACAGTCAATGCTTACATGTATCTGTTTTGGAACAGCTTATCTCCTAGCCTTTCCACTCTGGCAGCTGAGCCTGCACTTTAATCTTACTTCAATAATCAGAAAACACTTTAAAATGAACATACATGCTTTCGACTTCATAACATTAAAAATTGTAGTGTACTTCTGGAACTCCTCCTCCAGTTGCAACTGCAGGTAGGCTTGACTCATGTCAAACTTCATAAAGGGTAGTGCCCCCCGCTAACTGTTGTACAAGTCCTGTATGTGAGGGATTGTGTATTTACCCAGCTGCGAGATGCAGTTTACTGTTTGCTTAAAATCCCTACAAAGGCGAACTAAGCCATGAGACTTCACAATTGAACAAGTGATTCTGCAAACTGTACTAGTTTGATGATTCCTTCATTCTCTAGCCTCCTGTTTTCTGGCTCTACTTTTGCCCACAAGGCAAATGGCACCAGGTGGGCCTTGCAAAATCTTGGACTTGCTTTCTGGTCAACATGTAGTTTGCTCTGGCCCCTTTGATAGTCCCAAGCTCTTCCTGAAATAGTCCTAGGTATTTCACTAGTACCTCTCTGAGGCAGCCATTTTGTAGTCAGAAAATGTTGAGCCAATCTAGGTGAATCTTTCCCAACCAAATCCACACAAATAGACTTGCACATGAGCCTTTTACAACTTCCATGGTAATTGCACCAACTGCTTCTCATAGGAGACCAGAACCAAAGTCATACTCTTAATCTGCAACAGTTCCCCAGTGTACGTTCTCAGTCTCGTTGAGGTCTAGTGAAAACGCAAGAGTCGGAGTCCTGAGCGAATCTTGTTAAAGACGGATTTTGCAATCACAGATACAGCTGTGATGGTATCAACCTCGATAGGAACAGGTGACCATTTAACAAAACATTAATTTTAATCAGAACTGATTGGATGTCACTAAGCAATTTAATTGCTCCACTCACATGTAGGGGGACTTTCCAGGGTGTGCACTGTCCTGAGTACTGACCTACAAGCTTTCTTACTAAAGTCAGGCTTTGTAGGACTCCTTTGCTGTCTCAAATTCCATTCCGACAGCAACTACAATGGCTTGCCAGCCCAGATACTGAAGAACCTTTTAGCCATTTGGCCAAGGCTCAGCTTTGTTGTGGGGCTCTGCTGTGGGCTGGCCTAGGGTCCCTCTGCTCAGCACATGCCCTGCGTGAGGCTCCACAATTGCTTATGCTCAAGTGGTGTTCCCCAAGTTCAATCAGACTGGTGAGGGTATCAACTTCCATTGGGATACCCTGTAGCTCCCGTGCTCCACTTGCTGCATTTTCTAATGCCACTTGCAGTTGTAGTGCCTGTTTAAAATCCAGTTGGCTTCAGCTAGTGGGCACTTCTGCCTGGTTATGTCATTAATCCCACATACCAGTCTCTCAGCATCTCATTCAGGGTTAACCCAAAATCACATGCATTTGCCAGTTGCCTCAACCTCATCAAAAATCCTGATACGGATTCTCCCGGTTCTCTGATAGCTGAATAAAACCAATAATGGCTCAGAATTAGAGGCAGTTGGGAAAGTTAAGCCCATTATAACTGAAAATGCTGTGGGTCTGCAAACTGTCAGAGGGATTACTCATTGCTTTTCATTTGCCCCAATGTTATTGCCCAGAAAAAAAGTCACATTCTTTCCACACACTGGACCCAGTCTTTTCAGCAGGATCAAATAAAGACATGATGCCAGAGATGTTTACCCCAACTCCAAGATGACTAGCAAGCAAATGTTCTTCAGGCATGTCTTGTTTTTTTTCTCTCATCACCACTGAAATAACTGCACAGAGGCCAGTATTCCATCACCAAGTCTCCTTTTATTTACATGTGCACAGGACATTGGCTGGGGCCAGCCAGTTCTGAGTCAGTCACTTGAACTGAGCAGAGGCTAATCTCTTGTTATATATTAGTCAATCAGGGCGCTCTTGATTAACAACCCTAATCAGTGACCTCGTAGTCAATGAGACCAACCTGCTTCCAGTCACTACAGAAATGTAACTTTCCCTTTCAGCAATTTTCTGCCTAACTTAGTTTAAGTTTTACAGATTCAGCTCAGGCCTTGAAGTCTTGTTCAACAAGATCTGTGGATGTGTCACGTCTACCTGTGAGCTGCTTACTCCTGGAATCGTACAGAATGCATTTGCCAGGATTACTCATAGACAGATCCTGAGTTAGCCAGGTATGGTCCACAGTGTAGGCCCTTCCTTGTATGAATTTGTACAGTGCTTAAAGTAGTGAGAAAGGCCATTCTACCCACCTGCATTTATGTTCTGCAAGAACCTCATTATTTGCTACTTTATACCATTTCATCAATATCTCCTAAACTTTTCTCCCACATATTTACCTTGCTGCCTCTTGAATTCATTCTTTTTGCTTGCCTCAACCACAAGTCCTACATTCTAACCTGGATTCCAGACCCTATTCACAATATTCCAAGGGTCACTGCTGGGACTGCAGGCAAGAGTATGTACAGCAGGTGGCGTCACCGTGACATATCTAAAAATGGAGAGCTACATAAAAAGCATGTTTCAGAAAGTAATTCAGAGAGTGCAAGTAGAGAGAAAGTAGGTCACTGCCTGACAGTCAGGAGGAGCAGGGAGGTAGTGCAAGAATCTAAGTGTATTCCACTCTCTAACATGTATTCAGTTCTGAATTGTGGTTAGGATAATGTTTCCCCTTTGAGGACAGCAGCCGGAGCCAAGTCCACAAGAATATGTGTAATTCAAATTTACAAGGGTGAGAAGGAAAATCAGAAAAATTAGGTGATCTTGGATTCATTAGTGAAACAAGCGGCTATATGTGAGATCCCAGACAGGAATCCAGGACTGTATACTGACTCACTGAGGCCAGTGTCAATGATGACACTAAATGGCTGCAGAGCTCTCTGACAGGGGGAGAGTGAACAGGCACAGACTGTTTTCAATTGTTGGAAAATAACTATATTTTTAAAATATTAAGAATAGTACACCATTCAGATGAAACAGGAACAAAGAGAGATGATGAGCTGAAACTAGCAAGGATTTCAAAGAGAGATGATGTCTTGCAGATTGATGTTTGGAAACTAGGAAAGAAATTAAGCCGAATCTCAATTTTAGTTATTGTAAAGTTGCATGCCAGCATCTTACACATGTTGGTTTCTGCTGGAACCAAGTAGATTGCCTTGAATAGATTTGCTGCCACCAACCCTTCTTTCTGGTGTCAGTCTAAGCTACTTACACCATACGGGAAAAGATGAACTCTTCAGCAAGAGAGAGCCACAATCTTATACAACAGCAATAATCTTCGAAAATACTTCTTGTGGCACATGGAGAGCTTTTTAAGGATATCAGGAGCAGTTTTTTGGGAAATGGTTACACCTTAACAGGGCTTGGGCCACTTTGTTATGGGGAGGGTTGTTAATGATATTGGTCTGGTTTGCAACTAGTTTTACAGGAGGATACTGGAACTGAACATAGATTTATAAGCAAGAGAAGTCAAGCTGGAAATTGAAGGCAGAAAATTAGTAAGCAAGTGTGGAACATAAATGAAACAACCCTACAAAATGGACAACAAACACATCTGGTCCAAACATGAAGAATGCTGGAGAAGCACTGTAGATCTGGCAGCATCTGGACACAGGGATACAGAGTTAACATTCTGAATCCAGTGTGACTCTTTAGAATTTTCCTTTAGAAAAAGAGAGTTTGGTCTCTATTTGATTAAAGAATTAATTAATACAGTGAGAAAGTATGATAGTCAGTAAAGATCTCCAGAAGAGCCTAAACGAGAACTGAGAATCAAACTGAGATCACTGCAGCACACAACAGACACCCAAACACTCAGAGGGAGTTAATAAAGCAAATATGTAGGACAATCTCAGATAACAGTAAATATTAATATCAACACAAATGCTATTAACTGGAGTAGAATTATTACAGCTAAATATATAGAAATCTACCATTTAAAAAAAAGCATTCTAGCCAGTTTATAGTAAGCCCAGCACAAGAACAGATGGCTTTAGTAAATTAAGGTCGATAGGTAAAATTTGCATCCGTTGGATTTGGTGATCATAATTTAGTAAGTTTTACAACAATTAAGAAGGGGAACAAAGAAAACAGGAAATAGAAGTTCCCACCTGGCAAGTGGCCAGTTCTTTAAAGCTAAAATGTGACTTAGCAATTGTGAGCTAGGAACAGCTGCATGAATGGATAATATTGTCAGAGGAAAGAGTGTGGGCTTAGAATAAAAATATTCCAATAAAGAAAAAAGAGTGGACACTTAAATCTAGACTCTCCTCTATGTCAAAGAACACACAGGGTAGGATAATGTAAAAGAGGGAAGCAATTTCTGATACCCAGAGCTTAATACAATAGAAAGACAAGAGGAATATAAAATTTTCAGGAGTGATATTATATTAAGGAAAGAAAAGAGAGGACACAACAGGCAATGTGTATAATTGCTGTTTCGGGTGCCAGAGTTCTCCAGCTCCTGACTCTGCCTGGCTTGCTGTGTTCTTCCAGCCTCCTGCTTGTCTGCCTTGGATTCCAACTTCTGCAGTTTTTTTTTGTCTCTAAGTATGTGTAATTGAGCAAAAATCCCCAGCATCTAAAATACTGACTAAGACCCTGGACTTTTCTAACATACAATACTAGACAAAGGCCTGAGCTCAGGCTGCAACAAATACGCACAAAACCAGTATGATTTCAATCTGGGACTATTGTTCAGCCTGGAATTCCAAATTACAGCTCCATTCAAAGAGAACAATCAAGCAAATCTAACACACTGGACTGGAACTAACTGGGTGGCACGGTGGCACAGTGGTTAGCACTGCTGTCTCACAGCGCCTGAGACCCGGGTTCAATTCCCGACTCAGGCGACTGACTGTATGGAGTTTGCACATTCTCCCCGTGTCTGCGTGGGTTTCCTCCGGGTGCTCCGGTTTCCTCCCACAGTCCAAAGATGTGTGGGTCAGGTGAATTGGCCATGCTAAATTGCCCGTAGTGTTAGGTAAGGGGTAAATGTAGGGGTATGGGTGGGTTGCGCTTTGGCGGGTCGGTGTGGACTTGTTGGGCCGAAGGGCCTGTTTCCACACTGTAAGTAATCTAATCTAATCTAAACCTCGGGCTACCCAACTTAGACAGAATGGGGCCCATACAGATACCAAATGTTTAATTTCAATCAAACTCCATTCACAGAGATACCATTCAACAATATCAATCAAAATACATTCTCACATACTCTTTAGCTATCAGGAAGCCAGATGACCTCAAAGGGAACACCAGAAACGCAATGGAAAGCACAGATTTAATACAAAGATAATGGGCCCATAATCAGTTTAATTGCAGGTCCTGACCTCACCTGAATAAGGTGTTCCCCCAGCAGTGATCCCCAAAAGAAGAATTCCAAAAGCTAATTCCAATGTCTATTTCCAAGAGCCAGCTCCAGATGAGGTATCCCAACAGCAATTCCGAAAACTACTGACACAGGCCTATTCTGAACCAGGAGAACGAATGGCAACCGACCAGCAGACCTCATGACTGGCAACCTACGAAAACTATTGACCCAACTGACACCACAAGGCCTCAGACACATTCTGAGACCTGCAAAACCACCAGAAAGTAAGGAAATCCAAATACTCACCCGGTAGATTCAATACACATCCTACTGTATCAGCGGACTCAACCCCAGATAAAGGCCTATGTAGTCTGAAGTCTTTGTTCAGGCACTGGGTATGACAAGCTGTACTTCAAAACTACATTCTCCGCAGTGATGAGCTTAAACTCCCAAGATCCCAAAAATTCTGACCTGGTTAGCAGGGAGGGGAAGGCAAATGGTGAGAGTGCAGGGAATCTCAAGAATAGGAAGCCTGATTGAAATTTCAATGATTGAAACTGTTGTTGAGATTCTAAAAGTGTTTCATCTGTGTTTAATTTAATAGTGTATTTCATCACTGTCCTCTGAATAATTGATGGTGTCAATTCCACTGTTTATTCCATTTACCTTTATTTCTTGTATTATACTTATCTTTTGTATTTAAATAAAAGCAGACTCTTTTGCCCTGAAACACGTGCCTGCTGCCTTCTTCATTTCACATTCCCTAAATAAGTCCAGGAATTTGGCGGTGATTTAAGCTACCTAAAAATCAGCAAATTACTAATCGCAAACCAGAGCCCTTTAAACTAAAGGAATATAAAAATTGCAGAGGTGCTGTTATATTAAGTAAACGAAAAAGAGGCCATAACAGGCAAAAGTCAGTGAGTGATGTACTCGAGGGAACTGTTGTCTGCAGTATCATATTCAGCAAATTGCCAGCACACAGGGAAATGAAGGAGAAAAAAATAATTATGGAAAAATATATGGTAAACATTATTCATCTCAAACAAATATGTTTTTGATTGCTTTGTTGGTAATTCAGATCTCCCAAGTGACCACTTATCGTGCAGGCTACACAGGCAGATTTATGGGCATATGATGGGTCAACTGTAACAGTTTTGGAAAATATTAGTAAAGGCCAATTTTTATAAGTTATACTAAACAGCCCGCATTCCTACCTTTGTATTCTCCAAATGTTGCCATGGTCTAACGTACACTTTGCCACCTTTTGGGAAATCAAATTAGATTTTTAGGCAATTCTACTAAAATAACAAATGTCATACATTCAGCTAGTTTCTGGATGTACAACCCAAGGGTTGCATTTAAAGCAGAATGGCTGAATGACATAACACTTAAGAAATGCAATAGGATAGATCAGGAATGAAAATTATATATTGGTGGAGGGCCAATATGAGTGAAAAGGCACAAACACAAGCACAAAGCTATGTGTGTATTAAGTTATAAAATTCTCAAAATGCAGTTATTAACATATCTTAATCTTCTGATTCATTAGTTAGCAGTTAACAAAATTCAACCAGATGTGGAGTCTTTAGAGAGGGTGCAGAAGACGTTTACCAGGATGCTGCTTGGATTAGAGGATATAGCTATAAGGAGAGGCTAGAAAAACTTATGAGCTACATAGATAGGATTGACAATCAGAAAGGTGAGAGGGGAAACATTCAAAGGGACAATTTTTTTAACACTGAGAGTGGTAGGAGTTTAGAATGCACTGCCGGGGGTGGTTGTCAGGCAGATACAATAGGGGCATTTAAATGACTTAAATAAACATATGAATATGCAAGTTATGGGGGGGATATGGGCCAAGGACAGGCAGAGGGATTAGTTTAATTTGGTGTCATGTTTGGCACAACATCATGGGCTGAAGGACCCGTTCCTGTGCTATGTTGTTCTATGTTTTATGTTCTATACTGAATTTGCTCAAGACTACAGGGAACAAGAGCGGTGTTTGTGCAGAAAAGAAGCATGAGAGTGGTGGTCCACCTTTGTATGATAGCCTAGAAAATTCTTCGCCTTCAGCTGCAGTTCCAGAAACAGTGTCAGATTTGAAAATTGGCAATTCTAAAGTTCCTCATCTCATCGCTTTCTCTAGAATACTTGGTGACAGCTCCAGATGCAGTCCCAGGAGTTTTGACTTTTAATCTTGCAGAAGAAAGTAGCAATCTCTGAAGAAGTTTTCATGAATTCTTCACAGTTCTTGAATGAGTCCTATGAAGGAGTGAATCCTTACTTTGTATTCTTTCTGGTGTCTCATTCACCTGTTCCTCCTAGAATTGAAAGTCTGCCACAAGAATCTCACGATGTTGCTCTCCTGGCTTTGTAGGCAACTGTTAGTATTCCTCAGCTCTTCTCTGCTGGCATAACTTCACCATTCAGTATTCTTTTATTGTAAGCTCTTCAATTGAAGATACAGTGAAAGAGATCAAAATGGCCCATGTCCTGTCAAAGGAAAATGGTAATCATTCATGTACAGCATGGTGTACAGCACGGAAACAGATGTTTCGGTCCAAATGGTCTGTGCCAAGCAGATATCCTAAATTAATCTTGTTCCAATTATCAGTATTTGGCCCATATCCTCTAAACCCTTTCTATTCATATACCCATCCAGATGCCTTTTAAATGCTGTAATTGTACAAACCTCCACCACTTCTTCTGGCAGCTCATTCCATACACGCACCATCCTCTGTATGAGAAAGTTTCCCCTTAGGTCCATTTTAAATTATTCCCCTATGCCTCTAGTTCTGGGCTCCCCCACCCTAGAGAAAAGACCTTGTCTATTTACTCTATCTATGCCCTCACAGTTTTATAAACATCTATAACATCATCCCTCAGCCTGCAGGAAAAACAGAGCCTATTCAGCCTCTTCCTGTAAATCAACTCTCCAACCCTGGCAACATCCTTGTAAATCTTTTCTGAACTCATTCAGATTTCACAACATCCTTCCATTAGAAGGGAGACCAGAATTGTATACAATATTCTAAAAGTGGTCTAACCAATGTCCTGAGCAGCCACAAAATGACCTCCCAACTCTTATACTCGATGCTCTTACCAATAAACAAAAACATTCCAAAAGCTTTCTTCACTGTCCTTTCTAGCTGCTTCTCCACTTTCAAGGAGAAATGAACCTGCACTCCAAGGTCTCTTTGTTCAGTAACACTCCCCAGGACTTTACCATTAGTGTTTAAGTCATGCCTTGATTTGCCTTTCCAAAAATGCAGCCCCTCACATTTATCTAAATTAAACACTATCAGCCTTTCTTTGGACATTGGTCCATCTGAGGTACTCTGAGGTAACCTTCTTCGCTGCCCATTTTGATGCCATCTGCGAACTTACTAACTATACCTCACACGCTCATATCCAAAAAAGCAGTGGTCACAGGCCTCCTGTCCAAAAGGTGACCCTTCCACCACCACCCTCTGTCTTCTACCTTCGAGCCAGTTCTGTACCCAATTAGCTAGTTCTCACTCTAATCCATGTGATCTAATCTTGCTAATCAGTCTACCATGAGGAACCGTGTCGAACTCCTTACTGAAGTCCACATAGATCATATCTACTGCTCTGCCCTCATCAATCCTCTTTGTTACTTCTTCAGAAAACTCAATTAAGTTAGTGAGACATGATTTCCCATAGACAAAGCCACGTTGATGATGCCTAATCAGTCCTTGCCTTTCCAAATACATATAAATCCTGCCCCTCAGGATTCCGTCCAACAAATTACCTACCACCGTTGTCAGGCTCACTGGTCTATAGATTCCTGGCTTTTCCTTACCACCTTTGTTTTTATAGTGACACCACGTTAGTGAACCTCCAGTCTTCCAGCACTTCACCTATGACTATTGATACAAATATATCACCAAGGGTTCAGCAATCACTTCCCTAGCTTTCCACAGAGTTCTAGGGTACACCCGATCAGGTCCTGGGGATTTATCCACTTTTATGCATTTCAGGACATTCAGCACTTCCTCCTCTGTAATATGGACATTTTTTAAGATGTCATCATTTATTTCCCCACATGCTATACCTTCCATGTCCTTCTCCACAGTAAATACTGATTCAAAATGCTCCTTTAGTTTCTCCCCCATCTCCTGCAGCTCCACACATTGGTTGCCTTGCTGATTTTTGAGGGGCCCTATTCTCTCCTTAGTTACCCTTTTGTCCTTAATGTATTAATAAAATTCCTTTGGATTCACCTTAACCCCTATTTGCTAAAGTTATCTCATGTCTCATTTTTGCTCTCCTGATTTCCCTCTTAAGTATACTCTTACTGCCTTTATAGTCTTTTAAGGATTCGTTCAATCTCTGCTGTCTATACCTGACAAATGCTTCCTTCCTTCTCTTGACCAAGACCTCAATTTCTCTAGTCTATAGAAGTCTATAGAATCCTGCAGTGTGGAAACAGGCCATTTGGCCCAACAAGTCCACACCGATACTCCAAAGAATATCCCACCCAGACCCATTCTCCTACCCTATTATTCTACATTTCCCATGACTAATGCACCTAACCTACACATCTCTGAACACCATGGACAATTTAGCTTGGCCAATTCACCTCACCTGCACATTTTTGGACTGTGGGAGGAAACTGGAGGAAACCCACACAGACACGTGGAGAATGCGCAAATCCCACATAGACAGGCTGGATTCGAACTGATGCCCCTGGTGCTGTGAGGCACAGGGACGCTCGCATGCCACCATACCACCTGCATTCAGCATTCCCTACACCTATCAGCATTGCCTTTCACCGTAACAGGAACATGCTGTCTCTGGACTCTTGTTAACTAATTTTGAAAGGTTTCCTTTTACCTGATAAACATCCACGCTCAATCAATCTTTGTACACACCTATAAAATTCCCCTTCACCTAAACCCTTAACAATATGGCAGCCCCAGTCTATGTTTGGAAAGTTAAAATCCCTACCATTACCATCCTATTATTCTTACAGATAACTGAGATCTCCTTACAAATTTGTTTCTCAATTTCCCACTGACTACTGGGGGGTGTCTATTGTATGATCCCAATAAGGAGATCACCCTTTCTTATCTCTCAGTTACACCCAAATAAGTTCCCTGGATGTATTCCCTCCTTAAACACAGCTTAATATTATCCCTTATCAAAAACTCCACTCCCCTTCCTCTTTTGCCCCCCTTTCTAACCTTCGTATAGCATTTGTATCCTGGAACATTAAGCTGCCAGTCCAGTCCATCCTATTTAGATTATTAGATTCCCTACAGTGTGGGGAACCCAACCAGTCCACACCGACCCTCCGAAGAGCAACACACCCCCCTCTGACTAATGCACTGAATACTATGGGCAGTTTACCATGGCCAGTTCACCTGAGCTGCACATCTTGGGGCTGTGGGAGGAAACCCACGCAGACACAGGGAGAATGTGCAAACTCCACACAAGCAGTTGCCCGAGGCTGGAATCAAAGCTGGGACCCTGATGCTGTGAGGCAGCAGTGCTAACCACTGAGCTACCATGTCACCTGAGCCATGTTTCTGTCATTGCTATGATATTCGCAGTCTCATGTTCCTAACCATGCCCTGAGTTCATCTGCCTTCCCTGTTAGGTCTCTTGCATTGAAATAAATACAGTTTATTTTATCAGTCCTATCTTGTTCTCTGTTTTGTTCTTGCCTGTCCTGGCTGTTTGACTTGCTCCTTTTCCCAACTGTCCCAGTCTCAGATTGATCTCTTTTCTCACTATTTCCTGGGATCACCCCTTCCACTCCCCCTCCCCCGCCCCCAACCTACTAGTTTAAATCCACCAAGCAGCTCTAGCAAACATCCCTGCCAGTATATTTGTCTCCATGCAATTGAGGTACAATTCTTATACAGGTCACTTCTACTGCAAAAGAGATTCCAATGATCCAAAAGTATGAACACTTCTTCCCTGCACCAGCTCCTCAGCTATACATTCATCTGCTCTATCCTCTTATTCCTACACTCACTAGCTCACAACTCCAGGAGTAATCCAGATATTATTACCCCCAAGAACCTCCTTTTTAAATTCCTGCCTAATTTCCTGTATTTTCCTTTCAGAGTCTCATCCTTTTTCCTTCCTATGTCGTTGGTTCCAATGTGTACAATAATCTCCTGCTGGTCCCTCTCCCCTTTGAAAACATTCTGCACCCTCTCTAAGACATCCTTGATCCTGGCACCAGGGAGGCAACACATCATTCTGATTTCTCGCTGCCAGCCGCAGAAATGTCTTTCTGTGCATCTGACTAGAGAGTTCCCAGTCACAATCAATCATTTGGAACCTGATGTTTCCCTTGTTATATTAGAGCCAGTCTTGGGACCAGAAACCTGGTTGTTCATGCTACCTTCCCCTGAGAGTCCATCACCCCCTACATTTTCCAAAACAACATACTTGTTTGAGATGAGGATAGCCACAAGAACCAACCCGACTCAGTATTGTAGATTTACAGCAAGGTTAAACTTAAAAACTATGCACTTAGCTGCTTCTTAGCTGTCAGCTCTCCCACGTAATTCCGCCAAGGTCAGCAGTGGATTTCACTGTCTGTTAATGTTTCTTAGGTGCACTCCAATGTCCAGAGGTACTTGAACTCAAACAGCAAAGGCAGTAACTGTGCAGATTCACTGCTGTGTCAGACAGCAGTGTAGATTTCTTTCTCTAACCATGCTGTCTCTGCCTTTGTCTCTCTTCCTCCTTTTTAAATTTCCATTGGTTCAATCTTTGCTTTCCCCCAAAGTTCCAAAACAATGCAACAGCATGTAAAACAGTAACCACTGCTCCTGGAATATGAGGAAATCACCTCCAACACCTAGAATACCTCAAAAAAGGAACGGATCTTACAGCCACAATTTTTCCCGTCTTCCATCTTAGATTATCCAGACTCCTCCTCCTCAATGGACAAATCTTCATCGCAATGGAGCAGCCCATTGGCCGTGTGCCTTCTTAGTTTTCATATGTTGTTGCAAATCCTGTTCCTTTCATTACAGATCCTGAAAACATGGTTCCAAGCCAGCTTTCTCTAAAGGCCTCTTTAGAGAGAATTATGAGAGCTCCTCAATATTTAAGTCTGTGATAAACAGACTTTGCAGGAAGGTATTGGGATTGGAAATGTGTTCAATCATTACGAGATTGCTTTTAGTTAAATATTTCACATAATAATGTCAAGAAAGTAAAGACAAAAATAGAAATTGCTGGATAAGCTCAGCAGGCTTGGCAGCATAGATGAAGGGAAATCAGAGTTAACATTCTAGGGCGAGGAACTCTTCCTCAGTTTTCTCATGACCCAAAATATTAATTCTGATTTCTCTCCTGAGATGCTTCAAGACCTGCTGAGCTTATCCGGCAGTTTCTATTTTTGACTCTGATTTACACCATCTGCAGTTATAGAATCAGAGAGCTGGAAACAGATTCTTTGGTCCAACTCATCCATGCTGACCAGATATCCTAAATTAATCTTGTTTCATTTTCCAGCATTTGGCCCATATCCCTCTAAACCTTTCCTATTCATTTACCCATTCATATGCCTTTTAAATGTTGTCATTGTACCAGCCTCCACCACTTCCTTTAGCAGCTTGTTCCATACACAAACCATCCTTTGTGTTGTTCCTTAGATCCCTTATAAATCTTACCCCCTCACCTTAAACATATGCCCTCTAGGTTTGGACTTCCCCACCATGGGGAAAAGACATTGGATACTCACTCTGTCCATGCCCCTCATGATTTTATAAAATTCCAAAGGTCATCCCTCAACCTTCGACGCTCCAGGGAAAACAGTCCCAGCCTATTCAGCCTCTTCACTAAAGCTCAAAATCTGGCAATGCTCGTAAATCTTTTCTGAACCCATTCAAGTTTCACACCATATTTCCTATAGCAGAGAGATGTGAATTTCACACTATTCCAAAAGGCGCCTGACCAGTTTCCTGTACAGTTGCAACATGACCTCCCAACTACAATACTCAATGCACTGACCAATAAAGTCAAGCATACCAAAAAACTTTCTTCACTATCCTGTCTACCTGCGACTCCATTTTCAAGGAACTATGAACCTGCACTCCAATGTCTCTGTTCAGTAAATTCCACAGGACCTTAGCATTAAGTGTGTAAATCCTGCCCTGATTTTCCTTTCCAAAATGCAACACATCACATTTATCTAAATTAAACTCCATCTGGCACTCCTTAGCCCATTGCCCAGCCGATCAAGTTCCCACTGTACTCTGGGTAACCTTCTTCACTGTCCACTACACCTCCAATTTTGATATCATCTGCTAACTTACTAACTATATCTCTTTTATTTACATCCAAATCAAAAGAAATGGACCCAGCATCGATTCTCGTGACACAGGCCTCCAGTCTGAAAAGCAAGTCTCCACCACCACCTCTGTTTTCTACTTTTGAGCCAGTTCTGCATCCAAATAGCTGGCTCTCCATGCATTCGATGCGATCCAACTTTGTTATTTCAGTTTTCATGTCAAGAAATTACTTCCCTCAGATGCTGCCAGACCTGCTGAGCTTATCCAGCACTTTCTGTTTTTGTCAGAAAACTGGAAAAGTAATTATGGGAAGATATAGTGATAGAGTTTGATGATTAAGTAAATAGACCACTGATGTCACTGTGACCTCAATGGATCATGTACTGATGTTTCAGTAAGAGGCTGAATGCAGAAAAGTAGAAAACCCACAGCTCTGTCGTCTTATTGTCATATATTATAACTATAAACTATAAATTGATAGCTACAAAGAAGCCTGGCCTGATCAATATAAGAAAAAATAGGCAATGATAAATATTTGTGCCATTTCTGTACTCCATCAGTGAAAGAATGGTCATGATCCTTCCATGCAAGCTATGTGGCCTGCTCTTTGAAGGAGGTGGAGATCCAAATATCTGCCAGCACTCTTCCTGTAGGTCTGGGTTTGCTCTCTCTTACTATGCACAATCACCAGCTGCAAACTGAGGGGAAGAATTGAGCATGGTCACAATAGGTTCATGAGCATCTTCTGAGCATAATAGACATGCCAGGTCCTGATTCAGATGGGCAGTGTGTTGGGAATAGAACATTAGCAGCATGAGCATAAATCTTAAGTATGCAGTATCCATGTGAATTTAAAGCTTGCATGTGATTATCCTGTGCATAACACAGTTAGGTTGAGCGATACCTCTGAATGACAGTCCACAGCGAAGAGGAGAAAGTGAGGACTGCAGATGCTGGAGATTGGAGTCAAAAAGTGTGGCACGAGAAAAGGGGCCTTGGACAGAGGTGAAGGAGGAAATGTGGGTGCAGGGTTTACACCTCTTGCGATAGCAAGTGAAGGTGCCAGGAGTGGAGGCTGGGTTGGTGGGAGGTGTGGACCTGACGAGGGTGTTGCGGAGGGAATGGTTTCTGCACCAAACAACCCTACCACCTTGTGGCTGACCACTTCAACTCCCCCTTCCACTCCACCAAGTCCTGGGCCTCCTCCACTGCCAAATCCATGCAACCTGACACCTGGAGGAAGAACACCTAATCTTCTGCCTTGGAAGCCTCCACTCACTTGGCATCAATGTCAATTTCACCAGTTCCCTCATCTCCCCTCCCCCTTCATCCCAGATCCAAACCTCCAACATGGCATTGCCCTCTTGCACTGTCCCACTTGTCCATTTCTCTTCTCACCTATCCACTTCATCCTCCCCTCTGACCTATCACCATCACCACCCACCTTCATCTACCTATTGCCTTCCCAGTTACCTTTCCCCCAGTCACAACCCCACCCCCCCTATTTATCTTTCAGCTGCCTTCCCTGCCCCACAGTGCTTAATGCCTGAAATGTCGATTCTCCTGCTCCTCAGATGCTGCCTGACCTGCTGTGCTTTTCCAGCACTACACGTTACCACAGCGAGGAGGGCAATGCCTAAAGATTGCAAGAGAATGTTCATCCTCTTCTTGCAATGGACCTGAATTCTTATACGTATGCTACATCGATTATAACTCAATCCAGGTCACCATGGACATTCAATCTCTCTATACGTGTATCCCCAGAGGAGGGTGTAAAAGCCCTCCATTTCTTCCTCTCCCAAAGGCCCAACTAGTCCCTCTCCACTGATACTTTTATTTGCTTTGTGGAACTGGTCCTCACCCTCAACAAATTTTCGTTTGACTTCTCTCACTTCCTTCAAACCAAAAGGGTGGCTATGGGCACCCACATGGGTCCGAGCTAAGATTGATTCTACATAGGATATATGGAGAGTCTTTGTTCTGTAGCTACACCGGCATCATCCCTCACTTTTTCTTCTGCTACATCAATGGTTATATAGGCGCTGCCTCATGCTCCCACAGAGTGCGCGAACAGTTCAGCAACTTTACCCACACTTTCCATCTTATCCTTAAATTCACCTAGACCATCTCTAACATGTCCCTCCCCTTCGTAGACCTCTCCATCTCCATCTCTGGTAACCAACTTAGCAGCAACATCCATTTCAAACCCATCAACTCCCACAGCTACTTCAAGTACACCTCCTCTCAACTGCCCTTCTACAAAAATGCAATCCCATATTCTCAGTTCCTCCGCCTCCATCACATCTACACTCAGGATGAGGAATTCCACTCCAGAACATCTCAGAGGTACTCCTGCTTCAGGGACTGTAATATCCCTCCTCCCATGATCAATTGTGTTCTCAATCACATCTCCTGCATTTCCCTTCCTTTTGCCTTCAAATCCTCTCCCCTCCAGCCACAATAAAGGTAGAGTCCCCTGGTCCTCACATATCACCCCACCAATCTCCAAATCCAATGCATTATCCTCTGCCATTTTCTCTTCCTGCAGTCAGACCCCACCACTAAAAAGATATTTCCTTCCCCATCCTTATTTGCTTTCCATAGGGACTGTTAACTCCACTACTCTCTCAATTTTACACTATCCACCAACTTCTCCTCCACACCTGGCACCTTTCCCTGCAACTTCAGGAAGTGCATCATTTGCCCCTCTCATGTCCATTCAAAGCCACAAACAATCAATCCAAATCCAGCAGAGATTCACATTCACTTCTTATAACCTGGTCTATTGCATTCATTGTTCCCGTTGTGGTCTCCTCTACATCGAAGAAACCAAGTGCAGATTCAGAAGCTGATTCGTGGAGCATCTGCATGCTGTACACTCCAATCAATGCCACCTTCAGTTGCCAGCCTTTTAACTCTCACACCCTTGATGACATGTCCATCCTAGATCTCCTCCACTGTCAAAATGAAGCCATACTGAAAGAACAACACCTTATATTCCATCTCGGGTGCTTACAGCCCAATGGCCTCAACATAGAGTTCACCAGCTTCAAAATCTCCCCACCCCCAACCTTATCACATGCCCAGTCCTCCCTCTTCTCCCGGCCTTCTTGACCTGACCTAAGTTGTCCATCTTCTTTCTCAACTATCCACTCCACCCTTGCCACTGACCAATCATAATAACCCCCTACCTACATTCATCTATCACCATCCCAACCTACCTTCCCGCCAGCCTCACCACCCTCCCTCTATTTCTTTCTGTGCTCCCCTTCCCCTCCCCAACCCTGATGAAGGGTCCTGACCGAAAACATCGACTTTTCTGTTCCTCTGATGCTGTCTGATCTTCTGTGCTTTTCAGCTCCACAATTTATCGACTCTCACCAGTATCTGATGTCTTGAGTGGCATAGGGTACAGTGACATGTAGCAGAATCCAACAAGAGTTCTGACCAGATCCATTTCAACGCCAAGATCACCATGTTCCATTTTCTATGCTTTTCACAAATATCCTGGTGACATTCTTGCTAGACAACGGTGATATGCCAAATGACGAGGATTAATGCTTGTTATATGCTGTGCTAGTGCTACCAATCACCTCATTAACATTTAGTCTTCCATTTTATCAAACCTACCAAATAAACTCAATTTTGGGAACACTCGACAAGGAAACAAGAGTGTGTACCTGGTAGATTCACCTTATCACTTGCAACAAACAGCATTCCATGTTAACCATGACTGGACATGATCGATGAGAATCTGCCAATCATAACCATCCTAGCACTTTTACTATTCACTGGCAGTGCAGACTAGAAGTACAGATTTGTATTGTAGGGCACACCAGCAACTGGCTTTGAAAGTCAATGGTAAGAACATTGAGCCCAGGGCCAGGTACCCAGCTTGCAGACCAGACTGAGCTGTTCTCTAGGAGTGCTCACTTGCTTTCTTTTTGCTAACTCATTTAGCTCATCTGAATGTTCATACCATTCCTGTTCATACCTTGCCTTACCTTAGCATAGTCACAGAAACAGGCTGCTTGTCGTACTTCTAAGCAATGCTCAGTCCCGGAGGCTCACGCCTTGTAGGGGGTAATACATAAACCTCACATGTTCTCCACATGCCAGGATCTAACGTAGCAACACACTGTCTGTGCACCAGTAAGTAGTAATGTCTCAAAGTCTTAACAGAGTAGTTCCAACTGAAGTCTGTCTAGGCACCCATCAGTCAGGGGATCCCAGCACAGTACGTCAAGGGACGCCTATTATACCAGCTCAAGGAATTGGCCATGTTCAGATGTCTGGTCAGGATTTTATCAGTCAGAGGTCTGTGCCTCTGCAGTCCAGGGAGTGAGTCATGGCCATTGCATCTCCTCCATAGTAGTCAGTCTGCGGGGATGAGGGGCTATTTGATTCAAGAAGATGGCATAGGAGCCAATCATTGTGGACATATGTCAGCTGTCCAGTAATGTTGGTCAATGGGGAGGACCACAGTCTGTCTGATGGACCATCCCACAGAAGTTGAGGAAAAAGGAGTAAGTAAATGCAGCCATGGCTGCAGGAATGAGGATTGAGCAGGTTAGTTTTCAACACTGGAGGCTTTGGGCTCTGATCAGTACAATGCAGAGTGTGAGTTAGGTGGGCAATAAGATTGCATGGGGATATATGGCTGAAAGAGGGTGATGATGTTGGAGGAGTGATCATCAAAGGTCACAAACATCAAGGTGGAGATGGGGGTGGGAGTGACCAAATGCGGAATAGTCACCTCATATGCCAGGAGAGGGAATGGTTCAGAAAGGCTGGTGTTTGCAGAAGTGGAATTTAGATCAGAGTGGTGCTGGAAAAGTACAGCAGGTCAGGCAGCATCTGAGGAGCAGGAAAATTGATGTTTCGGGCAAAGGCCTTCATCAGGAATAGGTTTGCATATTGGGGTGGAGTATTGGGGAAGTATGAAGCCTGTGCAGTTAATGGTATGAGCTGCTAAGAAAGGAATATTTGGGTTCTCAAGAGCAAGTTCAGGCTGAAGCTGTTAGCCATAGGCAGAGGAGAGCTCATTGTTAGCTTCCGTTCTGTCAGAAATCAAAAGTGCAGAATAGGGAAGAAGGACTCTTTGCACACTTGGATGGTGGCTTAAGTGACTCAAATTGTGAGGGTGAGGTCTGCAACAAACAATGATCATTGAGGCTTTTAAAGAGAAGGAAAATAGGTCACACACCCATGTAATGTACAGAACACAGACACACAGGCTGCCTACTCATTGGCACAAATGTGTCAATCAGAAATGCACACTTATACACACAAACACATGTCACTCGGAGATGTACATGCAAACAATCCTAAGCATTGACCCCATCCGTATACTGAACGTCTCTGACACCACTATTGCTGGACAACTCTTTGAAGCTAGACCTTTGAGTACAGAGGGAACCAAAGATGAGGGATGTTTGAGGAGGTGGGACAAAGTTATCTTCACAACTCAATGCCATGTGTGCGTATTGTTCCCCTTGCTTCCAGATCATGTTGTAGGCTCTCCGTGCAGACCTCCGTCTATGGAGCCTCATTTGTGGCCATTAGGTGCTGCTGGATGATGTGAAGATGTGTTTAATGCCTACGCACAGAGACTCACAAACTCATGACAGGTACTATCATTTACATAAACAATAACAGTCAAGTGCAAGCTTTGTCATTTACACAAAAATGCTTTCAGTAGCTTTCTTTATCCTCCTCTTCCCACCAGTATAGTCCATGATTCTATTGCTGAGATGGAGCCTGCTCAGAAATGGAGCCTATTGGCTCTGGAAGTTTGGTTGTGCATAAAGCTTAGAGGGGATCATGCAGGGTGGAGACGGAGGACCTTGCCACCTCTGCAGTGTCCTGAGTGGAAGGTACAAAGATGCTTGTTTCAGGTGGGTGTTTTCTGGTGCTCTCTCACGTCCTTGTAAGGGACGGGGACCTGAACGAGGGTAAAGGCTCCCTGCTCCCCTGCCACCAGGGTCCTGTGGATCAATGAGTGGAATGATCAAGTGCACCTGCTCAGCAGCCCCCTGCGAGTGCTGGGCCTGGCTTTCCATAACAGCCACCAATCTGCAAGCAGCCAGAAAGTCTCACGATACATTGTACCAATGAAGCATTTGGGCAATGAAGGCAACTGGGTCCCATAGGTCTTTCTAATACTCCTGTTCCTTGTGCTTTTGGATGAAATCCTCATTTTTTGACACCACAGGGTATTCACCTGGGAGTGAGATGTGCAACCCTCCAAATGCCAACTACCTAGGTCTTTTCACCTTTGGCCAGCTGATGTCTATGTTTCTGCTGAGGTGTCAGCATTCTACTGGAGGGTGGCACAGGAGGAGAGTTTGCTGATGTTTCCTCTGAGCACTCTTTCTCTCATCTTCAGAGGTTAAGGATGGCACTTTTGCTGGAGCTGAGCATGTCACCGTGCAGGTCAAGTGGAACTTGTGAGAAAAGAGAGAGAAAATTGTAGGTCCAAAAAGATGATAAAATAAGCCAGAAGAACTGAGCTGTATAATAGCAAAATGATTCAATAAGGTCCCATGTACTGTGCCCCTAGATTCCAGAACAATCCAAGGAGACAGAAAAACAAACATTGACCAGGAAGATTCTGTTTGGCTGAAGATGCCCCATTTCCCTGAAAAAGGATGAGAAACCCAATAAATAAAATAGAGAGAAAATAATGGGAAAGAGGCTAAATCACAGCCTATCAAATCAAAAAGAAGTCAAGATGGAACACAACAGAAAATAAAAGTCAAAGAACGAACCTACAGCATCAAAAAGGGTTAGGATTAACCCGAGGAAGACAGTCCAGAAATCTGGACAAACTAAACTATTTCAAGTTTGGCGGAGGTTGGAAATAGGTCAGAGGTCCTGCAAGGGGTGAGAATAAGGCAATTCAGGAACAGCTCCCTGGGTTTAAAAAGGCTAAAATTAGGCCATCACAATAAAAAGTGTCAGGAAGGGACTGTTGGTTTTCAAAAGAATAAAGGGAATGAGCCAGACCTCATGTTGGCAAGAACCACATTTGCTAAACTATATGGGAAACAAAGCCATTTCTGTGCAGCGAACATCATCATGAAATAACTGCTTCACTCACTTAACAAGCAATACAGCAAAGCAGTGATGCTGGCCAACAATGTGAGAGCCAGGATGTCTCAAAGGATACGGAACCAAATCCAGACCAACCTAACCTTACAGTAATAAATTTAGTGAAGTTATCACCCCCAAGCAAGACTGGACTTGCAACCACCCAAAGGCAGTGCAAAAGGTATTGAAAGTTCTTACTTGACACTTAGTTAACGAGCCAGGCGGAAGTTAACAGAAGGAGCAACAGAAGTTGGAGGAAAGGCAATGAAATAGTTACTTTTGAAAACTTTCCACACAGGGTTAAATCAAGTCACAGCAAAGTTCCCAGACCCAGATGGTAACTTTAAAAAAGGGAACCAACATACCTGCTGAATAAATGGAAGGACTGGCTAACTAACCATATTTTTCATGTTTATTGGGAGATCAGTGAGGTTTCTAGAGATGTGCAGGCTAGGTAAATTAACCATGGTAAAATGTGGGGTTATGAGGATAAGCTGGTGGCTGAGTTAGGGCAGTATCCTTTTTGGAGGATCAGTATCGACTTGATGGGTTGAATAGCCTATTTCCGCATTGTAGGAATTCTATGATTCTATGATCCTATGAAAACAAGGATACAGAAAAGTCCCAAGTCAGCCCAGAAACCTTAAAAGGAGTGAGGCCAGCACCCCTGATGGATGAGGTCTACCTGGCTAATGCCATCACTCTGGCCTTAGATGGAGTGTAGTGAAGGCCACAGAAAGACATACAGATGGTAAGGAAGGTGCCTGTCCTACATGATGAGCTCCAGGGCAGTGCAGCAGAAGTTGGACAATCACTTGATGGCAGTTGTTTGCCCAAACATATTGGAACAGGTTGAGAAGCATCCACCTCCCCAAGGGAAGAGATCAGGGAACGTCCACCGCACTTTGAATCACCCATTTAAACAGAATCGGTGTAGCATTCACCAGAATTTAAAAGTCCAAGAACACCTACAAAGTTGAAAGGGAGGGTTCTCAAATGTTGTTCAAACCCAAAGCAAAGTCAACTGCAGAGAGTATATCAGGTATGGAAGGTAAGGACCAAGAATCAGTTGAGGGGGAAGTAGAAGAGACTTAAGATTGAATTTAAATGCCCAGTTAGTACTCCTGACCAAAAATAGTAAAAGTAAATTTAAAGAGATCCACTTGGGTGTACTTCATTTTCAATCCGTGATAACAACATGGGAGAATCTCACACCAATAAATCCAAAGGCCTCCCAAATGAGTTCCAACAAGTTAGTCCAGCTCGCACAGGACATCGGCTCTATGCTGGCCTCCAATACCTTTAGCTCAAGAGCAGCTGGAGATTCCCCTACAGTAGTCCCAGAGTTGGACAAATTACCATGGCTCCAGAGATGAAAGGGTATGGGGAGAAAGAAGGTAACAGGGCACTGAGTTGGATGACTAATTATGATCATATTGAATGGTGGAGTTGGCTTAGAGGACCAAATAGCCAACTTCTGCTCCTATTTTCTGTTTCTCCACATTACTAAGTGGCATGTAAAGTCCAGAACCCATTAACAATTCACAGATTGAAGTGCGAAGACAAGGTAGATTACTCAAACTACCTCAATAATACTGATCAGTTTGAAAATAGAGTGCTAGGAAGACCCATGACCCCAGAGTGAAAGAAACCTCAGCTTCGTCATCCTGAATTGGCTATCCAAAGTACAGTTAAAGCCTTCAGACTTCATAATGCCCCAGCAACGTTCAACATTTCAGAGGCTAACAACAGCTGGACTCAGCAACTGAAAATTTTCAGCACTATGAAATAAATAACAGGGGTGAAAACAATGAAGTATTGAGAAGCTGCTTTCAAAAGTTGAAAATCAATCTGTTGCACGTGGACTACAACACATTTTGACAATTCCTAGAAAAGAGCAAAACAATCAATGTTAGATGCTCATTTGCTGTTGTAGCCTCTTAACCTGAGAAAAGTAACTCATTTACATTCACTGACATCCTGCCTCACGTGTAAATCCCTCAAAATGCAATGGACATTGCAGATGGCAGCAGTGTGCTTGACAGTTCAGAGTAACTGAGAGAATGAAAATGCAGCACGTATTTCTTTTCCCCTGGCTGCTGCAGGAATGTCGTGCCCAGAAGACAGGAAGAGACAGATTTTTATTATTTCAAGACTTATATTCACTTGTCTTTAAAAAAAAACTAGACTCCTTCTGCCATTATAATGTCTGCTGCCGACCACAGAATGTATTTTCCAGAGCTTTGAACTGAAAAACTTAACTCATGTTATCTGTGGAATGTCACATCTCCTATTTCTCTGAAAATTTCAATCAAACCACACAAAGTAGTCTCTGCCACCCAGAAGGGTTTAAAGACTATTGAAACTAGTTATCTTGGAAATGACATTTCCAATTTCTCAGTTATTTTCTACAGCACACAATGTGTTTCGGTAAGGGGGCATCAAAGCAATCTTGTTCACTAAGGTAACTCAACCTGAAACCCTAATCATACAACTGTAACTGCTGATCTTTGAATAGCTTTTGCTATACAGCTTTGATTTCAGTTCTCACTACATGTAACATCAAACAAGAAAATAAAAGCAGCCCCATTCATAACTAACTCATGTCTCTGGTCTCAATCTCTCTTAAAAATCTGATTTCTGGGAAGAATCCCATATTCCACCTCGCCAATGAATAATTCTTATTTTGCAATCATTATACCTGCAATAGTAATTTATTTGAACATGAGCTCTGAAAAAAGGGACTGACAATGGAAAGAATTTCCAATAGACACTTGCTGGACTCTAATTCATGTGAACTGTAATAGCAAAATTATTGGTTTTAAGTAATTAAGTCATGGCTCACAGGGTTAGGACACTGGAATTCAAACTCTGTTATTCCCTGAGCTTTTGCAACAGTTAAAGTTTTTAAAAAATAAATATATAAAATCCCCAAGAGCTACCTGATTTTCAGAGTCAGCTTGACAAAAACCACAGAGTACTCAACCAAAAAAATCACTATTTATTACAGATCATTAGATTATAGCTACAGGCATACAATTGAGCCAAATAAGCTTTCATTAGGACTCAAAATCTGTTATAAACTCTTGCTCACTTATATACAAACAGATAAACATAAACAGGAAAATAAACACGTAGAGAGAGAGGGAAGATTGAGAAAACAGTTCAGGGTCATTGTTCACAAAATCTCTTGTGTTGGTTCAGATCCAAAAGATTGTTCTCGTCCTTCCTTTTTCCACTGATTTACAAGAGGCACAGGGTAGCTGTTTCACCTCTGTAAGATCTGTGACTTACCTTAGATTAGATTCCCTACAGGGTGGAAACAGGCCCTTCTTCCCAACAAGTCCATACCAACCCTCTGATAAATGCATCCAACATAATGGGCAATTTAGCGTGGCCAATTCACCTGACCTGCACATCTTTGGACTGTGGGAGGTAACCATGCGGGCATAGGGAGAATGTGCGAACTCCACACAGTCACTTGAGGCTGGAATCAAACCTGGGTCCCTGGCGCTGTGAGGTAGCAGTACTAACCACTGAGCCACCATGCTGCCCGTTACCTTTGAAAGTCCTAATTCAAAGTCAAGATTACTTGACCCAAGAGGTTAACTCTGTTTTCTCTGTTTCCATATCCCTCTATTACTTGTGTATTCATACAATTATTTTAAAGTCGCTTAAATGACCCTATCATATCTGCCTCCACCATCACACCAGGTAGCGTGTTCCAGATTCCTACTACTTCCTGTGGAAAAAAACCTTGCCCCTCACATCTCCTTTGTACTTTTCCCCTCTCGCCTTAATTACATGCCTCTAGTATGAGCCATTTCAATTCTGGGAAAAATATTCTGACCATCAACCCCATCTATGTATCTCATAATTTTATGGACTTCTATAAAGTCTCCCTTTAGTCTCTGCCGCTCCAGGGAAAACAACTTGAGCTTTTCTAGCCTCTCCTTATTGCTAATACCTTCTAATCCAGAGTGTGGAGGAGCTGGTGTTGGACTGGGATGGACAAAGTTAAAAGTCTCACAACACCAGGTTAAGTCCATTGTGTGATTTTTAACAACTAATCCAGACATTATTCTGGTAAACCTTTTCTGCATCCTCTCCAAAGATTCCACATCCTTCCTGTAAGGTGGTGACTAGAATTGAATGCTATACTCTTTGTGTGGCCTAACTAAAATCTTATAAGACTGCGACATGACATCTCGACTCCTGTACTCAATTCTCCAACCAATGAAGACAAGCTTACCATAAGCCTTCTTTATCACCCCATCTACTTGTGTGGCCACTTTCGGAGAACTATGGACTTGAACCCCAAGATCCTTCTGTATATCAATATTGTTCACTATTCTCTCCTTAACTGTATACTTTGCCTTAACGTTTGCTCTCCTAAAGCACATCATCTCACAATTAATCAGATTACACTCTATCTGCTATTTCTCTGCTCAAATCTGCAACTGATCCATATCCTTTGACAATCTTCTACATTATCCACAACTCCATTAATCTTTGTATCATCTGCAAACTTACTAATTCACCCTTCTACATTTTCAACTAAGTCATTTATATATATATCACAAATAGCAGAGGCCCCAGTATGGATCCCTGTGGAACACCACTAGTCACGGACCTCCAGTCTGAAAACCCATACCCTTTGCCTCCTATGGGCAAGCCAATTCTAATGCCACATGGTCAAGTCACCATGGATCCCATGTATCTTAATCTGTTGGATGAGCCTACCATAACGGACCTTGTCAACAGCTTTACTATAATCCACATAAACAACATCCACCACTTCACCCTCATTGATCACCTTCATCACCTCTTGAAAAATTCATTCATGTTACTAAGACATGACCTGCCCTGCACAAAGTTCATGCTGACTGTCCTTAATTAGGCCATGCTTTTCCAAATGTATGTAAATTTTACTCCTAAGAATTCTTTCCAACCGTTGATGTGAGACTGACCAGTCTACAGTTTCCTGGTTAATCCCTATTTTCATTCTTGAACAGAGGAACAACATTAGCTACTTGGGAATCTTCCGGGACCTCTCCAGTGGCTAGTGGGGATACAAAGATCTTTGTCAAGGCCCCAGCAATCTCCTCTGTTGCCTCTCTCAATAACCTGGGATAGATACCATCAGGCTCTGGGGACTTATCCACCTTGATGCTTTTCAAGTGATCCAACACCACTTCTTTCTTGATCTCAAATGCTCTAGCATATTAGCATGCTCCATCTGTGAAACATTTTACTTATTCCTACATTTACATTTGGGACAATGTATCTGTAACTAGATTATCTTTAGCCACCATATAAATATCTCTACATTCAATGGTTACAACAGAATATACCATCTGAATAGTAACACAGTCTGACTTTTGAACTGTTCCATAAAGGTAAGTGGATTACAATCAGTATGCAATTGGTGTTAGATTTTATCATGCCAGACATAAATTTCAAAATGTTGAAAATCTAATAATAATCCCAACATTTATTTTCCTATGGTAACATGCTTCTTTTGATACTACTTTAATTTCTGAAGGAGTTATCTATTCCTTACTGGGTTATCTATTCCTTAAGAAAAAGTGAGGACCGCAGATGCTAGAGATCAGAGCTGAAAATGTGTTGCTGGAAAAGTGCAGCGGGTCAGGCAGCATCCAAGGAGCAAGAGAGTCGATGTTTCGGGCATTCCTGAAGAAGGGCTCATGCCCGAAACGTCGACTCTCCTGCTCCTTGGATACTGCCTGACCTGCTGCGCTTTTCCAGCAACACATTTGCAGCTCTTATCTATTCCTTTATCAACATCCCATAACAAAACCCCACACATCCCTAAATCACTGGCTAAATTAATATTTTGAAAGGTCTGGAAAAATCAAGATCAGTCAAATTGGTTCATTTACTAAGATAGTCTTCAGTTTCTAAAAGGCTACTTGGCATTATGCTGACCATATCATTTTTGCTTGTTTTTTAAAAATAAGTTTGTTAAAGGTACAGCTATCATACTGAAATTATACACAAATTTCTGATAAAATCCTAATGCAACCTAAAACCTTATGAATTCATCCTTGTTAGGAAAAGGGAATTCTATAGAGCCTTCACCTTTGCTGTCCTTGCCAACACTTGTTCTTGTACTATAATATGTCCCAGATAAGTCATCCTTGTTTTGCCATATTCATGTTTAGCTAAATATATCATCAAAAGCAGCCAACTGCTTAAACAGATCTTCAATTTGCCCTATATCTGGTTCCATGTATTATTATGAGCTAAAACATCATCCAAATAAACTACTCAGTTACAAACGCCAGGTAAGCCTTTGGAATGTTGCACCATGTCCTGAGTGTCCTTGACTGCTGAAGTGCTCCCCCACTGGGAGGGAACATCCCTGTATGACAATTGTTCCACAGTGTCCATTCATCCGTTGTTGTATCATCTGCTTGGTTTTGCCGATATGCCTTGGCTCAGGGCACCCTTACCTGCAGCGTATGAGATAGACAAGGTTGGTCAAGTCACACGAGTACCTGCCACGCACATGGTGGGTGGTGTTCCCATATGTAATGGTAGTACCCATGTCGACACTCTGGCATGTCCAACAATGGTTACCATGACAGGGTTATGTGGTGTTGTCCTGAAGGCTAGGTAAGGTTTGGTCTGTTTAAGGTTTGGTGGTTGTTTGGAGGCCAGATGTGGACACTTGGGAAGATCTTGGCGAGGTGCTTATCCTCATCAATAATGTGTTTCAGGCTGCGAAGAATATGTGGTGGTTGGCCCGCTCCTGGGAAGTACTGGACAATGAAGGGTACCCTATACGTTGCATTCTATTTCTGTCTCCTGAGGAGGTCATTATGATTTCTTGCTGTGGCTCATCCGAACTAGCGATCGATGAGTTGAGCATTGTATGCTGTTCTTATGAGGGTGTCCTTCAGCACCTTCAGGTGTCCATTGCATTCCCCTTCATTTGAACAGATCCTGTGTATGGAGATGGTTGTTTTAATATGCTTAGGGTGGAAACTAGTGAAGTGTAGCATCGTGTGGTTATACATAGGCTTGCAGTAGTGTGAGGTACTGAGGTGACCATCCTTGATGGAGATACATGTGGCCAAGAAAGAAACTGATTCTAAAGAGTAGTCCATGTAACTCTGATGGTGAGATGAAACTTGTTGATATCACTGTGTAGTTGTTTCAGTGACGCCTCGCCATGGATCCAGAGGAAGAAAACGTTGTCAACATATGTGGTGTATAGTGTTGGTTGGAGGTTCTGTGCAGAAAGAAGTTTTATTTGAGCTTGTGCATGAAAAATGTTGGCATATTGGGGTGCAAATCTGGTTCCCATGGCTGTCTTGTTTGTTTGGATAAAGAACTGGTTGTCAAAGGTGAAGACGTTGTGGCCAAGGATGAGTTGCAGGATGGTGCCTGGAGATCGGCAGTTGTTGGTATTGAGTACTGAGGATGTTGCAGCGAAGCCATCATCATGGAGGATGCTTGTGCAGAGTGCTGAAACATCCATTGATGTTCCTAGTTCAACTGGTCTGTGGGTGCTGAGTTTCTGTAAGAAATCTGTAGTGTCCCGACAGAAGTTGGGGATTTCCTGTACAATGGGTTTCAAGATGCCTTTGACATACTATAAATTCTGTGTCCTATGATCCTGCTCCACAGTGCTCCGAAAGCTTATACCTTCAAATCAACCTGTTGGACTGTAACCTGGCATTGTGTGATTTTTAATATTTTCTACACAGGTACTTTACAGCCTTCAGGATTCAATATTGAGTTCAACAACATAAGGAGATGTACACCTTCCTCCATTTTGATTACACCACCTAACTCCCACCCAGTGTCCAGGTTCAATGGAAATAAAAGCAGAAAATCCTGGAAAAGTTCAGCAGGTCTGGCAATATCTGGTGAGAGAGAAACAAAGGTATGTTTAGAATCTAACACAACTCAACTCTTCAGAATTCCAGTTACTTTGCTCAGGCACCTTCACTATCTGCTCCTTTTGGGCCTCCTGCCTCTTTATCAACAGCATAAAAATCATAATTTTTCAGAATTTTTCATTCTGAAGAAGTCTTTAAAACATGGTCCAAATCATGGGATAAGATTTGACTCCAAAGAAAGAAGGGAAGAAGTTGCCATCAGGTAGGTGACTGCTGACATGGATAGAGCTCAGGCTGAAGAGGCAGATGGAACAGATTGCTGCACAACAAGCACAGATCTGGTCCTTGTTACCCTATCTCCTCCTTCAGTGAAATGACTAACACTGCCTGAGAGATGCTTGAAAGCGATGTTAGAATTGTGAGCACTTCAATCGAGACTGCATTCAACAACAATGGCTACCAGTGCCGTCAGGGGCAGGCACCCCATCCAGTCCAACATTCTCACCAGATGTGAAACTATTTCAGCCTTGGGTAAGATTCCTTCAGGAAGAGGCTGAAGTAGTTTGATAAGAACTTATTTTACAGTGTGCGTGAAATTTGGCAATATAGAAACATAATGCCTAATTGACATGGGAATAGAGGTGTCAATCATTACATTCCAATTTTTCTCTGATTTCCTTGCTGAGGAGTGTGAGCTGATTAATATCTCTTCTCTCATCCAGATCTCTGCTTTGCAGGGGTAAGACATCCCCTATTATGGTAACATTAAGTTCTCCGAAAATATCCTCAATCACATTTTTCATAGACTGGGTTTCTGATACTTCATGATTCAATCACTAGACCAGGAAATTGAGAATATCTATGGTGTTGGAGTTCAACATGTTAAGCAAAAACTAGGCACACTTGGAAAGCATGCATGGTGACTGTTATAGAGCATCACATTATGAGGTCAGTAGATGGAGTTCAGGAATCTTTCACCTTGCTTTGTACACCCAAAGTGTATTTGTCTGTAGAGTAGCAGAAAATCCAACTGTCATTTTAAATTCCTGCACCATTTCTGTTGTTGAAGACTAATAAGAGTCAGCTGCAACTGGTTGTCATCAGACCTTGCTAGAATGTCATGAATCACATGTGGCAGGGCTCCCAGTTGGTATAATTCTGGGTGGGTGCCCTCGTCACTTTGAGAGACAAAGATAGGATACCCATACTGAAATTGCTAATTTCAGTGACAAAAACATTTACCTCCAACCAAGAATGTTCATGGTATCTTTAAACCTCTCACAGTCACGCAGAAAGGATCAACTAGAGAAAATATATCTATCTCATTTCAATAATAGACATTGGTACTTTGGAGGAGACCACAGGAGCAGGTTTTTCTACTTGTACCAAGGATGGGAGAACTTCAATACGGATAATTAAATATTGTGACCCATTGAACGACAGGTTTGTGACTAAAGATGACCATCCAGTAAAGATTGCTTATCACATGATTCTACACTATCTGTGGCCTTTGGAGACTTTGAAGTCTTTGGAGCAAGGCATCATCTTCCAGTAATAAAGTCCATATGCCTTTCCCATTATCTGCATGAAAAAAGATGGAAAGCTGAGGATCTATGGTGATTTCTGAGTACTCAACACAAAAGGCTCATAAGGTTGTTTACTCTCTATCACGACAGAGAAAGCATTGCAAGCTCTCAAAGATGTATAGTATTTCTGTAAGTCTTGATTCGACCCATAGTTTATAACTAGCTGCCTATCACTTGACAGATTATATAAACACAACAGACAATGCAAAAATTGGGAAGGTGGTAAATAGTGAAGAAGATAACCTTAGACCACAGGAGGAAATAGACAGGCTGGTCAGATGGATTGATTAGTGACAAATGGGAATTCAATCCAAATAAATGTGAGGTGATGTGCATGTGCAGTACAAATGAGGGAAGAGAATACAGGCTACATGATGTACAGTAGATCTGTGAGAAACACCAAGGATCAGAGGTATCTAGGTTTGCCTATACACTGGTTCCTTAAGATGTCACAGTAGGTGGATATTTGGTTAAGAAGGTATATGGTATACTTGCTTTTCCTAGTTGAGGCAGAGAGTTTAAGAGTATGGAGGTTATGCTGGATCTATATGAAATGTTGGTAAGGCCACAGCTAGCTTATTGCATGCAACTCTGGAATCCACATTATAGAATGGTCTAAAGAAGGAGCTGTGGATTCGTTGATCAAGCAGATTACTAATTTCTGGTCAAGATAATGATGGAGTAGAGTGCACCAACCAGAACTCGACCATTCCTTCTGTTTCCTTCTCTTTTCTTCCCCCTTCAGTGTGTTAGTGGCTCTCAGCCTGGATCTCTCTGCAGAATGACAGCTCCCAGCCTGGGTCTCTTGGCAGAATAACAGTTCTCAGCCTGGGTCTCTCAGCAGCTCTCAGCCTGGGTCTCTCCGTAGCGTGGCAGCTCTCAGCCTGGTCTCTCGGCAAAGTAGCGGCTCTCAGCCTGCTCGCTCGGCAGCTTGACGGCTCTCAACTTCGTCTCTCAGTGGCTCATCGTTGCTCTCAGCCTGATTCTCGATGGCTCATGATAGCTCTCAAGCGGGTCTCAACAGAATGGCAGCTCTAAGCCTCTCATCTTGTGGTGAGTCATGTCCTGGTCTCTTGGTGGCTACTGGCAGGTCCCGGCCTGATCTCTTGGCAGTATGTTAGCTGGTCTCTTAGTGGTGTGTGGCAGCTCAGTCTGTTCTCCCAGCACCTTATGGTGGCTCTCAGCCTGGTCTCTCGGCAGCTCATGGCAGGTTCCGGCCTATTATCTTGGTGGCGGCATTTTGGCTTGGTGAGTGAGTGGATTGTATCCGGGCATGTTTCTGAGGCAACGGGGAGATCAGAGAGCCGGCACTTCCTGCTGCAGCAATGGTATCTGTTACGATGATCTTGAGAACAGACATCAGAGTATGTTAAGTGGACTTATCCAAGACTGTTGAACTTTTAACTTATTCCTTTATTTTTCTAGTTTAATATATGAAATACTTTAATGTTAACTATTATCTATTTTTTTTTACTATTCTATGAAATAATCCTTAATTTTTTAACTCTTGTTTCTCTTACTAGAACAAAGAACAAAGAAAATTTACAGCCCAGGAACAGGCCCTTCAGCCCTCCAAGCCTGAGCCGCTCCAAATGTACTATCTAAACCTGTCAGTCAATTCCTAAACATTTGTATTCCTCTGCTTCCCACCTACTCATGCATCTGTCCAGATGCATCTTACCGTGCCTGCCTCTACCACCTCTGCTGGCAATGCTTTCCAAACGCCCACCACCCTCTGTGTGAAGTACGTGCCGCGTGTATCCCCCTTAAACTTTCCACCTCTCACTTTGAAAGCATGACCTCTCGTTATTGAATCCTTCACCCTGGGAAAAGGCTCGTCTCTATCCACCCTGACTATACTCTTCATGATTTTGTAAACCTCAATCAGGTCTCCCCTCAATCTCCTTTTTTCTAATGAAAATAAACCTAACCTACTCAACCTCTCTTCATAGCTAACACCTTCCATACCAGGCAACATCCTTGTAAACCTTTTCTGCACCCTCTCCAAAGCGTCCAGATGTGGCGCCCAGAACTATACACAGTATTCTAAATGCGGCCGAACCAATGTCTTGTACAATTTTAACATGACTTGCCAGCTCTTATACTCAATACCCCGTTCAATGAAGGCAAGTATACTATATGCCTTCTTGACCACTCTATCCACCTGTGCAGCAAACTTCAGGGTACAATGGACCTGCACTCCCAGATCCCTCTGCCCATCAACTTTTCCCAAGGCTCTTCTATTCGTTGTATAATTCGCTCTAGAATTAATCTTGCCTAAATGCATCACCTCATATTTGTCTGGATTGAAAGCCATCTGCCACACTTCCGCCAAACTCTCTAGTCTATCTATATCCTCCTGTATTCTCTGACAGTCCCTTATGCTTTCTGCTACTCCATCAATCTTTGTGTCATCTGCAAATTTGCTGAACATACCAACAGTGCCCTTTTCTAGATCATTTATGTATATTACAAGCAACAGTGGCCCCAACACTGACCCCTGTGGAACACCACTGGTCACCTTTCTTCATTTCGAGAAACTCCCTTCAACTACTACTCTCTATTTCCTGTTGCTTAACCAGTTCTTTCGCCACCTTGCTAGAACACACTGCACACCATGTGCCTTCAATTTCTCTACTGGTCTACAATGGGGAACCTTATCAAACGCCTTACTAAAGTCCATGTATATGACATCAACATGCCTTCCTTCATCTAACAACTTGGTCACTTCCTTGAAGAACTCTATTAAGTTGGTAAGGGATGATCTCCACTGCACAAAACCATGTTGCCTATCACTGATAAGCTCATTCTTTTCTAAATATAAATATCTCTCAGTACCCTCTCCAGCAACTTTTCCACCCACCACTGACATTAGGCTCACTGGTCTGTAGTTACCCGAAATGTCCTACTACCCTTCTTGTATAGGGGGACAACATGACCAACCTTACAGTCCTCCGACACCTCACCAGTGTTTAGGATGCCACAAAGCTATCTGTCAGGGCCCCAGCTATTTCCTCTCTTGCCTCCCTCAGCAACCTGGGATAGATCCCATCCGGTCCTGGGGATTTGTCCACCTTAATAACCTCTAGCATACCCAACACATCTTCCCTACTGATGCCAACGTGATCCAGACTAATCAAACGTCTATCTCTAATCTCAAGATTCATCATGTTTCTCTCCCCAGTGAACACTGATGCAAAGTAATCATTCAGAATCTCACCCATTCTTTCAGGTGTGACACACAGCCTTCCTTCATTATCTTTTAATGAACCAATCCTTTCTCTAGTTACCTGCTTGCTTCTTATATAAGAATAAAATGCTTTGAAATTTTACTTAAATCTGCTTGCTAAAGCTATTTCATGACCCCTTTTAGCCCGCTTGATTCCTTGTTTAAGACTTGTCCTACTATAACGATATTCCTCCAGGGCCCATTCTGTTCTTAGATGCCTAGACCTTATGGACACTTTCCTTTTCCTCTTCGCTAGTTGTTCAATTTCTCCTGTCATCCACGGTTTACGAATCTTGCCCTTCCTATCCTTTACCTTCAACGGGACATGCCGATCTTGCACTGCCGTTAACCTATCTTTGAAAGCCTCCCACATCTCAAATGTGGACTTCCCTTCAAATAGCTGTGTCCAATCCACATTCCCATCTCCTGACTAATTTCGATATAATTGGCCTTGGCCTAGTTTAGTACTCTTCCCTTAGGACCACTCTCTTTATCTACTATTCTAAGAATAACAAAATTGTTGTCACTGTTCCCAATGAAATCCCCCACCACAACTTCTACCACTTGTCCTGGCTCATTCCCCAGTACCAAGTCCAATATGGCCCTTCCCTCGTCAAACTATTGACGGACTGCTCTAGAAGACTCTCCTGGACGCTTCGTACAAATTCTACTCCATCCAGACCTCTGATGCTCAGTGTATCCCAGTCAATGTTGGGAAAATTAAAATCTCCCATCACTACCACCCTATTGCCTCTACATCTATTCAAAATCTGTTTACCTATTTTTTCTTCTACCTCACACTCACTGTTGGGATGTCTGTAATACAGCCCCAACAATGTAACTGCACCCTTCTTATTTCTCAGCTCCACCCATAATGCCTCACTACCCAAGACCGCCATAGTGTCCTCCTTTAGCACAGCGGTGATATCGTCCCTGACCAGCAATGCAACTCCACCCCCTCTTTTACTTCCCTCCCTGTCCTGTCTGAAGCATCTATATCCTGGAACATTTAGTTGCCAATCATCATGCCCTTCCTTCAACCTAATCTCTGTGATGGCAATAATGTATTATTCCCAGGCACTAATCCAAGCCCTAAGTTCATCTGACTTACACACTATACTCCTTGCATTAAAGTAGATGCATTTCAGGCCACCAGGCCACTACTTTGTACCTAAGCTTTTTTTGTACCTAGGTATATTGATATCTAAAATGGCGCCATGTGTGGCAGCATTGTACACTTTTCACAGTACTCCTGCACTTCTGTACTTGAGCACATGTGACAATAACATCTAAAGTCTCAATCTAATTACTTTGGGAGACTCATGCACGAGTTGGCCCATTCCACGATTGCTGAGGAAGCATGATACTTCATATAACATCGCTGAGAAATGGACTTCCAAAACATGAAGACTTCTTTTGCACACTCAGCAGAAACTTGTCTCATCATGTGGCCTTGGTTACTCAGATTTCCAACTCCATTTCACTGAAAACCAACTCTAGTTTCTTTGGTGCAGGAACAGGTTCATGGGCAAAAAAGAATGATTGTCACATATGCCAGTTAGAGTCTCAAACTGAATGATAGAAATATGGAGACTTAATCCAGTAATGAAATTCAAATTTCTAGCTTTGAGATGTGTTATTTCAAGAACCTCAGAGACATCTGTGCAAAGTTTGAAGAGTTTACTGAGACCAACCCACTCAAATGGTTTCAAAAGTCCACGAAACTTGGAACAACAAAGATCCATTGGGCCACTGAACTCATACAGTTTTGATTCCAAGTCTGATAGGGTCAGGCAAAAATAATGCAAATGTTAATGCCCTTAGACAGAAGACTGTTCACGAGGGGGAAACTATCTGCTGATTGGAGGCTATGGCTAAAGTCATGTCAGTCCAGGGGATTGAATCTGGTCAGTCAGCTGCTCATAGCAATCAGAGAACGGCCAAATGTCAGTCAGCACAGCACCCATAATGACTCATTCTGCCCTATAGTGTGCTGTTTTCCTCTTGGAATGAGGGAGAGAGATAGCAAAGGAAGAGGGTGCACAGATATGCTATTGATGCAGGTGAGGAGGTGTCCTGAATGAATGAAAAGACAGTTTAAAGGGCACACAGGGTTAGTGGTGGATTGGGGTGGGTGAGAAAGAATGAAGGAAAATGTTGCAGTTAACAGTGAGAATGGTAGAGCATGAACCTCAGTGAGAGGTGGATCCAATAAGCAAAGATACAGTGAATATGAGTTATGAAAGAGAAGATGGTTACACTTACACCGACTGAGTGGAGAAGGTCAATTACCTTGTTCCTACATTGCTACAGATGGCTGAGATGCACAGAGCCAGGTGGAAACTTTGACTGCTGTCATGATCTCTACTGCCATTTCTGGAGAATGAGGTTATGTCATCAATCACCATTACCTTCATGTCCATCTAAAGCAGGCTCCAAATTTCCTTTGTCATCCACGTCCAGGAAAAATGTCAGGAACTGTATCGAATACAATTCTGGGTGATCAGTGCTTGTCCAGGTGCAGAACAGGGTTTTAATGACAGCATCGGTGCCAGGGAAGTCAGTCCACTCTGGTTCTGGATGTATGCCGGCAGTCTTCAGTTGTTCTGGGGATAGCAAATGGTAGAATGGGCTCAAATTGAATGAAAGCAGCACTTATGGATCGGGGTAGGTAGTTTATGCAGTGAGTTTAATAAAATGCAAAAAAAAACTCACTCAGCCTTGTGGATAGAAACATAAAACATAGAACATTACAGTGCAGTACAGGCCCTTCAACCCTCAATGTTGCTCCAAATTGTGAAATCAATTTGAAGCACATCTAAGTTTTACTATTCCATTCTCATCCATATGCCTCTCCAATGAACATTTAAATGCCCTTAAAGTTTGCAAGACTACTACTGGTGTAGACAGTACATTCCATGCCCCTACTACTCTCTGAGTAAAAAAACCTACCTCTGACATTGTCCTATATCTTTCACTCCTCAATTTAAAGCTAAGTCTCCTCATGCTAGCCATCACCATCTGAGGAAAAAGGCTCTCCCTTTCCACCCTATCTAACCCTCTGATTATCTTATACGTTTCAATAATGTCACCTCTCAACCTTCTTCTCTCTAACGAAAACAGCCTCAAGTCCCTCAGCCTTGCCTCGTCAGACCTTCCCTCTATACCTGGCAACATCCTGGTAAATCTTCTCTGTAAACTTTCCAAAGCTTCCACGTCCTTCCTATAATGCAGTAACCAGAACTGTACGCAATACTCCAAGTGTGGCCGCACCAGAGTTTTATACAGCTGTAATATGACCTCATGGTTCTGAAACTCAATCCCTCTCTCAATAAAAGCTAACACACACTATGCTTTCCTAAAAACCCTATCAACCTAGATGGCAACTTTCAAGGATCTATGTACATAGACACTGAGATCTTTCTGCTCATCTACACTACCAGGGATCTTACCATTAGTCCAATACTCTTTATTCCTGTTGCTCCTTCCAAAATGAATCACCTCACACTTTTCTGCATTAAACTCCATTTGCCACCTCTAAGCCCAGCTCTACAGCTTATCAATGTCTCTCTGTAACTGACAACATCCTTCGTCACTATCCATAACTCTACCGACCATTGTGTCATCCGTAAATTTACAAACCCATCCTTCTATGCCCTCATCCAGGTCATTTATAAAAATGACTAACAACAGTGGACTCAAAACAAATCCTTGCAGTCCACCACTAGTAACTAAATCCTGTGTGAAACTTAACTAAACGGTTGCCTAGACAAAAAAAACATAAGATTCAGTCCCTGCATTTTATAATGAAATATAAACAAACTTAAAAGGATCATTTCACATTCTGAAACATGTAATAGTAGGTAATTCAATCCTTTGAAATTTATTGGGGTAGAAAATGCCAAATATTCCTTATCCTTTGAGTGAAGAAATTCTCTCTCATATCAGGTCTAAATGGCTGGAGCCTCACTCAGAAATTGTGTTCCTTGGTTCTTGACTCCCAGTCAGGGGAAACATCCTTCCTGTATCTACCCAGTAGATCCCAATAAGAATTTTGCATTTGATTGAGACCATCTCATTTTCTTCTAAATTCAAGAGAATAACGGCAGTTGATTTATTTGTCACTCTTTTGACAACCCCTCCACCTGAGGAATTACATTAGTGAAATTTTGGTTGTGCGCCCTTTATGGTAAACATAGTTTTCCTAGGGAAGGAGGCTCAAATAGTACATAATGCTGTTATAAATAATAGCAAAATACTGTGAATGCTGAAAAATCTGAAATAAAATCAGGAAGTGCTGGAAAAACTCAGCAGAACTTGCAGTGTCTGAGAGAGACAGAGAAAAGGTCTGATGTAACTATGAAGATGGACAAGGGAAAGCCCATGGATGTAGTGTACCTGGACTTTCAGAAAGCCTTTGATAAAGTCCCACATAGGAGATTAGTGAGCAAAATTAGGGCACATGGTACTGGGGGAAAAATACTGACTTGGATTGAAAATTGGCTGGCTGACAGGAAGCAAAGAGCAGTGAGAAATGGGTCCCTTTCAGAATGGCAGGTGATGACTGTGGGGTACCACAAGGTTCGATGCTGGGACTGCAGCTGTTTACAATATACATTAACGATATCAGATGAAGGTATTAAAAGTAATATTAGCAAATTTGCTGGTGACACAAAGCTGGGTGAAATATGAGGAGGATGTTATGAGAATACAGGGTGTCTTGGACAGGCTAGGTGAGTGGATGGAGCATAGCAGATGCAACGTAATGTGGAAAAATGTGTGGTTATCCACTTTGACGGCAAGAAAAGGAAGGCAAACTACTATCTAAATGGAATCAAGTTAGGCAAAGGGGAAGTGCAACAAGATCCAGGTGTTCTTGTACATCAGTCAATGAAAGCAAGCATTCAGGTACAGCAGGCAGTGAACAAAGCTAATGGCATGCTGACCTTCATAACAAGAGGAAGTGAGTATAGGAGCAAAGAGGTCCTTCTGCAGCTGTATAGGGCCTTGGGTATTGTCTGCAGTTTTTGTCTCCAGATTTGAGGAAGGACATTTTGGCTATTGAGGGAGTGCAGCATAGGTTCACAAGGTCAATTCCCGGAATGGCGAGACTATCATATGTTGAAAGGTGGAGCGACTGGGCTTGTATACACTTGAGTTTAGAAGGATGAGAGGGGATCTGGTTGAGACGTATAAGATTATTAAAGGACTGGACACTCTGGAGGCAGGAAGCATGTTTCTGCTGATGGGTGAGTCCAGAACCAGAGGACACAATTTAAAAATAAGGGGTAGGCCATTTAAAACAGAGTTGAGGAGAAACGTCTTCACCCAGAGAGTTGTGGATATATGGAATGCTCTGCCCCAGAAGGCAGTGGAGACCAAGTCTCTGGATACATTCAAGAAAGAAATGGAAAGAGCTCTTAAAGATAGTGGAATCAAGGCTTACAGGGATAAGGCAGGAACAGGATACTGATTATGAAGGATCAGCCATGATCATAATAAATGGTGGTGCTGGCTCAAAGGGTCGAATAGCCTACTCCTGCACTCATTGTCTAATGTCTATTCTCTGAAGTCCAATATGACTTCTTCAGAATACAATAATGCAAATGCGATTCACCAAAGCTGTATGTAAATGCATTGAGGCATCTAACTTCAGTACTCATCCATTTTCATGCAAAAAAAGCCTACACACTTGGTGCTTTCTTAATTACTTGTGGTGTCTATAAATTAACTTACAGTGACTAATGAATAAGGACATCCAAATCCCTAAGAGGTTCACATTTCTCAGCCTCTCACAATTGAAGTAAATTTTTGTATTGCTGCTTTTCCGACCAAATCAAATAACCTGACATTTCAACATATATTTTGTCACTAACTATTTGCTCACACATTTAACGTCTCCTTGAGGTAACTTTGTAATCTCCTCCCAAGTCACACTTTCAGTTTTGTGTCATCTGAAAAATTGAAAATATTCCATTTAATCTGAAATAACTCCACAAGACCATTGTTCCATCACCAAAGCACCCTTTATTTACACATGTACCATACGTGTACTCTGACCAGCTAGCTCAGTGCCAGTTCCTGGAGTGAGGACAATCCCTGAAACTTTTGGTTATATTTGAATGGCCCAGGTTAACAGCCCGAGTCATATTCAATGAGTTCCACCTGGCCAACCTTGTTCCAATCACAATATTCCTTCTCCACCAAGTCCGAGGATGTAGGCCTGTTCTTTATCTAGTTTTCACCCCGGGATCAGTTCCTGATTTGGACACGAATGGCATGTACAAGATCGTAGCCTGTCTCTTGAGCCAGGAGCATCTTGGAAGACATTCCTCCTCTTCTGCAGGCAGTGACAGTATCGAGGCTGTGACATCAGCTGTATCAATCTCAGACTCTGACAGTATGGTATGGAGCCATTTGAACATGCCGAATGCCAATCGACTTTAGGAAATATTAAAAATCTCTGCCATTGAATGACACCCCATTGGCTATGACCAATACTTGTGGATGTCAATGTATTGCAAACAGTTTGCCAAATGAAATCTATGCACATCTAACCAGCTTGAATGGGGCAGCAGACAAGCAGGAGGCTGATTGAAGCTGTAGGCTGCTTCATTAGAACTGCCTCTCTTCAATGCTTGATGGAGAAGAAGAATCCAATGGTTTCTGACAATCTTTCCAACTGTTCAGAGTGACTGGGAATGTTTATCTTCTGTTGCGTTTGCCAGATAGCAGCTTTCAGGAGATCCACCTATTTATTCAGTACCACCTCACTTTCTATGTCACAAGACTTGACCTCGCATCGACCATGCCTCATCCTTGTAGCCTTATCTGTGTTTTTGACACCATACCTCTTTCCCTGAAGCAAACTTTCTCTCTTGCATATAGGAGGCACGTGGTTGGCACTGGCATTCTCCTACCCACCTACCAGGTCTGGGAATATCACGTTTAAACTGATGTGGAGTCTGCTCCCTATTAGCTGCTGGAGCTGCCCTTGTAGTTGTGAGAGGAGTGGTCCAATAATCAAACAGGAACCAGGACAGTTTGGCATCGATTGAAGCTGTAGGCTGTTTCATTAAAACTATTTTCAATGTTTGAACTGCTTTTTTTGCCAAAACATTGGACAATGTATGGCATGGAGCCATTTGAGCATGCCGAATGCCAATCGACTTTAGGAAATACTCAAAATCTCTGTCCATTGGCTATGACCAATACTTCTGGAAGTCAATGTATTGCAAACAGTTTGCCAAATGAAATCTATGCACGTCCAACCAGTTTGAATGAGCAGTAGACAAACAGGAGGCTTGAAGAACAGAGCAAGCCAGACAGCATCTGGAAGGTGGAGAAGTCAATGTTTCAGATATGACCTTTCTTCAGGATTAGACATAGGGGAAGGGGGAACTCCAGATAAAGAGAGAAAGAGTTCTTCCTTCCTCCTGTTTGTCCACTTTGAATTCCAGCATCTGCAGTTTTTTCGTCTCTCACTTTCAATGGGCAGCCACAATGATCAAGCACATTGAGCCCATGAAAGGACTAGGATAGTTGACGTGTCTGAGTCCAGGATTTACCCAGCCATTCCCACAAATGTCAGGGAGCTGCTGCCAGTAACTTTTGTCCTTGTTAGCACTCTGGGCTCCACCAACACGGATATGTCAGCATCCTATCCTGGCCACCAGACATGACGTCTTGCCAACATCTTCATTTTTGAAATCCCCTGGATGACCCTGATGGGGTTCAGCCAGTATCTAGTGGTGAGAATCACTCTTACTTTCCATAAAAAATACTTTCATTTTGAGTGCGAGCAGCAGCGGAGATAAGACAAACCCGAAAGACTGCAGCTAAGGTAAGGCAGTTTTTTAAAATTACTTACCGGTAATGGACAGTGGTGTTTTCCCTTTCACAGAAGGAGCAGGAGCAGTGGAGGAAGTGACAAGGACCAGAGGGACAGCCGGGAAGGAAAGCAGTGAGTATAAATTCTCACCCTTCGACACCAATGGCCATTTTGAGTGCGAGCAGCTGCGGAGGTAAGACGAACCCGAAAGACTGCAGCTAAGGTAAGGCAGTTTTTAAAAATTATGTACCAGTAGTGGACAGCGGTGTTTTCTCCTTCATAGAAGGAGAGTGAGCAGCGGAGGAAGTGATGAGGTCCAGAGAGGCAGCCGGGAAGGAAAGCAGTGACCATATATATCAGCTAGGTGGCTAAACCCGAGACTCTACTACTGTAGTGTCTCCCACCCACCCTCCTCCTCTAACCTAGTTAATAAGGTAAGGTTCATTCTAAACTTCCTCTATTGAATATAAGTTTGTTATTAATTTTATAGCAACTTGAACTAAGCTTTCTACTTTAGTACTGAGTGGATGTTCAGATAAGTCGAGTATCGATGTTAGGGCAGTTGCTCGCTCCTCCTGCAGAATGTGGCAGGTGGGAGACATGGCACACTCTCTACTGGCTACATCTGCAGGAAGTGCACCCAACTGCAGCTCCTTGAAAACCGTGTTAGGGAATTGGAGCTGGAGCTGGATGAACTACAGATCATTCAGGAGGCTGAGGGGGTAATTGAGAGGAGTTACCGGGAGTTGGTCACTCCTAAGGCTCAGGACAAGGACAGATGGGTTACAGTTAGGGGGAGGAAAGGGGACAAACAGACAGTGCAGAGATCCCTAAGGACATTCCCCTCAGCAATAAGTATACTGTTTTGTATACTGTTGGCGGGGGGGGGGGGGGGGGGAATGACCTACCAGAGGAATGCCATTGTAGTCAGTTCTCTGGCACTAAGCCTGACACTTTGGCAAAGAAGGGAAGAGGGCAGAATAGAAAAGTACTCATGGTAGGGGACTCGATAGTTAGGGGAATTGACAGGAGATTTTGTGGTCAGGATCGGGATTCCCGGAAGGTGGGTGGCACGGTGGCACAGTGGTTAACACTGCTGCCTCACAGCGCCAGAGACCCGGGTTCAATTCCCGTCTCAGGCGACTGACTGTGTAGAGTTTGCACGTTCTCCCCGTGTCTGCGTGGGTTTCCTCCGGGTGCTCTGGTTTCCTCCCACAGATGTGTGGGTCAGGTGAACTGGCCATGCTAAATTGCCCCTAGTGTTAGGTAAGGGGTAAATGTAGGGGTATGGGTGGGTTGCGCATCAGCAGGTCAGTGTGGACTTGTTGGGCCGAAGGGCCTGTTTCCACACTGTTAGTAAGGTAATCTAAAGATTACTAATTAGATGACAAAATTTTCCTCTACCTCTATCCATTCCAGCATGCACATCTGGTCTTCAAAGGTTTCATTTACTACAAAGTTCATTTCTTTCGTAGAGACAGAAGCAAAAAACTCATTTAGGGCTTCTTTACCTCCTCAGACTCCACACACAAATTCCCTATGCTATCCCTGATTGGCCCTACTCTTTGACCATTCTCATATTCCTCACATAAGTGTAAAATGCCTTTGTGTTCTCCCTAATCCGAACTGCCGTGCCTTCTCCTGGCTCTCCTCAGACCATTTATTTGCCAAACCCAAATGTTGATTCGGTCTCGCCAGGTTCAGAAAAGTTTCAGATGGCCCTTTTATTTTCTCCATCGCCATCGGCTGTTTTAATTTTACCAGGATGGGATCTTTTTGTGTCCATAATCATGTACTGTCAGCAGTGACCAGACATGTGTCCAGAAAGTTTAAAACTAGAACAGACTTTTCCAAGGGAGACATCACCAGTGGCGTATCACCAGTGGGAGGTGGCTTAAGATATCCATATTACCATTTGACCTCCCGGATGGTGTTCCAACTCGTTATTGTACGCACTCAGACTAAGGGACCACCACTGAATTTGACCAGAAACTATGGGCGATAGGGCCTTGTCTTCTTTAAATTGTCCTAGCAGGGGTTTGTGGTCCATAACTATGACAAATTTACATCTGTAAAGGTTGTTGTGGAACTTCCTCACTGCCAAATGTTGCTTCTCTATCTAGACTCATTTGCTTTTGGCATTAGCCAAAGTTCGAGAAACATATGCTATAGGGCGTTCCTCTCCATTGGTCACCATGAGCTAACACTACCCCGACTCCTTACGGGAGGCATCACATGTCAGCACCACATCTCATTTGGGATCATATTGGGCCAATGCCTTTCCACTTCCCTATAGGTTTATTCAATAACAGATATAAGGGTGACAGGATGGAGGTTAGGTTACTTATGAAGTTTCCATAATAATTCAGCAACCCAAGCAAAGACCTAAGTTCCACCTAGGAAAATGATGATCAATGGCAACGTGGGTTAGACCTTGTGTTCTTCATCATCCTCAGGCTGATGACACCCCAAATGCCGTTTTTTTTATATTGGTGCAAACCTTTATGGATATTAATTGTAGCATACATCTGGGACTCCACATCTGGTCACAATTCCAGGTATGCATAACTCATGCCCAGCTTTGTGAAGGACAGCTCCCTCACCCTGGGTTTGCTTACAAATCCTCTATGCAAGGGATTGGCTATTTATCTAGTGCAAGAAGCAGTTTACTGTTTGCTTAAGATCCCCACGAAAGTAAACCGACCCATCAGGCTTCACAATCAGCACGATCAGTGCTACCCATTCTGCAAACTGTACTGGTGTGATGATTCCTTCATTTTCTCGCTTCCTGATTTCTGTCTCTACTTTTGCACGTAAGGCAAATGGCACTGGACGCACCTTGCAGAATTGTGGAATTGCTTCCTGGTCAACATGTGAGGTGGCATTGGCTCCTGAAAAACCTCCAGATATTTAATTAGATATTCACTTAGGCAGCCATTTTCTAATTAAAACTTTTTGAGCCAATAAAGGTGAATCATTCTCAACCAATTCAGCTCCATTACGCTTCGGCCCAAGCCTTTAACAATAATCAGCAGTAACTGCACCATCAGCTTCTCATAGGAGAACGGAACCAAAGTTGTATCCTCAATCTGCAATGGTTCCCTGGTATATGTTCTCAGTCTGACGTCTTATACAAAAGTAAGGGTTGGGTTTCAAAGTGAAGTTTGTTAAGGACTGGTTCTGCAATCTGATGCAACTGCAACAGTATCAACCTCAATTAGATCCATTTAACTTGACATTTATTTTGACTGGCTCTGATTTTAATGCTACTAAGCAATTTAACTGTTCTAAACCACATGTAGGTGATCTTTCCAGGATGTGCCCTCTGCTGGGTATGGGCCAATGAGTTCTCTTATTCAAGTCAGGTCTCATAGGTGTCCTTTGTTGTCTTGAGTCCACATACTGGCAGTAACTGCAATGGGTTGCCAGCCCGAATCCTGAAGAATATTTTAGTCACATGGCTGAAGATCGGCTTTGTTTTGGGGTTTTGCTGTGGGCTGACCAGGGTTCCCACCACCGGTGTGAGGCTATGCGATTGCCTATACTCAAGTGATGTACCTAAAGTCAGTTGACAGATAAACATGTCCAGTTCCGTTAGAATATCCTGTAACTCATATAGTCCACTTGCCACATTTTCTACTGACAAAGACAGTTATAGTGCCTGTTTGAAGGCAGTTTGCATGGTTATGTCAATTAATCCCACATATCAAATGGCCTCTCATCATCTCATTCAGGGTTAACACAAAGTTACATGCCTCTGCCAATCATCTTAACCTTGTCAAAATGTTGATTCCCAGTTTTCTTTGGTTTTTGAACTGCTAATTTAAATCAATAGCATCTCAGAATTAGAGGTAGCTTGGGATTATAATATTTCTTAACTAAATCCATCAGCCCTTAGAAGGTTTTAATATCTGGTTCCTCAGGGAAGGTTAGGATCCTAATAACCAAAAATGCTGCAGGTCGGCAAGCAGTCTGAAGGATTACTCCTTGCTTTTGACCTGCTTCAACATCATTTGTCCAGAAAAAAAACACATTCTTTCCACATACTGGATCCAGTCTTCAATGGCAGGATCAAACATGTCAAGCTTCCCAAATAAAGGCATGATGCCAGAAATGTTTAACCAAACTCAAAGATGACTATTGTGAGTGAATTTTCTTCAAGAGCGTATTGTTTTCTCTCGTGAAACAGCTCCATGGAAGCCGGTATCCCATCACCAAGTCATCCTTGATTTACAAGTGCAGTGTACATCGACTCTGACCAGCTAGCTCAGAGCCAGTACCAAGATGAACAGAATCCCTGAAACTCCTGTTTATACTTTTTTCTTTTTTTTTCTCTTCTTTACATAAACATCCATACTACTGGCAAACAACGATGGTGCTTATTCATCCTCAGTACACTTGTCACATATGTGTAGGTGTAGGACACACTGAAGAGCAACATGTGCAGAAAACTTTATTGACATTCAACCACCAGCAAGAAAAGAAACACCTAGATTACTTACAGCGTGGAAACAGGCCCTTCGGCCCAACAAGTCCACACCGACCCGCCGAAGCGTAACCCACCCATACCCCTACATTTACCCCCTACCTAACACTACGGGCAATTTAGCATGGCCAATTCACCTGACCCGCACATCTTTGGAATGTGGGAGGAAACCGGAGCACCCGGAGGAAACCCACGCAGACACGGGGAGAACGTGCAAACTCCACACAGTCAGTCGCCTGAGGCGGGAATTGAACCCGGGTCTCTGGAGCTGTGAGGCAGCAGTGCTAACCACTGTGCCACCGTGCTGCACCTGAGTGACCATTGCCAAGCAGTGCCCCTCTCATCAAAGGGCAATTCGTGCCTGATCAAATAAGTGAAGGAGGGTTTAAAGATTAAATCAAAATAGAATCAGAGGGGCAAATAAAACACTCCATGCCTCACAGTGCCCACCTCTCCCTGAAACTCTCAAGGGTATTGGTAGACAGCAAGTGCTCTTCTCTAGGGACAGAGACTCCTATTTTTTTAAGTCTTTATTTCTCTATTTATTTATTTTCAGTCAACTCGGAGCCAGTACTCTGAACTAACGAAATTCTAAATCCTATATATTTCCTTTTTTTGCTTTGGTCAGTCCTCAACTGAGGAAATTCTATAAAATTCTATTAGTTCTATAAAATTCTATAAAAGTATATATACTTACTTTTTTAAAAAAAACAGCCACACCACCACCAAACTGCTGTAGTGCTTATTATTCCCCAGCAGCAATGGCATAGTGTGCAGGTTTTGGACACAGTGAAGGACAATGAGTGCATAAATCTGAATTTATTTACCACCACCATGAAGAAAGGAAACACTTAAATGGCCAGTGACAAGCAGTGCCCTTCACATCAAAGGGCAATGCTGTATAATCAAAACGTGAAGGGGCGGGCAGGGATTAAATCAAAATAGAGTTGGAGGGGGAAATAAAACACTCCACTTCCTGTTATGTCCGCCTCTAGACTCCTGTTTTTTTTTCTCTTTTTTCTTTTCTTTCTTACTGGGAGCAAGAGATCTGACCCTCCTGTTTTTTTTAGTGGTTATTTTTCTCCAGCACCCGTGCTGTGTGTGTACAGGTGTCAGACACACAAGAACAACAAATGTGCAAATCTTTATTTGTATTCCATCACCAGGAGAAAGGAAACACCCGAGTGGCCAATGACAAGCAATGCCCTTCGCATCAAAGGCCAATGCTGTGTGATCAAACAGTGAAGGGGCGGGCAGGGATTAAATCAAAATAGAGTTGGAGGGGGAAATAAAACACTCCACTCCCTACAGTGCCCACCTCTAGACTCCTGTTCATTTTTATTCATCTTTTTTTTAATACCACTGATCCAGCTCCCTCAGAGGCAGCTCTCAGAGTGAACAGAACCTCTAACACCTATTTTTTTTCTTCTCTTTTTATTTTCACCCACACTACTGCTTAACAGCCAAAGTGCTTATTTTACCCCAGCAGCCATGTCATGTATGTGCAGGTGTCAGACACAGCGGAAAACAATATGTGTACAAATCATTATTTATATTCCACCACCAGGAATAATGGAAACACCCAAGTGGCCAGGGACCAGCAGTGCCCTTCTCAAGCGAAAGCAATGCTGTGTGATCAAACAGTGAAGGGGAGGGCAGGGATTAAATCAAAATAAAGTTGGAGAGGGAAATAAAACAGTATGCGGTGCACACCTCTTGACTGCTAGTTTTCTTTTCCCAGGTCCGTCCGAGCCACTCTCATTAGTGATCACAAGCTCCGACTCTCCTGTTTTTTATCCTTTACCCCACACTACCACCTAACTGCGATAGTAGTTATATTTTCCCCAGCACCCATATTGTGTGTGCGTGCAGGTGTGAGACACAGTGAAAGACACAAGATGCAAAAATCATTATTCAATTTCCACCACCAGGAAGAAAAGAAACGCCCAAGTGGCCAGTGACAAACAGTGCCCTTCACATCAAAGGGTAATGCTGCGTAATCAATCAGTAAAGGGGAGGGCAGGGATTAAATCAAAATAAAGTTGGAGGGGGAAATAAAACACTCCACTCCCTGCGGCACCCACCTCTCTACTCCTGTTTGTATCTGTAAGGCAGGATTGACCTAGGTTAACAGCCCCAATCAAGGAACTTATACTTAATGAGATCCATCTGGCCAACTTTGCTCTAATCACCACGTAATCCCATCTCCAAGCTAAACCCAGTAAATTCACCTACCTACCATCGCACCCTACCTCCCAAAGATACGTGGTCTACTTTTGTTTACCAACCTCTTGGTTGGGATTTTGTAAGACTCTTGAAAATATAATTATACAACATACGGTTCCCCTTTTATTATTCTGTTAGTTACATCCTCAAAAGCTTCCAAAATGTTTGCAAAAACGATTTCCTGTTCATAAATCTATGCTGACTCTATATAGTCCTAGCATTATTTCCTCAATGTTCTAAATTAGAGATTATTTTCCCTCAAACTGATGTTAGATTTATATTTCTTCACCTTTTCTCTCCCTCCTTTCTTAAATAGTAGGGTTCCATATGGGGTTACTTTCCAATCAACATGGAATCCTTCCATAGTCTACAAAGTATTGGAGATGACCATCAATGCATTCGTTATCCCTGAAGGCATTTATTTCAACACTCAACAATGTAGACTTAGTCACTTAATTGCTTAGTTAACATCCGGTGAATTTCTTACCTACTACTTTTGTAACTAATATTGATATTTTGAAATTCTTCACTTGACAATATATTCACGATTATTTCTGGGATAATTTTAATATTTTCTTCAATGAAAACAGATACAAAATATTTGTTTAGTTTTTCTGCCATTTTCTTACTGGTCGTTATAAATCTCATGACATGGTTTGTAATGGACACGCCTTTGATTAGATTAGATTAGATTAGATTACTTACAGTGTGGAAACAGGCCCTTCGGCCCAACAAGTCCACACCGACCCGCCGAAGCGCAACCCACCCATACCCCTACATGCATTCCTGATGAAGGGCTTATGCCCGAAACGTCGAATTTCCTGTTCCTTGGATGCTGCCTGACCTGCTGCGCTTTTCCAGCAACACATTTTCAGCTCTGATCTCCAGCATCTGCAGACCTCACTTTTTACTTCCTGATAAAGGGCTTTTGTTCGAAACGTCGATCTTACTGCTCCTCGGATGCTGCCTGAACAGTTGTGTTTTTCCAGCACCACTAATCCAGAATGTGACTTCCAACATCTGCAGTCATTGTTTATATCCTTACAATAGATTAGGTTCACCCAGTATATGTCTAGATTGAAGTGTTTGCAACTTGTACCTTTTTTTAAATTCATGCATGGGGGTGAGGGCATCTCTGGCTAGGCCAGTATTTATTGCCCATCCTTAATTGCCCAGATGACAGTTAAGAGTCAACCATATTGCTGTGGGCCTGGGGTCATATGTAAGCCAGACCAGGTGAGGATGGCAGTTTCTTTCCCTCAAAGACATTCATGAACCAGATGGGTTTTTCCAACAATCAACAACAGATTCATGTTCATCATTAGACTCTTAATTCCAGATTTTTATTGGATTTAAATTCAACCATCTGCCATGTCAGCATTCAATTCCAAGTTCCCGGAACATTATCTGGGTCGCTGGATTAACAGTCCAGTGATAATACCTTGAGTCCGTTACCTCCCCGAAATCCTAATGACCTTCCTCATTTATACTGTGATTTACATCACCACCTCTGATGGCCAATAACAACTCCTTACAATTATTTCTGCCCTTTGCTATTGCTTAGGGCTGAATATATTCCATAAATCAGCTAAGGATCAATTTCTAGGAGGAAGTGAGGACTGCAGATGCTGGAGATCAGAGCTGAAAATGTGTTGCTGGAAAAGCGCAGCAGGTCAGGTAGCATCCAAGGAGCAGGAGAATTAATATTTTGGGCATGAGTCCTGAAGAAGGTCCCAAGGTCCTTCTTAATGGTAAGGTCCTAAGGAGGGTTGCTGAATAGATAAATAGTGCAGGTTCATAGCTCGTTGAAAGTAGAGGCGCAGGTAGAAGGCTTTTGGTATGCTTTTCTTTATTGGTCAGAGTACTGAGTACAGGAGTTGGGAGGTCATGTTGCAGCTGTACAGGACATTAGTTAGACCACTGTTGGAATATTGCATGCAATTCTGGTCTCCTTCCTATTGGAAGGATGTTGTGAAACTTGAAAGGGTTCAAAAAAGATTTGCAAGGATGTTGCCGGGGTTGGAGGATTTGAGCTATAGAGAGAGGTTGAATAGGCTAGGGCTGTTTTCCCTGGAGTGTCGAAGGCTGAGGGGTGACCTTATAGAGGTTTATAAAATCCTGATAAAGATAGGATAAATAGACAAAGTCTTTTCCCTGAGGTCATGGAGTCCAAAACTAGAGGGCATAAGTTTAGGATGAGAGGGGTAAGATATAAAAGAACCTTTAGGGGCAACTTTTTCACGCAGAGGGTGGTACTTGTATGAAATGAGCTGCCAGAGGAAGTGGTGGAGGCTAGTACAATTACAATTTTGGAAAGGCATCTGGATGGGTTTATGAATAGGAAGGGTTTGGAGGGATATGGGCCATGTGCTGGCAGGTCGGACTGGATTGGGTTGGGATATCTGGTTGGCATGGACAAGTTGGACAGAAGAGTCTGTTTCCGTGCTGTATATCTTTAAGATTCTATGACCTTGGCTGTTCACCCTATCCATGCCCCTCATGATTTTGTAACCTCTATGAGGTCATCCCTCAGCCACTGGAGTTCCAAAGAAGAAAGCCCCAGCCTATTCAGCCTCTCCCAATAACTCAAAACCTCCAACCTCAGCAAATGTAATCTTTTTTGCACCCTTTCAAATTTAACAACATCCTTCCTATAGAAGGGTGACCAGAATTGTAAGCAGTATTCTAAACGTTGCCCCATTAATGTCCTGTACAGGGATAACATAATGTCCTAAATCCTATACTCAATGTTCCGACCAACAAACAGACATTTTCAGTATTCTATTTCTAAACCTAGCATAATACCACACACAATACATTACGTTAAAGGACTGAACTCCCAAGTTACTTATTAACCACTACTGGTCTCATCTTTTAAAGACCACAAGCAAAGATTTGTCTAATCTTGTTCTGGCTTAACTGTAACTTTCCAAGCAGTCCTTACAAACTGACATCAAGCAGTGGATCCTTCAATGCATTTTCTTTTAATTTTTTCCAGCATTCTCAAGTTACTTTTGCTCAGATAGATGTTGAGATATGCTAGTCTTGCATTTCTCAAGTTATGTATCTGGTATTCTGGGCATGTGCTCAAATATGTTAGGGCTTTGACAAAGTGGGAGTCGCATATATTTCTCAATAAAATTCACATCACCTGTTTGACATATGATTATTACTGCGCATTAGAAAGAAAAAAAGTGGTTAAACTACTTCAGAAGAATGAAACATATAAAATGAATAATTAGAGATTGAGTGCAGAGGAACTGTTGATGGCTTCATTTACTTAGTACAATTTCTAATACACTATGCAGGTCAACTTAGAGAGATAAAGCTCAGAAGAATCCTTTGGTCCTTCCCACTTGCCCCCACAGCATGTGACAACTGGAGTAGTATACACCAGTACGTCTCCCATGTGCACCCTGAATGTCCTGCTATCAACAGGATTGTGTAACTCAAAAATACTAAAATTAACCAATAATTGTGCAGGGGAATCTGTCCTTATTTTTGCTGAATCAAAAACTATTCATTAACAATTGAGTCTAATTCTGTTGCTAACTGAATGTTACAGGTTACAGGTAACCAAGTTACAGGTGAAAAGTTTTTGCCTTTGGAGTGTAATGTTGGGGAGAATCTGCTATCGGGGTACCTACATTGGGGCTAGGGAGGGGAGCACCATTATTAAAGCAGACACTGTCAGATACCAGCTAAAACACAGCCATGTAAAGTAAACCCAGCCACTGCAGGACTGTCTGCCTGGGGCCACATTCCTGGGGGATTAGAACATGTCCGTCAGTTTCAGATCATCCTATTACACTCTCATTGTTAATAAAGGAAACCGGTAACTATCGGATAGTGTAAATCGCACCGATACTACACTTGATTGATAAAGTACTTGCTAATGCCTCCGCTGACGTCAAACTCATTCGGGTCCTATGTTAAATGATAATATCTGTATATTCAACTATGGAGAACTATTGTGAACGCCCAGACAGCCAGACGCATGGCAATGAGGAAACCCTTCCAACAATAAACCTTTAATTTACAAGATCGGAAACTGCCGAACCCAGGATGTCTACCCATTGTTCGGCACAGCAGGAGTGGGACAGGTATCTCGGGGCAGCCAATAGAGACACTAATCCCTTCACAGACAGGTGAACCGACCAATGAAAGAGCCGAACAAGGGGAACCTGACGGGGAACTCGAGGGAGCGCGAAGTATAACTGCACCAGATCCGAAGGGAGAGGGAGAACGCCTTCTCCAACGAATTTGCATGCTTTTGAATTCGTTGTATAGTTTGCCAGTCTTGATTCTGTAATAAACGGTGTTTTTGCTCCAAACTCTAGCCGGTTTGATCTCTCCTTCCAACGAACACGTAGAGACGAGACCATTCGGTTTCCGTCTCAACAGATGGTGAGCCTGAACGTGGGAAGGGAAAGAGACGACCGCAAGTTGGCCACGTTGGCGGACCAGAGGGCAGACAAACTTCCGGCCGAACTTTTAAAAGGTCAGGAAGCGCCTGTTAAAGCAAAGACTTCCAGTAGGTAAATTTTTTAGTTAGTCAGTCTTTGTCTGCTCCCTGATCCTCACCAACACAAACAGTACTTTTAAATCAGTTTGGCAGCAACGTTGCAGAGTCCATACTGGTAAGCTATTTTCTCACTTCTTCACTAATACCTGCCTGTTTTCGCGGTACTGAAGTGACTAATTGATCCATGGCTAGCCTTAAGTTAATGCGCAGCTTTTTGAGTTTGAGTTTTACGCGTGGATTTCGGATCCTGGACGCGGTTTTTGAGTTAAGTTAATGCGTGGATTTCGGATCCTGGACGCAGCTTTTTGAGTTTGAGTTTTACGCGTGGATTTCGGATCCTGGACGCAGCTTTTTGAGTTTGAGTTTTACGCGTGGATTTCGGATCCTGGACGCGGTTTTTGAGTTAAGTTAATGCGTGGATTTCGGATCCTGGACGCAGCTTTTTGAGTTTGATTTTTACGCGTGGATTTCGGATCCTGGACGCGGCTTTTGAGTTAAGTTAATGCATGGATTTCGGATCCTGGACGCAGCTTTTTGAGTTTGATTTTTACGCGTGGATTTCGGATCCTGGACGCGGTTTTTGAGTTAAGTTAATGCGTGGATTTCGGATCCTGGACGCAGCTTTTTGAGTTTGAGTTTTACGCGTGGATTTCGGATCCTGGACGCGGCTTTTGAGTTAAGTTAATGCGTGGATTTCGGATCCTGGACGCAGTTTTTGAGTTTGAGTTTTACGCGTGGATTTCGGATCCTGGACGCGGATTTTTCAGTAAAGTTTATGCGTGGATTTCGGATCCTGGATGCAGCTTTCTGAGTTAAGGTAAAAGCGTGGCTTACGGAGCCTGGACGCTTTCTGAAATTAATTAATACAGCGCTGACTGCACTTGACTGATTGGATCCTTTCTTTTTAGTAAGCACTTTATCTCTGACAACTATCGATAGACACACTCGCTGCTAGCATCCTAAGGGGACAGAGGGCGGATCTCATCTCCTGGATAGGGTTTACCTGCACAGGCGTTTGCCTTAGACCGGTTGTTAAGAGCAGAAATCTGCCACGCGAAGGTCAGGCTTTTGAAAAACGCACTGGTTTTAAAGCGGTACCCACCAGGTGAGATCTGTCATGGGGGACTTGAACTTTGGACCACCAAAAATGACCCACTTTCGACCATTACGCCCCGGAGTGCCCTGGTGGCACCTCACGGTTGGCACAGACGTAACTTGGCATGCTCTTTTATTACTGGACAGTGTAACAGTGCACAAGACAGCACTGGATCAAGTGTTTAACCAAGCGCCCGCCCAAAAAAGACCTGATATTGACCAAACTAAAAGAGACCCTCACAAATACGGCGCTAATGAACAAAATTTTACACGGTCTCCTACTCTCGCCGCAATATTCAGTGCGGCAAACAATAGCCCTAGGAAAACCCCCTACTGATTGGGCACCACTGACCGCCGATAAATCCCTGGGGTGGAAGACGAAACTGTTAGTCACATTCAACCCGCAGTGGCAAGGTACCTCCACCACAGCCCCAGTCATTTCGGACGCCCCTGCCAAACATGTCACTAAAACTGGGGACAGGGGACTGCGACAGGCTGAGACGAGAGTACGAACACACCGACAGTATGCGTGGGTTGGCATGTATGTGGATGAAAACCAGTGTGGGGCCGGCCCAGTGAGAGAGGGAGTGAGTGAGTGAGTGCAGTGATTTTAACAGACGCGGCGAACGGAGGTGTCGCAGCAAATGTTTCATCCCAGGTCTCGGTGTACAGTGGACCGGCGCCGACAGCCTGAGTGACGGAGAGGGACCGTGGGAAGCCGCCCAGCAGCCGAAAGCAGTTTTACTGCTGTCGGAGTACGTGAGTGTTGTTCCCTACACTTAGCGTTTTGGGATTGATCACTTAATGGTCTGGGATTTTTCTCCATAGTCTCGTCTTGATTTTTATGATTAAATACCGCTTGTTCCCCCACTATCACTTTTAATTACTCTTATACTTGGGAAGGAATACCTGGATGTAGAGAGGGGGTGCAGGAAGGGATGGTGGAGTTTTTTATTTTAATAACACTACGGTTGTGGAATCCTAAGACGGCAACTCCCGGGGTGTCCCGTGCTGACCCTAGTTTTGGCGGGTCACCCTTCTCTGGGCGGGTCACCTTAGTTCTTGGCGGGCTTTCTTGCTTTTGGCGCGAAGACTCAGGTTGGGCGGGGCCAGCTGACTTTTGGCGCGAACGCTCAGTTGGGGCGGTGCCCGTTCGCTTTTGGCGCGAATGCTCACTCTTGGCAGGATTGCACAGTCTAGAAGGGGCTGCTCGCCTGCGGACGTTCCGCCACCCTATTAGCCCAACTACCGCGCCACCACTACCGCGATGGGTCTCTCAAGCGTCATTGCCCTACTCCAGGGGATTGCTCGATGAACAGGTCCTCTTCAGTTACTGGGATGTCGATATGAATCATGCCTCTAACCACATCTTCTCTGACAGGTTGTACCTTTCTAACTCTAACGTCCCGACCAACAACATGCGCATTGCCGTATCGCCATATTGTGCGTTTTCATTTACAACGTTTTGTATGTCCAGTGGTTGGCCGTCCCACTGCCCGAATATCCCCCAGCCCACTTATTTTGTCTCTCTCTTTTTCCCCCGCTGGTCACAGGCCTCAGGCCTCCAGCTAGGACGTGCTACTCAGCACCCAGCAGGGTGCTTGGCCCATCTCTCTTCCTCGCGGCCGCTCACTCATCTTTTTGTCCACCGGCATGGGTGTTTAGGCCATCCCTTTTCCCCTCGTGTTCACAAAGTGCCAAGAACGAGGGGGGGCCCACCTACTCCTTCTTCCGTCTATGCCCTCCACATTTTTCTGCCCCCTCTCACAAACCCATTTTTATCTTTTCTCCCAAGTCCACAGATTTTTTCATTCGCTAAAGCATTATGGACGCTCATTTTAAAGCAATTTTCTCCTGCTACTTGTCCCCCCTCCTCAACTTTGCGGCTAGGGAGGGTTGAGCTACTGCTGCCACAGACACGGCCATTTCCAGTCCCTGAAGCGGGTATTGGCAACCATGCGGGTTGAAGATGCCAGCCAGTCTACCTGTCTGAGGCTACACTCTCCAATGCTTTGAACATGCAACCTGTAACTGCCAGTCAGTACCAAACCTTCCCATTGAAATCTCGTACAGACTCCTCTTGCCGATTGTACTGCCCTATCCTACAACCCCGCTCCCCATTCCCCACGCCATAGTCACGCCCCTTCATCGTTTTCTCCCAAACCCACACACTTTATGTTCACCGCCGGATCTGAGGTCGTCTTAGTTCTGTCTTTCATTCAGCTTGCAGGAATTCAAATCTCTTTTTAAGGTTTTAAGCTCCCTGAGGTTTTTCTACCAGGACACAGTAACTCATCTTCTGGCCTCATCTCTCCATTAGGGCATTTCACTCACTATGCTTCTACTGCCTTGCTCTGCGCCCCATCTTCTTTCCAAAGTCTCATGCTCCCTGAGGTTTGCTACCAGGACTTCCCAACCCTCATGCCCTGCCCAAATCCTTCAGTCTCCTCAGCTGCGAGTGCTCCTCGCCAATTCATCTGTTCATATCTTTTGCGACGCACAGGTACGCACTGAGAACGGCAGGGTCACCAAGTTCCTTTATGATCCTTTTCCCGGGGTATCTTTTAAAGGCTGTTACTTCCCTCAAACTGATCAAATCCTCAAGTGTCAAACGGAGGAAAGTGCTACACAGACAATTTCTGTCCTGACCTGTCTGACCATCCTTTTATGATACTCTCCCTCTCCCTCTCCTTTACACAGGGATGAAGTCCAATATGCCCGCAGCACCTGCGCATTCTCTTTTGTCTATGCTACACGGCCCTACACACACACAGATTCTTGCATACACAAGGATTATACTTGCACCTCTCGTTTTGTATCTCGTTTGGGGGGACAAGTCCCCTCAGGCAAACAGTCCAATTTCGTCCCACCGCAAATCTCCTAATTGCCCAGAGTTTTACATTGTCCCCCTCTCCATAATAATCATCATCATCATATCTTATACTGAGCTGGCTGGAAACACATAGGCCACCGCACGCACCACTTCTCTCATTGCTCCAGGTCAGCGCAACCTAATATATCCCTAAAGTCACTCGATGAGACGGGACCTGACGGGGAGGTGCAGAAAGAGAGGGGATCATGCAACCCCACCTTGGCACGGTTTCTACGTAGAGTTGGGGTTGCTGCCCTTCTACACCGACATGGCTCTGTTTCACTGATATCTTTGCTCTTCTGGTACTTTATTCTGCTGTCTAAACTCTTCATTGGGCCTTCTCTTGGGAGGTCCACCTGGTTTATCATAGACTCCGCTTCGAGCGGGCAAATAGCCGCCAGGATAAGTTTGTGCCCTTTAGCTGGTGACTCAACCCCTTTTTATCTACATTGGTCTTTCTCCATTGTATAGGCGCCTTTCTCGATGTTACCAATACTGTCTGCCTCACAGTCGCGGTTCGCTCCAATATCATACCCAAGTGTCTGGGGGCGAAAATCCACGCCCTGCCTGCTAGACGGGGTCCCGGCTGCCTTGAGGCTTACGCTGCACGCCCTGAGAGGTTAGGGGGATCTCCTGCGCTGTGTCTTCCCTAACCACACGGTGGAAATTTACCTGCTCTATTGTCCTGTTGCCACAGAGTTGATGGGGATCCTCATCATTTCCACATTAATGACCCTTATCCTAAACGGTCTCCATGGGTGACTCATCAAACGATTGTCCTACGACAACCCCATTGGTTGTGCGCCCTGAGCACGGGCAGTTCCCCGGGGTGCAAATCGAGATTGCTTGCGCCCCTTACCGCGCAGTATCAAGGCGTACCGTAGGCCTTCCCCTATGCAGTCTATTGTAGTTCCCTTCTCACTATTACCAATCCCACTTCCCTCTCGAGGGACTTACTCTATTTTTTCGACACAACTCCTGGACGAATGTTTTTACACTTCAAACATTGCGTTTTAAAACATACAGGCGCCTGCGCTCCTGCAGCTGCTAGTATACATTCCTACCGAGTCAGAACTGCCACTCGTACTATCTTGCATTTATATCAGTGTCCCGACTTTCATCTACCCCGTGTAGTGCTGCTGCTCAAATGGACACGGATTATCCTACTAATTGTCTTCCACACTATGCGCACACTTGATTTTAACTTTGTCAGAATATTGCGACTTGACACCGTTTGCGTGACTGCTCCCCGCAATTACCTCACCGACACTGGACCAGTGTCATGATTACGTTTTTTACATTTTTCCTCTGCCTCTTCGTAATTTGACGAACATTAAAACACCTACAGTATAATCTGGCTACCCCTGCCTCGACTGCCTTTTTGTGGCAGCCCGGGCTGGGGAGCCTTTTTTTCTCTGATTTGAGATCACGAATCCCTCTGACTACCTTTGTGTAAAGTTGTACCCTTTCCCTTACATGAAACCACTCCTTCTACCTCACAGAGTTCTCTCTATTTTGATGTGACTCCTTTTTGTGGAATACTGCCACATACAGGTCCGCGACTCATAAGAATAGTTAAGGCTTTCACACTACCGTCATTATTTTCACCATGGTCTTTATATCTGCCCCCATTCCTCTTACACAAATGGTTGAGTACACTCTTCCTGGTTGCATTTGACAGTCCACATGAGCACAGACCTTATGTTCAGGAGTACTGACTGGAGACTTTGGGGACTGCCTCCCGTCCATTCCGGTCTCCCAGACATGCCGCCCCAAAGACCCCTTACAACACAACACTTTATTTCCCATAGTAGTCACATAGTTCCTGACTGACCCCGCCATATATCACCCTGGTGAGGCGGGGACTCCTTTTTACTGCATTCCCACAGCCCCATCTCACTGATTTAAAGGTGATAAGGTATCATTACTTTTCAACCAGACCCCCATCCATTGAGCTCCACCAGGAGACGCCGCTGCCACCAACTCCAACAACACGACAGCCTGTGTGTGACCTCCTACAAACGGACAGGGACACATCCAATACATGCTGTAATGCGACGTCCGCTCGTGAGCCATGATACCGGGTTTCTTGCTTACGGCTGGTTGCGATAAGGGCTGGCGAGTGGGGACCTCCCAATTCTTCTCCCCACTGGTATATTACCGCCGTTCCATGAGCTCGCGGGTTGGGCGTAGTAAATTCTATCTCACCGGTGCGTGTCAGCTCCCTCAATGACTTTCTTTCGAATTCGTCTGATCCTGTTGTACTCATGACTAACTTTTCATCTTCATGTACGCTAAATGCAGCCTGGTTGTCCAAAGAGCCCCCACTTATTTATTTTGCCCGTTTAAATTGGGGATATGTGAATTGATCCTTCCATAACAGCGGGTGGGTGAGAAGTACTGTGTGCCTTAGCAATTGAAACACTGCTGTTCTCGCAAGCAGCCCTTGCGGACTGTCTAATATTCCTGACTGGCCTCAGCCACCCTTGGAGGCCACTGACCATGCTACTGAGCTGCCCACGCCTGTCCTTGGGGTGGTGAAACGGATGTCGGCATCGATTACTCAATGCAGCACGACTGGTTAGCCAATGACGGGTAAGATCCCTCGGGCGAGGGACAACCTAAGACAGGCACAGTCGCGCATCGACATCGGAACGGGTGGCCTCCGTTCGTCTCCATTTGATGAGATTTCTGCCTGCTTGCATCCGTGTCGGACGGTTGGACAGCACTGCTGCTCTCTGGAGCATACTGATCTACGGGACCACCGGGGCACAGTACAGTTTCACACTGGGTTTCAGATCTCTAGCGGGTACCTAACTGCTGGTACCAGGCTGTTCCTACTCCCTTTCCAAACTTACAACACCTACTTACATTTGCCGGCTCTTTGGACTACAGACTTCCGTTTACTAAATGGCTTACTCATTCTAACGCACTCGCGTACATTTCACCAGCTCTGAATGACTTATTGCAATGCTTGTCTAATCCTGTGCTTTTCGTTATTTCTGCAGACACTGCCTCAATTACTTCAACTATTAGTTTAGCTTAGCATGCAGCTGTGACCATCTATTGCTTAATTGTGTAGCGGCGCGTTTTTCAGGGCACCCTTCATCCCCATATGGCTGTCTCCTTAGAACCGGTGAGTCTGGGCGATACAACACCGGACACCGGTCGCCTCGTGGGGTTGCGTTCCTTACGGGATAAGGGGGTGTGGCCTCTTTCGAGGCCAAGGGAGGGAATGTTGGGGAGAATCTGCTATCGGGGTACCTACATTGGGGCTAGGGAGGGGAGCACCATTATTAAAGCAGACACTGTCAGATACCAGCTAAAACACAGCCATGTAAAGTAAACCCAGCCACTGCAGGACTGTCTGCCTGGGGCCACATTCCTGGGGGATTAGAACATGTCCGTCAGTTTCAGATCATCCTATTACACTCTCATTGTTAATAAAGGAAACCGGTAACTATCGGATAGTGTAAGTCGCACCGATACTACACTTGATTGATAAAGTACTTGCTAATGCCTCCGCTGACGTCAAACTCATTCGGGTCCTATGTTAAATGATAATATCTGTATATTCAACTATGGAGAACTATTGTGAACGCCCAGACAGCCAGACGCATGGCAATGAGGAAACCCTTCCAACAATAAACCTTTAATTTACAAGATCGGAAACTGCCGAACCCAGGATGTCTACCCATTGTTCGGCACAGCAGGAGTGGGGCAGGTATCTCGGGGCAGCCAATAGAGACACTAATCCCTTCACAGACAGGTGAACCGACCAATGAAAGAGCCGAACAAGGGGAACCTGACCGGGAACTCGAGGGAGCGCGAAGTATAACTGCACCAGATCCGAAGGGAGAGGGAGAACGCCTTCTCCAACGAATTTGCATGCTTTTGAATTCGTTGTATAGTTTGCCAGTCTTGATTCTGTAATAAACGGTGTTTTTGCTCCAAACTCTAGCCGGTTTGATCTCTCCTTCCAACGAACACGTAGAGACGAGACCATTCGGTTTCCGTCTCAACAGTATGTTCTCAATGCAGGAAGTGATGATGCCACTAAAAAAAATGATCAATCTGATAATGTGCAATTGCAACCAAGGTATCATGTCACTAGGGAGATTGAAAAACAATGTCTGGTTAGGCACGGCACAGCAATGACATCTGTTGTAAATTTGGAATTGTCCTGAAGCAATTTTGGCTTCACTGTGTGAGGAAAAGTTTATACTGTAATGGCAACTAACAGTTGTATCCACCTTTTTGATGCATAGCAAACCTATTTTCTTGATGGCACTAACACTAAAACAGTTGCCCTGCAGTTGCAACTGGAGCAAAGAAAATGTTTTCAGGTAGTCTCCTGGTTTACCATAAATCTTTGAATATTAGTAAACAGTGTTCTGTTTCACTCGTATCTCTTCAATTCTTTCCAACACAGATATGGCGCTCCAGTAGCAATATTCTCCACTAATGCTGCCTTTGATGAATTGTACTCATCAGAGTTGCTAAGAGAGGCTGGATGTTTTGGTAATCCCTGTGGAATTTCCCAGTCAGCTATTTATAAATGTATCGAGAAAACGAATGGTGCTCTGCTCACTTCAGCTCTAAATTTTGTGCTTTTTTCCTTTGGACTCAGGGAGTCAGGCAACCAGAGCAGTTGAGTTGCTGCCAAAGTAGCAGCATTCTCACAGGTACAAGCTGCTATCAATGACCCAAATAGCCAACTGTGTTTCACAATAGAAAATGCTTTCACTTGCTTAAATGTTCCAGTCATCAGTGATCAGGCAAACTGGCCCGATATGCATACAATCTTCAGGGAACTGTCATGATTCCTACTCCTACAAGACAGCATAGATTTAAGGTGAGAGGGGAAAGATTTAGAAGAGATCAAGATTTGTGCGAAGATTTGTAGCTCGGGTGCTCGTTGACCCAATATACCAACCACTACAGCGGACAGCTGAAACTGACACCCAGAAGCGGCAAGGACAGACCACTATAAATACCGGAAGAAACATCAAAGAAGCGCTTCGCAGGAGGCTCCAGAGCACTGATGATGTCGCCTAGCCAGGGGATGAAATGTTTGCAACAAAAACTTCCAGCACGGCGAACAGAACCACAACATTTAGAAGGGACCTGAGGGCAACTTTTTCACACAGAAGGTGGTGTAAATATGAAACAAACTGCCAGGGGGTGTGGTAGCAGAGAATATAGTTAGAACATTTAAAAGACACTTGGACAGGTACTTGATAGGAAAGGTTTAGAGAGATATGGGAGACAAATGCAGGGAAGTGGAACAAGTTCCAAGCATATCAACACCTCTAGTTCCTCAAAAGACAATGGAAGTTCAGCACGTCCACAATTACTCAACATTTTTTATAGATGCACCATAGAAAGCATACTATCCAAATGCATCACAGCTTGGTATGACAACCATTTTGCCCAAGACCACAAGAAATTACAGAGATTTGTGAGCACAGCCAGTTCACTATGTAAACCAGCCTTTCATTCATTGATTCCATCTATACCTCCCATTGCCTCAGGAAAGTAGCCAACATGATCAACTACTTCTCCCACTCCAATTATACTTCCTTCACCCTTTTCTGTCCAGCAGAAGATACAAACGTTTGAAAACATATATCAATACATTTAAGAACTGTTTCTTCTCCACTGTTACAGAACTTTTGAATGGATGTCTCATGCATGAAAGTTGATCTTTCTTTATACCTTCTGTATAAAGAAGGTATAACTGTAATACCACATTCTGCATTCTGTTCTATTACCCTGATGTATTTATGTAAGAAATTATTTGCCTGGATAGCACACTAAACAATACTTTTCACTGTATTTCAGTATATGTGACACTAATAAAATTAATCAAGTAAAAAACCAAATCAAATCAAAATTCAGTTTAGGAACCCTGGTTGGCAAGGATGAGTTTGGCCAAAAGGCCTGTTTCTTTACTGTATACCACAATGATTCTCTGACTCTAATTGAGCAGACCATAGGACTGCTGAAAATATGATTCTGATGTCTGTACCACTTAGGCAGTGCCCTGCAATATAGCCTAAAGTATCAGACATCATTGTGAGATGCTGAGCTTTTCACAACCTCAGCCTACATAAGGATGTTCTGGAATAGGAAGAGATACAGGAGTGAAAGATCCCCTAGGATAGGAAATGAAAGGTGTCATGATCCTTTCGGGAAAATGTGCTGATACTTGAACCCGCGCTATTACCAGAATCATCACAGAGGTTAAAGGTACTATCACATTACTCAAAGTCCCATAACCCATCTGATGAATTAAAATTAACACAAAACACTGACTAGGTTTCTAGACACAACAAGAAACTACTCTTGTATGATTCAGTTTTAATCACAAGCAAAACATGAATTAGCAGCTTATAAGTGAATAACTTAAACTCCATCCCCTCTTAAACCTTTACACACAAATGCAAACAGATAGGCAAACAAAACAACATAAATGTTATGGTGGAAAAAAAAGTTCAGGGAACACAGTTCAAAAGCACCAATCTACAAGATTCAATGAGGCACACTTTTGCTTCCTCTGGGTTCTTCTGATCTGTCATCTTCTTCTTTTCAAGTTCTTTCAGTCCTTTACACAGGGCAGTCCGGATATTATTTGTTCCACTCCTCAGTCACTGGTTAGAGACAGCAGCTTTTAGACAAGTGATGAATGAGAATAGCTTGATATCTTCTAAACCTTTGTTACTTCTATGCAAGGAGACAGAGGATGTTGTCTTTTAAAGTCTGAGGGCTTTCTGCTACTGTACTGTTCACACACTTTTTCAGCTTCAATATAGCGATGAGAGGGAAGCAAGCAAGAGGATATATTAAGGCCCAGGATTGGATGGCAGCAACAAGAGAACAGTCCTAGTTTACCAGCTGAGAGTGTGCTGCTTGAAAAGCACAGCAGGTCAGGCAGCATCCATGGAGCAGGAGAATCGATGTTTCAGGCCAAAGCCCTCCATCAGGAAGGGCTCTGACATGTTGATTCTCCTGCACTTCAGATGCTGCCTGATCTGCTGTGCTTTTCCAGCAACACACTCTCAACTCTGATCTCCAGCATCTGCAGACCTCACTGTCTCCTAGTTTACCAGCTGCAGATTTGGGGAACTACTGATTGCGAAAGAAACACAAACAATGAGAGCATAGGAAAGCATGTGTTGATTGGTTCAGGATCTTAAGAAGTGATTTTCAAGGAAAAAGGGATTAACTGAAAAACAACAGGAATGTGTGAAAGTCAGGGCCAATATAATAGAGTTGAAGAAGTATGCAAAGTAGGGTAGGGGATGCAAAGTTAACTTAAGTGAAGTAAGTTTATAATATTCTTATATCAGCATTGCCTTTTAAAAAGTGAATTAGCTAAAGAGCTTAAAAGTCGTCAAGGCAGCAGAGCTTACACTCCTGATATGTTCCTCCTGTATTATTTGGCAAATAATGGAAGCTTTGATTATCCCAGTGAATGCATGTGTAGAACGTGTGTTCAGCTGCAGATACTGGCAAAGTGCAGTTCGGAGCTGGAGCTGCAGGCAAATTCACTGTGGAGCATCTGTGATATTGAGCAAGTCATGGATAGCACATTCATTGAGGTCGCCACATCTCAAGGACAGACATTTCTGCAGCCACAAAATGAGCTCCAGATGGTATGCTGTCTTCCTGGTTAGAGGTGTCACTGGACATCTGCAGCACATTCCGAAGTGGGAGGGTGAACATGGTACATACTGGAACCAATGACATTGATAGAAAAAGGGATGGGGTCTTGAAATCAGAATTTAGGAAACTAGGAAGTAGGTTAAAAAAACAGGAAACTAAAGATAGTAATCTCTGAATTACTTGCAGTCTTGCATGCTAATGAATACAAAGATAGCCCTGATGAATGCAAAAAAACTGAAGGGGAACATGATTGAGATGAGGTATACAGATAGAGTAGACAAGAAGGGAGCTTCTTCCTTCTTGGAGGGATTAATGACCAGGAGCATAAATTTAAGGCAAGGTACAGGAGGCTGAGAGAGGATAAAATGAAAAATGGTTTTGCCCAGAAGTTGGCAGGAATCTGGAACTCACTGCCTGCAAGGTAATAGATGTAGAAACCCCTCGTAACATTTAAGAAGTATTTAAATGAGGATTTGTAATACCAAGGCATACAAGACTATGAGCCAAATGTTGGAAAATGGGGTTAGAATGCAGCTTAGAATTAGAATGGCAGATATGGTAAACCAAAGGGCCCTTGTCTGTGCTATAGATCATGATGACTATGATTCCATAACACAAAGGTGAAGCCACCAGCTCAGGAGCCAATCAGAATGTTGTTGTGATACTCAGCATTACTCCAACTGGCTTTGGGGGCTGCTGTATGCTATTAGGACATAGAATATTGATTGAAAGATGCTTCATTTTGTATTATTGTTTTAAATAAAAGATAATTGTTTTAATTTCAATGAGTTCGTACTGCGATCACTTAGAAGTGCCTTTTTTGCTCAACAAACATAGCCTTCATGTTAATTAAATGCAACTGTAGCTGTATCACAATGCAATCCGGCAAACAGGGGGGTTCCTTAGTGAAACACAATTACATACCTTGCCAAAAGAGAAATGGAAAAGTTTAGAGCACACTTACACTACAGAATGCTCCCCAGTTCTCCCATATCCTGTCAAATATCCTTATTCCTTCACCGTCCCTATAGTTCTGGAGACTGGTAGGTTTCTTGACTGGACCATTACAATTATTAGGGTAAAAAATGAGGTCTGCAGATGCTGGAGATCACAGTTGAAAATGTGTTGCTAGTTAAAGCACAGCAGGTCAGGCAGCATCCAAGGAATAGGAAATTCGACGTTTCGGGCATAAGCCCTTCATCAGGAATGAGGAGAGGGTGCCAGGCAGGTTAAGATAAAAGGTAGGGAGGAGGGACTTGGGGGAGGGGCGATGGAGATGTGATAGGTGGAAGGAGGTCAAGGTGAGGGTGATAGGCCGGAGTGGGGTGGGGGCGGAGAGGTTAGGAAGAAGATTGCAGGTTAGGAGGGCGGTGTTGAGTTGAGGGAACCGACTGAGACAAGGTGGGGGGAGGGGAAATGAGGAAACTGGAGAAATCTGAGTTCATCCCTTGTGGTTGGAGGGTTCCCAGGAGGCCATGTGGGCTGTGCGGTGTTGGAACTGGTCCTCCTGGGAGCAGATGCGGCGGAGACGAAGGAATTGGGAATATGGGATGGAGTTTTTACAGGGGGCAGGGTGGGAGGAGGTGTAGTCCAGGTAGCTGTGGGAGTCAGTCGGTTTATAGTAGATGTCTGTGTTAAGTCGGTCGCCCGAGATAGAAATGGAAAGGTCTAGGAAGGGGAGGGAGGAGTCTGAGACAGTCCAGGTGAATTTGAGGTCGGGATGGAAGGTGTTAGTAAAGTTGATGAACTGTTCAACCTCCTCGTGGGAGCATGAGGCAGCGCCGATACAGTCATCGATGTAGCGGAGGAAAAGGTGGGGGGGGTGCCAGTGTAGTTGCGGAAGATGGACTGTTCCACAAATCCTACGAAGAGACAGGCATGGCTGGGACCCATGCGGGTGCCCATGGCAACTCTTTTAGTTTGGAGGAAGTGGGAGGATTGAAAAGAGAAGTTATTCAGGGTGAGGACCAGTTCAGTCAGTCGAAGGAAGGTGTCAGTGGAAGGGTACTGGTTGGTGCGGCGGGAAAGGAAGAAGGGGAGGGCTTTGAGTCCTTCGTGATGGGGGAATGGAGGTGTACAGGGACTGGATGTCCATCGTGAAAATAAGGCATTGGGGACCGAGGAAGCGAAAATCCTGGAGGAGGTGGAGGGCGTGGGTGGTGTCCCGAACGTAGGTGGGGAGTTCTTGGACTAAAGGGGACAGAACTGTGTCAAGGTATGCGGAGATGAGTTCGGTGGGGCAGGAGCAGGCTGAGACAATGGGTCGGCCGGGGCATTCAGGTTTGTGGATTTTGGGCAGGAGGTAGAAACGGGCGGTGCGGGGTTGTGGGACTATGAGGTTGGAGGCGGTGGATGGGAGATCCCCTGAGGTGATGAGGTTATGGGTGGTCTGGGAGATGATGGTTTGGTGGTGGGAGGTGGGGTCGTGGTCGAGGGGGCGATAAGAGGAGGTGTCCGCGAGTTGGCGTTTGGCCTCAGCGGTATAAAGGTCGGTGCGCCAAACTACTACCGCACCTCCCTTGTCTGCCGGTTTGATGGTGAGGTTGGGATTGGAGCGGAGGGAGTGGAGGGCTGCACGTTCTGAGGGTGAGAGGTTGGAGTGGGTAAGAAGGGTGGACAGGTTGAGTCGGTTAATGTCGCGGCGGCAGTTGGCTATAAATAGATCGAGGGTGGGTAAGAGGCCAGCACGGGGTGTCCAGGTGGATGGGGTGCGTTGGAGGCGGGAGAAGGGGTCGTCAGAGGATGGGCGGGAGTCTTGGTTGTGAAAGTAGGCACGGAGGCGAAGGCGGCGGAAGAATTGTTCAATATCTCGCCGCGAGTTGAACTCATTGATTCGAGGGCGTAGGGGAATGAAGGTGAGGCCTCTGCTGAGGACTGATCTTTCATCCTCAGGGAGGGAGAGGTCTGGAGGGATGGTGAAAACACGGCAGGGCTGGGAGCTAGGACCTGGTGTGGGACTGGAGTTGGGAGTGGGGGCGGGGTTAGGGGCGGGGACAGAGATCGATGTAGGGGCGGAGTTAGACGTGGTGACATCGCTTGGTGTGGGGGCGGGTCAAGCGTGGGGGCGGGGTCATGCGTTGTGACAGAAATAAGCGTGGGGGCGGGGTTATGCGTGGTGACGAAGGTTTGCGTGAGGGCGGGGTTACGTGTAGTGACGTAAGACGGCGTGGGGGCGGAGAAACCTGAGGCGTTGTGGTCCTGCAGGTTAGTGATGTCAGTGGGGGCGGAAGTGGCTGCGGCGACGGCAACCGAAGGGGCGGAAATGGCTGTGGCGACGGAAGAACCGCAGTCATTCCCGGCAGCCGCGGGGGTCGCGGGTCCGTCGGCGTTTCTGGAAGCGGTTGTCTGTGCGGCGATCGTGGAGGCTCCGAGGTCGGTGGGGGCGGAAGTGACGTCACGGTCGGCAGCGGCCGTGTAATGGCGTTCGACAGGCCGATAGAAGATTCTGGAACAGCCGAGGAGCCACGAGTGTGGGGGTAAGTACATGAAAGTTTTCGGTACTTACTATCTTTAATTTCTGATACGGCTAGGAAGAACTGTTTGTTTAGTGTGTGGATTCTTCTGTAGATGAAGAACAGCAGGGGTCCTTTGCAGATCTGTGAGAGTGTGGTCCTGAGCTGGGGTAGGGCTGATTGCAGGGTCCTGAGCTGGGGTAGGGCCTGCCACAGCCATTTCCACCCCTTCGGTTGCCGTCGCCGCAGCCACTTCCGCCCCCACTGACATCACTAACCTGCAGGACCACAACGCCTCAGGTTTCTCCGCCCCCACGCCGTCTTACGTCACTACACGTAACCCCGCCCTCACGCAAACCTTCGCCACCACACATAACCCCGCCCCCACGCTTATTTCCGTCACGACGCATGACCCCGCCCCCACGCTTGACCCGCCCCCACACCAAGCGACGTCACCACGTCTAACTCCGCCCCTACATCGATCTCTGTCCCCGCACCTAACCCCGCCCCCACTCCCAGCTCCAGTCCCACACCAGGTCCGAGCTCCCAGCCCTGCTGTGTTTTCACCATCCCTCCAGACCTCTCCCTCCCTGAGGATGAAAGATCAGTCCTCAGCAGAGGCCTCACCTTCATTCCCCTACGCCCTCGAATCAATGAGTTCAACACGCGGCGAGATATTGAACAATTCTTCCGCCGCCTTCGCCTCCGTGCCTACTTTCACAACCAAGACTCCCGCCCACCCTCTGACGACCCCTTCTCCCGCCTCCAACGCACCCCATCCACCTGGACACCCCGTGCTGGCCTCTTACCCACCCTCGATCTATTTATAGCCAACTGCTGCCGCGACATTAACCGACTCAACCTGTCCACCCCTCTTACCCACTCCAACCTCTCACCCTCAGAACGTGCAGCCCTCCACTCCCTCTGCTCCAATCCCAACCTCACCATCAAACCGGCAGACAAGGGAGGTGCGGTAGTAGTTTGGCGCACCGACCTTTATACCGCTGAGGCCAAACGCCAACTCGCCTCCTCTTATCGCCCCCTCGACCACGACCCCACCTCCCACCACCAAACCATCATCTCCCAGACCATCCCATAACCTCATCACCTCAGGGGATCTCCCATCCACCGCCTCCAACCTCATAGTCCCACAACCCCGCACCGCCCGTTTCTACCTCCTGCCCAAAATCCACAAACTTGAATGCCCCGGCCGACCCATTGTCTCAGCCTGCTCCTGCCCCACCGAACTCATCTCCGCATACCTTGACACAGTTCTGTCCCCTTTAGTCCAAGAACTCCCCACCTACGTTCGGGACACCACCCATGCCCTCCACCTCCTCCAGGATTTTCGCTTCCTCGGTCCCCAATGCCTTATTTTCACGATGGACATCCAGTCCCTGTACACCTCCATCCCCCATCACGAAGGACTCAAAGCCCTCCGCTTCTTCCTTTCCCGCCGCACCAACCAGTACCCTTCCACTGACACCCTCCTTCGACTGACTGAACTGGTCCTCACCCTGAATAACTTCTCTTTTCAATCCTCCCACTTCCTCCAAACTAAAGGAGTTGCCATGGGCACCCGCATGGGTCCCAGCTATGCCTGTCTCTTCGTAGGATATGTGGAACAGTCCATCTTCTACAACTACACTGGCACCACCCCCCACCTTTTCCTCCGCTACATCGATGACTGTATCGGCGCTGCCTCATGCTCCCACGAGGAGGTTGAACAGTTCATCAACTTTACTAACACCTTCCATCCCGACCTCAAATTCACCTGGACTGTCTCAGACTCCTCCCTCCCCTTCCTAGACCTTTCCATTTCTACCTCGGGCGACCGACTTAACACAGACATCTACTATAAACCGACTGACTCCCACAGCTACCTGGACTACACCTCCTCCCACCCTGCCCCCTGTAAAAACTCCATCCCATATTCCCAATTCCTTCGTCTCCGCCGCATCTGCTCCCAGGAGGACCAGTTCCAACACCGCACAGCCCACATGGCCTCCTGGGAACCCTCCAACCACAAGGGATGAACTCAGATTTCTCCAGTTTCCTCATTTCCCCTCCCCCCACCTTGTCTCAGTCGGTTCCCTCAACTCAGCACCGCCCTCCTAACCTGCAATCTTCTTCCTAACCTCTCCGCCCCCACCCCACTCCGGCCTATCACCCTCACCTTGACCTCCTTCCACCTATCACATCTCCATCGCCCCTCCCCCAAGTCCCTCCTCCCTACCTTTTATCTTAACCTGCCTGGCACCCTCTCCTCATTCCTGATGAAGGGCTTATGCCCGAAACGTCGAATTTCCTATTCCTTGGATGCTGCCTGACCTGCTGTGCTTTAACCAGCAACACATTTTCAACCATTACAATTATGAAGCATCCTCAGTGACTAGCATTCTATGATTCTAGGCAAGACAAATCTAAACACTTCACTCCCAGCTTTTTAAGAGGATGAATTCCTTCACATCTCAGTAGTGCATTGGCCAGTGGGCCCTGGCTGATGAGGAGTACCCTATACGTGCCTGAGACACTGCAGGCAATGATGTTATTAGCCGCGGGCAATTGGAGAGGCAGGACACCTTTGGAGAAGGCTGAGATTAAATTCCTAAGGTACCCAGCTTATTTGCCTCATTTAGGTTGAGGGGCCATGTCCTGTTCTTGTTTTGCCTTTAATGTTATATACCTTTGCCCACAGTGATAGATTGCAAGTTTAAGCGCATATTATGCAATCACTAAATTTTCGGCTGGATCTTTGACTTGAAGGTGGCCACCACACTTTCCATGGAGACAGCCAAGAATGTACTGATTGATGCCATATGTGATAAGGTTTATGTTATATTTTTATTTTTGTTTAGAAACCACTGTTCAGAATTGTGCAGAACCACTCAGGTTTAAGTTTAATTTGTATTTCTAAATTTTGTATTCTATGAAGGATGCTTTTGTTTTATTTTGAGTTCTGCGAGTTATGCCAGGTGTCTGAAGTTTGTCAGAAGTCTGCATCTGGGTGAGGCATTTAAGAAGCCTGAAGGTGAATTGCGCAGTGCTATTGAAGCAAGAGTAGAAGAGGGAAAAAAATGAACTGTTGCCTAGCAGCAAATGGTCCCATGACACAGGCTGGCAGAGACAGAAACAGTATCCCTTTACAGAGAGAGACAGCCACTCAGGAAATCAGTGAGTGTGAACATTTCTTTCAGAGAGCAAAGACCTGTACCGACAGTAGTGTAATTCAGCAATCTCCAAAGAAAAATTAGGGTGAGAGAACGAAGCTTTGAGAAACTCCAGGAACAGGAGACTGCAGAGGAAGGATTTAAGGAACTCATCAAGAAATGGTAGGCTGTGTCAGCAGCTTGTTTAAGGCTCTCACAAAGAGATACTAATTTTAAAAACAAGCCTTTGAGCCACTGGAATTTACTGGAAAGAAACCAAGTATACCTGGGGCCATGAAATACTGTGCTTTAAAGTGGAAGCAAATCTTCCAGGTTTGAGTAACTACAGGTAGTTCTGGGATAACAAGCACTTCAGCAGCATAATTTAGCTTTAACGTCACTGAAGAATTAGGGATTGGTATTTTTGAGAATGCTTACCTTCATTGGCAATAGTGCGATTCCAGCGGGGATCAGTTCGCATGTTTCATTCTGCACATGCACCAATGTCCATGCCAAAATTTCCATGCTGTTCTGTGCATGTGCCAATGTCCACGCAATTTTGTATATGCGCAATGCCAGTGCCGGTCTTCGTGGCATTCTGTGCATTTGCCAGTCTGTGCGCCATTCTGCGCATGCGTAATGTAAACTTCGTTCTTCATGCTGTCCAGCGCCGATGTCAGCTGCTGAAAGAGTAGCTTTCTGTGAGAGGTACTACACTGAGAGCAGCTTTCTTACAATGTTTCAATGTGCTGTGTTAAATTTATGTTAATAAATATGATTTGAACCTTCATTCAGGCTGTACTATACTTTGCATTAGATGGTTGGATTATTTCTGAGCGATCATGAATGATATTTTTTTGCTGGTCTGCCCCTAACCCCACTTTTCCCATAAGCCTCATTACTACTATAAGCCATTTTCTATTAAGCAAGGTTTCGCTGGAAAGCAACAAGGCATTATAGGAGAACTATCTATATAAGGTTGTTATTGAGGATAAAAGTATTGAATCTTTATTGATATGTGCAATTAAATACAAATAAGTCTTAATTTGTGCAAAAATTCCTTTTTCCTTTTGTTTAATAAACTTTGATACAGTTTTATTACAAGTACAATAGCCACTTATGGATATAAGTGCCTAACAATGGTAAACAAATCACAAAGCTAAATGTTATGGTCCAACCACAAATCCAGCAGTATCTGTGGAGACAGAAACAGAGGTAACCTCTCGAGTCCAGTCTGATTCTTGCTTTTTGAAGCAGCTGGGTTTCTCCAGGATTTTCTGAGCTCCAGTGTTTCTCCAGCATTTTTTGAGCTCTGGTGAAGAGTCATCTAGACTTGAAATGTTAGCTTGCTCTCCCTCCATGGATGCTACCTGACCCACTGTGGTCTCCAGCATTTGTCGTTTTCAGTACAGATTCCAGCATCTGCAGTAATTTGTTCCAGTATTTTCTGTGTTTGTTTCATATTTCCAGCATCTACAGTATTTGGCTTTTAGCACAGGACATCAAACCAGCTTTCACTTTGGGATCTGGCTTGTCTAGTTTTGTCATGAGTTGGGATTGTAGCAAGTTAGAGTTGACAGAACTTGGGCAGTTTCCTCAATCTATCAGTCTAGAATAGTGAGGGCCTCTATCACCACTACTGATCTCCATACATGCAACATATCGCTAATGGCTGAAGACAGAAGCACATCATCTGTATAGAGCTGAGCAGATGCCTGGATTTCAGATGTCCTCTGAGTATCAGAGACTTCAGGTGTTGCTTCATCTGCCACCTGTGGAACAATATTAGTGATATACTCACCAGGCTGTCACCCCTGAGCCTATTCTAGATAGTGGACTGATTAGGGTGAATGAATGTGTGCTGGTGGACTGTGCAGATGAACACTGTTGATGCATGTTACGGCATCTTATACTTCATTCTGTTCTCATAAAACTCTCAAAGATATTTAATACAGAAAAAGGCTTTATGGCCAATCATGTTTGTACTAGTTAAAACCAACCACCTAACTATTCTAACCACATTTTCCAGCACTTCGTCCGTAGCCTTGTTTGCCTTGGCTTCTAAACATTTCTTAAATGTTATGTAGGTTTCTGCCTCTACCATCCTTTACTGTCAGTCCAGATTCCCACCAGCCTCTGGGTGAAAACATTTCTCTTGAATGGGGCAACGCTTTTTAGATTAGATTCCCTACAGTGTGGAAACAGGCCCTTTGGTCTAACTAGTCCACACCAACCCTCCAAACAGCAACCCACCCAGACCCATTCCCCTACATTTACTCCTTCACCTAACACTACAGGCAATTTAGCATGGCCAATTCACCTAACCTGCACATTTTCGTACTGTGGGAAGAAAACGGAGCACCTGGAGGAAACCCACACAGACACATGGAGAATGTGCAAACTCCACACAGATAGTTGCCTGAGGTGGGAATTGAAGCCGGGTCTCTGGCGCTGTGAAGCAGCAGTTCTAACCACTGTGCCACCATGCCGCCCATATAGGGCCTTGGGAAGTGTTGTAGAACAGAGGGACCAAGTGGCTCAGGTACTTTGAAGTTTGCATCACCTATAGACTGGGTGGTTAAAAAGATACTGAGCACAGTCCTTTGAGTATAGGATTTGGGAAGCCATGTTGAGGTTGTACAGGACATTGATGGAGTACTGGAGTACAGTGAGCAGTTCTGATTGCCCATTTATGGGAAGAAAGTTATGAAACTAGAGAGGGTTCCTGAAGAGATTTACCAGGATGTTGCCAGGTATGAAAGGATTGGTTAAAAGGAAAGGCTGGTTCAGCTGTTTTTCAATTGAAGCATAGAATATTGAGAGGTGAATGAATGTGTATGGGGGTATAAATAGGGTTAATGGTGTTTTATTTTTACCTAGGACAGGAATTTCAAAGCTAGGAGGAGCACATTTTTAAGATGAGAGGAGAGAAAGATTTAAATAAAGACACAAGGGGCAAGTCTTTTACACAGGGAGTGGGAATGGGTGCAATGAACTTCCTGTGAATACGGGCACAATTACAATGTTTAAAAGACACTTGGATAAGTATATGAATGGGAAAGGTTTGGAGGGATATTGGCACAGGAGCATGTAGGTAGGACTAGTTTAGTTTGGGATAATGCTCAGCATGGATTAGTTGGACTGAAGGGCCTATTTCCGAGTTGTATGACTCTGTGACTCTATGTCCTCTGATACCTTAAATCCAAGCTCCTCCCCTCCCCCGGCCCGGTCATTGGTCTCTTCATCCAGGGGAGAAGTTTCTTCTTGTCTACCCTATCTATGCCCCTCACAATATTATACATCTCGATCATGTCCCCTTGCAATCTCTTCTGCTATAGGGAAAACGACTCCAGCCTGTCGAATTACTCATAACTAAAACAATCCAGCTGAGGCAATATCTCCTCTGTAGCCTTTGATAATTTCAAGTCCAATTCCCTTAGAAAACTGTATGTAAGCCACCTGGATCAGGTAATTTCTCCATTCTAAGCACAGCCTACCTAAATCCTACCTATAAACTTCACATCATTGGCCATCTTTGTTTCTGCCAATATTTTGACACCACCCTTTTTCTTATTGAATGCTGTTACAAAATCCTCATTCAGTATTATAGGTATGCCCAGCGTCTTTACATGTATGTCAAGAGAGGCCAGCGTTCTTCAAGAAGCTACTCACAATTCCATGGAGCCTCACCCCAGCATTCCTCATTATCTGCTGCAGCACAAAGGGCTAGACCATTGTGCAGCTGCACACATTATTGAGTGACATCTGCATCCACAAAAGTAACAATATATGACTGGATAGCAATAGTTCCTCACAGAACTCTGACGGAGCTTCCAACACATCATTAATAAATTAGGAAGGTTCAATGTCTGCTGCAACAAAAAATTCAATAGCAGCTAGCAAATGGTCCATTATAGATCAGTTGGACAGTGCGACCATACAGGTGTCCACCACTTCCACAGTAAAAGGATGAGCTCCAAGTGCTGCCTAATTTCCTGTGCTATGACAACGCTGGAGTAAAAAGTGAGGTCTGCAGATGCTGGAGATCAGAGATGAAAATGTGTTGCTGGTTAAAGCGCAGCAGGTCAGGCAGCATCCAAGGAACAGGAAATTCAACATTTCGGGCATGTTCCTGATGAAGGGCTTGTGCCCGAAATGTCGAATGTCCTGTTCCTTGGATGCTGCCTGACCTGCTGTGCTTTAACCAGCAACACATTTTCAGCTATGACAATGCTGGACTCCTTCATGCTCCAAGTTAGTGAATGGAGACAATCTGGCAAGTCTACCATAGCAGCAAGCATCTACATGTTAATTAGCATTTTTCTATAATATATCATAATGAGGTCCTAATCAATGCATGGATTCTGGGTAATTCAAGATGGAAGATGGGAAAAATTTCTGGCTGTAAGAGCTGCTCCTTTTTTTTGAGATATTTTAGGTGTTGGAGGTGATTTCCTTGAATTCCAGGAGCAGCAATTACTGTTTTATATGCTCTTGCATTATTTTGGAACTTTGGAATAAAAAAGTCAAAACAGCAGCAGTTTAAAAGGGAGAAGAGCAGACAAAGGAAGTATATGGTGAGGACAGTGCAAGAGAGAGAGAGAGAATGAATGAATGAATGAATGAATGAACCTGCACAGTTACTGCCTTTCCTGTTTGAATTTGTGTATCGCCAGTCATCGGAGTGCATCTGGGAAAATGAACAAACAGTGAATTTCACAACTAATCTTGGAGGAAATGTTGGGCAAAGTTCACAGCACAGAATCAGATAAGTTAATTGTTGTTTTAAGTCTGTCCAAGAGAAAGGCTGCAGAGTGAGTATAGTGGATTTTTTCTTGATTATATGTTTTTGGAGATAAGTCTCTTGATTAAACTTAAAATATAAGCTATAGCTTTTAATTTAACCTTGAGCAGTGTTTGTAGAGGTCTAAGACGGTGTTATTTTCTGGGTCTGTAAATTGTGAAGGAGCAAAAATGGCCTTTGCAGTGATATGTACTTTTTGTCAGATGTGGGAGTTTAAAGAGAGTTTAAGGGTTACTGTGGATTATATCTGCCATAAATGTTGTTGGATGCGAATCTTATCAGATCAAGTGGATCGGTTGGAGAGACAGATAGAAGCGCTGAGGAATTTGCAACAGCAACAGTGTGATGGATGGCAGTTATAGGAAAGGCGGAAAGTCTCAGAGACAGTCACATAGATGGGTTAACTCCAGGAAGGGTGAGAGAGGTAGGCAGCTAATGCAGGAGTCTTTTGTGGATATACCCATTTCAAACAGGTATGCTGTTTTGGAAAATGTAGGGGGTGATGGATTCTCAGGGGAACGTAGCACGAATAGCCAAGTTTCTGGTATTGAGACTGGCTCTAATGCAACGAAGGGTATGTTGGCTTCAAAGAGATCAATTGTGTTAGGAGATTCTGTAGTCAGAGGTACAGACAGACGTTTCTATGGTCAGCAGAGAAAAAGCAGAATGGTGTGTTGTTTCCCTGGTGCCAGGATCAAGGATGTCTCAGAGAGGGTGCAGAATGTTTTCATGGGGACGAGGGGCCAGCAAGAGGTCATTGTCCACATTGGAACCAACGATATTGGAAGGGAAAAGGTTGAGATTCTGAAGGGAGATTACAGAGAGGTAGAAATTTAAAAAGGAGGTCCTCAAGGGTAATAATATCTGGATTACTCCCAGTGCTACGAGCTAATGAGCGCAGGAATAAGAGGATAGAGCAGATGAATGCATGGCTGAGGAGCTGGTGTATGGGAGAAGGATTCACATTTTTGGATCATTGGAATCTTTTTTCGGGTAGAAGTGACCTGTACAAGAAGGACGGATTGCACCTAAATTGGAAGGGGACTAATATACTGGCAAGGAAATTTGCTAGAACTGCGCGGGAGATTTTAACTAGTGAGGTGGGGGGTGGGATCCAGGGAGATAGTGAGAAAAGAGATCAATCTGAGACAGGTACAGCTGAGAATAGAAGTGAGTCAAACAGTCAGGGCAGGCAGGGACAAGGTAGGACCAATCAATTAAACTGCTTTTATTTCAATGCAAGGGACCTAACAGGGAAGGCAGATGAACTCAGGGCTTGGTTAGGAACATGGGACTGGGATATCATAGCAATTACGGGAACATGGCTCAGGGATGAGCAGGACTAGCAACTTAATGTTGCAGGATACAAGTGCTACAGGAAGGATAGAAAGGGAGGCAAGAGAGGAGGGGGAGTGGCATTTTTGATAAGGGATTGCATCACAGCTTTGCTGAGGGAGGATATTCCCGGAAATACATCCAGGGAAGTTATTTGGGTAGAACTGAGAAATTAGAAAGAGATGATCACCTTATTGGGATTGTATTATAGACCCCCCAATAGTCAGAGAGAATTTTTTTTGAGAAACAAACTTTTACAGATAGCTGACATCTCCTTACGAATAATCATATGGTAGGGGATTTTAACTTTCCAAACATCGACTGGGACTGCCATAGTGTTAAAGATTTAGATGGAGGGGAATTTCTTAAGTGTGTACAAGAGAATTTTGTGATTCAGTATGTGGATGTACCTACTAGAGAAGTTGCGAAACTTGACCTACTCTTGGGAAATAGGCAGAGCAAGTGACTGAGGTGTCAGTGGAGGAGCACTTTGGGGCCAGCGACCATAATTCTATTAGTTTTAAAATAGTGATGGAAAAGGGTAGAGCAGATCTAAAAGTTGAAGTTCTAAATTGGAGAAAGACCAATTTTGACGGCATTAGGCAAGAACTTTCTAAAGCTGATTGGAGACAGATGTTCGCAGGTAAAGGGACGGCTGGAAAATGGGAAGCCTTCAGAAACGAGATAACAAGAATCCAGAGAAAGTATATTCCTGTTAGGGTGAAAGGGAAAGCTGGTAGGTATCAGGAAAACTGGATAACTAAAGAAATTGAGGGTTTGGTTAAGAAAAAGAAGGAAGCATATGTCAGATATAGACAGGATAGATCGAGTGAATCCTTAGAAGAGTATAAAGAAAGTAGGAGTATACTTAAGAGGGAAATCAGGAGGTCAAAACGGGGACAAGAGATAGCTTTAGCAAATAGAATTAAGGAGAATCCAAAGGGTTTTTACAAATATATTAAGGACAAAAGGGTAACTAGGGAGAGAATAGGGCCGCTCAAAGATCAGCAAGGCAGTCTTTGTGTAGAGCCGCAGAAAATGGGGGAGATACTAAATGAATATTTTGCATCAGTATTTACTGTGGAAAGGGATATGGAGGATATAGACTGTAGGGAAATAGATAGTGACATCTTGCAAAATGTCCAGATTACAAGAGGAGGAAGTGCTGGATGGCTTGAAATGGTTAAAGATGGATAAATCCCCAGGACCTCATCTAGAGAAGTGATTGCTGGGCCTCTTGCTAAGACATTTGTATCATCGATAGTCACAGGTGAGGTGCCGGAAGACTGGAGGTTGGTAAATGTGGTGCTACTGTTTAAGAAGGGTGGTAAAGACAAGCCAGGGAACTATAGACCAGTGAGCCTAACCTAGGTAGTGGGCAAGTTGTTGGAAGGAATCCTAAGGGAGAGGATGTACACGTATTTGGAAAGGCAAGGACTGATTCAGGATAGTCAACATGGCTTTGTGCGTGGGAAATCATGTCTCACAAACTTGATTAAGTTTTTTGATGAAGTAACAAAAAAGATTAATCAAAGTAGAGCAGAGTAGTAGATGTGATCTATATGGACTTCAGTAAGGCGTTCGACAAGGTTCCCCATGGGAGACTGATTAGCAAGGTTCGATCTCATGGAATACATGGAGAACTAGCCATTTGGATACAGAACTGGCTCAAAGGTAAAAGACAGAGGGTGGTGGTGGAGGGTTGTTTTTCAGACTGGAGGCCTGTGACCAGTGGAGTGCCACAGGGATTGGTGCTGGGCCCTCTACTTTTTGTCATTTACATAAATGATTTGGATGCAAGCATAAGAGGAATGGTTAGTAAGTTTGCAGATGATACCAAAATTGGAGGTGTAATGGATAGCGAAAAGGGTTACCTCAGATTATGACAGGATCTGGACCAGATGGGCCAATGGGCTGAGAAGTGGCAGATGGAGTTTAATTCAGATAAATGCGAGGTGCTGCATTTTGGGAAAGCAAATCTTAGCAGGGCTTATACACATAATGGTAAAGTCCTAGGGAGTGTTGCTGAACAAAGAGGCCTTGGAGTGCAAATTCATAGCTCCTTGAAAGTGGAGTCGCAAGTAGATAGGATAGTGAAGAAAGCATTTGGAATGCTTTCCTTTATTGGTCAGAGTATTGATTACAGGAGTTGGGAGGTCATGTTGCGGCTGTACAGGACATTGGTTAGGCCACTGTTGGAATATTGCATGCAATTCTGGTATCCTTCCTATCGGAAAGATGTTGTGAAACTTGAAAGGGTTCAGAAAAGATTTACAAGGATGTTGCCAGGGTTGGAGGATCTAGGCTACAGGGAGATGCTGAACAGGCTGTGACTGTTTTCCCTGGAGCGTTGGAGGCTGAGGGGTGACCTTATAGAGGTTTACAAAATTAGGAGGGGCATGGATAGAATAAATAGACAAAGTATTTTCCCTGTGGTCAGGGAGTCCAGAACTAGAGGGCATAGGTTTAGGGTGAGAAGGGAAAGATATAAAAGAGACCTAAGGGGCAACCTTTTCATGCAGAGGGTGGTACGTTTATGGAATGAGCTGCCAGAGGATGTGGTGGAGGCAGGTACAATTGCAACATTTAAGAGGCATTTGGATGGGTATATGACTAGGAAAGGATTGGATGGATATGGGCAAGGTGCTGGCAGGTCGGACTAGATTGGGTTGGGATATCTGGTCAGCATGGACGGGTTGGACCGAAGGGTCTGTTTCCATGCTGTACATCTCTATGACTCTATGACTATGTCTCTATCTTATAGCAGAATGGGTATGCAAGTTTGACTTCAAAGGACTATTCACACAAAATGACTTTTCCAATATCTTGGCTGTAGACAACTTATAACTGATACTTAATGCACATATATTCCAGTTCCATTCAGGTCTCGAATGTTACTCATTGCCATTGTCTCTGTTAGTGGCTGCAAGTATTAGCAAGTGAGTGACTTTCTTCCTTAGGCTTTTCTTCTTTCTTTACTTCTCTGTACGACGTTGCACAGAATAATAGCTGGTAACTCTTGAACATAAAAAGGCATAAAGGTAGGGTAAGAGTGAAGTAATGAGGTGAAAAATCAAACAGCTGTCACTGTCTAGTAATCACTCTTGACAATATGCACGCTTTACAAATCATAAATTTCAGAAGGCAGTGACGGAACCTCTGGAAGGACAATAGCTGGGTCTTTGCTGAGGTTTTCCTCTGCATCACTATAGTCTATGAACTGTCACAGTTTAGGATTATTTGACCACCATAGAAACATACTAGCATAAACAAGTTCAAAATATGTTGTGAATATAAACTGTTCAAAAGGTTTTATCCTAAATTCCAGTCTTCACACTGACATATGTTTTCAGCAGCTAATGGAATGGTGAAGAGATGAAAAAATGAAATGCATCAGATTTCTGTTTTACTCCCTCAAGGAACATCAGTGTTGCCGATTGTCCAGCATTGATTCTTTTTTTCAGAATTATATTTGTTTCATTGAATAGGATATACTACATTCCAATGGCTTGTGATGTTTCCAAGTTTTCAGCTATTTCCAAAGCTCTCAAGCATCAGCCTTCCATCTTGTCCATTTTCATGAGAGCTGCCATTGTGATAAGACCAAGGCAGCAGGCTAAGGTGCCAGGCATGTAGCTTATGACTTCTCACTCCAAGATGGATCTCTGAAGCATAACGTCCAATGAAATAATTCAATGGATCATATTATGTTCTTCTTCTTTGTGAAGTTAGGCAGGTTGTCACTAGCTTGTCAATAGGCTACTGGGACTCGGCCTTGGTGAAGAATGACCTCTCAAAACCTGGGTTACCACACAGGCTGGAGCCAACCTCAGCCTTGTTTTCTCAACCTTTCATATGTTGTTGAACCAGTGCCCTTGAGATGGTGATGGTGAGCTGATGTTGTGAACAACTGTATTCTATGTGCTGTAAGTAGATGTAAGGGATGCTGTAAGGGAATGAATTCTAAGTCTTTGACCCAACAACAGTGAAAGCATGGTGATACGTTTACAAATAAAGATGGTGATTTGTTTGGAGGGGAATTTGCAGTTGGTGGTGTTCCTATGTATCAGCTGCCCTTATACTTCAAGGTGGCAGTGGTCATGAGTTTGACACTGCTGTCTTTGGCAAATTTCTGCAGTGCATCTTGTTGTTAGTGCATGCTGCTGTTACTGAGCATTGATGATGGGAAAATGGTTGTTTGTGGGTATGGTCCCAACCAATCAGGCTACTTTGCCCTAATTGCTTCTTGAGTGTGGTTGAAGCTGCACTCACCCATGCAAGTGAAGAATATTCCATCATACTTCGTTTCTGCGCCTCGTAGATGGTGGACTGGATTTGGGGAGTCAAGTGGTGAATTACTTGTTATGGTATTCCAAGCTTCTGCCATGCTCTTGTAGCCAGTATATTTAGTGTGAGTCCGATTGAGTTTCTAGTCAATGTTGATTGTGGGGGATTCAGTGATAGTAAAACAACTGAACGTCAAGAAGCAGTGATTAGATAGTCTCTTATTGGTTAAGGTCATTGCCTGGTTTTTGTCTGGTGTGCATGTTACTTGCCACTTTTCATTCCAAAACTGGATATTGTCCAGGTCTTGTTGTATTTGAACATGGACTGCTTCAGTATCTAAGGAAATGTGAATGGAGCTGAATATAGTTTAAAATATATTCTGTCCGTATAATCTGAAGTGCACAGGCCTGAAGAAAGGCAGCCAGAGCTGCCCCAGAAACAGGAGCATCCTTAGAAACATGGCTTAGATTCCATGGCATTATTAGGAGCCCAGCATCATTCAGTAGGATGCAATAATCTACTCAACCAAGTGATAAAGAACTTGTACCCAAGTATCACTTAGAAGAGCACCAGGAAGCATGTCACTTGATTGGTTCCTCATCTGTCACCTTCAACAGTCTCTACCTTCACTACCAATACACTAGACAACAGTGTTTTCTGTCTACAAGTTTAGCTTCAGTAACTCACCAAGGCTCCTTTTGAGTTGCAGATGCTTGGCAACCCCATCACATGCATGTAGAACATAGAACAGAGAACTATACAGCATAGGAACAGGGCCTTCAGCCCACGATGTTGTGGTACCATAATGCCAAATTAAACTAATCCCTCTGCCTGCCCTTGATCCATATCCCTCCATTCCTTGCATAATCATATGTTTATCTAAAAGTCCCTTAAACACCACTATCATTTCTACCTACTTCACCACCTATGGTAACACATTCCAGACTCCTACCACTCTTTGTGTGAAACACTTGCCCTTCTCATATCCCCTGAAACTTTCCCCTCTAACCTTAAATGCAAGCCCTCTAGTATTAGACATTTCAACTCTGGAAAACAGATTCTGTCTGTCAATCCTATCTGTGCATCTCATAATTTTATAGACTTCTATCAGGTTTCCCCACAGTCTGCTGTTCCAGAGAAAACAATCTGAGCTTCTATAGTCTGTCCTTAAAGCTCATACATTCTAATGTAGGCAGCATCCTGGTTAATCTCCTCTGCACCCTTTCCAAAGCTTCCATATCATTCCTGTAATACAGCAACCAGAATTGAATGCACAGTACTTCAAAATAAGCTTGACTTGGAAGTAGCAATATTGCCATTGCTTCACTCATTAAACAATCAAATTGTTTGTGAGCACTGCCTACAGAACCTGTAGCTGTATGCTCATTTCCTGATTTTTTTTTAAAATTCAGCATTTACAGGTGCCTTTTCACACTTTGCAAACTTGCAGAACTGATACTTATCATGAAGGCTTAGCCATTGAAATGACTGTTACTGGTACCAGTGACAACATCGTAGGACAGATGGATAGGAATGCAATAATTCAAGTCATGCTGTGATTCCTCAAAATAAAGTTCTGTTGCTTGGTTTTAACAGGTGGCCCAATTCAGTATGGGATGGTGAGGATCTTGCACATTGTGAAGTTTTATTGCATCCTAAACAATCTGACCTTGGAGGCCATGCTACTGCAGACAATGTGAAACATGTAAAATTTTCAAACAAGGTGGAAGATGGCATTGGAGGTAATCAAGAGAAGGTTCACTCAGCTGATAAGTGGTTTGGAGGGACTGCCTTATGAGGAGAGGTTGAATAGATTGAGCCTACATTTTTTGCATATAGAAGTATGAGCGGCAACCTGATTGAGACATACAAAATTCTTAGAGGACTTGACAGGGTAGATACAGATAGGTTGTTTTCCGTTGTGGGAGAATCTAGGACCAGAAGGCATAACCTCAGAATGAGGGCTTGCACATTTAAGACAGAGATGAGGACATTTTTGACCACAGAGAGCTGTTGAAACTTGGTCTTTAATTATAATCAAGGTTGAGATAGGCAGATTTCTAATCTGTAAGGGAATGCATGGTAATGGAGAAAAGACAGGAAAATAGAGTTGAGGATTATCAGATCAGCCATGATTTCATTGAATAGTGGCAAGAAAAGTCTAATGATAGCCATGAAACCATTGTCAATTTTTGGAAAAACGCATGTGGTTCACTAATGTCCATCAGTGAATGAAATCTGCCATCCTTACCTGGTCTGGCTTGCATGTGACTCCAACCTACAGCAATATGGTAACCTCTGAACTGCCTTTGAAAATGGCCTAACAAACCATTCAGCTGCACCAATCAGTACAAGGTCTCAGAAAAGAAATGAAACAGGATGGATGACCTGGCATTGACTGGAAGTAACAACAAAAACAGCCCTATTGACCCTGCAAAGTGCTCCTCACTAACATCTGGGAATTGGAAGAACATCCAAAATTGGGAGCATTGTCTTATAGACTAATCAAGCAGTAGCCTGATATAGCCATATTCACAGAATTATACCTTACAATATCCCAAACATTTGGAGAAAGGCCTGAGCTATTCACCTTAGGCATGTCCCATATGATTTTATAAACCTCTATAAAGTCATCCATCAGCCCCTTGTGCTCCAGGGTAAAAGTCCCAGCCTTGTTAGTCTTTTTTTTCACCTTTTCCAGTTTAATAATAGTCTTCCTATTTCATGACCAGAATTGCATACAGTACTCAATGTGGTTTTACTCATGTCTTGTACAGTTGTAACATGATGACCTAACTCGTGTACTTAATGATCTAACCATCATAAGCAAGTATGCCAAACCCTTCTTCAGAACCATGTTTACCTGTAATGACATGTTCAAGGAACTATGTACCTGTACCCCCACTTCTCTTTGTTTGATAACACTCCCAGGGCCCTACCATTAACAGTGTGAGTCTTGGCCTGGTTTGTCTTATCAAATGCAACACTGTGCATTTATCTGCAATTATCTCCATCTTACATTCCTCAGTCCAGCGGCCCCGTTAATTGAGATCCAATTGTATTCTTAGATAACTTTTCTCACTGTGGCCAATTTTGGTGTCATCCACAAACGTACTAAATATGCCTCCTATATTCCCATCTAAATCATTTATATAAATGATGAACAACAGTGGATGGATCTTTGCAGCATACTGCTGGCCACAGGCCTTCAGTCTGAAAAACAACTCTCTGTTTCCTACAATTTTGTATCCAGTTGGCTAGTTCTCCCTGGATCCCATGTGATCTAACCTTACTAACCAGTCTACCATGTGGCGAGTAACACACCTCCTGACTCCCCAAAGCCTGTCCACCATCTACAAGAGACAAGTCAGGAGTGAGATGGAATATTCCTCACTTGCCTGGATGAGCGCAGCCCCAACAACACTCAAGAAGCTTGATACCATCCAGAAAAAAGCAACCAACTTGTTTGTCATCATATTCACAAGCATCCACTCCTTCCACCACTGTTGTTCAGTAGCAGCAACGTGTACTATCTACAAGTTGTACTGCAGAAATTCACCAAAGGTCCTCAGACAGCACCTTCCCAACCCCACAACCACTTCCAGCTAGAAGGACAAGGACAGCAGATATATGGCAACACCACCACCTTCAAGGTCCCCTTGAAGCCACTCACCATCTTGACTTGAAAATATATCACCATTCCTTCACTGTTGCTGGGTCAAACTCCTGGGATTCCCTCCCTAATAGCACTGTGGGTCAACCCACAGCCAGTGGACATCAGCATTTCAAGAAGGTAGCTCACCATCACCATCTCAAGGACAACTAACAGATGGGCAATAAATGCTGTCCAGCCAGCCAGTGATGTCCACATCCCATAAATGATTAAATAAACCTTGCCTTGCTAAAGTTCATGTGAATGATATCTGCCATGCTGCCTTCATCTATCTTCTTGGTCAAAGCTTCAAACATTCAATCAAGTTTGTGAGATATTATTTCCCACACACAATGCCATTCTGACTATCCCTCATTATTTCAAAAGCATGTGGATCCTGGAAAAATCCTGTCTCACTATCAGAACAAGCCCAGCAGAGATGGTGACACAGTGGTGTACATTCAGGATGGAGTTACCCTGGGAGTCCTCAACATTGACCTGATTCCAGACTCAAATGTGGCAGTAAACTTCCTGCCGATTAGCATGTATTGTCTTCCCTCTGCTGAAGACCCTGTGCTCCTCCATTTTTAACATTTGGAGGAAATAGTGAAGGTGGTAAGGATGCAGAATGTGATTTGAATGGGGGATTTCAAGGTCTTCCACTAAGAATGGCTGTGAAGAAGCACTAATGATAGAGCTGGATGGGTCCTACAGGACATTGTTGTTAGACTGGGTCTGCAGCTCGTGATGAAGGAACCAACAAGAGACAGAAAAATACTTGACCTTATACTCACCAATTTGCCTTCTGCTAATGCATTGTCCATTATAGTATCAGTAAGACTGATCACTGCTCACTCCTTGCGGAGACAGGTCCAGCCTTCACATTGATAATACTTTACATTGTACCATGGGACTGACTTCGAACAGATCTAGCAACTAGCACAACATGAGACAGACAGCTGAACTAAATCAGCCTTTCTACCTGTGTATTTGCACCACAGTAACATTAAAATGTTTGAAGGTTCTTACTAGTTACTCTAATGGCTGTGAACCAGACTTTTGCATACCAATTCCAGACCTTGCAAATTTCAGACACTGGTTTTCCATCTTAAACAAAAGACTTAAGAATTTATTAAGAATGCAATAATTTTAGCAAAGAAAAATTAAACCACAATGTAATCTAACGAATATCAATGCTTTAAATTCAAAATATTTATTTTCAGCCCACATTCACACAACATAGATAAACAAACAAATGCAGTTGGGGATAAGTAAAAGAAAATTACAAGACCGGCCGGATTACTGAAATGGTTCCAAAATGCGTTGTTTCTCAGGCATAAATGTGGATGCTTCATTGCTAGAGATTGAGCAATCAGTTCACCCAAGTAAAGGTAGTAATACTTCAAACTCAGCTTTCTACTCTCTGGGCTTCCAAGAATTGATTAAGCAGGGAGTTCTCAAAATCCCATACAATGTTATCAGTGGCCAAAACTTTTCTCCCCAGAAAGCAGTTCTAAACACAGCAGCAACTCTGGTCCCTCCATGATAGACTAACCAGCATTTCTCTTGTGCTCTCAATACCATTCAACATCTGCCATCTCCCAGACTTGCTTGGAATCAACTCCCAGGTACTGGCCTCATTAACAGCCACCTTCTTCTGTCTGTTTAAGCATAATGCTCTTCCACTGGGCTCACTGTGCCCATAAGATCTTTTAAACAAGAATCAGCCTACAAGTAACCTCCAGGCCTGGACAAACAAAAAGCTTAGTTGGCCTGGTCTTTTCCTTTTACCACAAGGCTGCCCCCCAAGATCCAAAAATCATCATCACCTCACAACTCCCATCTCTAAATCAAAATTGATAAAAGAATAAAAATGAAGGGAAAGTAAGTGTTCTAACACAACTGGTCATCCATGAGGAAATATATTCTAGATTAGTGGTGCGGGAAGAGCACAGCAGTTCAGGCATCATCCAAAGTGCAGCGAAATTGACGTTTCGGGCTAAAGCCCTTCATCAGCGGGCGGCACGGTGGCACAGTGGTTAGTACTGCTGCCTCACAGCGCCTGAGACCCGGGTTTAATTCCCGACTCAGGCAACCCTGGGGTTAAGGGCATCAATGTGGACTTCAACAGTTTCCTCATTTCCGCTTCCCCCATCTCACCCCAGTTCCAAACTTCCAGCTCAGCACTGTCCCCATAACTTGTCCGGACTTGTCCTACCTGCCTAGCTCTTTTTCCACCTATCCACTCCACCCTCTCCTCCCTGACTTATCACCTTCATCCCCTCCCCCACTCACCTATTGTACTCTATGCTACTTTCTTCCCATCCCCACCCTCCTCTAGCTTATCTCTCCACGCTTCAGGCTCACTGCCTTTATTTCTGATGAAGGGCTTTTGCCCGAAACGTCAATTTCGCTGCACTTTGGATACTGCCTGAACTGCTGTGCTCTTCCAGCTACCACTGATCCAGAATCTGGTTTTCAGCATTTGCAGTCATTGTTTTTACCATGAGAAAATATAGACCATCAGTAGCAGCAGAATCAGATGGCAAGACAATCTACAACTTTATGGTCTGGCATATTCCCAACTCAATGATTACCATCAAGCCAGGGGATCAACACTCATTCAATGACAAGAGCAGAAGAGTGTGCCAGGAACAGTACCAGGCAGACTTAATGAACTGCCGGAACCGACAACAGGAACAAAACCAAATAAATTCCAGAAGACTCAGTGCAGCAGTATTTCATAGGAGGCTGTGAAGCATTGAGGATGTCACCTACAAAGGGGATGAAATGTCTGCAAATCAACTTCTCAGTACAGCAAATATACCCATAACTACGGCATGTTCCAGTACAGCCACCGCACTGATATTTATCTGAAATGCATGGAAAATTATCTGGCTATGTCCTGAACATAAAAAAGGGGACAAATTCAACTCAGCCAATTCCTGTCCCCTCAGTCTACTCTCAGTCACAAGTAAATTGATGGAAGGTATCATCAAAGTGCTATCAAGCTGTACTTGCTCAGCAATATCCTGTTCACTGATGCCCAGTCTGGCTTCCACCAAGGCCTCTCAGCTCTTGATCATGTCACTATATTGGTTAAAACATGGACAAAAGTGCTGAAGTCGAGGGATGAAGTGAGAGTGAGACTCTTGATATCAAAGTCACATTTGACCACATACAGCATGATGGGGTCCTAACAAAATTGGCAGCGTTGGAAAACGGAATAAAATTCTCAGGTGGTTGGAGTCATATCTGGCACATAAGAAGATAGTTATAGTTGTTGAATCTTTGTCATCTCTGTTCCAAGACACCTCTGCAATTCCTCAGGGTAGTATCCCAGTCACAGCCATCTTCAATTGATTCAACGATGTTGCCTCCATAATAAGGACACACGTGGGGATGGTTGTCGATGATTAGCACTATTCATGAGTCCTCAGATACTGAAAACATGTCCAAATGCAGCAACACTCCGAGATTATCTCAGCTTGGGCTGACAAGTGGCAAGTAACATCCATGCCATACAAATGTCAGGCAATGGTGATTACCGCAAGAGACCATCTCACCATCAGCACTGAATGGCTTTAATATTCTTGAATTCCCCCACTATCAAAATCCTGGGGGTTACATTGACCAGAAATTGGACTTGCCACAAACATACAGTGGCTATAGCGCAGGTCAGAGGCTAGGGAATACTTCAATGAATAATTCATTTCCTGATTCCCCAAGACTCATCCACCATCTACAAGGAACAAGTAAGAAGTGTAGTTGTCTGGATGAGTGAAGCTCCAACAACACTTAAGAAGCTTAACACCATCAGGACAAAGCAACCCTTTTGATTGGCACATCACCCACAAGCATCCACGTCCTCCACCATTGACATTCAGTATGCACTACTGCTACTATCTACAAGTAGAAATTTGCCAAAGATCCTTGGACAGCATTTTCCAAAGCCATGACTACTTCTATCCAGAAGTACAAGAGCAAGGACTACTTGCAAGTTTCATTCAAGCCACTCACAGTCCTGAATTGGAAATATATCACCATTCCTTCACTTGCTGCTGGGACAAAATCCTAGAATTCCATCTCTAGTGGCATTGTAGAGTCATCTACTGCACATGACTGTAGCAGTCCAAGTAGGCAATTTACTTTCACCTTCTGAAGAGAAACTAGGAAAGGGCAATAAATGATGGCCCAGCTAGTGATGCCTTTGTCCCAAGAGTGAGTAAAAAATGGGCTCTACTCATTTATCTTCTGGTCTTAAGCTGATGAAGTGTAGCATCCCAAGAGACATAAGGGATGCCAAGATACAGGTGCAACAGAAGCTTTGAATGAATTTTTACTCAATTGTTTCAACTGACCCCTACCTATTCAGCTATCTAGGTAAACAGATCCACATGCCAAGTACCTCCATTCTAATCACCTCTGTCTTGAGACCAGACTTCAATTTTGGTTGGTTGAGACCACAATTACTCAATATAGGCAGTTGACCATTCATAAGAGATTTTTAGATAGTTCAGATATCAGGGATAAATATTCAGTTAGCACAGACTGTTTCATTCTCATGTGTTGTAAAGGTAGCATCCTGCTGTCCAGCTAGAGTGTTCAGGGAACTCTTTCCAGGGCCTTCCCTCAAACTCTTCTGGTCCAACTTCCTTCTGAAGATGCCAGCAATTCAATGAGACCAGTTGTCTAACTCTGAGCACTTGCTGGTCACCCTGAATTAGAATATATCAGTCACTTGTATGTCTCCTTTAGCCAATGAGCATGAGAGAGAAAACAGTACCCCCACTTGCCAACTTCCAACTAAGGCCAATTTAAATATTTCATCAGTACAAACCCTTCTGGTTTTACAGAATCACTTGAGGAATCATGCGTCAGTGGCTTGCAATAATTATCTTTTACTTGTTTTTTGTCTCTGTTTAAGCAATTACGTACATTTGCGGGAAGGGTAGTAATTGCAATAGCAGCCATTACATGAAGCTTCACACATCTCAGAAAATACTAGAAAAATTACTCAAGTGTTTCTGTGTAAATAAATACCCCAGCCAGCCCCTAGGTGGGCCCAAAGAATAAAGAAAAGAACAAAGAAAATTTACAGCCCAGGAACAGGCCCTTCGGCACTCCAAGCCTGAGCCGATCCAAATTCACCGTGAAAACCTGTTGCTCAACTCTTAAGCATCTGTGTCTCTCTGCTCCCCACCTACTCATGCATCTGTTCAGGTGCATCTTAAATGAATCTACCCTGCCTGCCCCTACTACTTCTGCTGGCAATGCATTCCAGACATCTACCACCCTCTGTGTAAAGTACTTGCCCCTTAAACTTTTCACTTCTCATGTTGAAAGTGTGACCTCTTGTTATTGAATCCTTCACCCTGGGAAAAAGCTTTATCTCTATCTACCCTGTCTGTACTCTTCATGATTTTGTAGACCTCAGTCAGGTCCTCCCTCAATCTCCTTTTTTCTAATGAAAACAATCCTAATTTACTCAACATCTCATCATAGCTAGCACCTTCCATACCAGGCAACATCCTCGTAAACCTTCTCTGCACCCTCTCCAAAGTGTCCACATCCTTTTGGTAATGTGGCAACCAGAACTGTACACAGTTCCAAATGCAACCAAGCCAATGTCTTGTACAATTTTAACATGACCTGCCAGCTCTTATACTCAATACCCTGTCCGATGAAGGCAAGCATACCATATGCCTTCTTAGCCACCCTATCCACCTGTGCAGCAACCTGCAGGGTACAATGGACCTCAACTCCCAGATCTCTCTGCTCATCAACTTTTCCCAAGGCTTTTCTATTTACTGTATAAGTCACTCTAGAATTAAATTTCCCAAAATGCATCACCTCACATTTTCCAGGATTGAACTCCATCTGACACTTCTCTGCCCATCTTTCCAGTCTATTTATATTCTCCTGTATTCTTTGACATAGAGGCCCATATCTCTCTTGCACCTAAATCTGATGGTATTTCTTTAATTGTCACCCACAAGCAGACAGTCATTAACTTGTCTACTCGTCAGTGAGATCCAACTGCAACAAGTGCTTCCTTGATTTGTTTGCTTGTAAAGTACTGCCCTTTCTCTGAAGCAGTGATTGCATGATGAAGGCTCCCAGTACATGCAGGAGCCACATTGTGCCAACTTGTGATACTGGTGTCACTTACAAAATGGCTGAAGTGCAGCTGACTTCACTTAGAGTACTTGGAAAAGGCCCACAGATGTGAAATGCAGCCTTTGTTTTATCTGTTGATCTGAGAAAAAAAAAGGAGCTAATGGAGCCACCGGGTGTCTCATACTTTCCTGACCGGCCACTACTTCTTCGAACTTGCAGACAACATGATAACATATGGATGTGTTCGCACAAACCATTGGCATCTACTTTCTGATCTGCCTACGACTGCCTCTGGCTCCACATGAGATACATTGCTTCCCAATGGAGAAGGCAGAATGATAGCATTCATGATCTGGATGGATCTTCGACTGCCCAGGGCAGGGTACAGTCAGTCTCGAAGCTGCAAAGGCAACAGTCAAGGCCTGGTCTGTCAATCCAGGATCTATTCCTTGAAAACAATCAGAAGGCTGGGATGAAAACAGTCCGAGGGGTTGGTATGTTAATTATTCAGGAGGCTGCATGGATGGCCTATTTTTCTGAATTCATTTATGGGATGTGGGCATCTCTGGTTGGCCAGCATTTATTACCTCCCCTTGTTGCCCTTGAGAAGGTGGTCGTGAGTTGCCTTCTTGAATCGTTGCAGTCTACCGGCTGTGGGTTACCCGTAATGCCATTAGGGAAGGAATTCCAGGATTTTGATCCAGTGACAGTGAAGAAATGTTGATATATTTCCAAGTCAAGATGTTGAGTGGCTTGGAGGAAACCTGCAGATAGTGGTGCTCCCATATATCTGCTATGCTGGTCCTTCTACATGGAAGTGGACATGGGTTTAACAGGTCCTGTCTGAGGATCTTAGGTAAATTTCTGAAGTGCATCTTGTAGACAGTATATACTGCTGCTACTGAGCATTGGCAATGGAGGGAGTGGAATGCTTGTGGATGTACTGACTGTGGAGGTATCTGGCAATAGTTGGTAGAGTCAAGGCTGGAGACATGACGTCAGAGGCTTTGCAGACATGAGGGCAAGAATAGTAATTGGGGGAATTACAGGTTTATGGGAGAGAATGTAAGGTCTAGCATCAAAGGACATATTAGGCTTTGGACGTTTGGTGATAGTAACCATCACCAGGGTTTCTACAAAGAGGAAAAAGGTGAACACCATTAAGATGTAATGCTAGGGTTGAGAGGAGAGGGAAGACAGCTGGAAAAACATGGGTCACCTTATATGGACTTAGGAAGATATAGGCTGTCAGGATAGTGTGTGGCTCTGACAGGGTGGTTCCTGGTAAATAGGTGGGCTGAGATTAGATTAGATTACTTACAGTGAAGAAGAAGGGCTTATGCCCTGAAGAAGGGCTTATACCCGAGACGTCGATTCTCCTGCTCCTTGGATGCTGCCTGACCTGCTGCGCTTTTCCAGCAACACATTTTTCAGCTCTGATCTCCAGCAAATGCAGTCCTCATTTTCTCCTAGTTGTACTGGGGTGGACAAAGTCAGAAGTCACACAACCCCAGGTTACAATCGAACAGGTTTATTTGAAATCACACAAGCTTTTGGAGTGCTGTCCCTTCATCAGGTGCAGAGAGAGAGCAGGGCACACAGACACAGAGCTTATAGGCAGAGAGATCAAAAGTCCATGCAACTGGTGAGAGTGGAGTGTCTGATAATACATCCCTGCAGGTTACCAGGAGTAGTTAGATGGTGAGTAAAGTGTTTATAAAGTCAATGTCAGTGCTGTGCTATCATGGCAATCAGGCAGAGCGATAGGAATACACAAAAAGTGACATCTCAGGTCAGACACTGAATTGTAGGTGTGACATTTTATTCAGAATCTGTCTCAGAATTGTAATCTAGGATCAGACTGGTTTTAATCCAAAAGTTGGAACTTATACAATGCCATATTGACTGACCAGCATTCAAGGGCATTCAGCCTCCGAGCTTTGGGTAAGCATCCTCCAGGATGGACTCCAAGATACAACAATGCAGAATCACTGAGCAGAGGCTGACAACCAAATTTTGTACCCATAACGATGGCCCCAACCGTGATTTTGGATTCATGTCACTCTAAACATGAGCCCAACATACTGTTCTATATCTGCGAAATCTTCCTTACTTTCCTGTTTTGACAGCATCACCTTGATAAATTGTTGTGATCTCTCTACCTTAATTAATTTACAGTTTTGAATTGCTTAATACACTCTCTCACACACACATACATACAAACACACACTCTATCTCTCATGATTTGGAGGTGCCAATGTTGGACTGGGGTGGACAAAGTTAAAAATCAGAGTCAAAGGTGTGGTGCTGGAAAAGCACAGCAGGTTAGGAAGCTTTTGATGAATGGCTTTTACCTGAAGTGTCAACCCTCCTGCTCCTCGGATGCTGCCTGACTTGCTGTGCTTTTTCAGCACTAAACTTTCGACTCTAATCTCCAGCATCTGCAGTCCTCATTTTCTCAAAGTTAAAAATCACACTGCACCAAGTTATAGTCCAACAGGTTTATTTGGAATCACTAGCTTTCAAAATGATGCTTCTTCATCAGGTGGTTGTGGAGCAGATTCATAAGACACAGATTATGTAGCAACAGGATTGCTGTGTCATGGAATGTAATATTAAACAAATTTAGCTTAACATAGAACCTAGAACAGTACAGCACAGAACAGGCCCTTCAGCCCACGATGTTGTGCCGACCATTGATCCTCATGGATGCACCCTCAAATTTCTGTGACCATATGCATGTCCAGCAGTCTCTTAAATATCCCCAATGACCTTGCTTCCACAACTGCTGCTGGCAAGGCATTCCAAGATCTCACAACTCTCTGTGTAAAGGTCCCACCTCTGACATCCCCTCTATACTTTCCATCAAACAGCTTAAAACTATGACCCCTCGTGTTAGCCATTTCTGCCCTGGGAAATAGTCTCTGGCTATTGACTCTATCTTGTATACCTCAATTATGTCCCCTCTCCTCCTCCTTTTCTCCAATGAAAAAAATCCGAACTCAGTCAACCGCTCCTCATAAGATAAGCCAGGCAGCATCCTGGTAAACCTCCTCTGAACCCTCTCCAAAGCATCCACATCTTTCCTATAATAGGGCGACCAGACCTGGATGCAGTATTCCAAGTGCAGTCTAACCAAAGTTTTATCGAGCTGCAACAAGATCTCACGACTCTAAAACTCAATTCCCCTGTTAATGAAAGCCAAAACACCACATGCTTTCTTAACAACCTTGTCCACTTGGGTGGCCATTTTAAGGGATCTATGTACCTGCACACCAAGATCCCTCTGTTCCTCCACACTGCCAAGAATCCTATCCTTAATCCTGTACTCAGCCTTCAAATTCGACCTTCCAAAATGCATCACCTCGCATTTATCCAGGTTGAACTCCATCTGCCCCCTCTCAGCCCATCTCTGCATCTTGTCAATGTCCCGCTGCAGCCTACAACAGCCCTGTATACTGTCAAAGACACCTCCAACCTTTGTGTCGTCTGCAAACTTGCTAACCCATCCTTCAATCCCATCATCCAAGTCATTAATAAAAATTACAAACAGTAGAGGCCCAAGAACAGAGCCCTGTGGAACATCACTCACCACAGACTTCCAGGCAGAATATTTTCCTTCTACTACCACTCGCTGTCTTCTGTTGGCCAGCCAATTCTGTATCCAGACAGCTAAGTTCCCCTGATCCCATTCCTCCTGACCTTCTGAATGAGCCTACCATGGGGAACCTTATCAAATGCCTTGCTGAAGTCCATATACACCACATCCACAGTTCACCCTCATCAACTTTTCTAGTCACATCCTCAAAGAACTTGATAAGGTTTGTGAGGCATGACCTGCCCCTCACAAAACCATGTTGGCTGCAATTAATCAAGATATGCTCTTCCAGATGGTCATAAATCCTATCCCTTAGAATCCTTTCTAACACCTTGCAGACGACGGATGTGAGACTTACTGGTCTGTAATTGCCGAGGATTTCCTTATTTCCTTTCTTGAAGAGAGGAATTACATTTGCCTCTCTCCAGTCCTCAGGTACAACTCCAGTGGAGAGAGAGGATGCAAAGATCTTCGCAAGTGGCGAAGCAATTGCAATTCTCATTTTCCAAAGCAGCCGAGGACAAATCTTGTCCGGGCCTGGTAACTTGTCAATCTTAATATTTGACAAGATTTTCAGCACATCAGCTTCCTCTATCTCTACCCATTCCAACATGCACGCCTGCTCTTCAAAGGTTTCATTCACGACAAAGTTTGTTTCTTTCATAAAGACAGAAGCAAAAAACTCATTTAGGGCTTCACCTCCCTCCTCAGACTCCACACACAAGTTCCCTATGCTCTCCCTGATCGGCCCTAATCTTTCTTTGACCATTCTCTTGTTCCTCACATAAGTGTAAAATGCCTTTGTGTTCTCCCTAATCCGTTCTGCCAAGCCTTTCTCGTGCCTTCTCCTGGCTCTCCTCAGACCATTTTTGAGCTCCTTCCTCACCTGCCTGTAATCCTCTAGAGCTGAGCTTGACCCTAGCTCCCTCCACCTTATGTAAGCTACTTCTTTCTTTTGACAAGACACTCCACCGCTTTCGTCATCCAAGGTTCCTTTATCTTACCACTTCTTGCCTGTCTCAGAGGGACATATTTATTCATCACTTGCAACAACTGTTCCTTAAACAGTCTCCACATGTTAATAGTGTCTTTACCATGGAACAATTGCTCTCAATCCATGCTTCCTAACTCATGTCTAATTCCTCTTCCCCAATTAAATATCCTCCCTTTTTGCCCAATCCTCTCCTTCTCCACAGCTATGTAGAATGTGAGGCAGTTGTGGTCACTATCACCAAAATACTCTCCCACCACAAGATCTGATACCTGCCCCGGCTCGTTTCCGAGCACCAAGTCTAGAATGGCCTCTCCCCTCGTCGGCCTGTCAATGTACTGAGTTAGGAAACCCTCCTGAACACACCTTACAAAAACAGCTCCATTCAAATCTTCTGCTTGAAGGAGGTTCCAATCAATATTGGGAAAGTTAAAGTCACCCATTAAAACAACCCTACTGCGTCCACACTTTTCCAAAATCTGTCAACCCAGGCTTTCTTCCATCTCCCTGCTGCTACTGGGGGACCTGTAGTAAGCCCCTAACGAGGTGACTGCTCCCTTGCTGTTCCTAATTTCCACCCATACTGACTCGGTAGGCAGATCTTCCTCGACAATGGAAGCTTCTGTAGCTGTGATACCCTCTCTGATTAGTAGTGCTACACTCCCTCCTCTTTTTCCCCCCTCCCTATTCTTTTTAAATGCTCTAAACCATGGAACATCCAGCAACCATTCCTGCCCCTAAGAAACCCATGTCTCTGTTATAGCCACAACATCATAGCACCAGGTACTGATCCATGCTTTAAGTTCATCACTTTTATTCCTGATACTCCTTGCATTAAAGCAAACACACTTCAACTGATCCCTTGGTTCTTTCCCAGGAAAATCCTTCCCACTAGCTGGTCTACCTCCTGCTATTGCCTCATCTGCATCAACTCTCACCTCCAGTATACAGCTCAGGTTCCCACCCCCCGCCATACTGGTTTAAACCCTCTCGAACTATTCGAGCAAATCTTCCACCCAGGACATTGGCCCCCTTCCAGTTCAGATGCAACCTGTCCTTCTTGTACAGGTCTCAGAAGGCATCCCAATTATCTACATATCTGAAGCTGTCCCTCCTACACCAGCTGCGCAGCCACGTGTTAAGCTGTGCCAACTCCCTGTTCCTCGCCTCGCTATCTCGTGGCACCAGTAGTAAACTAGAGAACTCTACTCTGTTCGTCCTAATTTGCAGCTTCCATCCTAACTCCCTGAAATCACTTTTTATATCCTCGATCCTTTTCCTGGCTATATCATTAGTGCCAATATGTAACACGATTTCTGGCTGTTCGCCCTCCCCTTTTAGAACCTTAGACACCCGATCAGAGACGTCCTGGACCCTGGCACCAGGGAGGCAACATACTTTCCGGAATCCCGATCCTGACCACAAAATTTCCTGTTGATTCCCCTAACTATCGTGTCCCCTACCACGAGTATTTTTCTATTCTGCTCCCTTCCCTTCTTTGCCACAGTGTCAGGCTCAGTGCCAGAGAACTGACTAATATGGTTTACCTCTGGTAAGTCATCCCCCCCAGCAGTATCCAAAATGGTATACTTATTGCTGAGAGGAATGTCCACAGGGGATCTCTGCACTGTCTGTTTGATCCCTTTCCTCCCCCTAACTGTAAACCATCTATCCTTTTCCTGAGACTTAGGAGTGACCAACTCCCGGTAACTCCTCTCAATTACCCCCTTAGCTCCCAGTCTCTCAGTCTCTCAGTCTTTCATCTTTTAAAATGACAATGTTAGTTTCTATTCCTTCATATGTAAACTCCAGAACTTTTTAAAAAATTACATTCCCAAGATAGCTTTTAACAATAGGTGTCCTCTCAGCTCAGATAATGCATTGAAGTTAAAGTCTGTCTGATTAGATTACTTACAGTGTGGAAACAGACCCTTCGCCCCAACAAGTCCACACTGACCCACCGAAGCGCTCCCACCCAGACCAATTCTCCTGCATTTACCCCTGCATCTAATACTATGGGCAATTTTGCGTGGCCAATTCACTTAACCTGCACATTTTTGGACTGTGGGAGGAAACCGGAGCACCCGGAGGAAACCCACGCTGACACGGGGAGAATGTGCAAACTCCACACATTCAGTTGTCTGAGGCGGGAATTGAACCCGGGTCTCTGGTACTGTGAGGTCCTCTAGCTTATCTCTCCATGCTTCCAGCTCACTGCCTTTATTCCTGATGAAGGGCTTTTGCCTGAAACGTCGATTTCGCTGCTCGTTGGATGCTGCCTGAACTGCTGTGCTCTTCCAGCACCACTGATCCAAAATCTCGTTTCCAGTCATTGTTTTTACCTCTAGTGCTTACCAGTGTGCCACTGTGCCGCTCACTTGTCCTAATTTTGGGTCAGACCGATTCTGTTTCTAAAGTGGGAGTTAGAGAATCTTGCATGAATTTATGCAGTTTTTGAGCAAAATAAAATGTAGTTCTGCAAGTACAGATTCACCCCACAGACATATATGTGTATGTGTGCAAGGAAGATCAAGTGTGTGTGTGTATGAGAGAGCGAGAGCGTAAAACGTATAAGTGGGGACACCTGTAGTGTGGCATGAACACAAGGTTCCAGTTGAGGCCATCCCCATGGGTACCAAACTTGGCTATCAGCCTCTGCTTGACCAATCTGTGTTGTTGCCTGCCCCGAAGTCCGCCTTGGAGGAGGTTGAACAGTTCATCAACTTCACCAGCACATTCCACCTTGACCTTAAATTTACCTGGACACATCTCTCCTCTTCCTGGACCTCTCCATCTCCATCAATGTTGACCGATTTGACACTGACATTTTTTACAAACCCACCAACTCCCACAGCTACTTGGATTATACCTCTTCCCACCCTATCTCCTGCAAAAATGCCATTCCGTATTCCCAATTTTTCCGCCTCAGCCATATCTGCTCCCAGGAGGACCAGTTCCACTACACAACACATCAGATTGCCTCCTTCTTTAAAGACCGCAATTTCCCTTCCCACATGGTTGAAGATACCCTCCAACGCATCTCATCCACATCCTGTACCTCTGCCCTCAAACCCCATCTCTCCAACCGTAGCAAGGACAGAACACTCCTGGTCCTCACCTTCCACGCTACCAACTTTCACATAAACCGCATAATCTGCCAACATTTCCGCCACTTCCAAATGGATCCCACCACCAGAGATATATTTCCCTCCCCACCCCTTTCCGCAAAGACTGTTCCCTCCGTGACTACCTGGTCAGGTCCACGTCCCCCAACCACCCACCGTTCCCTCCTGGCAGCCTCCCCTGCCACCGCAAGAATTACAAAACCTGCGCCCACACCTCCCCCCTCACCTCCATCCAAGGCCCCAAAGGAGCCTTCTACATCCATTAAAGTTTTATCTGCACATCCACCAATGTCATTTATTATATCCATTGGTCCTGATGCGGTCTCCTCTACATTGGAGAAACTGATGCCTTTTCGTAGAGCACTTTAGAGAACATGTCCGGGACACCTGCACCAATCAACCCCACTGCCCCGTGGCCCAACATTTCAACTCCCCCTTCCCACTCTGCCGAGGAGATGCAGGTTCTGGGCCTCCTCCACCGCCAGTCCCTCACCACCTGATGCCTGGAGGAAGAACGCCTCATCTTGGACTTCACTAGTTTCCTCATTTCCCCTCCCCCCACCTTACCCCAGTTCCAACCTTCCAGCTCAGCACCATCCTCATGACCTGTCCTACCTGCCAATCTCCCTTCCCACCAAAACACTCCACCCTCCTCTCTGACCTATCGCCTTCATCCCCACCCCCATCCTCCTATTGTACTCTTTGCTGCCTTCTCCCCAGCCCCACCCACCTCCCATTTATCTCTCCAACCCAGAGGCTCCTTGCCTTCATTACTGATGAAGGGCTTTTGCCCAAAACATTGATTGTCCTGCTCCTCGGTTGCTACCTGACCTGCTGTGCTTTTCCAGCATCACTCTCATCTAGATTATGCTAATCCATAACACAGGACATGTAACAGGATGAATTATTTAAGGAGGTAACACGCATAGATACATAAAGGGGAAGAAACGGATAGAATATATTTGGATTTTCAGATGGCATTTGATAAAGTACCACACATAGGCTCATTAATGAGTTTACATGCCAATTGTCTGAATGCATTATATTAACATGGATAGAGGATTGGCTAACGAATAGGAAAAAAAGCAAGTTGACATAAGGGGGTCGTTTTCAGGTATGCAACCAGTAACTAGTAGAGTGCTGTGGTAATTAGTGCTGGAGCCAAAATTATTTACAAGCTATCGTTAAAAACTTGCATAATGAAAATGAATGTACCGTGGCCAAGTTTGCAGGTGGCACAAAAATAGGTGAAAAGGCAAGTGGTGAGGATGACACAAAGAATCTAAAGAGTGATATAAACAGAATAGGGGAATCAAGAGAAACTTGGCTGATCAAACTTCATTTGGGAAAATGTGGTGAAGCACTTTGACAGGAAGAAGAACATAGAATAGTACAGCACAGTAGGCCCACAATGTTGTGCCGAGCATTTATCTTAATCTAAGGTCTACCTAACCTACACACCCCCTTAATTTACTGCCATCCATGTGCTTGTCCGGCAGTTACTTAAATATCCCTAACGTCTCTGACTCTACTGTCACCGCTGGCGCTTTCCATGCAACCATCACTCTCTGTGTAAAGAACCTACCTCTGACATCTCCCCTGTACCTTCCTCCAATCACCTTAAAATCATGACCCCTCATGACAGCCATTTCTTCACTAGACAAGTCCTCTAATCAAGGCAACATCCTGGTAAATCTCCTCTGCACCTTCTCGAAAGCATTTGCATCCTTCCTATATTGAGGTGACCAGAACTGGACACAATACTCCAAGTGTGGCCTAACCAGCATTTTAGAGCTGCAGCAAAACCTCGTGGCTCTTAAACTCAATCCCCCTGTTAATGAAAGCTAAAACCCCATATGCCTTCTTAACACCCTATCATCTTAAGTGACAACTTTGAGGGACTTATGTACATGGACCCCAAGATCCCTCTGTTCCTCCACACTGTCAAGAATCCTGTCTTTAACCCAGCATTCAGCATTAAAACTCAACTTTCCAAAATGAATCCCTTCACATTTATCCAGATTAAACTCCACCTGCCATTTCTCAGTCCAGCTCTGCACCCTGCAAATGTCTTGTTGTAGCCTGCAACAACCCTTGACACTATCTACAACACTACCGACCTTCGTGTCATCAATGAACTAGTAACCCAATCTTCCACTTCTTCATCCAAACTACAAAAAGCAGAGGCCAAGAACAGATCCCTGCAGGACATCACTGGTCACTGACCTCCAGGTGGAATACTTTCAACCCACTACCACTCGCTGTCTTCCTTCAGCCAGCCAATTCTGCATCCAGACAGCCAAATTGCCCTGTATCCCATACATCCTAACTTTCTGAATGTGTCTACCATGGGGAACTTTATCAAATTAGATTGGATTAGATTCCCTACAGTGTGGAATCAGGGCATCTGGCTCAACCAATTCACACCGACCCTCCGAAGACTAACCCACCCAGAACCATTCCTCTACATTTACCCCTGACTAATGAACCTAACGATATGGGCAATTTAGCATGGACAATTCACCTGACCTGCACATCTTTTGGACTGTGGGAGGAAACCAGAGCACCTGGAGGAAACCCACACAGACACGGGAAGAATATGCAAACTCCACACAGGGTCCCTGGTGCTGTGAGGCAGCAGTGCTAACCACAGTGCCACCCATTAACTTACTGAAATCTATATACATCCCATCCACTGCTGGACTTTCATCAACTTGCCTCGTCACATCCTCAAATAACTCTTGTGAGGCTTGTGAGGCATGCCTTGCCCCTCATAAAGCCACGCTGTCTATCTTTAATCAATCTATATTTTTCAAAACAGTCATAAATCTTATCTCTCAGAATCCTTTCCAATACCTTGCTTACCACAGACGTATGACTGACTGGTCTGTAATTCCCAGGTTATTTCCTTATTCCCTTTCTTGAGCAGAGGAACAACATTCACCTCCCTCCAATCATTCGTTACTACCCCCATGGAGAGTGAGGGTGAAAAGATCATCACCAGAGGCGCAGCAATCTCATTCCTCACTTCCTGTGGTAACCTTGGATATATCTGGTCTGGCCCTGGGGACTTATCTATCTTAATGCTTCCCAGAATTTCCAGTGCATTCACTTTCTTAATTTCAATTTGTTCAAACCTATTATCCTGGTCCATAGTATTCTCACTATCAATAAGGTCCCTCTGTCTAGTGAAGCAAAACACCTCCCCTAACTGTTCAGACTCTAGGCACAAGTTCCCTCCACTATCCATGATCAGCCCTACCCTCTCTCTGACCATTCCCTTATTCCTCATGTAAATGTAGAATGTCTTTGGGTTTTCCTTAATTCTTACCGTCAAGGCTTTCTTGTGTCCCCTCCTATCCCAGTACACTTTTGAGTTCTTTCCTAGCAACCCTATAATCCTCTAAAGCTGTACCAGATCCTTGTTTCCTCAACCTTACTTCTTCTCTTGACGAGAAACTCCTTTTCTCTTGTCATCTAAGGCTCCTTCACACTATCATTCCTTGCCTGTCTCATTGGGATAAAGTTATCCAACACTTGCAACAAGTGCTCCTTAAACAGCCTTCATATTTCCATTGTGCATTTCCCATAGAACAATTGTTCACAATTTGTACTCCACAGCTCCTATCCAATACCAGTATAATTTTCCCTCCCCCAATTAAATACCTTCCCATACTGTCTGTTTCTATCCCTCTCCATGGCTATGGTAAAGGTGAGGCAGTTGATTGAGCAAAGAGATGACACCGAAAAGCTCTCCCACTGGGAGATCTGACAGCTGGCCTGGCTCGTTGCCTAACACCAAATCCAATATGGCCTCACCTCTAGTCAATCTGTCTATATATTGACTCAGGAATCCTTCCTGGACACACTTGACAAAATCAGCTTGATCCAGACCATCTGCACTGAGGAGGTTCCAATCAATACTCGAGAAGTTGAAGTTACCCATAACAACAACTCTGATACATCTGCACCTTTCCAAGGTCTGCTGTCCAATCTGCTCTTCCATCTCTCTGTTGCTGTTGGGGGATCTATAGAAAACACTCAATAAAGTGATTGTTTTGTGCCTGTTACTGGCTTCCACCTAGACTGATTCAATAGATAAACCCTCCTCTACAGCTTCCTTTTCTGCAGCTGTGATGCACTCTCTAATTAACAATGCTACCTGCCCCTCCTCTTTTACCCTCCTCCCTGTTATTTTTAAAAGATCTAAACCCTGGAACATCCACCAACCATTCCTGCCCCTGTGAAATCCATGTCTCCGTTATGGCCACAACATCATAGTTCCAAGTACTGATCCATGCTCGAAATTCATCACTCTTATTTCTGACTCTCCTTGCATTGAAACAGATACACTTTAACTCAAGTCTTTGCCCAATCAACTGTATTCTTCCTGACAGACTCTCTGCATTCTAATTCTGCCCGTTCAACAACTACGCTCTCCTCTGATCTGGCTCTTGTTCTCATCCCCCTGCCAAACTCGTTTAAATCCTGCCAAAGTGCACTAGCAAAGCTCCCGCCCAGGACCTTGGTACCCCTTCAGTTTGAGTGCAACCCATCAAGACGAGTCAAATATTATTTAAATGGACAAAGACTTCAGAAAGTTACAACACAGAGAGATTTAGGAGTCCTAATGCATTAAAAACAAAAAAAAGAACTTAGAACCAAGAACAGTACAACACAGGAACAGGTCCTTTGGCCCACCATGATGCCTTCTAAATTAAAGCACAAAATCCACAAACAGGACTGCCTGGGAGGACCCATTGTTTCTGCCTGCTCCTGCCCCAGTGAACTCATCTCTTCCTACCTTGATTCAGTCTTTTCTCCCCGGTCCAAACTTTGCTGGACTCCTACATCCATGATTCCTCTGACGCTTTGCACCAGTTTCAGAATTTCCAGTTTGCAGGTTCTGGCCACCTTCACTTCACTATGGTTGTGCAATCCCTTTACATGTCAATCCCCCAATGCTCTCAGGGCTCTCCACTTCTTCCTGGAACAAAGGCCTGAACCGTCCCCATGTATCACCAGCCTCCTCAACTTGGCCGAGCTCATCCTCACCCTGCACAAATTCTCTATTAGCTCCTGTCATTGTCTTCAGGTTAGAGGTTGATCATGGATACCCGTACGGATCCAAGTTATGCCTGTCTCATTTTGGAGATTCTTTGTTCCAATACTTTTCTGTTCTTACACACAACTCTTTCTCTAGTAAATCGATGATACCATCAATCTGCTCCACACTCTCAATTGGAATTGAAAAAAATTATCAATTTTGCTTCCAATTTCCACCCTCGCTCCCCCTCACTTTCACCTGGTCCATCTCTGACTCTTCCCCTCTCTTCTTTAGCATTTCTGTCTTTAATTTTGGGGATAGGCTGGTGACCAATATTGACCATAAACCCATCAACTCACACAGTTACCTTGACTTTACGTCCTGCTTTCTGCAAAGACTCTACTCCATTCTCCCAGTTCCTCCATCTCCATAACATCTGTTTGGATGATGCCAACTTTGATAAGGGCTCTTCTGAAATGTCCTTCTTCCCCAACTGAAGATTCTGCAGCACTGTTGTTGATAGGGCCCTCAGCCCGGTCGAGCCCATCATTTCAGCCCTCACTCTCTTCCCTCCTGCAAAAGCGATAGGGTCCCCCTTACCATCCCACCAGCATCCACATCCAGAGGATCATTAGCTGCCACCACCAGGGAGATGCCATGACTAGACACATAATACCCATCCCTCCTTTGTCAGCCCTCCATAGGTAATGCTCCTTCTGGGACACTCTTCCTTCACTCCCAACACACCCCTCATATCTCCACAGCACCTTCCCCTGCAACTGCAGAAAGTGTAAAACCTATCTGTCTATTTCCTCCCTCCTCCGTATCCAATGCTCAAACACACAGTCATAGAGTCATGGAGATGTACGGAATGGAAACAGACCCAACTCATCCATGCCGACCAGATATTCTAACCTAATCTAGTCCCACCTGCCAGCATCTGGCCCATATGCCTCAAACCCTTCCTATTCATATACCCATCTTCCACGTGAAGCAGTGTTTTACCTGCACTTGACACAGTTTACTGTCTGCACTGTTCACAATGTGGTCTCCTCTACATTGGACAAACAAAGCATAGACTGGGTGACTGTTTCGTTACATCTGAAAAAAAGTCTCTTAGCTTCCAGTTGCCTTTAACATTTCAACATACCACCCTGATCCCTGGCCAACATCTCCATCTCAGGCTTGCTGCAGTGCTCCAGCACAGCTCAGTACAAACTGGAAGAACAGCGCCTAATTTTCTGCTTGGGAACCCTGCAGCCTTCTGTACCCTATATCAAGTTCAATTACTTTAGGGTTTGAGCTCTCCCATGTACTTACACTAACTCCCACATACCATGCCTTGTTATCATATAGTCTGCTATTACACACAACTCATTGTTCACCGCTGATAGTCCCTATTAATAGCTATTCACTCTCCCAGTCAGATCATTATCCACTCCTTTGTCTGTCCAACTGTTCTTCTCTCTCTTTGGGTTCTATCCCCACCTATGATTTACTCCTTATCCTCTCCCTAACCCTATCTTCTCCATATAAACCTACATTTCCCTAGCTACCATCAATTCTGAGGAAATGTCACTGGACCCGAAATGTTATACCTAATTTCTGTCCACAGATACCACCAGATGGCTGAGCTTTACCAGCAATTTTGGTTTTTGTTTCCAAACTAAAGCCACCTGCCTTCACATGGTCCATTTCTCACTACTCATGCCTGTTCACATGGTTAGGTGCCCATTAAACATTGCTACTGTCTCTGCTTCCACCATCTCCCTTGGCAGCACATTTCAGTTTCCTCATTTCCCCTCCCTTGACCTGATCCCAGTCCCAAGCCTCCAACTTGGCACCACCTTCTTGACCGGTCCCACCTATGCATTTTCCTTCCTTCCCACCTATTCACTCCACCTTCCCTTCTGACCTATCACTTCCACCAGCACATTTCATCGACCTATCACAATACCAGCTACCTTCCTCCCAGCCCCACCCCCTCCCATTTATCTCTCAGCCCCCTTGGGCCACAAGCCTCATTCCTGAGGAAGGGCTTATGCTCGAAATGTCAATTCTCCTGCTCCTCGGATACTGCCTGACCTGCTGTGCTTTTCCAGCACCACACTCTCGACTCTATTCTTCCAATTCGACTTACTCGACTGAAACACTCCATATACTGATCCATTGCTGTTCTCCACCACATTCCCTAGCCCCCACCACAGTAGTTTAGACCTTCCCAAGTGGCACTAGCAAAAGTCCCCGCAAAATGTCCTCCCCAGTTTAGGTGCAACCTGTTCTGGTTTGACAGGTGCCAAATGCTCTGGAAAACATACCAATAATACAAATATCTGAAGCCCTCCCTCCTACTCCAGCTCTTAGCCAACACATTCAATTGAATTATCTTATTTCTGACCTCACAAGTACATGGTATAGGGTTAATCTTGAGATTACAATTCTAGATGTTCTGTTTTTCAACTTCCCACCTAACTTCCTAAATTCCTTTTGCATCCAAGCTCAGTGGGTAATAGGGAAAGCAAATGGAATATTGGCCTTTATTTCAAAATGAAAGGAATATCAAAATAGGCAGTTCATGCTAAAACTATGTGAGGTCTAGTCAGACAACAGCTGGACTACTGCACTCAATTTCCATCCCCTATCTCAGGAAGGATATGCCATTGCAGGTATTCCAGAAAAGGTTTGGTAGGTTGATCCTGACTGTGGAGGGATTGTCTTATAAGAGGATTGTATAGTTGGGCTTGTACTCATTGGGATTCAGAAAAATCAGATCTGTCATACTTTCGTTGAATGGTGGAGCAAAGCAATAGACTAAATGGCCTACTTCTGCTCCCTTCTTTCATTGTCTTATGAATACCACGCATCATTTGGAAAATGATTTTGAACTTGCTAAATGTCACATGGAGGTAGCCATGTTACGTTTGACTATTTTAAGGCTCATCCATTATGTAGGGGATTCTACCAAGGCTATCAAAAGCTATTTCAGCCAAGCTGTGAAACTAACTTGAAACAATGCTATGAGATATCAGGTAGCCGTTGTACTTTCAAAGTTCACCTGAAAACAAATCCTTGAGAAATGTTACTGCAAGAAACCTCACTGTCTGCTGAGAATCCTTCTGCTTTACTAGACCCTCACTTCAACTTTCAATCATCAAACCATCCAGAAAAATAGGGCAGCACGGTGGCTCAGTGGTTAGAACTGCTACCTTCACAGTGCCGGGGACCTGGATTCGATTCCAGCCTTGTGGAATTGAACCCAGGTCCACACATCTGTGTGGAGTTAGCACATGTCTATGTGAATTTCCTCTGGGTGCTCTGGTTTCCCCCCACAGTCCAAAGATGTTCAGGTTAGGGTGGATTGGCTGTGCTAAATTGCCCGTAGTTTTCAGAGATGTATAGGATGGGTGCATTAGTTAGGGGAATAGGTCTGGGTGGAATACTCTTTGGTGGGTCAGTGTGGAATTGTTGGGCCAAATGGCCTGTTTCCATCCTGTAAGGATTCTATGAAAAGAGAAACCATTGGCCTGCCATGTGGGAGACCAACGATTGTGACTCAAAAACTGAGATAATTGTAATCAATAAAAAGTTGACATCCACAACCACCATCCCCATCTCTCCACTCCATGGTCAATAGCAGCAGTGCACACCATCTACAAGATGCACTGCAAATATTCGTGAAGGCTCCTTAGACAGCAATTTCCTAACAAAGAATTAGTTTACTTTGAAGGACAAGGGCAACAGACACATTGGAGCATCACCATCTGCAGATTTCCCTCCAAGCCATCCTGACTTGGAAATACGTGGCTGTTCCTTCTATGTCACTGGGTCAAATTCTGGAACTCCATCTCTGAACATCATAGTGCTAAATTATATTAAATGGACTTCAACAGTTCAAAAAGCCAACTCATCATCATCTTAAGGACAACTAGGGGTTGGCAATCAGTACTGGCTGAGAACTGACATTTGCAGCTTATGAATTAGTGAAGCCAAATGTAACACAATCAGAGCTAGGCAAATTATAATTGGAAACAAAGAGATGGCAGACCAATTCATACATATTTTGGTTCTGTATTCACAATATAGGATACTAATTGCATCCCAAAAATGTCAGGAAATATAAGATCTCGTGAGAGGAAAGAACTGAAAGAAATCAATATTAGCAGTGAAACCGTGTTTGGGAAATTGATGAGATTAAAGGTTGATAAATACCCAGGACCTGGTAATCTATATCTCAGAATCCTTAAGGATGTAGCCCTAGAAATAGTAAATGCATTTTCAAGATTCTATAAATTCTGAAACAATTCCTATAGGTTGTGGGAGGGGTGTAGTTAATCTAACCCCACTATTTGAAAAAGCCAGAGGGAAACATGGAATTATAACCAAATTAGTCTGTTATCACTATCAGTAGTAGAGTCCATCATAAAAGATTTAATGGCACAGCACTTGGAAATCAGTGACAGGATTGGATCATCAACATGGATTTATGAAAAAGAAATCATGCTTGACAAATCTAATGAAACTTTTTGTGGATGTGAATTGCTCTTACTGGCTCATGGATAAGGTATCTACTTCAGTGTTAATTGGGTACTATCAGAAGATTGCAGGTTCAAGTCCAGCACCAGGAACCAAGGATTGCCTGTATGGAGTTTGCATGTTCTCCTTGTGTCTGCATGGGTTTTCACCTGGTGTTCTGTTTTCCTCCCTCAACCAAAGATGTGCAGGCTAGATGGATTAGCCATGGTAAACGTGGAGTTAGAGCGATGGGGTGGATCTGGGTGGGATGCTCTTCCGAGGGTCAGTGTAGACTTGATGGACCAAATGGCCTCTTTCAACACTGAGGGATTCTACGTAACTAATAGAATTGATAACAGGAGCCAATGGGTGTGGGTTTTTTTTGGACATTCACAAGGCTTTCTGAAGAATCAAGTATACCTTACTGCATTGTGCAGGGTCTTTTGGAGATCACACCAGTGTTTGCTTTGGTCATGGGGGGAGTGCAACACAAGTTTACTAGATTGATTACTGGGTTAGCAAAGCAGATGTATCAATTAGAATTATATTCACCACAGTTTAGAAGAAGGAGGGAAGAACATTTAAAAAACATTTGGACAGGTTCACAAACAAGAAAAGTTTAGAGATGCGGTGTCAATGCAAGCAAAAGGGATTCATTTCATTTGGGAAACTTGGTCAGCATGGAAGCATTGGACCGAAGGGTCTGTTTCCATGCTGCATGATTCCAAGAGTTGGGTGGGACAGTGGCTCAGTGGTTAGTACTGCTGCCCCACAGCACCAGGGACCTGAGTTCAATTCACGCTTTGGCCAAATGCCTGCGTGGAGTTTGCACATTCTCCCTGTGTCTACATGAGTGTGCTCCAGTTTTCTCCCACAATTCAAAGATGTGCAGGTCAGGTGAATTGGCCATGCAAAATTGCCTATAGTGTTAGACGTATTAGTCAGGGGTTAATATGGGGGGTGGGTTGCTCTTCAGAGGGTCGGTGTGGACCTGTTGGGCTGAAGGGCCTGTTTCCATATTGTAGGGAATCTAATCTAAAAGACTCTATTTAAATTGAACCCATGAAATTCTAACAGAAATGTTCCTGATAACCAGCATATTCAGAACTAGGTGTCACAGTTTAAGAATATGGAGTAGGCTATTTAGGACTGAGATGAAGAGAAATTTCTTCATCCAGACAGTGGTGTGTCTGTGGAATTCTCTGCCACAGAAAGTAGTTCATATTAAAACTTGATTATTTTCAAGAGGGAAGGATATTGTTCTTAGAGCAAAAGGGTTCAAGGTGAATGTGGAGAAAACAGGACATGGCACTCAGTTGAATTTCATATTGAATGGCAGAGTAAGCTAGAAGGGCTGAATGGTCTACTCCTGCTCCCACTTTCTGTTTCTATGAATTAGTTTCTAAAAACTTGCAACAGGCCCTAATTAATTATGAACATTTAACATCAAAAGTATCCCAAGGTGACAGGAAAGGAATATTAATGGGAAGGTTATAAGAGATGATTGAAAGCTTGCATGTTCTGTGATATTTCATTCTCTGCTGTGTTTGGCACTCTGCTTGCCTTGTAGTATTAATACTTCCCAAACTGGATTGTTGCTGAAGTGAATATCTTTAATTTGAAGATTTCTGCATGTCCTTTCTGCATGGAATGAGCTGGAAAGATGAAATGCTGCTGTCAATTACTCATTTTCTGCTGCAAGTTAAAGCATCTTTAAACTGGCTTACGTGAAATTTTCAAGCATATTCATTTCCAGATTATTTTGATTATAGATATTCTATGCTAATTATTTCTATTAATTTGATACATCTGGTTTGGTACATATGTAACACTTAACAAAAAGCCATTTTGAAATATGGCAATATTTGCAACATGAGGTTTTAATTTGTAAACCACAAGGATATCAGTAATATGTCTGCTGTACTGGCATATTGTTCCTTTTTTTTACAAAAGTGGCGTATAACTTCTTGTGTTTGTAAACAAAGTCATACAGCAGCTCAACTCCTCCTGCAGCCTGAACAGCACCCTCCTAAAGAATGCCAATGGACTTGGAGAAGCTTCAAGGAATTTACGTCATTCCAACCTTTATGAACCAACCTGAATTAATGAATGATTTTATTATCACATGCATTTTACCGTGAGAAAAAATAGTAAATTACAGTGAAAACCTTTTCCACTGTTGCCATAATCTGGCACCATTTTGAATAGTTTAAGAATAAGAAAAAACATTGCAAGATAGAACTTAAAGAGAGTCCATCAGTCCTGGGCCAGCTCAACATCAGTAACCCCTATGATGCCATCCCCCCTCTCCTATCTTACCACTGTCTATGCCAGACCCAACCAACATCAATGTTGCCACACTTTAGGTGTCATCTTTGCCATGATAACCTGTCATCATATATAATATTCATAAAAATGAAGCTGCAGGATTTTACATGACTGATTGATTTAACAGCAGTGATTTCAAACTCAAACAGAAGGGAATTATAGAATCTTTTCAATAAACTATTAAATGGGAGCTACGCTAGATTTCAAATCCAGCTCATTAAAAGCAAATGTCCCAGCTAATGCCTATATACAGCTCTTGTTCAGAAAATGGCTGCAAAACGTGGTCTCACAGATTTAATGCTGGGGATGCTAGTCTGAAAGCAAAGTGGTGCCCATCCTACGTATACTTCACAGCGCCATATGCACCAGTTATCCTCACATTGAGGATGCATTAGGAACAAAGATTATAAATATGCTAGATGGATCACAACATCAGTCTTTGTACAACATTGTTTAGATGTCTGATTTAAGCACACATAACTAAATATATGTTTTGTAACTTCAAGCATCCACCTTGCTCCAAAGGTACTATTTAAAGTAATCATTAAAAGCTTGTAGCTGAATGCTAATTACTTCCTGCTGGTTTTGTTTCTGTTTGTGTAAGTTGAGACTTTTCATGGATTGGTGAAAGTTGGTATGGGCTAGTGCTGCATGTGGCTTAGGTATGAGTTTTGAGGGCAAAGGTTCTGTTCAGACCTCTAGTTTCCAGTCATAGAGACTTTTGTTGCAACTCCCCTTGAGAGCTGAGTGAGGGCACCATTCACGTCTGCTAAAGTGACGGGAGCGCGAGTATCCTGGAAAAGCCCAAGTCAACCTGCAGAAGGTCCTTCCCAGAATTGTACCCATGAAACTGGCACAGACTCTGCCCACCTTGCATATTGTCTCAGTAATCTTCTCATTGTGCTTTGCACCTAAAGAACTGCAAGTGATAGCAGCTAATGCAGCTCGCAGTGGACACAATTAGTACAAATACACAATCCTTTATCCGAAACGCTCAGGATCAGCTGGTTTTTGGAATTCAGAATTTTTTGAATTTTGGAATAAGTGAGTATTCAGTGGTGAAATTTTAAAAAACTTAGTGAACAGCAGACTTACTGTGAGTAACAGGCCCTGAGACAGAATTGAGGCCTACCAGTGCTGGGCCACGAACCCCCATCCCCCCACAATGTGACATCTAAGTTACATGCATCGAGCAGGTGTGGATTTGGGTTAACTGTTTGCATGACACAACTTTATTAATGATATAAAAACTTCACAAAAAACCTCCGGATTTTGAGCTTTTCAGATTTTGGGATTTCAGATAAATGGTTGTCTGTACTGGCATGCACCTGGTCCTCTCACAAAGCCTCAATGTTCCTTTTTATCTCGCACTGCTTTAAAGTCTATTTCCATCCATCATTCTGACGTAGAGACTCACCATATTAAACTTTGCATACAGTTCTGGTCACCGCACAACTTGAAGGATGTGGATGCTTTCGAGAGGGTACAGAAAAGGTTTACCAGGATGTTGCTTGGTGTAGGAAATTTTAGCTATGAAGAAAGGTTGGATAGACTGAGTTTGTATTCACTAGAATGCAGGAGATTGAGAGGCAACCTAGCAGAAGTTTATAAGATTGTGAATGGCATGGACAGAGTTGAATGTAGTATGAGGCTTCTTCCCAGGTCGGAGGAAGTCAATTACTAGGGGTCACTCAAAGTGTGAGGAGGGAAGTTTAAAGAGATATGCGAGGCATGTTTTTCATACAAAGGATGGTGAGTGCCTGGAATGTGTTGCCAGAGGATGTGGTGGAAGCAGATACAATAGCAGCATTCAAGAAGCACCTAGACAAATAATGAATAGGAAGGGAACAGAGCGATACAGATCCTGTAAGTGGTGACACCTTTAGTGTGGAAGGGCAAAATGTGTAAGAGCAGACTTGGAAGGCTGAAGGGCCTGTTGTGATGCTGATTTGTTCTTTTTTCTGTGTTTCCTTGTTCTTTGCTTCCAACATTCCTCTCTTTCCACTCCATTCTAGCATTGCACCTTAATGATGTCCATCCAGCTTCCTTTATGCTTTGCTCCTGTGGAGGGACAGTGAAAGCTACTGCCATCAACACATCCTCATCCGTAGCCTACTAAAATATAACCACAGAGGCTGGTATCCTATCACCAAGTCACCCTTTATTCACACATGGAAAATCTTTGACACTTGTCCAGCTCCCACACTGCCAGGTTTTGCTTCCAACATTCCTCTCTTCCCACTCAATTCTAGCATTGTACCTTAATGATGCCCATCCAGCTCCTCCTGGAGTATTTTAGTACTGGATCAGGTTCCTCTAACTCTGCGACAGAATACAGGTGTGTAATGCACAGGAGCTCACCTCTTTCACCCAGAGCATCTCGGGAGAAATTCACCTCATCTTCCCAGCAGCAAAGATGTTGATGTGGTGAGATCCGCCATGTCCATCTCAGGTTCAGTGGTCCCTTCAATGCTTAACATAGCAGGGGAACCCACAGCTTCTGATAGCCTTTCTGACTGTTATAAGGAGTAGGGCACAATTTGCTTCCACATCTTTTGGGAGTTTGCAGCTTTCATATGGTGCACGTACTGGTTTAGGACCATTGCTTAATCAAGCCTCTGACCCATGCAGGGTCTGTTCCATGGTTTCTACACCAAACTTTGTCCCCTGTAGTAAACTATCTCTCTCACTGGGCAGAGTCTGACATCTGGCATCGGTATTCCTGATACCATTTCACCCTTACCCTCAGTGCCATGAAGCTCAGATTTAACCTGGTGAGTAGCCTTCACCCCATTAGCAACTCTGCTGGAGCTATCCCTACAGTTGTATGAGAGATGGTCCTATAATCAAATAGAAACTGGGACAGTTTGGCATCTAACCAAGCTATAGACTGTTTCTTCAAACCTGCCTTCCAAGCTTGGACTGTTCTTTCTATCTATCTTTAGATGATAGATAGTGTGGAGTGGTTCTTATGTTTCAGATCCCATCAGACTTTAGGAAATACTCATGCTGGTAAACAATGGCCCATTGCAAAAGATGTGTGCAATTTTTCTGTGGTCATTTCAATGTTTGACGAATGAACCCTGTGCACATTCAACCACTCTATATGAGCATCTATAATGACTAAGAACATTAGCCCATGAAAGGACCTGCATAGTCAATATGTAGCCCAGCTCAGGGTTAACCATCCAACCCATCCCCACGAATGTGGTGAGCTGCTGGTGGTAATTTTTGTCCTTTTTGGCACTCTAGGCACTGACCCAAACACAGCTATGTCTACATCCAAGCCTGTCCACAATATATAAATTCTCATCAACATCTTCATTTTGTAGACCCCTGAACGACCCTGATGGAATTTAGCCAATAACTGGGTGGTGATCTCTGTTCAGGATAATCACTGTTGCTCCCCATAATAATATACTGTGCTCTACTGCGATCTGGTCTCTCTAAGTCAAACAAGGTTTCAATTCTGGTTGTGACAGTTCTTTTGTTTCCCTCATCACCACTAGCTGTTTCAGTTTTACCAGGACTGGACCTTTCTGTATCCAAAGTCTGATATTGTCAGCTGTGACTGGAAGTATGTCCAAAAAAATTAAAACCAGTACAGACTCTTCCAGTCACAGAATGGTGGTGTATCTGCCTGCTGCAGATGGCTCAATGCATCCACATTTGCTACTTGGCATTCCAGACAGTGTTCCAATTTGTAATTACATGCAATTATTATTAGAGCCCACTGCTGAATTTGGCCTGAAGCTGTGAGTGGCAATGCCTTCTTCTCTTTAGTTAAAAATCACACAACACCAGGTTATAGTCCAACAGGTTTAATTGGAAGCACTAGCTTTTGGAGTTCTGCTCCTTCATCAGGGTGGTTGTGGAGTACACAATTGTAAGGCAAAGAATTTATAGCAAAAGTTTATAGTGTGATGTAACTGAAATTATACATTGAAAATATCTTAATCTTTCATCCGTTAGAGTATCAAGATAGTTTCACTTCTTTCATATGTAAATCACAAAGCTTTATTTTTAGGTTACATTCTCAGGTTAACTAACAATTGGTGTCAGCCAGATAATATGTTGAAGATCTTAGCCCCCTGTGTTCCCTTTCTGTGCCATAATGATAGACTGATTCTAATCTAAGAAGTGAGTTAACAGAGTCTTACATGGATTCATGCAGTTTTTGAACAAAGTACAATGTAACTCTGCAAGTACAAATTCATCCCACAAACTTATATGTGTGCATGTGTGTGTGTGTCTGTCCGTCTGTCTGTCTGTCTAGGGTGGGGGGTTGTGAGTGTGAGAGAGACAGTGTGTGTATGTGCGTGTAGAGTGTCTAAGTCTGTGAGAGAGTGCATGTGTGAGTGTGAGTGTGTGCGCGGCCGTAGGAATGTGTGTGTGTGTATGTCGGGTGGGGATTGTGAGTGTGTGTGAGAGAGAGTGTATATGTGTGTGCGTGAGTGTAAAGTGGTCTAAGTCTGAGAGAGTGCATGTGAGAGTGTGGGAGTGTGTGTGCGTGTCTATGTATACGTGTGTGTACATAGGAGTGTGTGTGTGTGTGTGTGTGTGTGTGTGTGTGTGTGTGTGTGTGTGTGTGTGTGTGTGTGTGTGGTGTAGGAGTATGTATAGTGCAATGGTGGTCACCTATAGTGTGACATGAACCCAAAGTCCCGGTTGAGGCCCTCCCTATGGGTACCGAACTTAGCTATCAGCCTCTGCTCGGTCACTTTTCGCTGCTGCCTGTCCTGAAGTCCACCTGGGAGTATGGTCACCTGAAGGTCTGAGGTCAAATGCCCTGGACCGCTGAAGTGTTCCCCAACTGGGAGGGAATACTCCTGTCTGTTGATTGTTGTGTGGTGCCTGTTCATCCGTTGCCATAACCTTTGCTCAGTTTCCCCAATGTACCATGCCTCAGGGCATCCTTGCCTGCAACGAACAAGATAGACAACGTTGTCTGAGTCACATGAGTACCTGCCATATACATGGTGGGAGGTGTCCCCACACGTAAAGGTTCACACTCTGACATGGCTTGCAGTGCCTACCGTGATAGGGTTGTATGGGGTTGTCCTGAAAATTGGGTAGCTTGCTACAATGATCTGTTTGAAGTTTGGCGGTTGTTTAAAGGCGAGCAGTGGAGGTGTGGGGAAGGTCTTGGCGATGTGCTTATCCTCATTGATAATGTGTTGTAAGTCACGAAGAACATGGCATAGTTTTTCAGCTCCTGGGAAGTACTGAACAATGAAGGGTACCCTGTCGGTTGCAGCACATGTCTGTCTCCTGTGGAAGTCATTACAGTTCTTCTCGGAAGACTTCGCGACAACTGGTGGGTAAGTTTGGTCGCTTATTTAATAGTTGTAAATTTAAAGTTTTCCTTTTTAAAAAAGCGGTAGCAGACCCGGAAGGCGCGCTAGGTTACCTGGGTAAGGTTTTTTTTTCTCCCCTTATTTAAAGGCGTAGGCGAGTCACCCGAGGCACTCCACGAGTAGTGCCTCCCACCCTTCCACCTCCTCTAACCTAATAATAAGACCAATTGTAACTAGCGGGTAAGTGCTGCATTTTCCTTGTTTGTTTCTTTAGATTTAGTTGGTTTTTGTTGTTTTTTTTAAGGAAAGCTTACTTTTAGAGGGATGGCAGTGCAGAGAGGGCAATGTTCCTCTTGCAACATGTATGAGGTGAGGGAAGCCATTAGCGTCCCTGCTGAGTACACTTGCAAGAAGTGCACCCATCTCCAGCTCCTCCAAACCCGTGTTAGGGAACTGGAGCTGGAGTTGGATGAACTGCGGATCATTCGGGAGGCAGAGGAGGTCATAGATCGGAGCTTTAGGCAAGTAGTTACTCCGAAAGTTCAAGATAGATGGGTGACAGTGAGGGGGAGTGGGAGGAGGAAGCCAGTGCAGGGACCCCCTGCGGTCATTCCCCTCAAGAACAAGTATACCGTTTTGGATACTTGTGGGGGGGATGACTTACCAGGGGCAAGCAACGAGGTTCAGGCCTCTGGCACGGAGCCTGGCCCCGTTGCTCAGAAGGGTAGGGTGGAGAAAGGTAGAGCAATAGTTCTTGGGGACTCGATAGTGAGGGGTACAGACAGACGGTTTTGTGGGGGCGACAGGGACTCACGTTTGGTATGTTGCCTCCCAGGTGCAAGGGTACGTGATGTCGCTGATCGTGTTTTCCGGGTCCTTAAGGGGGAGGGGGAGCAGCCCCAGATCGTGGTCCACGTTGGCACCAACGATATAGGTAGGAAGAAGGGTGAGGATGTCAGACAGGCTTATAGGGAGCTAGGTTGGAAGCTCAGAGTTAGAACAAACAGAGTTGTAGTCTCTGGTTTGTTACCCGTGCCACGTGATAGAGAGTCGAGGAATAGGGAGAGAGAGCAGTTAAATGCGTGGCTACAGGGATGGTGCAGGAGGGAGGGATTCCGGTTTCTGGACAACTGGGGTCCTTTCTGGGGAAGGTGGGACCTCTATAAAAAGGATGGTCTACACCTGAACCTGAGGGGCACCAGTGTCCTTGGGGGGAGGTTTGCTAGTGCTCTTTGGGAGGGTTTAAACTAACTCCGCGGGGGCATGGGAACCAGGACTGTAGCTTTAGGGTACAGGACCTTGAGTGTAGGGAGGTTAGGAATAATGCAGCGATCTCTGAGGAGGGTGCCTGTAACCAGAAAGGAGGATTGAAGTGTGTATACTTCAATGCCAGAAGTATAAGGAATAAGGTAGGTGAACTTGCAGCGTGGGTTGGTACCTGGGACTTCGATGTTGTGGCCATTACAGAGACGTGGGTAGAACAGGGACAAGAATGGCTGTTGCACGTTCCAGGGTTCAAATGTTTTAGTAAGATCAGACATGGGGGTAAAAAAGGGGGAGGCGTGGCATTACTTGTCAAAGACAGTATCACAGCAGTGGAATGGACGATGGAAGAGGACTTGCCATCTGAGGTAGTTTGGGCTGAGGTTAGAAATAGGAAAGGTGAGGTCACCCTGTTAGGTGTTTTCTACAGGCCTCCTAATAGTCCTAGAGAAGTAGAGGATAATATTGCGAGGATGATTCAGGAAAAGAGTGAAGGTAGCAGGGTGGTTGTTATGGGGGACTTTAACTTCCCAGATATTGACTGGGAGAGCTATAGCTCGAGTTCATTAGATGGGTCGGTGTTTGTACAATGTGTGCAGGAGGGTTTCCTGACACAATATGTCGACAGGCCAACAAGAGGGGAGGCTATATTGGATTTGGTTCTAGGTAATGAACCAGGCCAGGTGTTAGACTTGGAGGTAGGTGAGCACTTCGGGGACAGTGACCACAACTCGGTGACTTTTACTTTAGTGATGGAGAGGGATAATCGTGCGCCGCAGGGCAAGAGCTATAGCTGGGGGCAGGGAAATTATGATGCAGTGAGGCATGACTTAGGTTGTGTGGATTGGAAAAACAGGCTTCAAGAGAAGAACACTAATGAGATGTGGGGATTGTTCAAGGAGCAGCTACTGCGTGTCCTCGATAGGTATGTACCAGTCAGGCATGGTGTAAAGGGCCTTGTGAGGCAGCCGTGGTTTAGTAAGGAATTGGAGTCCCTTGTGAAAGGGAAGAAGGCGGCATATGTAAAGATGAGGCGTGAAGGTTCAGTAGGGGCGATTGAGAGTTATAAGGTAGCCAGGAAGGAGCTAAAGAGGGAGCTAAGAAAAGCGAGAAGGGGACATGAAAAGTCTTTAGCTGGTAGGATTAGGGAAAACCCAAAGGCTTTCTATAGGTATGTCAAGAATAAAAGGATGACTAGGGTAGGTATCGGTCCAGTCAAGGATAGTAGTGGGAAGTTGTGTGTGGAGGCGGAGGAGATTGGAGAGACATTAAATCAGTACTTTTCATCAGTATTCACTCAGGAACAGGACACTGTTGCTGATGTGAATATGGAATCACAAATAATTAGAATGGATGCCCTGGAAATATGCAGGGAAGAGGTTTTGGGAATATTGGAAAGGATGAATATAGATAAGTCTCCTGGGCCTGATGGCATTTACCCCAGGATCCTATGGGAAGCTAGGGAGGAGATAGCAGAGCCATTGGCCTGGATTTTTATGTCGTCATTGTCAACGGGAATAGTACCAGAGGACTGGAGGATAGCGAATGTGGTCCCATTGTTCAAGAAAGGGAGTAGGGATAGCCCTAGTAACTATAGGCCAGTGAGTCTGACTTCAGTGGTGGGCAAAGTCTTAGAGAGAATGGTAAGGGATAAGATTTATGAACATCTGGGTAGGAATAACGTGATCAGGGATAGCCAGCATGGTTTTGTGAAGGGCAGGTCGTGCCTCACAAACCTTATTGAGTTCTTTGAGAAGGTGACTAAGGAAGTGGATGAGGGTAAAGCAGTAGATGTTGTGTATATGGATTTTAGTAAGGCGTTCGATAAGGTTCCCCATGGTAGGCTAATGCTAAAACTTCGGAGGTATGGCATTGAGGATACATTAGAGGTTTGGATTAGGAATTGGCTGGCTGGAAGGAGACAGAGGGTAGTAGTTGATGGATTATGTTCATCTTGGAGCGCAGTTACTAGCGGTGTACCACAAGGATCTGTTTTGGGACCATTGCTTTTTGTTATCTTTATAAATGATCTAGAGGAAGGACTTGAAAGCTGGGTAAGCAAGTTTGCGGATGACACGAAAGTCGGTGGAGTTGTGGATAGTGAGGAAGGAAGTGGTAGGTTACAGCGGGATATAGATAAGTTGCAGAGCTGGGCGGAAATGTGGCAAATGGAATTCAATGTAGCTAAGTGCGAAGTCGTTCACTTTGGTAGGAATAACAAGATGATGGATTACTGGGCTAATGGTAGGCTACTTGGTAGTGTAGATGAGCAGAGGGATCTTGGTGTCTATGTACACAGATCTCTGAAAGTTGCCACCCAGGTAAATAGTGCTGTGAGGAAGGCATATGGTGTACTGGGCTTTATTGGCAGAGGAATTGAGTTCCGGAGTCCTGAGGTCATGTTGCAGTTGTATAAGACTCTGGTGAGGCCTCATCTGGAGTATTGTGTGCAGTTTTGGTCGCCATACTATAGGAAGGATGTGGAAGCTTTAGAACGAGTGCAGAGGAGGTTTACCAGGATGTTGCCTGGAATGGTAGGAAGATCGTATGAGGAAAGGCTGAGGCACTTGGGGCTGTTCTCATTGGAGAAGAGAAGGTTTAGGGAAGATCTGATAGAAGTGTATAAGATGATTAGGGGTTTAGATAGGGTCGACACTGAGAACCTTTTACCGCTAATGGAGTCAGGTGTTACTAGGGGACATAGCTTTAAATTAAGGGGTGGTAGGTATAGGACAGATGTTAGGGGTAGATTCTTCACACAGCGGGTTGTGAGTTCATGGAATGCCCTGCCCGTATCTGTGGTGAACTCTCCTTCTTTATGTTCATTTAAGCAGGCATTGGATAGGCATTTGGAAGTTATTGGGCTAGTATAGGTTAGGTAGGACTCGGTCGGCGCAACATCGAGGGCCGAAGGGCCTGTACTGCGCTGTATCCTTCTATGTTCTATGTTCTATGTTCTATGTTCTCTTAAAGTAGACATGGCAGGGTTTTGTGGTCCGTTATAATTACAAATGCACGTCGATGAAGATATTGGTGGAACTTCTTGACTCTAAATATGACTGCCAAATCTTCCTTCTCTATTTGAACACAAATGAAGAAAATTACAGTACAGGAACAGCACCACCCCCCCCCCCCCCCCCCCCCCCCCCCCACCCCAAACCTGTGTTGATCTAGATCCTCTATCTAAACCCTATTGCCTATTTTCTAAGGATTTGTATCCTTCTGCTTCCTACCCATTCATGTATCTGCCTGAATACATCTTAAATGACGCTATTGTGCCCTCCTAAACGACCTCCACTGGCAACGTGTTCTAGGCACTCAGCACCCTCTCTGTAAAGAACTTTCCATGCATATCTCCCTTAAACTTTTCTCCTCTCACATTTAACTCCTGACCCCTAGACTGAATTCCCACTCTGGGAAAAGCTTCTTGCTATCCACCCTGTCTACACCTCTCATGATTTTGTAGACCTCAATCAGGTCTCCCCTCAACCTCCATCTTTCTAATGAAAATAATTCTAACTGCTGTTCATAGCTAGTGCCCTCCATACCAGGCAACATCTTGGTGAACCTCCTCTGCACCCTCTCCAAAGCAGCCACATCCTTTCGGTAATGTGGCAACCCGAACTGTACTCCAAATGTGGCTGAACCAAAGTCTGGTACAACTGTAGGATGACCTGCCAATTCTTGTACTCAATACCCCGTCCAATGAAGGAAAGCATGCCGTATGCCTTCTTGACCATTATTGACCTGCTAGCCACCTTCAGGGTACAAAGGACTTGAACAGATCTCTCTGTGCATCAATTTTCCCCAAGGCTTTTCCATTTACCATATAGTTCAGTTTTGAATTGGATCTTCCAAAATGCATCAAGTCGTTTTTGCCCAGATTGAACTCCAGCTGCCATTTCTCTGCCCAACTCTCCAATCTATCTATATTGTCCTGCATTGTCTGACAGTTCACTTCACTATCTGCTACTCCACCAATCTTAGTGTCATCTACAAACTTGCCCTTTACAGGCCCTCTTTTTCTTCCTCCAGATCATTTATGTATATCACAAACAACAGTGATCCCAACACTGATCCTGGTGGAATACCACTGGTCACAGTTCTCCATTTTGTGAAACTCCCTTCCTCTATTGTTCCCTGTGTCCTTTGGGTGTATTGACGCTCTACATTAGCCAAAGTCCTGGTTGCACATGATATCGAACATTCCTCTTCATTGGACAACCTATGCATTAATACAACCCCAAAGCCATACGGGGTGGCATTGCATGTCACTGCCAGATCTTGCTAAGGATCATAGTGTGCCAACACCTTAAAGGATGACTGCAGTTTTGTCACTTCCTTGAAAGCTGTGGCTTGTCTATGTGACCATTTTCAAGGCTGACCCTTTTTTAGGAGTTGATGCAAAAGTGTCAAGCTGGAGACCAGGTCATGCATGAACTTTCTGTAATAATTCACCAGACCAAGGAAAGATCAAAGCTTCAGTTTAAACATGGGAGCAAGGGCACATTTGATTGCCTTCACTTTATCTTCCAAGAGATGTATTCCAGTCTTGTCCACTCTGTAGCCCAAGTGGGTCATTTATGTTGCCTAGAACACTCATTTTTCCCTTCTTAGGTATACAGCCACCTGGGAAAACCATCTAAGGACTATGTCCAAGTACTCTAAGTGCTCCTTATTGGTCTTCCCTGCTATTAGCATGTGATGTGGATAAATGGCAATCTGGGGTTAGACCTTGTAAAATGTTCTCTATCATCCACCGAAAGGCTGCACAGACTGACAATACCTCACTGGCAGTCTTATATATTGGTAGAAACCCATATGGGTGTTAAGTGCAGCATACTTCTGGGAATCCTCATTTAACGATAATCACAAGTATGCGTGACTCAGGTCTACTTTGTAAAGGGCTGTTTACAAGGGATTGGGTATTTTTTCCATTGTGATAAGGCCAACCAACCCATTGGACTTCAAGATCAGTATGACCAGTGCTACGGTGCGAGTTTCGGGAGTGTGGTGCTGGAAAAGCACAGCAGGTCAGGCAGCATCCGAGGAGCAGGAGAATCAATGTTTCGGGCATAAGACCTTCATCAGGAATGAGACTAGATTCCTTCACTTTCTAGCCTTCTGCTTTCTGCTCTACTTATACCCGTAAGGCAAATAGCACTGGGTGGGCCTTGCAGAATTACTTCCTGGTCGACATGCAAGGTGACCCTGTCTCTTTTGGAAGTCCCTAGACCTTCCTGAAAGACTGACAGGTATTAATTAGGACTTCACTCAGGCATCCATTTTCTAATCAAAAAACGTTGAGCCAATCAAGGTGAATCTCTCAACCAATTTTGCCCCTTAAAGCTTGAGCCAGAGCCTTTTATGACAATCACTGGTAGCTGAATCAGCTGATTCTAAAAGAGACCAGAACTGAAGTTTACCCTTAAACTGTAAAGGTTCCCTGCTATATGTTCTCAGTCTAGCCAAGGTCTTGTGCTTACTTAAGGGTTAGAATACGCAGCAAGTTTAGTTAAAGACTGGTTCTGCAATAATTGAAACAGCTGTGTTGATATTGACCTCCATTAGAACCAGGAGAAAACGAGAACTGCAGATGCTGGAGATCAGAGTTGAGAGTGTGGTGCTGGAGAATCGACGTTTTGAGCATAAGCCCTTCATGTACTGAAGCTTAGAACCTGATGACCACTGAACCAGACACTTATTTGATTGATTTTGATGTTGATGTTGCTTAGCAATTCAACTGTTCCAAACCAGATGTAGTTGAACTTTCCAGGGTGTGCACTCTCCTGGATACTGGACTATGAGTTCCAGTTAGATTACTTACAGCGTGGAAACAGGCCCTTCGGCCCAACAAGTCCACACTGACCCCCGAAGCACAACCCATCCAGACCCCTCTATTTACCCCTTCACCCAACACTACGGGCAATTTAGCATGGCCAATTCACCTGACCTGCACATTTTTTGACTGTGGGAGGAAACCAGAGCAAACCCACACAGACACGGGGAGAATATGCAAACTCCACACAGCCACGTGAGGCGGGAATTGAACCTGAGTCTCTGGCACTATGAGGCAGCAGTGCTAACAACTGTGCCGCCCATTCTCTTCATCAGTTTAGGTCTTGGTTGACCATGGGAACCTTTTTCCACGTATGGAGTCAGCTATTACGAGGTGGCATAGCTTTAAATTAAGGGGTGGTCAGTATAGGACAAATGTTAGGGGTAGATTCTTTACTCAGCGAGTCGTGAGTTCATGGAATGCCATGCCAGTAGCAGTGGTGGACTCTCCCTCTTTATGGGCATTTAAACGGGCGTTGGATAGACATATGGAGGATAGTGGGCTAGTGTAGGTTAGGTGGGCTTGGATCGGCGCAACATCGAGGGCCGAAGGGCCTGTACTGCACTGTATTTTTCTATGTTTTATGTTCTATGTCTAGCAGGACCCCTTTGCCGTCTCAAGTCAGTGTACCTGCAGCTGGCCCAGATTCTGAATAAAGTTTTAACCATTTGGCTAAGGTTTGGCTTTGATTTGGGGTTTTGCTGTAAACAAGATATGTCCTGAGCAAGGCTATGCAATTGCCTAAATTCAAGTGGTGTTCCTCAAGCTTGGTCTGGCAAAGATATCCACTTCCACTGGAATATGCTGCAACTCATATGCTCCTCTTGCTGCATTTTCCAATGATAAAGCCAATTATAGTACTTGTTTGAGGTCCAGTTGGGCTTCAGCTAGTAGGTACTTTTGCATGGTTATATCATTAATCCCACATATAAATCGGACTCTCAGCATCTCATTAAGGGGTTAAAAAAAAGTCACATTCCTCTCCCAGCTGCTTTAACCTTGTCAAAAATCCGGATAAGGATTTCCCTGGTTCTCAAATTAGCACTCTCTTCTGAGTAAAACTGATAGCATCTCAGAATACAGGAAGCTTGGGTAGTAATATTCCTCAACTAAACTCTTGAAAGATTTTAGGATATGGTGCCTCAGGAAATGTTGGGCTCCTAATAACCAAAATAATCCACAAGCTGTCAGGAGAAATACTGATTGCTTTTCATCTCCCCCAATGTCATTTAAGATAATATACTCATTCCATATAAGAAGCCCAGTTTTCAACAGCAGGACATAAATGCTTGCCACAAATCAAAGATGACTGTTACAAGAATATTTCTTCAGAGATGTGCTTTACTCTCGTCCCCACTGAAATAACTCCACAGAGGCTGGCATCCCTTCACAGGTGACCTTTTATTCACAAATGGAAAGTCCTTTAATGCTGATCCAGTTCCCTCAGTGCCAGCTCTCAGGATACCAGACTGCCTGAAACTCCTCTTTTTATCTGGCAGCCAGGGCTCCCTGAACGGTTCAGATTAACAGCCCCAATCAGAAAACTCATATTCTATGAAGTCCATTTGGCTGACCTCATTACAATCAATCATTACACCCACAATGCTCTCTGATGCTGTTCCACATATTCCCCATCGACCTTGCTTTTAGCCCTGTCACCATTCACGTTTCCACAAATGCTTCTACATTTGCACAATACGTGTCTAGATTGGAGTGGTGTTGGAAAAGCACAGCAGTTCAGGCAGTATCCAAGGAGCAGTAAAATCGATGTTTCGGGCAAAAGCCCTTCATCAGGAGACTCTGGTTTCCAGCATCTGCAGTCATTATTTTTACCTAGTTTGCACAATATGCCCAATCTTTCTGACCCCTCTCACTTTCAGGCAGTGATCCCCCTACTGCTCCTACCTTGTATCCTCCTAAACCTTTGACAGACAAATTCCTAGGACTGTATTCACTCCAAATCTCTGACTAATTTCGATAAACAGACTCTAGACATGACCGCCTAGACCCTAGCTTCCCAAGTAATGGTGCATGATTTCCCTGACTTCTTATGATGGCCCTTCATGAGCAATCACTGCCCACTCCTCAAACTGCAATTGGACAGATCTGCTGACAGTGAACATCCCAGTCAGACAACTGACTTTGTTGAAACCACTGGACTATGTGTATTTGTGCCCATGACTGATGATACTGGGATCCATTGCGTGTGTGTGGCACAAGCAGTGGGTACTTGCTGTCACTGTTAGATTGCTGTTTGCGTGCTGTTCACCAAAATGTACCCCACCTCTTCAAACCCAGCCAAGCAGTCTGTGAGTGGCTGTCTGAGTGAACACCTCTAAAGGGCAGCAGTGGCAGGCTTTGGCTTTGGCTGAAGCTGCAGTATGCTAACAGGCATACTGGCGCTTCAGGCCTGTCACCATTCATATCTCCACCTCATTGCATAGCAAGAAAAGGCAAGGCTTGGATGCTGTGAGCATACAGGTAAATGCAAAGCAAGTGAGCATTAAGACAGCAGCGATGTAATGGAGCCTGGTCCAATCCTAAATTGGGTACTGTCAGCAGTCTTTCAATGCCAGCTGCCAGTATGCCCTGCAATGCAAATTTGTGCATCCTGTCAAGAGTATTACGGTTGCAATGGGTCAGCTGATGCCAGATGCCAACGCTTATGGAGAAGGGATGCATACAGTTGGTGTGTGTAGATTGTGTCCGAGATGCTGTTTCAAGCTGAGCAACATGGAGGTTCCACACAGCTAGCATGCGAGCAAAAGTCACCAAATACCCTCTGTGACTTCACATAAAGATTGCTCTATATAGAAGCGAGTCAAACAGTCAGGGCAGGTAGGGACAAGGTAGGATTAATAAATTAAACTGCATTTGTTTCAATGCAAGGTGTCTACAAGGGAAGGCAGGTGAACTCAGGGCATGGTTAGGTAGCATGGTGGCACAGTGGTTAGCACTGCTGCCTCACAGCGCCAGAGACCCAGGTTCAATTCCTGCCTCAGGTGACTGACTGTGTGGAGTTTGCACATTCTCCCCATGTCTGTGTGGGTTTCCTCCCCCAGTCCAAAAATGTACAGGTTAGGTGAATAGGCCATGTGAAATTGCCTGTAGTGTTCGGTGAAGGAGTAAATGTAGGGGAATGGGTCTGGGTGTGTTGCGGTTCGGTGTGAACTTATTGGGCCTGTTTCCACACTAAGTAATCTAATCTAAGGAACATGGGACATTATAGCAATTACAGAATATTGCTCAAGGATGGGCAGGACTGGCAGCTTAATATTCCAGGATACAAATGCTACAGGAAGGATAGAAAGGGAGGCAAGACAGGAGGGGGAGTGGGGTTTTTGATAAGGGATAGCTTTACAGCAGTGCTGAGGGAGGATATTCCTGCAAATACAACCAGGGATGTTATTTGGGAGGAAATGAGAAATATGAAAGGGATGATCACCTTATTGGGATTGTATTATAGACACTCTAATGGTCAGAGGGAAATTGAGAAACAAAACTTGTAAGGAGATCTCAGCTATCTGTAAGTATAATAGGGTGGCTATGGTAGGGGATTTTAACTTTCCAAACAGACTGGGACTGCCATAGTGTTTAGGGTTTAGATGGAGAGGAATTTGTTAAATGTGTATAACACAATTTTTGATTCAGTATGTGGATGTACCTACGAGAGAAGGTGCAAAACTGGACCTACTCTTGGAAAATAAGGCAGGGCAGGTGACTGAGGTGTCAGTGGGGGAGCACTTTGGGGCTAGCGACCATAATTCTATTAGATTTAAAATAATGATGGAACAGTATAGACCAGATCTAAAACTTGAAATTCTAAATTGGAGAAAGGCCAATTTTAACGGTATGAGGCAAGAACTTTCAAAATGACTTTATGGGCGGCACGGTGGCACAGTGGTTAGCACTGCTGCCTCACAGTGCCAGAGACCCGGGTTCAATTCCCGACTCAGGCGACTGACTGTGTGGAGTTTGCACATTCTCCCCGTGCCTACGTGGGTTTCCTCCGGGTGCTCCGGTTTCCTCCCACAGTCCAAAGATGTGTGGGTCAGGTGAATTGGTCATGCTAAGTTGCCCGTAGTGCTAGGGGTAAATGTAGGGGTATGGGTGGGTTGCGCTTTGGCGGGTCGGTGTGGACTTGTGGGCCGAAGGGCTTGTTTCCACACTAAGTAATCTAATCTAATCTTTAAAAAAAAGCTGATTGGGGCCAGATGATTGTAGGTAAAGGGACAGCTGGAAAATGGGAAGCCTTCAGAAATGAGATAAAGAAAACCCAGAGAAAGTATATTCCTGTTAGAGTGAAAGGAAAGGCTGGTAGGTATAGGGAATGCTGGATGACTAAAGAAATTGAGGGTTTGGTTAAGAAAAAGGAGGAAGCATATATAAGGTATACACAGGATAGTGAAACCTCAGAAGGATTATAAAGGTAGTAGAAGTATACTCAAGAGGGAAATCAGGAGGGCAAAAAGGGGTCATGAGATAGCTTTTACAAATAGAGTTAAGGAGAATCCAAAGGGAATTTGCAAATGTATTAAGGACAAAAGGGCAACTAGGGAGAGAATAGGGCCTCTCAAAGATCAACAAGACGGCCTTTCGGGGAGCCGCAGAAAATGGGGGAGATACTAAACAAGTATTTTGCATCAGTATTTAATGCGGAAAAGGAGACAGAAGATATAGAAAATAGCGAAATAGATGGTGACACCTTGCAAAATGTCCATATAAGAGAGGAGGAAGTGCTGGATGTCTTGAAACGCATAAAGGTGAATAAATCCCAGGACCTGATCAGGTGTACCTGAGAGCTCTGTGGGAAGCTAGAGAAGTGATTGCTGGGCCTCTTGCTGAGATATTTGTATCATCGATAGTCACAGGTGAGGTGCTGGAAGACTGGAGGTTGGCTAACATGGTGCCACTCTAAAAATGGTAGTAAGGACTATAGACCGATGAGCCTGATGTTGGTGGTGGGCAGGTTGTTAGAGGGAATCCTGTGGGACAGGATGTACATGCATTTGGAAAGGCAAGGACTGATTAGGGATAGTCAACATGGCTTTGTGTGTGGGAAATCATATCTCACAAACTTGATTGAGTTTTTTGAAGAAGTAACAAAGAGGATTGATGAGGGCAGAGCGGTAGATGTGATCTATATGGACCTCAATAAGGTGTTCGACAAGCTTCCCCATGGGAGACTGGTTAGCAAGGTTAGATTTCACGGAATACAGGGAGAACTAGCCATTTGGACACAGGACTGGCTCAAAGCTAGAAGACAAAGAGTAGTGGTGGAGGGTTGTTTTTCAGACTGGAGGCCTGTGACCAGTGGAGTGCCACAAGGATCGGTGCTGGGTCCTCTACTTTTTGTCATTTACATAAATGATTTGGATGCGAGCATAGGAGGTACAGTTAGTAAGTTTGCAGATGACAACAAAATTGGAGGTGTAGTGGACAGCGAAGAGGGTTACCTCAGATTACAACAGGATCTTGATCAGATGGGGCAATGGGCCAAGAATTGGCAGATGGCATTTAATTCAGGTAAGTGTGAGGTGCTGTATTTTGAGAAAGCAAATTTAGCAGGACTTATATGCTTAATGGTAAGGTCCCAAGGAGTGTTGCTGAACAAAGAAACCTTGGAATGCAGGTTCATAGCTCCTTGAAAGTGGAGTTGCAGGTAGATAGGATAGTAAAGAAGACGTTAGGTATGCTTTCTTTTATTGGTCAGAGTATTGAGTACAGGAGTTGGGAAGTCATGTTGCGACTGTACAGGACATTGTTAAGCCACTGCTGGAATAATGTATGCAATTTTGGTCTCCATCCTATCACAAATATGTTGTGAAACTTGAAAGGGTTCAGAAAAGATTTACAAGGATGTTGCCAGGGTTGAAGGATTCGAGCTGTGGGGAGAGGCTGAACAGGCTGGGGCTGTTTCCCTGGAGCATCGGAGGTTGAGGGGTGACCTTATAGAGGTTTACAAAATTATGAGGGGCATGGATAGAATAAATAGACAAAGTTTTTTCCATGGGATGGGAAGTCCAGACCGAGCGGGCATAGGTTTAGGGTGAGAGGGGAAAGATATACAAGAGACCTAAGGGGCAACTTTTTCACACAGAGGATGTTACGTGTATGGAATGAGCTGCCAGAGGAAGTGGTGGAGTCTAGTACAATTGCAACATTTAAAAGGCATTTGGATGGATATATGACTAGGAAGGGTTTGTAGGGATGTGGGTTGGGTGCTGGCAGGTGGGACTAGATTGGGTTGGGATATCTGGTCAGCATGGACAGGTTGGACCGAAGGGTCTGTTGTGGACATCTCTGACTCTATGACTCCATTTAACTTGTTTGCTGTGTTTGATAAAGTAGGAAGCTGCGGGGAATTGTACCATTGTGTATTGTTTAACAAGTAATGATCCCTCTTCATAGACAACTCACTGTTGACTAGTGAGAAATACATCTAACCACTTGGCAAATGCATGTAAAGCGCAGCTTGTTGTTCCTGAGATCAAGATAGACTTCACAAGACTTGTCGCGCATTTCTGCTATGACTTTTGCCATAACTCTGATGCTGGAGATCAGAGCTGAAAAATGGAAAAGCGCAGCAGGTCGGGCAGCATCTAAGGAGCAGGAAAATCGACGTTTCGGGCAGAAGCCCTTCTTCAGGAATGAGGAGGGTGTGCCAAGCAGACTAAGATAAAAGGTAGGGAGGAGGGACTTGGGGGAGGGGCATTGGGAATGCAATAGGTGGATGGAGGTTAAGGTGAGAGAGTGATAGGCCAGAGAGGGGTTGGGGGCGGAGAGGTCAGGAAGAAGATTGCAGGTCAAGAAGGCAATGCTGAGTCTGAGGGTTGGGACTGAGATAAGGTGGGGTGAGGGGAAATGAGGAAGCTGGAGAAATCTGCATTCATCCCTTGTGGTTGGAGGGTTCCAAGGTGGAAGATGAGGTGCTCTTCCTCCAGGCGTCATGTTGCCAGGGTCTGGCGATGGAGGTAGCCAAGGACCTGCATTTCCTTGGCAGAGTGGGAGGGGGAGTTAAAGTGTTCAGCCACAGAGCGATTGGGTTGGTTGGTCCGGGTGTCCCAGAGGTGTTCTCTGAAACTTTCCGCAAGTAGGCGGCCTGTCTCCCCAATGTGTAGGAGGCCACATCGGGTGCAGCGGATGCAGTAAATGATGTGTGTGGAGGTGCAGGTGAACTTGTAATGGATATGGAAGGATCCCTTGCCACCTTGGAGGGAAGTGAGGGGGGGGAGGTGTGGGTGCAAATTTTGCATTTCTTGCGATTGCAGGGGAAGGTGCTGGGAGTGGAGGTTGGGTTGGTGGGGGGTGTGGACCTGATAAGGGAGTTGCTGAGGGAGTGGTCTTTCCGGAATGCTGATAGGGGAGTGGAGGGAAATACATCCTTGGTGATGACGGAAATGACGAAGGATGATGCGACGTATCTGGAGATTGGTGGGGTGGTAGGCGAGGACCAGTGGGGTTCTGTTCTGGTGGCAATTGGAGGGGTGGGGCTCAAGGGCAGAGGAGCAGGAAGTGGAGGAGATGCAGTCAACCACGTTGGAGGGGAAATTGCAGTCTTTGAAGAAGAAGGCCATCTGGGTTGTTCAGTATTGGAATTGATCCTCCTGGGAGCAGATGCGGCAGAGGCGAAGGAATTGGGAATATTGTATTGGAATTGGTCCTCCAATAACTCACGTTGTTAAGATTTCATCGATAGGAACAGGAGAAGCCCACATAGCATCTGGAGCCTGTTCATTGAAAAGCTGGCTAATCCACTCATCCACTGCCTAACTGCACTTCCCCCAGTACCTTGGGTTAACAAAATCTCTTAATGTCTGAATTGAAATAAACGATTGATCAAACATCAATTGTCATTTAAAAGTTCAAACCTTCTCCCAACTTCAACTATCCAAGGTGGACATCGTCACACAGTCTTTTTTCTAATATCCAGAAGTGTCCTTACCCACAAGTGAATTTAGTTTTCCCCCTCACCAAACTGCCCATGGTATATTTCCACCTATTAATCATCCATGTTTTACGATTTACCAATTGGCATGCAAAGCCTGTTAAGGGCAACGCAGACTACCAAAAGGTGAGGGAGAGCTCTGGAGATAGGGAGGGGCTAAATCAAAATGGAGTTGGAAGTGGATTCTCACATTTTCCCATATTCAATTCTATTCGAGGCAGTTGTGTTCACTTACTTAATTTATCAATGTTCTTTTCCAAATTTCTGTTCTTGTTTACAATGTTTACTTTGTCACTTAACTTGGCGACATCATCAAATTTGATTCTATGTCTCTCTACTGTAAATGATTTATAACATGGTGAAAAACTGAAGTCCAAATACAAATCCTCGGTGGGCACCACTATGCATATTCTGCCAAGTGGTATACATAACTATTATCCCTGTTCGGAGCCCCTTCCTCTTCTTCAGTAAAAGAACGTGTCTGGGAACTTTCTGCTATAAGCTTTTTGAAGCTGACTAAATGTTGGACAGAACTCCATCAATTTGGAAATTTTATTTGTTTAAATTAAGCTCAGGGTCCACTTTTTTGTTTTCTGACTTAATGAAGCATTCTGAGTAGATATTCTTGTTGAGCTCTCCTCCTTTGGCTCACATTGTTTTGCGGAATTTTCCATGTCTCGTTTGCCTTATGTTTTGACTGGTGTGAATTATTGCACAAGGAAACATCGCATGGTTCCACAGCAGTTATAGGACATTGGTAGACTAGCAGGGAAATATGCCTTCTATAGCCTTCAAACTAAATTACGTCCAGATGAGGCTGTCCTTAGATCTCCATGTACACTTTCCCTCTTAAATATCCTGGAATGCAACCTTGTGAATATCTATAAGGCAATGACTCTAATCTTTTAAACATATCATTGGACATTTTTTGCAATATTGGAACATTATAATTATGAATCATTTAACAATCTTCATATCTGACAAAAGATCCATCTGTGTACAGATTAAAATGTGGCTTTTTTTTTCCCTCTGCACCAATAATTTGAGTTTAACCCATCATCGATCTTGCAGAATTTGGTCAACATTTGTTTAAATCTATTAGTTATATCAATTAGACTCATTCCTAACTTAAATCCATCATTCATTTGTATACAGTGGACCTACAGAATATTCCAAGCTCCTTGATCAGGGGAATGGAATATTGCTTGAAAAGGAATAAAGTGGACCTCAGTGTGCCCTGTTTGTTGGTGCAAGATTTGGGCAAGAAGAGCCAATTTTGGAGTCACCATAGTGCTCCTAATTGATACTGGAAAGACCTCGGAATTGATGTCTGACCTTGGCAACACAGTATCTCAGTAGTTAGCACTGTTGTTTCACAGTGCCAGGAACCTAAATATAATTGCAGCATTGGGTGACTGTGTGTGGTGTTCGCATGTTCTCCCTGTGACTGCATGGGAGTCTGTCAGGAGTTCTTGTTTCCTCCCACAGTCCAAAGATGTCTAGTTTAGATGGATTGGCTATATACAGCTGCATGGTGGCTCAGTGGTTAGCACTGTTGCCTCACAGCACTAGGGTCCCAGGTTTGATTTTTGGTCACGGGTGACTGTCTGTGTGGAGTTTGCACATTCTCCTCATGTCTGAGTGGATTTTCTCGGGGTTCTCCGGTTTCCTCCCACAGTCCAAAGATGTGCAGTTCAGGTGAATTCTCTTCGGAGGGTCGGTGTGGACTAGTTGGGCTGAAGGGCCTGTTTCCACACTGTTTGGAATCTAATCTAATCATAAATTGCCCCGTTGTGTCCAGGGATGTGCTGGTTGGCTCAATTAGTTACGGAAAATGCAGTTAGGGTGATGGGGTGGGATGCTCTTTAGAGGATCAGTGCAGGCTTGATGGGTCAAATGGCCTCTTTCTGCACTGTAGGGATTTTATGATGAGATGAATTATCTTGGTATGGGATGGGGAACAGTTTATTCTCACCTAGGGTACCCATGGGGATGGCCTCAACCAGGACCTTGGGTTCATGTCACACTACAGGTGACCCCACTGCATTACACACACACACACACACACACACACACACACTCTCTCATACACAAGATCTCTCTTATATGCTCACACATACACTTCCACACATAACCTCTCGCACACTTATACCCCTTTACACTCGCATACACACTCTCAGACATTCAAACCCCACCCTGCACACATATATAAGTTTGTGGGGTGAATTTGTACTTGCAGCATTACATTCTATTTTGTCCAAAAACTGCTTAAATCCATGCAAAATTCTGTAAATCCCTTTTTTTAAGATTAGAATTAGTCTGAACATTGAGGCACAGACAGCCTCACATAGGGCACCTCATACTTTCAATGTATTATCTGGGCCAACATGGCACCTATTGTTAAAGTTCACTTGAGAATGTAACTTGAAGAAATTCTGGGATTTATGTATGAAAGAAATGAAACCAACGTGGCCATTCTAAAAGATGACAGACTCAACAAACAATCCAGGTCTTTTTCAATATATAATTTCAGTTACATCACATTGTAAACTTTTGCTATAAATTCTACATCTACGATCTTATACTCCACAACCATCTGATGAAGGAGGAGTGCTCTGAAAGCTGGTGCTTCTAAATAAACCTGTTGGACTGTAACCTGGTGTTGTGTGATTTTTAACTTTGTCCATCCAAATCTAACACTGACACCTCCAAATCATTATTTTTATATGTTTATTTGAGGAGATATAATGACAGAAAGTCAAATTTTTATTGAAAAAGTAAGTTTTAAGGACAATCTTAAAAGAGCACAGAGAAGTGGAGTATTGGAAAGGATTAGGGGTGGCATTCTAATGCTTCACACTTCAGGCAAATGACAACCCTAATGATGGAACAAGCAATGAGCATGAGGCAGTTGAATGACATGAATATACAAGTTGTTTCTGTTAACTGACAATATAACTATACATTCCATGACTTCCATTCATACAGAAAGCTATGTAAGTACAGAGAGAAGTGACAAAAGCTCAAAAGTATGACACCAACCTTTTAAAGCAATGTTGGTGGGCAAGTTTCAACAACCACAAATATTTCTTGTTTGTGGGAACTAGAGAATGTAAGCGTAGAGCCAATCACACAACATAATAAAGGTTCCAGACTTAACTTTTCAAAACTATTTATCACATTTTCTTTAAAAGAAACAGGGGACAGAATCTTATAGAAGTCTGAGAGAGATTTGTGACAGAATCAGACAAGAAGTCTAGCAAGGCCCAACTCGATGTTGGAAGCAATTCATATCATCCTTTATGCTTTTGACAAGTGCCATGTAAGTTTCTCACCAGTTAACACTAAGTTGCCAATTAAGGGGGAATATTGCTTATTAAATAGCCCAATCTACCTCATTAATATTCAGCTTTCTATCTTATTAAACTCGGCAAACAAACCTATAGAAACCAATATAGAAACCTATTATGGCAAATTCAATACACCAATTGCTTTTGAGGACCTCCATGTCGTATATGACTAAACTGCAGTCTTGCCTCGTCTAGCTATGCTATACCGGTTAGTGCAATGGTGCTTCTGTCAGAGCCAAAGGCTCTCAATACTGACTTATTGACATGCTGTTTCGACCAGATGCATAAACATATATGATTTGGAGATGCCGGTGTTGGACTGGGGTGTACAAAGTTTAAAAAAAAACACACAACACCAGGTTATAGTCCAACAGGTTTAATTGGAAGCACACTAGCTTTTGGGGTGACGCTCCTTCATCAGGTGATGAAGGAGCATCACTCTGAAAGCTAGTGTGCTTCCAATTAAACTGTTGGATTATAACCTGGTGTTGTGTGAATTTTAACTCCATAAACATATAGCTTGTCATGCTGGTCAAATGATCTGTCTTGGGAGGGCACATTTTGCTGTATGGCACATCAAAACATCAATTTAATAGCTATTGTATGTGTCAACTCCCTGTACAGCAAACACACTAAACTTTTGTTCAATTAAATATCAAATTTGGGAACTGGGTGGGGACTGGTCCTCAGCCAAGTCAAAGTGGAGCATCTGTCAGTCGGGGGGCCTTGGTACCACCACTCAGGGGCACAGTCTATACAAAATCCAAGGGCTCAGCCACAAGTCGTCAGGGAATACATTTTGACAACAGTCTGACGAGTAGCAAAAGGTAGTCCTGTAGGATCACACAAGCTGTCAGAGAAATCATGTATCACGCTTTAGGGAGCTCCCAATACAGTGAACAGATCTACTTGTTGAACTCAGTCTGAGGTACAGTGCAAAAACAGTTCTAGGAGTCCATGCACTGATCATTGAGAGATGCCTCTGGGTGCAGCGGAAGAATCATCATCAAAAGAGGTGTGCATGCTTGGGGAGGGAGAGAAGGATGTGTGGGGTTGGAGACAAGGAAGGTTTAGGTGGAAACTCAATGTGTATGGCAATAGACAAAACAGCTCCAGAGACTACGGTAGGCTGTGAGAAGGAAGGTATTGACAGTGCAGCCTTACAGGAGTTACGTAGAGGAGCAAGATGAGTATGATAAAAGTGTAATGTTACATTCAAGGGTCAGGGAAGACAGTTAGAGATAAAGTTTAACGTGGTAATGTCAGAATTTACATAACACCTGGTTATAGTCCAATAGATTTATTTGAAATTACAAGCTTTCAGAGCACTCGGAAAACTTATGATTTCAAATAAACTTTAGATTAGATTAGATTAGATTCCCTACAGTGTGGAAACAGGCCATTCAGCCCAACACGTCCACACCAACCCTCCAAAGAGTAACCCACCCAGACCCATTCCCCACATTTACCCCTGAATAACAATTAGTATTGGGCAATTTAGTATGGCCAATTCATCTGACCTACACATCTTTGGATTGTAGGAGGAAACTGGAGCACCTGGAAGAAAGACATGCAGATGTAGGGAGACCGTGCAAACTCCATACAGACAGTCACCTGAGGTTGGAATCGAACCCGGGCCCCTGGCGCTGTGAGGCAATAGTACTAACCACTGAGCCACTGTGTCACCCCTTTATTTGATAATAACCTGGTGTTGTGTGACTTCTGACCATGTCCACCCCAATCCAACACTGGCAACTCCACATCATGTGATAGATCTCCTTATGGGGAGTTTGGGCGGAAATGGACTGTCAGCATACAGCAATGAAGCTCTGACGGTATATGTGGCAAGCAGGTAAGGTCCGGCATTGATGGTGTCCATAACGATCTTTCCTTCCTACCATCACTTACCATTTTCTGGATGTAACATACAACTGGAAAATGGCTGGGACAACAGTCTAGGTGGGTTGAGTCTTTATCACTTTGATAGGAATGGGATCCATGTTTTTTGGGTAATGTAGGGGCAAATACAAGAAGTATACTTTTGTAAACACAAAGTACATTTCATGTGCAATCATTTCTTCACTTATTTGTATGAATGCCGAGTGAATCTGCTCAAGGTTCAAATACTTGTTCAAGAAGAATTGCACCATACCATTTGTGCTTGCAAGTGTAAGGTCTACATTTCAGAAATGCAAATTCTGCCAGCCATGACTTGAAAAGGCCAATGCTGGTCAAAGGCATCCCAACAATTGTGAACATGTGATGTAAATATGACTAAACTTTGGGCAGCTTCTCTCTGGGGTCTGAGTGATGTGCACTACAGTATAAAATGTAATGGAAAATGGAAAATCACAATGTGTCTGCCGTTTGGGACATAATCCATGGGATGTGGTTTAGTATCAAGGTAGAAGTCAGCAGGCCTTTGTTATCTTTGAAGTTACAAGAAAACACACAGTCAAGTTTGTTTTGACTTGCCTTTGGCTCCTTTGAATGGTTTTGTTTAAAACTCACTTTGCATCTTTACATAAGACATGCTATAGATTTCTCTCTCTCTCTCGCTCGCTTTCTCCAGACAACCATTTACATCCACAGTCTTTCTTGGCTGTATCAGCATTCTTCTAAAAAAAAGTTGGAATTTGAGTTAAAAGTGTCTGTAATACTTTGGTGTTCTGAACCATGGTAATGATGCACATGGTGGCATAGTGGTTAGCACCGCTGCTTCACAGTGGCAGACACCCGGGTTCAATTCCTGGCTCAGGCAACTGACTGTGTGGAGTTTACACATTCTCCCCATGTCTGCGAGGGTTTCCTCCGGTTTCCTCCCACAATCCAAAAAAAAGTGCATGTTAGGTGAATTGGCTATGCTAAATTGCCATAGTGTTATGTGAAGGGGTAAATGTAGGGGAATGGGTCTGGGTGGGTTACTCTTCGGCGGGTCGGTGTGGACTTGTTGGGCCGAAGGGCCTGTTTCCACACTAAGTAATCTAATCTAAGAAGTAAGTAAAACAATTGACCAATTATTGTACATGTTTGAAGGACCTTTACTATAGTCATGGAGAGGGATAGGAGCAGATGCTGTGGGAAAGTATTTAACTGGGGGAGTGAGAATTACAATGTATTAGGGAGTGAGAATTACAATGTATTAGGGAGGAACTGTGGAGCATAATTGGGAATAGATATTCTCTGGGAAATGCAGGACAGAAATGTGGAGGTTGTTTAGGGAGCACTTGCTCCAAATGTTGAATAGGTTTGTCCCACTGAGGCAAGAAAGGGTTGGTAGGATGAAGGAACCTTGGATGACAAGGGATATGGAACACTTAATCAAGAGGAAGAAGGAAGCTTACATAAGGTTAAGGAAGCAAGGATCAGTCAGGGCTGTAGAGGGTTACAAGGTAGCCAGGAAGGAACTAAAGAATGGACTTAGGAGAGCTAAAAGGGGGGCATGGAAAAGGCTTTGGCAGGTAGGAGTAAGGAAAGCCCCAAGGCATTCTATATTGATGTGAGGAACAAGATGACGACCAGAGTGAGGGTAGAGCTGATCAGGGATACGGGAGGGAACTTACGTCTCGAGTCAGAGAAGATAGGGGAGGTCCTTAATAAATACTTTGCTTCAGTTTTCACTCGTGAGAGAGGCCTAGTCATTTGCGAGGACAGCATGAAACAGGCTGATATGCTCAAACAGGTTGATGTTAAGAAGGATGTGCTGGAAATTTTGAAAAACACATGAGAATAGATGAATCCCCGGGCCAGATGGGATATACCCAAGGAAGCAAGAGAAGAGATTGCTGCACCTTGAAGTAGTACCAGATATTTGGAGTATGTCAGGTGTTATTCCCTTGTTCAAGAAAGGGAATAGGGATAACAGTGGGAATTAGAGAGCAGCCTGTCTTACATCGGTGATGGGTAAGTTATTGGAGAGGATTCTGAGATACAGGATTTATGATTATTTGGAAAAACATAGCTTGATTAGAGATAGTCAGCATAGCTTTGTGAGGGGCAGGTCTTGCCTCATAAGCCTTATTGAAGTCTTTGAGGATGTGACAAAAGATGAAGATGGAACAATGGATGTGGTGCATTTGAATTTTAGTAAGGCATTTTTGATAGGGTTCCCCATGCTCGGCTCATTCAGAAAATAAGGAGATATGAGATCCAGAGAAATTTTGCTATCTGGATACAGAATTGGCTGACCCATAGAAGACAGAGCATTGTAATAGATGAAAAGTATTTAGCCAGGAGCTCAGTGGCCAGTGGTGGTCTGCAGGGATTTGTTCTGGAACCTCTGCTCTTTGTGACTTTTATAAATGACTTGGATGGGGAAGTGGAAGAGTGGGTGAGTAAGTTTGCCAATGACTCGAAGGTTGGTGGAGTTGTGCTTAGTGTGGAGGGCTGTTGCAGGCTCCAACAAGACATTGTAGGCTGTTGTAGGTTGCAATGGGACATTGACAGGATGCAGAGCTGGACTGAGAAATGGCAGATGGAGATCAACATGGAAAAGTTTATTCATTTTAGAAGGACAAATTTGAATGCATATTATAGAGTTAAAGTCAGGATTCTTGGCAGTGTAGAGGAACAGAGAGATCTTGGGATCGATCCACATACATAGATCGTGTAAAGTTGCTACCCAAAGCGACAGGTTTAGGTAGAGGATCTGGATCAGTGCAGGTGTGGATGGTTAAATGGCCAGTTCCAGTGCTGTAATTTTCTTTGTTCTTTGTTCCAAGTTGACAGGATTGTTAATAAGGCATATGGCGTGTTGGCTTTCATCAGCAGGGGGATTGAGTTTCAGAGCTGAGAGGTTATGCTACAGTTCTACAATGCCCTGGTTAGATCATACTTGGAATATTGTGTTCAGTTCTGGTCACCTCATTATGGGAAGGATGTGGAAGCTTTAGAGAGGGTGCAGAGGAGATTTACTGGGATACTGCCTGGAGTGGAGAGAATATCTAATGTAGAAAGGTTAAGGGAGCTCGGGCTTTTTTCGTTGGAGTGAAAAAGGATGAAAGGTGACTTGATAGAGATGTACAAAATGATGAGGGCATAGATAGAGTGGATAGCCAGAGGCCTTTACCCAGGGCGGAAATGGCTATCATAAGGTGACATACTTTTAAGGTGATAGGGGAAAAGTTTAGGGGAGATGCAAGAGGTAGGTTCTTTACAGGGAGTATGGAATGCACTGTTAGCAGTGTTAGGAGACACAGATACATTAGGAACATTTAAGCACCTTTTGGATAGGTACATGCATGATAGTAAAATGAAGGGTATGTAGGTTAGTTTGATCTTAAATTAGGATAAAAGGTTGGCACAACATTGAGGACTGAAGGGCCTGTACTGATCTGTACTGTGCTATGTTCTATGTGCTATGTTCTTTGAAACAGCAACCAAATGTGACTTGTTGAACATGTTGAATGGGAAATCAAAACATAAATAATCAAAAGATGCCTCTCTCTAAATCAACAATGCTAACTAAGGCACAGAAGAACAACAGAAAGTTGTCAGAGCTTTTGGAGTTAGTATGATCACTATCGCTTCCAGAGTTCAGAGCTACTGAAGTTGAGGCTGCAAACTAAAACTTCCAAATCCAAGTTCCTGTGACTATTCCTCACTCATGTGCCAGGAAACCACTTGCAAAGCAAAAGCAATCTCACTGCGCTGCAACTTATCCAAATAATGTTTTCACTGTGGCAGTGCTTAATCACAATGGACAAATATCCTGCTACTGGTAAATATTGCAAACTCTAAATGAAATCACTTTGCTTGTATTTAAAGCTCATCAGCAAAAGTAACTGTTAAGGCTAAAGCTAACAAAAGGTGCAATGTATAAGCAACATGCATATCACAGAATAAGAGACCATGTAACCAACGTACAAGCAGATGACACTGAATACATCTTTGTGCTCTCTTTCAAACTCATCACCTAGCTAAACGTGACAGTGACGATTGGCTTCTTGGAACAGATGCTGTCATAGAGCACACAAGAATATTTGTTAATGCCATGAGAGAAAAGATATAACATACTTATGTGATTATTTTATAAAATTATTTTCAGTTGCTGATTAAATCTTTCATCTTATTGTATATGGTACTTATTCTCCCCTTGTATCCTTTCCCACATACATCCATGATTTCTTGGATGCTATATATCAGTTTCAGAATTTCCAGTTTCTGCCTCCTCTTTAACAAAGACATGAATCCCTTTACACATTCATCCCCCATCAGGATGGCTTCAGGGCTCTCCACTTCTTCTTTGAAAAAAAGACCTGAACTGTCCCCAATCGACCACTAACCTCCTCCATGTGTCCGAGTTCGTCTTCTCCCTGAAGAACTTCTCTTTTACTTCCTCTCACTTCCCTCAGATCAAAAGGTGTGCCATTGGTCCCCACTTACTCCCACATGTCTCTTTGGGAGGTAGATGAAACATTCTTTATTCCATTCCTACTCCAGCCCCCACCCAGAACACTTTCTACATTATATCGATGACACTGGTGTTGCTTCCCTCTCCTTCCTTTCTGGAATTAGAAATGTTTATCTATTTTGCTTCTAACATCCACCCTGCTCTCATCTTCTCCTAGTCCATCTCTGACTCCTCCCTTCCTTTCCTCAACATCTCTGTTTCCAATTTTGGGGATAGACTGGACACCAATATCTGCCATAACCTTACTGACTCCCGCTATAACTTTGATGACATATCCTCACAGCTTGTTTCCTCACCTTGCAGTAAAGATTCTATTCCATTTTCCCAATTCCTCTGTCTCCATCGCATCTGTTCTGATGATGCCAACTTCGACAAGAGATCATCCGAAATGTCCACCTTCCTCAACCGAGGATTCTCCAGCACAATGGTTGACAAAGCCCTCAGCTGGGTCCGACCCATCTCTCGCACTTCAGCCCTCACCCCTCTTCCCTACCACAACAGCGATAAGGTCCCCCTTGTCCTCACCAACCATCCCATTAGCATCAAGAAGTGTGGTGCTGGAAAAGCACAGATGGTCAAGCAGCATCTGAGGAGTAGGAGAGTTGACGTTTCGAGCATAAGCTCTTCATCAGCTCTTCATGCCACCAGCATCCACATCCATAGGATCATTGGCCATGTGTTATGGAGCAGGCCAAACCCCTTTCAAATATATCAAGGAGATAGCCGAGAACCTAACTTTTATCTTATTTAAAAGGTACACATAAGGTATTGTGTTCCACATATAGTTTGATTGGTTACTCTACTCAGCTTAAAGCAAACAACACTTCATTCTTACCCATAAAATACAAAAGAAATAAGAATTTGTATAACTTTAACTCTATTGGAAAACTCAAACTGTTCCAATGTAGGAACATCCTGTAAACACACGGTTAAGTAAAGGCAAATTCAGTAAAATAGGTGGTCTCACAGGTGATGTGTCTCTAGTTCTGGAGGAAAGAACATCAAGAGAAACTCTGGTAAAGAGAGAGCATTCCAGCTTTTGTAGTGATTGGGAGAGAAATGTAACACCTTCCAAAGCCAACTTCAGAAAATACAAACAACTATTGAAAACTAAACTAAAACCCTGGTTCTGTGGGAGTACAGTAAACTGATTCCAAACATTCATGCTGCTTCTATTGCTCCAATTTTATATTTAAAAAATCCCAGACCTCACAAGCTGTTTACTTTATTGTTTTGGAGGAGACGCTCAGTACCTATGGTTCAACACCTCTCTTCAAAAATAAACAGGATAAAATACACCTCTTAAAGCCATAGTATTGTCACACATCATTTCGGCCACCTCCAGCAGGATGCCACCACGAGATATATATTATATATACCCTTTCCTTCCCCTGCCAGCTTTTTACAGGGACTGCAACTGAAGAAGGTATGACACCTGTCTGTTTACTTCCTTGGTCGTCATTATCCAAGGTCCGAACATACCTTCCAGGCGAAGCAGCGCTTCACCTGTATATCATTCAACCTAGTCTACTTATTCACTGCACACAATGTGGTGTCCTCTATATCGGGGAACTGAAGCACAGGCTGGGTGGCCGCTTCGCGGAACACCTATATTCTATCTGCAGAAATGATCCTGAGCTTCCAGTTGCCTGCCACTTCAACAGTTTGTTGGCTAACATTTCTGTCTCACGCTTGCTGCATTCCTCCAGCGAAGCTCAGCGCAAGCTGGAGAAGCAAGATCTCATTTTCTGCTTGGAAACTCTACAGTCTTCTGGACTCAATATCGAGTTTAACAATTTTAGGGTTTAGCACCTTCTCCCAAGCCTTGTCATCACATAGGCTGCTATCACACACAACCTATTGTCAGCTACTAGTAGTCCCCATTTGCAGCTATTCATTCTCCTAGGCAACTGTTTTTCTCTCTCTTTGGACTCTATCTCCACCTATTGTTTACTCCTTCCCCCTCCCTCCACCCCATCTTCAGTATTAATACCAACCTTTTCCTCGTTACCCATAGTTCTGAAGATTGGTCACTGGACCCGAACATTAACTCTGCTTTCTCTGCACAGATGTTATCAGACCTGCTGAGATTTTCCAGCAATTTCCATTTTTGTTTGTGACAGAAGTGTTAATACTAAGACATAGATATGTACAGTGTGAAAACAGACCTTTAATCCAACTCGTCCATGCCGACCAGATATGCTAAATAAATGTAGTTCCATTTGCCAGCAGTTGGCTTATATCCCTCTAAACCTGTCCTATTCTTTTATACATTCAGGTGTTTTTTAAATGTTGTAGTTGTACCAGCCTTCACCATTTCCTCTGGCAGCTCAAACCGTACACACACCAACCTTTGTGTGAAAAGGTTGCCCCTTGGTCCCTTTTACATCTTGCCCTTCTCACCATAAACTTATGCCCTCGAATTCTAGACTCCCCCATCTCAGGAAAAAGACCCCATCTGATTACCCTATCAAACCCCTCATGATTTTAGAAATCTCTAAGTGGTCTTCCCTCAACCTCTGACACACTGGGAAAAACAGCCCCAGTCTACTGAACCTCCCTCTATAGCTCAAACCCTCCAACTCTGGCAATATCCTCGTGAATCTTTTCTGAACCCTTTCAAAGTTTCACAACATCCTTCTGTTAGGAGTGAGACCATAATTGCACGCAATATTCCAAAATTGGCCTTACAATGTCCTGTAAAGTCGCAACATGACTTCCCAACTCCTATACTTAACACTTTGACCAATAAAGGAAAGCATATCAAATGCTTTCTTCACTACCTATCTACCTGTGACTCCACTTTCAAGAAACTATAAACCTGCACACCAAGGTCTCTTTGTTCAGCAACACTCCCTAGGACCTTACTATTATGGAAATAAGTCCTGCTCTGATTTGCTTTCCTAAAATGCAGACCTCACATTTATCTAAATTAAACTTTTTCCGCCACTCCTCAGCCCATTGACCCATCAGATCAAGATCCCATTGTAGTCTGAGGAAACCTTCTTCACTGTCCACTACACTTCCAACTTTGGTGTCAATTGCAAATTTACTAACTGTACCTCATATGTTCACATTTAAGTCATTTATATAAATGACGAAAAGCAATGGACCCAGCATCAATCATTTGTTAAGTTAGTACAAGAGCTAGAAAATAAGTAAAATGCTTAATTTTATTGTTTACAGTTTGGAGACAAACCATTGAAACATTATTTTTCACACCTATTAAAAAGGAGAAGGATGAATATTAAAATAATCATGTATTATTCACTAGTGGCTACCATATACAAATATACCAGCAGAGGGAGCTTGCCACTAAAAGAGAAAGTTAAAAATCACACAACGCCAGGTTATAGTCCAACAGAGTTTATTTGGAAGCACTAGCTTTCGAAACACTGATCTATCATCAGGTGGTTTTCAGGAGCTGCGCTCTGAAAGCTAGTGCTTCCAAATAAACATGTTGGACGAAAACCTGGTGTTGTGTGATTTTTAACTTTGCCCACCCCAGTCCAACACTGGCACTTCCACATCATGACTAAGAGAGAAGAAATAATTTAAATTCTTTAAAGCTCTCTAGTACAATGTATAACTATGCCAGTGCTGACGGGCCCATGGGGCAAAAGTGAGGACTACAGATGCTGGAGATTAGAATCGAGAATGTGATGCTGACAAAGCACAGCAGGTCAGACAGCATCAGAGGAGCAGGAAAATCAACATTTCGGGCAAAAGCCCTTCATCTTGATCACGCTTATACTCAAGCCCCATTATACCACAAACTGTCACAAGTATGTAAATACCCGATTTAAATTGACAAGTTGATTAATTTGTCTTACTGATTGCTATTCAGGACAAAAGCAATTCACAACAGGTTTAACAGGATAATAACTTTATTTATAGTAAATACATGACGTAAAATCTTATAAGAATCTAAACAACTTGGGTTATGGTGAGGATTTTGACAGGATCAGGCAACAAGTGTAGTGAAGTCTGTCTCAACATCAAGATTATCTCACTCAATTTTTATGCTTTTCACAAGTATCAGGGTGAGATTCAAGCTAGGCAGTGGCACACTGCCAATTAAGGAGGACTATTCCTTGTTAAATGCCTTGTTAATGGTACAAATCGTTATATTAATATTCAGCCTCCCATCTTAACAAACTCGTAAAATATACTAGACATCAGGAAAATTGACAAGGAAACAACAGTGAGGACATAGCAGATTCACTGCATCTCTTGCTCCAAACAACCTCTGGAAATCTGGCAGCAGGATCTCAGGCATGCTCCATGGCTACACACACCCTGCATGCACCAACACTGGCATCTGACATGTGCCAACCTCAAAGAATCCTAATGGCATGATCCAATTAATGTGAAGGTCCCTTCTGCACTTCAATGTTGTATTGCAGCTATCATTGTAGTTCTTCTGTAAAGACACTGTGCACTCAAGAACACAATCAAGACTACACCTCCTCCTACCCTGCCTCCTGTAAAGATGTCATCCCATATTCCCAATTCCTCTGACCTTGGCCACATCTGCTTCCAAGAGGACCAATTCCACCATGGAACATCCCAGATGTCTTCCTTCTTCAAAGACTACAATTTTCCTTCCCATACGGTTGATGATTCCTCCACTTCTTGCACCTCCGCCCTTAACTCCCACCTCTCCAATTGCAACAAGGACAGAATCTCCATGGACCTCACTTTCCACCCCATCACCCTCCGGATGCATCGCATCATCCTCTGCCATTTCCACTACCTACAGACAGACCCCACTACCAGAGATTTATTTCTCTCCCACTCCATCCACTTTCTGTAAAGACCATTTCCTCCACAACTCCCTTGTTAGGTCCACGCCCTCCACCAACCCACCATCCCCTTCTGGCACCTTCCCCTGCCACTGCAAGAAGTGCAAAACTTGTGCCCACACCTCCCTCTGTACCTTTTTCCAAGGCTCCAAAGGATCCTTCCACATCCAACAGAAATTTCCCTGTGCTTCCAGACATGTCATCTACTATGTCCATTATACCTGACATAGTCTCCACTACACGGGGGAGACAGGACACCAACTTGCAGATTGTTTCAGAAAACAACTCTGAGGCACCTGCACTAAGCAACCCCATCATCCTGTGGCTGAACACTTGGACTCCCCCTCCCACTCCACCAAGGATATGCAGGTCCTGGGCCTCCTCCATTGCCAAACGCTAACCACCCAATGCCTAAAGGAAGAATGCCTTGGGACCCTCCAACCACAAGGAAACAATGTGGATGTCACCAGTTTCCCCATTTCCCCTCCCCCCACCTTATCCCAGTCCCAACTTCCAACTTGGCATCACCCTCTTGAACAGTCCTACCTGTACATCACCTTTCCCATCAATCTGCTCCACCCTCCCCTCCGACCTAAAACCTTCAACCCCTCCACCTATTGCATTCTCAGCTACCTTCCCCTCCAGCCACACACACCACCACTCCCCCGCCCCCCGCATGTTTGCTTTCATTAGCTGGAGCACTGAATGGAAAAGTCACATTGCAACTGTATAAGACTTTAGTTAGATCACATTTGGTGTATGGTATGTAGTTCTAGTCCCCGTACTAAGAATATGGAGGCCTTTGAGTGGGTGCAAAAGGGCCTTCCGAGGATGTTGCCTGGTTTGGAATGTTTTACCTGTAAGGCGAAGTTGGACAAACTTCAAGTGTTTTCACTCGAGTGCCAGAGAATGAAGGGTAACCTGCTAGAAGTATATGAAATTATGAGAGGCATGGATAAGGCAGATAGTCAGAGTCTTTTTCCTCGTTTGGGAATATTAAATACTAAGATGAGGGGGGAAAAGTTTAAGATGAGGGGGGAAAAGTTTAATGTGAGAGCAAAGCATTTTGTTTAGCGGGTGATGGATGCCTGGAATGCTCTACCAAGTGGTGGAAGCAGACTCGGCAAGGTGACGGTGATTCTGTAGAACTGTTGTAGACAGCTCTGCTCAACAGTCAGGGCATACTAGTATTTTTTGCCATCCCTGGCCAACTTACATAGTGAAATTATTAGTTTGAAACCTTACAGAACATATATTTGTTAATATTTGGGAGTGGGAAGGATGCCAAAGGGAAAAGGACACTCACTTGCAGCACCTACCATACCAGAGATTGCAGCAGCAGCCTCTCCTGAACCTGACAGACTCACAGGAATCAGTTAATGTTTGTTCTCTTTTTTATCTTTCACATGTTTTCCCTTTTTTAAAAATTCCTTTCTTTCTTCCTAATAATTTCCTTTTTGGAGTCACAAGTAGGGGTGACATGAAGCCAGGGATGGGTAGAGTGTTCATCCTGACTTTATCTTTTTTCTGTTGATTTAAGGATCATCTCCTTGTTTTTTTCTCTGGCCCAAGGCTGGGGCACAGTCCGGGTTTGAAGGAGCTGCGAAGGAGGCAATGGATAGGGTGAGTGCCCCCTAAGGGCAGGAGGAAGAGTCTTCCATTCAAGGTTTTATAGTTGACTTTCATTGTAGTTTTTTTAGTAATAGCTGTTTATAGTTATGATACAGTAGTTTTTGTATATATACTTTTTCAATTTTGAGTCTTTATTTACTTATGCACAGCACTTTGTAAGCAGGGTTCTCCCTCTGAGGGGTGTCTGAAAGGGGATATGGCGAAGTGTTTTATTAAAAGGTGCACCTGGAACACTAAGAGAAATCATTCGTCTGTTAAAAGGAAAAAAGTGCTTTTTAACCTTAAGAGGGAAAAGGTTGATATCGCTTTGTTGCAAGAAACCAATCATGATGATGGGGAACACCTGAAATTACAATGGGGGGTTATGACCGGTTATTCTTTTCATCCTTTACTACTGAAAGTAGGGGAGTAACGATACTTATCCAGAAAAATCTTCTGTTCTCATTATTAGAGTGATAGAAGATGAGTAGAGACGGTTTGTGATACTTAAAGCCCTGATATATGGGGAGGAATATGGCACCTTATACATCTACTGTCCTCCGGCGCATCCCCTTAAATTTTTGATTAGTGCCATCTCTAAGTTGAGTGCTTTTGGAACATGACACATTATTATGGGGGGGGATTTTAATTGTCTTTTGGATCAGACAGTGGACAGAATGCCTTGTGGGCCCCCAACTATTTATTTGCAGGCAAACAGGTGATTGACGTATGCGAGGAGTTGGGACTGGTGGATATTTGGAGATGCCTTCATCCTACCGGGACTTCACCTTTCTTTTCGAACCCACATAAATGTCACACGAGGATTGACCTCTTTCTGGCTCCTCAGTCCTTCTGGATTCGATTATGGGTTGCAAAATTGGGAATATGGCTATCTCTCATTATGCGGCAGTATATTTGGAAGTGAAGGCCAAGAGTGAAAGGCTAGGTTTGCGGCACTGGTGTTTCAACCATTTTCTCCATAAGGATTCCAAATTTGTGGAATACATTTTGAAGGAGTTTCAGGAATTCTTGACTTTCGACTCAGGCATGGCTAGTAATCGGTCAATGCTGTGGGAGACTGTTAAGGCCTTTGCTAGGGGATTAGCTATTTCCTATTCGGCTAGCCGGAAATGACAGGAGGAGGAACAGCAGCGTCTACTTGAGACGCGGCCTTCGGTAACTAAGCTACAGCAGATCACAGCCATTCGGGAGGCCTTGAGTTCAATACTGACACAAAACGCAAAGAAAGAACTTTACGAAGGCTGTTCGAATATGGGGATAGGCCAGGGAAGTATTTAGCGTACCTGACTAGGAAAAAGTATGCTCTCCAATCCATTCCTGCAATCAGAGACAGCGTGGGTTCCTTATATACGATGCTAAAAAGATGAATGATGCTTTTTGGAGCTTTTACTCTGAATTGTATTGGTCTGAAGGTTGTGAAGGCTAAAATGGAGACTTTAAGAACCCGGACCTCCCAGGGGTAACCTTGGAACAGGCCTTTCTCCTTAATGCCCCCTTGAGAGTTCTGGAAATACAGGAGGCAGCTGGGTAACTTCTAAGTGGGAAAGTGCCTGGCCCTGATGGTCTTTTGGGTGAGTTTTATGAGGAGTTTATAGGGATTCTGTCAGGGCCGATGTTGGAGATGTGTAATCACTCCTATGTGTATGAATGCCTACCACCATCTTTGAGAGAAGCTAATATTTCCTTAGGAAAGGCAAGGTTCCTGATGATTATGCCTCATACAGGCCCATCTCTCTAGTAAATTCAGATTTCCAGATTCTGTCCAAATCCTGACATTAAGGGTGTTGCCCCATATTATTAAAGAGGACCAGACAGGCTTTAAGGGGCTGTAGGTCCTCTAATAATATTATAAGGTTGCTAAATATGGTCCAAGTTTGTTAGCAACAATAGATTCAGGGGTTGGTGATTTCATTAGATGCAGAGAAAACATTTGACTGGGTGGAATGGCCACATCTTTTTTATGTCTTAGAACAGTTTGGGTTGGGTGCAGTCCTTGCTAGGTAGGTGGAGGTTTTATATCGCCACCCTCTGACCGCAGTCATCGCCAACAGGGTGAAGTCTGGGAATTTAACGATTGGCAGGGGTAGTCGGCAAGACTGCCCCCTCTCACCATTGTTGTTTATGTTGGTGATAGAGCTGCTGGCAGAGGCCATTTGTCAGAATATCCACATAACCGCTCCAGAAGTGGGATCGAGGGCACACAAGATTACGCCGTCTGCAGATGATGTCCTTCTGTTTTTAATCAAACCCAATGACCTCCGTACCCCATTTGATACAATGTATCAATTGATTTGGGGCTATTTCTGGATATAAGATTAACTTTGCAAAAATCAGAGGCTATGCCTTTGGGGAACCTTAAGGATGTGCCAGAAGTTGAAGGTGGCGCTAAGTTCCCTTTTAAGTGGTCACAGGGCACGGTTCCAATACCTAGGCATTTTTATTACCCCCAAGTTTGATCTATTTCAGACTAACTTTGCTCACTTGCTTGATAATATTAGGCGAGATCTCCAGAGATGGGAGGCTCTTCCAATTTCATGACTTGGCTGAATATCTCTCATTACGATGAATGTTCTTCCTCGTTTGCTTTATCCCACGTGTATGCTCCCTATAATGTTTCCCAGGTCAACGCTGCGGAAGCTTATGGGGTGGTTTGGTTCCTTTGTCTGGCATCGTGGCAGCCCCTCATCAAACTTACTAAATTGCAGTTGCCTCAAGGAGGAGGAGGAGGAGGAGGAGGAGGAGTTGATTTCCCAGACATCAGAAGTTGTTGGTTCCCTGCTGTTCTTTGTCTGCGATTGGGGAAGGTAATAATCCAAACTCAACATGGCTGGATATTGAGGCCTCCCAAGCAAAGTGCCCTCTTATTAAACTGTTGCTCATGAATAAGGTGTGGACAGTTATGGACCACTGCTGGAACCCCATTGTCATTAGTACAGTCAGGGCGTGGAGGGCGATTCATCAGAGTGAGGGTTGTTTACCCAAGACTTCACCACTTACATCTATGGTTGGCATGCCAGGGTTCCAACCAGGGATGATGGACTCAGAGTTCAAACTATGGGCAGCGAGAGGAGTTTCTCGTTTGGGAGACTTGGTTGAAGGGGAGGTTATGATGTCTTTTGAGTAACTGGACCACAAATACGGGTTACCCAGCAGAGTTTTTTTTCAGGTTAGGGATTTCATCCAGAAGACTGTTTCTCACCAAGCCCTATAAGCCCGATACAAAGAGGTTGTCACTATGGTCCACAAGCACCCTTTCGGTTAGTTTCTTCTATCGCCTGCTGGGTGGCAGGGCCTGGCAGGATATTAACTGGTTAAGAGAGGTTGGGAACAAGAGCTAGAAGTGGAGATCTCTTCTGAAACACTGAAGAACATTCGAAAAGATCTCAGTCTGTAATAGGACAGGCACTACGCAGTTAAAAGTTCTGTACAAGGCTCATCTGGCACCAGACCATCTGGTGAAATTTTAAAAAGGGGCATCTTCAGTGTGCTCCAAATGTAAAATCAGTGTAGGTACTCTTAACCATTGCTTCTGGACATGCCACAGGCCTCCATGTTTATTGGAGCGCTGTGGTGGGAGAGATAGGGAGGGCATTGAGGACTGAAGTCAAAGTAGACCTGATATCTCTCCTCTTAGGTTGACCAAATTTACCATATTTAGACGGGCATGGAAAGAAACTATTTAATATTCTTGCATACTGTGCATGGAAGAATAATCTGATGAATTGGGTGTCTGAGAACCCACCAGGCTTGCTGGGATGGCAGAAATTAATTATGGAGAACATTCCCTTGGACTTTTTTTGCAAACATAGTGCACCACACGACAAACCATTTTTAAGATATGATAGCCCAACTTGAATTATTTGGATATAGATTTGTCAGTTATCTTAACGAGAGTGTTTGTTTAACCAAGATGGTTAGATTTGTCAAGCCTTGGGCCTTGCGGGGGTGGGGGAAGAAAGGGGTCTCCTGAGTTAATACAAGTATACATACAATGCTCCCATTCCTTTGTTTGGAAACTTTGCGCTGAGCATAGCTGTTCTGTATTTTGTGGGGTTTTTTGGTTTTTTTGCTTGTTTTTGGTGTTGCTTTGCACAGCGTTAGGGTTTATTTTGTATTATAGGGTAGGTTAATAGTTAGTAGACGGTAGTTGTATTGTAATTTGTGTTTTTTTCTTTTTATTATACTGATACTTGTTATAAAATTATTGAAAAATACAATCAATATCTTTGTAAAGTTAAAAAACATTTGCTAATAAATATATTTACAAAGAAAAAAAAGTGGTGGAAACAGACACATCAGCAAAGTTTAAGAGGCTAGACAGACACATGAACAGGCAGGGAATATATGGATGTAGACCATGTACAGGCAGATGAATCTAGTTTAGAATTGCATCATGGTTGACACAGAGATGGTGAGCTGATGGACCTGTTCCTGTGCTGTACTGTTCAATATTCTATGTTCTCCACTCCATCAGCTTAAGTGCCACCATCTGATATTTTACAGTCGCTCCACCTCTGCTATTGTGCCCATCTCTCACAAGGCCCATGTTTGTTCTCACTACCTCAAATCCTGTGAATACTAACTTTGTGTGCCTTCTTGCACTGCCTGTTCACTCACACAAGACACCTCCTCACTTGGAAGCAAAGTAACAGCTGTGTCACCCACGTTCATCTCCCAGAATACCTGCTTCCCTCTGATCCTAGAAGGAAAACAGCCCTGCTAGGGCAGAAAGATTCAAGAAGCATGGTGTGCTGCCTGACATTCAGCTTCTCATACCTTCTCAACTCTGGCTGGCCCAAGCAAACCCTGGACTAGTATCAGAAGCTGCCCTTAAATTTACTGTACCAGGACTTCCTGAGTGAACCCTTGAATTGACTGAGGCTTGCTGCCAACCATGACAGCTTCATGGCTTAGAATCAGTGCTAAATGGCAAGGCAAAATAGTAATGTGGCAAAGTGCAAAAAGGTAATATTCAGTAGAGCTGCTGTGAACATCTAGGGAAAGTTGGTGAGTGCTGGGGAGTAGAGACTACCCTGGTAATTATAGGCCAGTGAGCCTTACTTCAGTTGTGGGCTAAGTTTTGGAAAAGATAAGAGAGAGGATGTATAATCATCTAGAAAGGAATAAGTTGATTAGGGATAGTCAGAGTTTTGTGAAGGGTAGGTCATGCATTACAAACCTTAAGCTTTTTGAGGTGGTGACCATACAGGTGGATGAGGGTAAAGTGGTTGATGTGGTGTATATGGATTTCAGTAAGGCATTTGATAAGGTTCCCCACAGTAGGCTATTGCACAAAATACAGAGGCATGGGATTCTGGGTGATTTAACAGTTTGGATCAGAAATTGGCTAGCTGAAAGAAGACAGAGGGTGGTGTTTGATGGGAAATATTCATCCTGGAGTTCAATTACTTTTGGGGTACCACAAGGATCTGTTTTGGGGCTATTGCTGTTTGTCATTTTTATAGATGACCTGGATGAGGACGTAGAAGGGTGGGTTAATAAATTTGCGGATAACACTAAGGTCAGTAGAGTTGTGGACAGTGCCAAAGGATGTTGTAGGTTACAGAGGCACATAGATAAGCTGCAGAGCTGGATTGGGAGGAGGCAAATTGAGTTCAATGCAGAAAAGTGCGAGGTGATTCACTTTGGAAGGAACAATGGGAATAAAGAGTACTGGGCTAATGGTAAAATTCTTGGTAGTTAGATGAACAAAGGGATCTTATTGTCCATGTACATAGATCCCTGAAATTTGTCACCCAGGTTGATGAGGTTGTTAAGGCGGCATACAGTGTGATATCCTTTATTATTAGAGGGATGGAGTTTTGGAACCATGAGGTCATGCTGCATTTGTACAAAACTCTGGTGCAGCCGCTCTTGGAATATTGTGTACATTTCTGGTACGCATTATAGGAAGTATGTGGACACTTTGGAAAGGGTTTAGAGGAGATTTACTAGGATGTTGCCTGGTATAGAGCTAAGGTCTTATGAGGAATGGCTGAGGGACTTGAGGCTGTTTTTGTTAGAGAGAAGGTTCAGAGGTGACTTAATTGAGACATAAGATAATCAGAGGTTTAGATAGTTTGGACAGTAAGAGCCTTTTTCCTCGGATGCTGACGGCAGAACAAGGGGACATAGCTTTGAATTGAAGGGTGATCGATATTGGACAGACGTCAGAGGTCATTTATTTTCTCAGAATAGTAGATGCCTGGAACACATTGCCTGCAACAGTAGTAGACTCGCCAACTTTAAGGACATTTAAATGTTCGTTGGATAGACAAATGGATGAAAATGGAATAGTGTAGGTTAGATGGGGTTTAGATTGGATTCACAGGGCAGTGCAGAGTGCCAAAGGACCTGTAATGTACCATGAATGCTACGAAAGTAAGCTTGGAGATGTAGCCTAATGCAGTCCATACTTGGTATGTGCTCCTGAATGCACAATGCCCTTGCTGCTATATTGCAATGATATTGCCAATGCAATCCAAAATGCAGCACTGAAGTGCAGAAGGGTGCTGTACGTGTTTTAGAGATGTGCCAGAAGGATTCTTAGAGGCTGGTACATGTCAGAAACCAATATCAGTGGGCATAGGCTGTGTGGTTGATGTCCATGGAGTGTGCCCTGAGATGTAGGTATTGGGTGTCCAATGCAAAGCTCATTCAGAACAATCTTCCAGCGGAATCCATCAGATACTTGCTCTGGTATGTTTGTCAGGTTGTCCTAACATCAAGCTTGCTTGGTGAATCTATTAAGATGGAGGCTGAGTATTACTACAGTAAATTTGGCAAGACATTTAGCAACTTCTCTCTGTCTAGCGAGAATCTCACCACGCCAGTGTGAAAAGCGTAAAAGGTGATCCCAATGTCAAGATAAATCTTGCTGCACATGTCCCAATTCTGTCATACATTTCACCAATGTTTCACATGGCTTCCTGAGGTTCTATGCCAAGTTCCTTAAACTTTCTACACCTGAACAACTTGTCCCAATTCAAAGAATGTGAAACCACTTGGAGCTATTGATAAGTTTGCAAAATGAGAGGTGACTCAATGTAATACAAAGTGGTTGCAAAATCAGTAATGTAGATCAACGTGCATAATTTACAGATTTTTAAAAATTTCAAGAGCAGAATGTGAATGATTCTATTGCTTTGTACCTTACCTTGACATTACCTTGATGGCTGCAAATGTGTTGCTGGTCAAAGCACAGCAGGCCAGGCAGCATCTCAGGAATAGAGAGCTTTGAGATATTGGCAGATCTTCTTGGAGTTTCCCTTTGACATGACCTTTTGAATAAATCCAATACAACTTTTACAGTTGATTTTGATAGATCTATTGAAAGTTCCCTATACCCCACAGTAGTGGGTTTATGCTTTCTTTTTACACACTTTTCAACACCTATTATTAACAATTCCAATGAATATTCTACCTGCCACAAAAAGGTATTCCAGAACCCTATCCAAAAGGAGAACAAAACATTTCTGAAAGACAACTGAGACTGTCCGAGTAAACCCATGAAGTTCACAAATGTTCTTACTAGGTCTAATTTTATTTCATACTCCAAAATCCCATTTTATGGATTTTAAAGGGTCAGCAGCCATTGCATAAAAAGGTGCCCCCATCCTCATTGTCCTTACTGTCTTCAGAAACCGATCCATTTCATTATTCTTGCTGTGACAGAGAAACACCATGTCATGGGCCATTCTGAGCAAACTGCACCTCCAAAGCTTTCAAAGTACGTGATTTAAAAAGAGCACTGCTCTCCTCCCAGTGAGTATTTTAAACTTCCTATCTTCCCTTGAAGACTTACCTGTATGATTGCTAAGTAGAGAGCATACATTCCCATTAGTGTGAAGAGCAAGGCTAGGTAAGAACAAAAGGACTGCAGATGCTGGAAACCAGATTCTAGATTAGAGTGGTGCTGGAAAAGCACAGCAGTTCAGGCAGCATCCGAGGAGCAGGAAAATCAATGTTTCGGGCAAAAAGCCCTTCATCAGGAATAGAGCCACTACTCCTGATGAAGGGCTTTTGCTCGGAACGTTGATTTTCCTGCTCCTCCGATGCTGCGTGAACTGGTGTACTTTCCTAGCACCACTCTAATCAAGAATGAAGAGCAAGGCTGGTGGGTGTAGAAAATGCTGGACGACAAGAAACATTGAGGCTCTAGTCAAGAAAGGAGGAGGCATGTGTCAGGTATAGACAGCTAGGATTGATAAAAAGGAGTATAAAAGCATGGGAGTATACTTAAGAGGGAAATCATGACGGCATAAAAGGGGACATGAGATAACTTTGGCAAATAGGATTACGAAGAATCCCAAGAGATTCTACATATGTATAAGGGCAAAAAACAGTAACTAATGAGAGAGTAGTGTCCCTCACAGATTAACAATGTCATCTATGTGTGGAACTATAGGAGATGCATGAGATGCAAAATATTCATTTCGTATCAGTATTCACTGTGGAGAAAGACATAGAAGCTAAGGAACTTGGAGAAATGAAAGGTGATGTACTGACAAGTGTCCAGTGGAGAAGTCGATGGAAGTGTTAAGATGCATAAAGGTAAATAATTCCCCTGGACCTTATCAGGCATATTCCAGAATATTAGGGAAAGCTGGGGGAAGTGATTGCTGGGCCCCTCGCTGAGATTTTTATATCATCAATAGCCACAAGTGAGCTGCCAGAAGACTAGAGGTTGGCCAATGTGGTGCCATTACTAAAGAAGGATGGTTAGGAAAATCCAGGGAGTCATAGACCGGTGAGCCTGATGTCAGTGGAGGGTAAGTTGTTGGAAGGGATTCTGGGGGACATGACATGCATTTGGAAAGGCATGGATTGATTAGGAATCTTCAACAAGGCTTTGTGCATGGGAAATTCTCTTATTAATTTAATTAATTTTTTTTGAAGAGGTGACCAAAAGATTGTTGAAGGCATATGGACTTCACCAAGGCTTTCAATAATGCTCTGCATGGTCGACTAGTTAGTAACATTAGATCATATGGAATCCAGGGGATCTAGCTATTTGGATACAAAGTTAGCTTGAATGTATGAGACAGGGTGGTGGTAGCAGGTGCTTTTCAGACTAGAGGCATGTGATCAGTGGTGTGACAGAAGGATCTGTGCTGGGTCCAATGCATTTCATCATTTTTATAAATTATTTGTATGTGAACATAGGAAGGATTGTTAGCATGTATTCAGATCACACCAAAATTGGAGGTGCAGTGGACAGTGAAGCAATTTATCTCAGAGTACAATAGGACCTTTGTCAGATGGGCCAATGGACCGAGGAGTGGCAGGTGGAGTTTAATTTAGATAAATATGAGGCATTACAATTTGGTAAGCAAACTAGGGCAGAACTAATGATAGGGCCATGGGGAGTGCTGCCAAACAGATCTATGGGGTGCAGATGCACAGTTTCTTGAAAGTGGAGTCACAGGTAGAAAGGGTTGTGAAACAGCCATTTGGCATGCTTGCCTTCTTTGGTCAGTGCATTGAGTAAAGTAGTTGGGATGTCATGTTGTGGCTATATAGAACATTAGTGAGGCCACCTTTAGAATACCATATTCAATTCTACTCTCCCTGCTTTCAGAAAGATTTTGTTAAACATTAACGGCATTCAGAAAAGTTTTGCAACAGTGTTGCTGGGATTGGAGTCGTTGAGCCATAGGGAGAGGCTAAATAGACCAGGGCCTTTTTCCTTGGAGGTTCGGAGGCTGAGCGGTGACCTTATAAAATCATGACAGCATGGATGGGGTGAATAGCCAAGGTCCTTTTTTCTGGGGTAGGGTTGTCTAAAACTAGAGGCCATTGGCTTAAGGTGAGAGGGGTAGGATTTAAAAAAGGGACTGGAGAGGCACATTTTTCACACAGAGGATAATGTGTCAGTGAAATGAGCTGCCAAAAGGAGCTCATGGAGGCAGGTACAATTACAACATTTAAAAGGCATCTGGATTGGTACATGAATAGGAAGGGTTTAGAGGGATAGGGACCAAATGCTGGCAAATAATACTGGATCAGTTTAGAATAGCTGGACTAACTCATTCATGACGACCAAAGAGTCTGTATAACTATGATTCTATGACTATTGTGTATCATTGCTATCATATTAACAGTGTGATGAAAGATGTGATTTTTAACAATGTTGGATCTTAAATATCATGATATTAACAGGTAAAGTCAGATTAGAAAACAAATTATTTCCACAAGTTCGAGATTCTAGAAATGGGGGGCAGAGTCTAAAACGTAGGGCCAAACTTTTCAGAAGAGAGGTTAGGAAGCATTTCTATACACAAAGGGTGATAGAGGTTTGAATATCTTCCGTAAATGGCAGATGCTAGATTAGTTGTTAATTTTGAATGTGAAATAGGTAGAGTTTTGTTAAGCAAAGGTATTAAGAGATAACTGCCAAAGGAGTTAGGCCAAGGATCAGCCAGGATCTTCTCAATAAATGGAGGAACGGCTATTGGTCTCGTTTTAAGAAGAGGTTCAAAAGTTACTTTGGTCAATCTTCCTAAAACCATGATTTTAAACTAGTTTGAGTCCTCATGAACGTATTTATATGCAGAGGATTATGACACAAAAGAGAAAATATTGAAAGACATTATTTTCAGTATAGAATAATCAGGGATGATTTTAGTTGAGAAAGAGAGGTTGGAAAGCTTTTGTGCAATTCAAATCAGACCTGAGTTAGGTCAGTTTCTCCCAAAAACAAGAGATTGTTCAGAGCAAATTAGGAAAATAGGTTGCTTCAGTGAAAAAATTTACTTTATGAAATATCCAGACCAGTAGTGTTGATTAGAAATTTATATTGGTTATTCAAAGGGGAGAAAGTTTACGATCTCAGTTTCATGTGATCAGGATAGCATATGTGCAAGCGGATTTAAATTCGAGGCAGACTGGGAATGCAGAAAAAAAGGAAAGATAACTTAGGACATCTTATGACTTCCAATATCTCCAATGATAAAGTTAGCATTAAGGCACTTTACCTGAATGCTCGTAGCATTCATAACAAAGCAGATGAACTGATGGCACAGATCATAGTGAATGATTATGATGTGGTAGGGGTCACAGAGACGTGGTTGCAGGGGGGTCAGGATTGGCAGTTAAACCTCCAAGGATTTTCAACTTATTGAAAAGATGGAGGTGGGCAGAGGGGGTGGAGTCGCCTTGTTAGTCAAGAACAAAATTAAATCTATGGCACTGAATGACATAGCGTCGGATGATGTGGAGTCTGTGTGGGTGGAATTGAGGAATCACAGAGGCAAAAAAAAAACCATAATGGGAGTTATGTACAGACCTCCTAACAGTGGTCAGGACCAGGGGTGCAACATGTACTGGGAAATAGAGAAGGCATGTCAGAAAGGCAAGGTCACGGAGATCATGGGAGACTACAATATGCAGGTGGACTGGGTAAATAATGTTGCCAGTGGATCCAAAGAAAGGGAATTCATGGAATGCTTACAGGATGGCTTTTTGGAACAGCTTGTCATGGAGCCCACAAGGGAGCACTAGGTCCAAAATAGCCTGCTATGTAATGTACCAGACGTTATTAAAAAATCTTAAAGTAAGGGAACACTTGGGAAGCAGCGATCATTATATGGTAGAGTTCAGTCCGCAGTTTGAAAGAGAGAAGGCAAAAATCAGACGTAATGGTGTTACAGTTAAATAAAAAGGCAATTATGAGGGCATGAGAGGAACTGACAAAAATAGACTGGAAGCAGAGCCTAGCAGGGAAGACAGTGGAGTAAAAATGGCAGGAGTTTGTGGGTATAATCGAGGACACTGTACAGAGGTTCATCCCCAAGAAAAAGATTATCCGGGGAGGGAATAGACAGCCATGGCTGACAAAGGAGGCCAGGAAATGTATTAAAGAAAAAGAGAGAGCCTATAAAGTAGCCAAGAGCAGTGGGAAATCAGAAGATTGGGAAGGCTAAAAAAAACAAAGGATAACAAAGAGAGAAATAAGGGAGGAGAGGATCAAATATGAAGGTAGACTAGCCAGTAATATTAGAAATGATAGTAAAAGTTTATTTCAATACATAAGAAATAAACGACAGACAAAAGTAGACATGGGGCCACTTCAAACTGATGCTGGAAGCCTAGTGATGGGAGATAAGGAAATAGCAGGAAAACGTAAGTACTTTGCGTCAGTCTTCACAGTGGAAGACATGGGTAATATCCCAACAATTAAAGGGAGTCAGGGGGCTGAGTTGAGTATGGTTGCCATTATAAAAAAGAGAAAGTACTAGAAAAGCTGAAAGGTCTTAATTGATAAATCTCCTGGCCCCGATGGGATACACCCTAGAGTTCTCAGAGAGATGGCTGAGGAAATAGCAGAGGCATTGGTTTAGATCTTTCAAAAGTCACTGGAGTCATGGAAAGTCCTGGATGATTGGAAGATCGCTGTTGTAACCCCCTTGTTCATGAAAAGTATTAAGACAAAAGATGGAAAATTATAGGCCAATTAGCCTAACCTCGGTTGTTGGTAAAATTCTATAATCCAAATCATTAAGGATGAGGTTTCTAAATTCTTGGAAGAGCAGAGTCTGATTAGAACAAGTCAACATGGATTTAGTAAGGGGAGGTTGTGTCTGACAAACCTGTTGGAATTCTTTGAAGAGGTGACAAGTAGGTTAGACCAGGGAAACCCAGTGGATGTGGGCTATCTAGACTTTCAAAAGGCCTTTGATAAGGTGTCACATGGGAGGCTGCTGTGCAAGGCGAGGGCTCATGGTGTTCGAGGTGAGATACTGGTATGAATTGAGGATTGGCTGTCTGATAGAAGGCACAGAGTTGGGGTAAAAGGTTCTTTTTCGGAATAGCAGCCGGTGACAAGCGATGTCCCGCATGGTTCAGTGTTGAGGTCACAGCTGTTCACGTTATATATTATTGATCTGGATGAAGGGACTAGGGGCATTCTAGCAAAGTTTGCCGATGATATGAAGTTAGGTGGACAGGCAGGTAGTACTGAGGAAGTGGGGAGGCTGCAGAAGGATCTAGACAGTTTGGGAGAGTGGTCCAGGAAATGGAATTCAATGTGAGCAAATGCGAGGTCTTGCACTTTGGAAAAAAAGAATACAACCATAGACTACTTTCTAAACGGTGAGAAAATTCATAAAGCCAAAGTACAAAGGGATCTGGGAGTGCTCGTCGAGATTGCATGCAGGTCGAGTCCATGATTAAGAAAGTGAATGCAATGTTGTCACTTATCTCAAGAGGGTTGGAATATAAAAGCACCATTGTGTTTCTGAGACTTTATAAAGCTCTGGTTAGGCCCCATTTGGAGTACGGTGTCCAGTTTTGCTCCCCACACCTCAGGAAGGACATACTGGTACGTGTCCAGCGGAGTTTCACACGGATGATCCCTAGAATATGAGGAATGGCTGAGGATCCTGGGATTGTATTCATTGGAGTTTAGAAGATTAAGGGGAAACTTAATAGAAACTTGCAAGATAATACATGGCTTGGAAAGGGTAGACGCTAGGAAATTGTTTCCGTTAGGCGAGGAGACCAGGACCTGTGGACACAGCCTTAGAATTAGAGGGGGTCAATTCAGAACAGAAATGCAGAGTCATTTCTTCAGCCAGAGAGTGGTGGGCCTGTGGAATTCATTGCCACAGAGTGCAGTGGAGGCCGGGACGCTAAATGTCTTCAAGGCAGAGATTGATAGATTCTTGATGTCACGAGGAATTAAGGGCCACAGGGAGAATGCTGGTAAGTGGAGTTGAAATGCCCAGCCATGATTGAATGGCGGAGTGAGACTCGATGGGCCGAATGGCCTACTTCCACTCCGATGTCTTAGGGTCTTATAAAGAAAAAGGCCTCAAAGTTCATAGGACCCAAACCAAGATGAAATGGTCAAGTCAAACCTAATATTTGGTCAGGAAGGACTTTCTCTGGATTTTTGTGTAACTGAAAATAGATGGGGAAATAGATGACTTCTGGGTCATGTCATAACTGGGGAATAGATGGGATTTTGATCCACTATGTACTTTGAAATCTTTCAAGAAGTTTTATATGTAGATCACTTTGTTTTATTTTATTTTTAACCTTCTGTTGTATAGTAAACTTCTGTTTTATTGTCTGTTTATAACCTGTAGCCTTATGTTTCAGTGAAAGACAGCCTTAATTGAAAAAAAATACCAGGATGATGAACTTTCAAGCCAGATTTCATTCTGGGGTCTAACTTGTCAGTAGTAACATTAGCTGGGATCATTACACCAGTATGGTGCATTTTATTTTATGAACTAAAAAGATATTGGCAGTAAGATGTTTTTTGTTTATTCTCTCATTTATTGACCCAAAATAAAGGATTGAAAGTACTAGACTGGATACACTGGAGGAAACTTAGCCAGTGAATTTGTATTAAGAAGGAACAGTAAGCAATTAGTTGTTTCTCAACATTTCTACTTATTGATCTTAAAGTTGATTCAGTGGTAAGATTCTCACCTCTAGGCTAGCAGTTGTGGGTTCAAGTTCTATTTCAAAGACTTGAGCCCATAATCCAAGAAAGCTATATTAGCAGACATGGTCTTTCAGATGTAGCACTAAAAGGCAATGCAAGTGAATTCTATGAGTATGAGTATTCACAAACTGTAGTATCTCTATCTTGCAGATAGAGACCTTAGTGTCTGCACCAACTCTCCAAATAGCATCCGACCCAGACTCATCCCCCCTCACCCCATTCCTGTAACCCCACATTTACCATGGCTAATCCATCTAGCCTGTACATCACAGCATGACCAATCCACCTAACTTGCACATCATTGAACTATGGAAGGAAAATGAGCACCTGGTCAGAAATCCACACAGACCCAGAGAGAACATGCAAACTCCACACAGATATTCACATAAAGCTGGAATTGAATTCAGATCCCTGGCTAACCAGTGTGCCACTATACCACTTTTAAATGCTTAAATGTTACATGAGCTTCTTCTTACCTTAAATCTACATCCCCTTGTTTATTAAGTCCTCTACAAATGGAAAAAATTACTTTCCTATACACTCTATTCAAATAAAAAATGATGCAATGATGATATCATGAACACATCTCAAAGTTATTTGACTTCTGGGTCATGTCATAACAAGCCAGCGAAGCTGGATGGATTTCAAATCCCCAATTAGTCTGAAGAAATTATTAGCTAGTCACACAGGGGAGAATTTTGTGGAGGATTGTTTAATCACAGAGGAGCCAGAACAGAAAGCTGGTTAGGTTGCATTCTTTGAAGGACAGTGAGCCAGATGCATTTTTGACCCGTATGACAGATGTAAAAGCAATTTAGTGATGCTTACTGCAATTCAATTTAACTTTCCAGACCACTGCAAACCGTAACCAACATTTTAAATGCCTTTGCAAAGCTGGTAATTAAACAGGTTGTTTTTCCATAATACAGCATCACTAATTGAGATAGTAAAGACCATTCATCATAATTACCTTGTGCAATTGATTACAGAATATGCATGACATGGTTTCGAAAGCATTTACACAAGTTTGAGGGTATAAGGCACAGAACACAGCAGCGATACCACAGCCATTTCCTGCAACAGAGTTAAAACCACGTGATCAAACAGGTGTTTCAATAGTCAAAAACATGACCAAGAAGATAATCAGTGGAAAATGATGAGGAAAGCTGTTCTCACCACTACAGGAAATGTAAATGGAGACTTGCAAAGGAGAGCTAATCATTCAAGCCATATCAATAAAAATATAAGTAAACATGATGACAATTTAGGTTCAATGAACCACAATTGCAATTCCTATTCCTTTTGTATTTTTACTGGTAAAATGTTGTACAGTTTTAATGCTGTTAAGTTTATATTATTCAATATAGGGGATACAATTCCAGGTGAAGTGAGGGAGTAGGATGGCAGGTGGTAAGAGTCTCGGTTGCTATATGGTTGGGACTATAGTGCTACATAAGACCAAGGAGCAGTAATTAGGCCATTCAGCCCATCAAGTCTGTTCCTCCAAATCAATTATGGCTGATAGGTTTTTCAACACCATTTTCCTGCTTTCATACCATAAACTTTGACCCCCATGGCAAAGAAGAACTTTTCGATCTTGGTTTTAAAAATACTCAATGATCTAGCCTCCAAAGCCTTGTGTGGCAATGAGTTCCACAGATTCACCACTCTCTGGCCAAAGAGGTTTCTCCTTATGTCTGTTCTGAAAGGTCTTCCTTTTACTAAGGCTGTACCCTTGGATTCTCAACTCCCCTGCCAATGGAAACATCTTCCCAAAGTCCACTCTGTCCAGTATTCTGTAAGTTTCAATTATATCACTCCTCATCCTTCTAAACTCCATCAAGTATAGCCCAAGAGTCCTCAAACATTCCTCATATTTTCAGCCTTTCATTCCTGAGATCATTCTCGTGAACCTCCTCTGGACCTGCTCCAGTGCCAATACATATTTCCTGAGGTACGGGGCCAAAATTGCTCACAATACACTATTCTGGTCTGAGTACAGCCTTAAGTACATCCCTGATTTTATATTCTAGTTCTTTCAGAATGAACAATATTGTTTTTGTCTTCCTAGCTACCAACTCAACATGGCAGGATACAGCCATGTTTATAGGATAATTGGGGTCTGAGTGGTCACAGTCAGTCCTGAGGAATGTTGGGTGAGGAGTCTATGGGGAATCAGGTTACAGGTCAGAGTGGGTCTGAATCTGGGAAGTCACTATCCATGGGAGTCAGTCAGTTGGAGGAGTCCTGGTGAGTCAGTTTTATAGTTAGCCAGGAGATGGGGCAAGTTTGAACATTTCCTAGCTACCCATCCAGTTAAATAAAAGGGTTACCCTAAAAAATTCCAATACTAACTCAAAAGTTGGAGTCAAATAATTCTAGATGCCAAAATATTGCCCACTAGAAGTTGCAATTTAAACAGGCAATTCCTGCATAATCAGCTGTGTTGAGATTTCAGTCCGCTCTTGGCATGTGCTTCTGTAATAAGTATCTTTCTTTGGGAAGATTTGGACCATTACATTAAAATGTAGCCCTGTTAGAAAATCAATCTTACACTAAATAAACACTAGAGGGTAGTAAAATATGAAATAAAGCTGGCTTACAAAACATTTTACAGAAGGTGTGTGACACATCTGTCATGTCAAAAACAACAGGGCAGCCTATCATGCTCTCTGCTGCCATGGTGTGTACACTTGCACAGAGGACATGACTGAGACCCATTGTCCTTCCTTTGAGTTTTTTTAAATTCAAACAGGCTTAGTATTTGTGACTGCCACAAATCTCCTACAAATAAGTGACTTGAAAAAGCCAGTCATGGAGTTAAATTACATTTTACTCTTATTATAATTGTAGAGATACTGATTACACATTAACTGCCACAGATTAATTTGCCACCAAAGCAAGATTGGTACAAATTTAGTGGGGAGAAAATGGAAATTAAACCATTCAAATGCTTTGAGACTAATATTTTGCAGTCTCTCATATAGCACACAAATGAACTAAGATTTTCAATGCTGAAAAGTATTTGTGGAGACAGAAAATGAATTCAAAGCAAAAATGTCATACTTGACAATTGTGCATGTACTAGTTATTTACTGAACTTAAAGCCCATTCAAAACTCTTTATTAATGGTCACTTGTTATTTCCATGTTACTGATTTTTAAATATATCTTTTGTTTTCAAGCAAAGCATTAACATAACAAATCAAATAAGCAATTCAGTCATTCATAATTAATGAATTTCAAGAACATGTGCCCAAAATGTAATCAAGCAAAACAAACTTGAGGCATTTTCTATTGTTGGACCATGTTCATTATTGCCTTTTTTAAAATGTATTTTTATTAAGAAAAATTGAATATTACAAATACAAAACAATTCAAACCAATATTAAAAACCAAAACTGCTAATTACATAAAAATAATTAAGCTAAAAAAGAAAAATCTTAAACAATAATAATGATAACAACTGTAACAGTTCAGCAAAACAAAACAATAGCCCTCAATCATCGAGCCCTGCATATGTTCATAGTTCCTCCCCCTTTATTTAGCCATGGCAATTCTGAGTAAAGGCTCTTATTAGTACGGTGGACAAATCTGTACCCAATAGTCCATAAAGGGCCACCACGTCTTATAGTAATTCTCAGTTTTATGGTGCACCACACTCATTGGAAAGTCCAATGGGATATGCTCCATGACTAGCTTATGCTAGCCCACCAACCCCGGGGGACTGTTTGGCACCCACCCTCAGAAAGTTCTTTCTGGCACAAAACGTGAGGATACTGAATCGCCCTTTTTTTGTGTGCATCTAATGAAAGATAATCAACAAAGCCAAGAAGAGGAGATAGCGGGTCCATCTCCGCCTTCTCTATGTCACCTACCACAGCATTCCAGTAAGCCCGCGGTCTATGGCAGGACCAAAGACAACGAAGAATGATGCCAACGCACACTTTACATTTAGGATACATTGGAGATGCTCCCACTTTAAAATTTAGCGAGGTGGTCCAGGGCCAGATAGACTCTGAGGAGAATCTTCAATTGCAAGGTATAGGTCTTGTTGCAAATAGAGATCAGTCTTGCATTTTCCCAGATATCCACCATTATTTCAGAAGAAATCTCAATGTCCAGCTCACTATCTCATACCTTAAAGAGCTGTGTGTCTCGTTTGAGGAACCTTCTTCCAAAGATGATAAGCGTTACTAACAGATAATGTACCCTCAGCACTCAATACCCTCTTCTCCATGTTGGACCTGTAAGGATCAGTTTGAAGTGTGATCCCTTTTTGTATGAAGTTTCTAACTTGAAAGAAATGAAAGAGGTCCCAACTGGGCAATTCATATTTCTGAGCCAACTGGTCAAAAGGCATCAGTATGTCCCCTTTGAATAAATCACCCAGGCAAGACATGCCCCTAGCTGCTCATAATTTAAACACAGAGTCCATCATCCCTGGCTGAAAGCCTGGCATACCAATTATGGGTGTCAAAAATGATGTTTTGGCAACATTGCCCTCACGCTGTTGCATTGCCCTCCATGCCTTGACACTATTGGGTTATGGCAATAGATTGGATTACTTACACTGTGGAAACATGCCCTTTAGCCCAACAAGTCCACACTGACCCTCCAAAAGAACAACCCACCCAAACCCATTCCCCTACACCTAACATTACAGGCAATTTATCATGGCCGATTCACCTAACCTGCACATCTTTGGACTGTGGGAGGAAACCCACACAGACACGGAGAATGTGCAAACTCCACACAGACGGTTGCCCGAGGCAGGAATTGAACCTGGGTCTCTGGTGGTGTGAGGCAGCAGTGCTAACCACTGTGCCACCGTGTCACTCTATATTCCATAGCTGTTCTCATTTTGTCTAAGAGCAGCAGGCTAACCAGGGGGCATCACACCTGCGATGCTTTGATGTCCAAAGTGACTGAGAATCCCCCTGGGACCAATCATTCAAGTAAGAAAGCAATGAGCTTAACTGATAGTTTTTGGTATTGGAGAGGCCCACTCCTCCCAGTCTGTAAGGTAACTGATGTTTAGTCAATTTAATTAGGGGCCACTTGCGATACCAGGTAAAAGAACTAAACCAGCCAGTCTAAGTATTTACTTAGTAAAAAGCAGAGGAAGCATTCGCGTAGGATACAACAGACTGGGCAAAATGGTCATTTTTACTGAGGACGATCCGATCTAACCAAGTGATCAGAAGCACTTCCCATCTACAAAGGTCCTGCTAGATTCAGTTGACTAAGTGGGTGGCATGGTGGCTCAGTGGTTAGTACTGCTGCCACACAGTGCCAGAGACCTGGGTTCAATTCCTGCCTCAGGCTAGAGTTTGCACATTCTCCCTGTGTTTGCGTGGGTTTCCTCCCATGGTCCAAAAATATGCAAGTTAGGTGAATTGGCTATGCTAAATTGTCTGTGTTAGGTAAAGGGGTAGGTATAGGGGAATGGGTCTGGGTGGGTTGCTCTTTGGAGGGTTGGTGTGGACTTGTTGGTCCAAAGGACGTGTTTCCATACTGTAAGTAATATAATCTAAAGTGAGAGAAAAAAAAAATCAGCTTTAAATAGCCAATCAAAAATGGGATATAGATATAGATAGAGATGGACCTCCTGCAACTAAAGGGGAACCAAGATTCCCCCCTCAGGATCAGGCACTTGAGGGAGACCACCCATGGGCATGGCCTCTGACTTCGCAAAATTGATCTTATAACCTGAGAAACCACGAAATAAGTTGAGGCATTGTATCAGGTGTGGCACGGAGACTGTTGGGTTTGATAAGAAGACATGAACTTCATCCGCATAGAATACAAATCTTACGTGACTTTATCCCCACTTCAGAAGCAGTGGGATCCCTATGTATTGCCTCTGCAGCAGTTCAATCACCAATGTGAAAAGCAATGGCGACAAAGGACAGCCTTGTCAACTGCTCCTACAAATATTAAAGTTACTTGATCGTACACCATTGAGGAGGTCCACAGCAAGAAGATCACTATACAAAAATCTGCACGTACCTGATGAAAGTCTCTCCCAGGCCAAACAGCTTCAAAGTATGAAAACGATATGGCCACTCAACCTATCAGCTGCCTTTTCCAAATCTAAGGAGATCGCCAATCCTTGTATCAACTGCTGTTGACATACTTGCTTCATGTTAAGTAATGTCCTGACATTATCCGTCGATCTGCGACTTTTTATGAGCTCGGTCTGATCCTCCTTAATGATGGAGGGCAGTACAGCTTCTAGCTTTAATGCCAGAGTCTAGCATAGAATTTTGAAGATGACATTCAGGAGTCATAATCTTCCTAAGGCCTTCCTTTTTTTTCCAAAAGCAGGAGAGAGAGATGTTTGCCTCTCAGAAATGGTGGGAGGACGTCACAACTATGCACGTCATTAAAGCTACTAAGCATTGGCCCTGCTAATATACTTATAAATTTCTCACGGAACTCACTGAGGAGCCCTTCAGAACGTGGCATTTTGCCATTCTAGAGCTGCCTCACAGCCTCCTGCTCTGACAACAGGGCATTGAGGAGAAATTCTTGTTCAGGGGTCATTCATGGACTAATCCACCCACTCAGAGCTTTCAGATTGGTATAATTCAGTAAAATTTCCAGAATGCTGCATTAATCCGTTTAGAATTATAAGTCAAATTTCCAGTGTCCTCTCTGATTGAGGTAATGGCTTAGGTGCTTGCCCGGCTTAACCCCATGCACAAACAAACAAACAAAGTCTTTGACTTGCAAATGTAAGCTCCCTCTTTGCTGTCCGTGTGAGTATGGAATTTAGTATAAACTGGAGCATCATGATCCTCTGCAGTTTAACCAGCGAGGTCCTGTCAAAGTATACTTTCAGACTCGTCTCAAGCAAGCTGAATAGGGGATAACCAAGCCCCTAGCATAGGCTTTAGCCATTTTACAAAGAATAGATGGGCTACTGGCCAGGCCTGAATTAATACCAGAGAAAGCCCTGACCTTAGTAGAAAAGAATTCAATAAAATTGCTTTCCTTAAGGATTTTAGATTAGATTCCCTACAGTATGGAACAGACCTTTTGGCCCAACAAGTCCACACCAACCCTCCAAAGAGCAACCCACTCAGATCCATTCCCCTATATTTTCCTCTGATTCATGTACCTAACAGTATGGGCAATTTAGCATGGCCAATTCACCTGACCTGCACATCTTTGGATTGTGGGAGGAAACCCACACAGACAATGAGAATGTGCAAACTCCATGGAGTCGCCGAGGCAGGAATCAAACCTGGGTCCCTGGCACCGTGAGACAGTATTGCTAGCCACTGAGCCACTGTGCCACCCCAAGTGAAGGGGTCCAGTCACCAGTGCTTTGAACCTACCACTGTACCCTCGCTCTTAACCATTAAATACACTGGGCCGTGATTGAAAATAGTGACATTACCAGTTGTACATGATACCACTGAGCCCAAATATGCTGCAGGGATCAGAAAAAGATCAATCCTGGTATGGTATTTATGTGGCTTCAAAAAGAACATGAAGTCTCTGCCAGTAGGGTGAAAGTGCCTCCAAACATCTACCAACCCCAATTCAGCACACAAATCCCTTAAAATTGTTTAGATTGCAAAGATGATATGGGCAGGCCTTTGGCAATATGTTCACCATAGAATCTATAAGGAAACTGAAATCCCCTCCTGAGGATATGTTGAGATGCAAGGTTAACCAACCTAGAAAGTGCATTTGTCAAGAATTTAAGGGGGTGGGCCAGGGGCAGTAAACAGCTGCAAATGTGTTGCTGGTCAAAGCACAGCAGGTTAGGCAGCATCTCAGGAATAGAGAATTCGACGTTTCGAGCATAAGCCCTTCATCAGGAATAAGAGAGAGAGAGCCAAGCCGGCTGAGATAAAAGGTAGGGAGGAGGGACTAGGGGGAGGGGCGATGGAGGTGGGATAGGTGGAAGGAGGTCAAGGTGAGGGTGATAGGCCGGAGTGGGGTGGGGGCGGAGAGGTCAGGAAGAGGATTGCAGGTTAGGAGGGCGGTGCTGAGTTGAGGGAACCGACTGAGACAAGGTGGGGGGAGGGGAAATGAGGAAGCTGGAGAAATCTGAATTCATACCTTGTGGTTGGAGGGTTCCCAGGCGGAAGATGAGGCGCTCCTCCTCCAGCCGTCGTGTAGTTGTGTTCTGCCGGTGGAGGAGTCCAAGGACCTGCATGTCCTCGGTGGAGTGGGAGGGGGAGTTAAAGTGTTGAGCCACGGGGTGATTGGGTTGGTTGGTTCGGGCGGCCCAGAGGTGTTCTCTGAAGCGTTCCGCAAGTAAGCGGCCTGTCTCACCAATATAGAGGAGGCCACATCGGGTGCAGCGGATGCAATAGATGATGTGTGTGGAGGTACAGGTGAACTTGTGGCGGATATGGAAGGATCCCTTGGGGCCTTGGAGGGAAGTGAGTGTGGAGGTGTGGGCGCAAGTTTTACATTTCCTGCGGTTGCAGGGGAAGGTGCCGGGGGTGGAGGTTGGGTTGGTGGGGGGTGTGGATCTGACAAGGGAGTCACGAAGGGAGTGGTCCTTGCGGAACGCTGATAGGGGAGGGGAGGGAAATATATCCTTGGTGGTGGGGTCCGTTTGGAGGTGGCGGAAATGGCGGCGGATAATACGTTGTATGCGCAGGTTGGTGGGGTGGTAGGTGAGAACCAGTGGGGTTCTGTCTTGGTGGCGGTTGGAGGAGCGGGGCTCAAGGGCGGAGGAGCGGGAAGTGGAGGAGATGCGGTGGAGGGCATCGTCGATCACGTCTGGGGGGAATCTGCGGTCCTTGAAGAAGGAGGCCATCTGGGTTGTGCGGTGTTGGAATTGGTCCTCCTGGGAGCAGATGCGGCGGAGACGAAGGAATTGGGAATATGGGATGGCGTTTTTACAGGGGGCAGGGTGGGAGGAGGTGTAGTCCAGGTAGCTGTGGGAGTCAAGATCCCACATTCTTCCCTATGTATTAAAGCTTTAAGAATTTCAAATCTCCTGTTGTGTCTTTAATGCACTTTAATTACTTAAATTGGAGATTCTTCCTAACTAAAATGGCCACACTTCTACTCCTCGTACTGAAAGATGAAAAATAAACCTGGTCATACCCATTCTGTTGCAACTTCAAATGCTCTGCATGATCCAAGTGTGTCTCTTGCAATAAGGCAACATCTACCCTTTCCCTTAAGGCTGGAAAGTACCTTCTTCCTCTTGAAGGGTGAGTGACTTCCCTTAATACTCCAGGTGCACCATTTAAAAACATCCTTAGCGATAACCTTCCACAGCATCATTTAGACTCCAGAGAGCAAGAACCCACACTAAAGATTGCTGAGCTTTAATGCAAAAGAATCCACAAAACCCAAAAATTACAGACTAAAATAACTACAGACTAAAAATCTACAAAAATGTATAACTATAGACAGCAAAAACAGAAGAAAAACAAAAAATTCGCCAAAGGCACTGATTGAAGGAATTTATTCCTCATTTGAAGGGGGTACCTACACATCCTACTAACCATCCCAACCACCCTCAACTCCTAACAGCTAGGGTCACACCACAAACACCGACTACCTGGAAGGGAAAAAAAACCACTCAAGAGCAAGGTTAGTATTATAGACAAGTAAACTAAAAATGTCACCCATCCCTTAACATAACTTCAAAGTTAAAAATAAATACTCTCTCCATCCCAGACATCATTTCACTCAACTTATTACCAAAAAAAAAGGAGACTCCACCAAGTCCTTTTTAAAGAAGAGCAAACTCAAACAGCTCTGTACTCTATGCCTACTTGGCTGTTTGAATTAAGTCAACATGTCCACAAAGATGTTCACTTTCTCTGATGAGCCGAACAAATATATGGATCCATTATGATTGATCTGAAGCACTGCTGGATATCTTAAAGAATACTGAATCCCAAACTCTCTCAATCTTTTCTTGACACTATCATAGGACTTCTTTTTCCAGACCACTGCTATTGAGAAGTCTTGAAAGAACATGACCCTGGAGCCACCACATAACACAGTCAAGTCTCTTCCTTGGGTTCTAGAGGCTTCCATGACCCTCTGCTTGTCTTTATAATGATGGCATCTTACCAGTTCCAGGCATGGGTGCTAAACTGCACCTGTTTTTTGTCACAATCCAGTGGGCTCTTTCAATTGTCATCCTTCCCTCCTCAGCCTCCAAACCAAGGAACTCAGGGAACCACTTCTCAAAGAATTCCATCGGCTGCTCAGCTTCCGTTCCCTCCAGTATGCTAACAACACGCAAGTTCTGTCTTCTGTTTTCAAGATCACCACCCAGATCCAATAGACCATGGACCTGTGTTTCTAGGGCTTCAATCTGGCTCTTGGAGGAGTCTAGCTCTGCCACTACACTTGCAGTCCTCCACTCAAGCTCATCAGTCCTTTTTTCCCAGGTCTTGCAGCACACCAGATACAGCTTCTTTTCAATTTTTTTTCCTGGATTGGCCTCCCCAGGACCTCAAGATTTGGCCAGCTTCTTAACCAGGGTCTGGTGAGAAAGCAAGCCCACTCTCGGTGGGCTGGACCATGGCCCCAACCCCTGGCAAGCTTCCTCCTTTCTGCTGCATACTCCAAAGGGAAAGGATATGTTTCAAGTTTCCAGCTCATTTACTGTCCTTTTACACACAGTAAAGAGTGTTTTGAATGGGTTCTGGCTCTGTTGCAGCACAGAGCTCAGCAAACGCGCTCCTAACAGAACGCCACCATCATGGATCCCCATTATTCTTTTTTATTAATTTCACAATATTGATAGTCTGATTCATCCCACTTCAAATTACTTCATCACAAAGGTGACATGGGATGAATTACTACCCATGGAACATTACAGCACAGTACAGGCCCTTCGACCATCGATGTGTGCCAACCTATGGAACCAATCTGAAGACTATCTATCCTACACTACTCAATTTTCATTCATATGCTTTATCCAACAACCACTTAAATGCCCTTGGTTAGTCTATTACTGTTGTAGGCAGTACACTCCACACCCCTACTACTATCTGAGTAAAGGAACTACCACTGACATCTGTCCTATATCTATCACTCCTCAATTTAAAGCTATGTCCATTCGTGCTAACCATCAGTATCTGAAGAAAAATCTGAAGTCTAAATTAAGTCACCTCTCAACCATCTTCTCTCAAACAAAAACAGCCCTAAATCCCTCAGCCTTTCCTCATAAGACTTTCTCTCCATAGCAGGCAACATCCTAGTAAATTGCCTCTGAACCCTTTCCAAAGCTTCCATCATCCTTCTTATTTGTATAGGAAATATAAAGCTAGATTAGTGCAATATAAGATTAATAAATTTGATCCGAGGTCCTGAAGCATAATCCAAGTACATGCAAAAAAGGAAGGCACAAATCACTCCTGTTGCATGCTAAAATTAGTATTGAAAAATCTCCAGTGAATCAGACCAAACCTTCTGTCATATTCCCTATCTTCTTAAATGCCAAGAGTATAATTCTCATCCAGGCTTAGCTTTAATTCTCCTTCCCTACACATCAAAAGAGTGAATGGGAATAGAAAGAGGATAATGTTGAGAAGAAAAAGCCCATCACTTTCCATACTACCCCTCTAGTAACATCAGTGTTTAAGTCAACATAAGTTCCTTCAGATACCCACTTCTCAATTGTCCCTGCTGCAATTCCCTTCAACATACCTCATGTGTCTCTGTCTTCTCACTCACAGGCACAAGCTTCAACAGTTTCACCCAGCAGCAAACAAGGAAACATTTATTAAAAGCTACTGAAGAATGCACTGGCAAATAGCATTGAAAGACTGCAGCAGGAACACTTATCCACACAGGCAGGAACCCAGCTCACAGTTGGACAAGGCTGATTGATTGATTGCTCTCTTAGTGCTTGTTCAATGAATAAATGCCTCCACAACCAGGGCATCTTGAATAATTAACTTCTAAGTTAAAACAAGTGTGATATAAATAGCAGGACAGGTGATACATTGCTGCTGCAACATATGGAAAACATCAATGTGATCCAGAGCAAACACACCTGTAGTAAATACTTGCAGCTGAAGGAACTTCAGATCTGAGTTGAGGAGCTGTAGACATTGTGGCATATCAGGGAAGGGAAAAGATACCTGGACATTTTGTTCCAAAGGGTGGTCACATCACTAGGTAATTAAAATTGTGTGTGTCATCAGGGACAGGAGGACTTGACTGCAGATAAAGCAAGTGTGAGGACCCAGGTGGGGTTAAAATTGAGGCGTCTTGGCCCTTGAAGTTGTCCAGCTGCTGGAGGTTCTTGCAAGACGCAGGGGCCAGAGGACTGCAAGGAGAACAAGTGAACTGACCACAGCCCTGATACAATGAGTCATTCAAGTGAGGAGAGGAAATAAGAATGTAATTATAGTAAGTGACAATACAATTAGAAGGATAGATACTCTTCTCTGCAGCTGTGAGTAGGGGTCCTGAAGATAGTTGTCTGCATGGTGTCAAGGTTAAGGACATCTTTTCAGGGCGAGGGAAGAGCTTGCAGACAAAGAAGAGGAACACAGTAGTTGTGATATTGGTAAGACTTGAAAGGAAGTTTTGCTGAAAGAACTTGAACACCTAGGAGCTACATTAAAAAGACTAGCCTCCAAAGCACTAATTTCCGAATTACGACATGAGGCACTATCAAACTGGCATAGGGTAAATAAACTCAAGGAGTTAAATGCAAAGTTCAAAGATTGATGTGGGTGGAATGGATTTCAATTTGTGGAGTACTGAGATATAAGCAGGCTGTTCTGTTAGGATGGGCTTCACTTAAACTGATACTGGGCCCAGTATCCAGGTAAAGTGAATTTCAAGATGGCAGCGGAGTAACAATGCAACGTTTGGGCTCCTATTCGGAGCTCAGCTACTCCATCCTCTTTTACTTTTTCTTCTTCCACTGCTTTTTATCTTGGTTTAACATATTTACCTACCTAAGGTGTGAGTTTGTGCAGCACCACAGAGATTGTCATTGAGGAGTTCGAGCTAGCACAGAGAGGGCGAGCCCAATATAGAGTCATAGAGATGCACAGCACGGGAACAGACTCTTCGGTTTAACTTGTCCATGCCAACAAGATATCCCAACCCAATCTAGTCCCACCTGCCAGCACTCGGCCCATATCCCTCCAAACCCTTCCTATTCATATACCCATCCAAATGCCTTTTAAATGTTGCAATTGTACTCGCCTCCACCACTTCCTCTGGCAGCTCATTCCATACACATACCACCCTCTGCGTGAAAACGTTGCCCCTTAGATCACTTTTATATTTTTCCCCTCTCACCCTAAACCTTTGCCCTCTAGTTCCCACCCCAGGGAAAAGACTTTGTCTACTTATCCTATTCATACCCCTCATGATTTTATAAACCTCTAGAAGGTCACCCCTCAACCTCCGACACTCCAGGGAAAACAGCCCCAGCCTATTCAACATCTCCCTCTAGCTCAAAACCTCCAACCCTGACAACATCCTTGTAAATCTTTTCTGAACCCTTTCAAGTTTCACAACATATTTCCAATAGGAAGGAGACCAGTAATGCATGCAATATTCCAACAGTAGCCTAACCAATGTCCTGTACAGCTGCAACATGACCTCCCAACTCCAGTACTCCATGACCAACAAAGGAAAGCATACCAAACACCTTCTTCACTATCCTAATTCCTTGCGACTCCACTTTCGAGAAGCTATGAACCTGCACTCCAAGGTCTCTTTGTTCAGCAACACTCTGAGGACCTTACCATTAAGTGTATAAGTCCTGCTAAGATTTGCTTTCCCAAAATGTTGCACCTCACATTTATCTAAATTAAACTCCACCTTTCATTTTTTAGTCCATTGGCCCATCTGGTCAAGATCCCATTGTAATCTGAGATAACATTCTTCGCTGTCCACTATACCACCAATTTTGGTGTCATCTGTGAATGTACTAACTATACCTCTTATGCTCACATCCAAATAATTTATATAAATGATGAAAAGTAGTGGACATGGCAAAAACAGAGGTGCCCAACATCAATTGCAATCATTCCAAGCGGCAGTGAGAGCAGGAACAGGCAGCCTGAGGCAGTGGCAGGAGCATGAACAGGCAGCTTGAAGCAGCAGTGCTAGCAGGAATACATTGTAAAGTAGAGAGAGAGCAGCCAGCCCAGGGCAGTGGCAGGGTTGAAGTCAAGACCAGAGTGATGCACGTGAGGAGTGCAACCCAGCATTGCTAGGCACTTAAGGACTGTGATGTTGAACTTTTAACTGTATTTATGCTTTTTCATGAGAATGACTATAATAATTAGATTAGATTCCCTACAGTGTGGAAACAGGCCCTTCAGCCCAACAAGTCAACATTGACCCTCCGAAAAGCAACCTACCCCCCTACTTTAACCGCTGACTAACCCATCTAACACTATGAGTAATTTAGCATGGCCAATTCACTTGACCTGCACATTTTTGGGCAGTGGGAGGAAACCAGAGCACCTGGAGGAAACCCACGCAGATACAGGGAGAATATGCAAACTCCACACAGACAGTTGCCCAAGGTGGGAATTGAATCCGGTTCTCTAGCGATGTGAAGCAGCACTGCTAATCACTGAGCCACCATGCCATTTAACTTTTTAACCTTGCTTCTTTACTTTTCAGTTTTGTATCTAAGATTTTGTACCAAGGTACCTTTCTATCAAGAAGGCACCGTAAGTGGTGACTTGTAAACTTTTCACTATACTCGTGTGAGTACATCTGACAACAAACCTAATTCTACTGCTGTAAAGATGGCTTTAAACTAATTGTAGAAATAGAAATATAAATTGGAAAAAGAAATAAATCTTCCATCAGAAAAGAGCTTATGCTCAATATGTCAACTCTCCCGCTCCTCAGATGCTGCCTGACCAGCTGTGCTTTTCCATCACCACACTTTTTGACTCTAATCTCCAGCATCTGCAGTCCTCACTTTCTCCCAGTGACTAAGGAGTCAGTGAGGGAGCACTGTGTGGCCAGTGATCATAATAGTTTTTAAATAGTTATGGAGAAAGGTAGACCTGATCTAAAAGTTAAAAGTTCTAAATTGGAGTAAGGCTAATTTTGACAGTATTAGGCAAGAACTTGCAAAGGTTGATTGGGAGAGAGTATTCGCAGGTAAAGGGATGATTGGAAAGTGGGAGGCCTTCAAAAATGAGATAACAAGAGTCCAGAGACATTATGTCTCTGTTAATGTGAAGAACAAGGCTGATATTTGCAGGGAATGCTGGATGATGAGAGAAACTGAAATTCTGGTCAAGCAAATGAAGGAGGTATATTACAGGTATAGATAGCTGGATTGAGTGAGTCCCTCAGGAGTATTTCAGCAGTCGGATAATACTCGAGGGAAATCAGGAGAATAAAAGGATGATATGTGATAGCCATGGCAAACAGGGTTATGGAGAATCCAAAGAGATTCCACAAATACATTAAGGGCAAAAAAATAGAAACTGGGGAGAGGAATATCAACAAGGTTGTCTATGTGTGGAATCACAGGAGTAGAGTGAGATACAAGTATTTCACATTCATGATTACTGTGGAGAAGGATATGGAAACTAAAGAACTTGGAATGATAAATAGTGATGTCTCGAAAAGTCTCTATATCACAGAGGAGGACATGCTGGACTCTTTAAATGCATAAAGGTGGAAAAATCTCCAGGTACTGATCAGGTCAACACAAAACTTTGGGAAGTATGGAAATAATTGCTGGGCCCCTTGCTGAGATATTTGTATCATCGATAGCCACGTGTGGTGCTGAAGGACTGAAGGGTAGCTGATGTGGTTTAAGAAATATAGTATGGAAAAGCCAGGGAATTATAGACCAGTGAGCCTGAAGTCAGTGATGGATAAGCTGTTGAAGGGGATTCTGAGGGATAAGATTTACACGCATTTGGAAAGGCAAAGATTGATTAGGCTTGTGCATGGGAAATCGTGTCTCGCTAATTTGATTGAGTTTTTTGAAGAAGTGACAAGGAAGATTGATGAAGGCAGGTGGTGGATGTGACTATATGGGCTTCAGCAAAGCATTCAACAAAGTTCCGCATGGTAGACTGGTTAACAAGATTAGATCACGTGAAATCCAAGGAGAGCTAGCAATTTGGATATAAAATTGGCATGAAGGTAGGAGACAGAATGTGGTGCAGAGGATTGTTTCTCGGATTGGAAGCCTATGACCAGCAATGTGTCACAAAGATTGATGCTTTTTATCATTTGTATAAATGATTTGGATTTGAATATAGAAGGAATAGTTAGTAGGTTTGCAAATGACACCAAAATTGGTGGTGTAGTGGACAGTGTAGAAGGTACAGAAGAGAAATCAGCAGGTTCTGCAAGAGCCTACAAAGTCCTCTCTTGCTCAGCTATTTGTAGATGCAACAAATCGTGACATTGAACTGGTTAAGTCGGAGCCCTTTCTTCAGTGAACCAGCAAGCATTTGGAAGAAAGAAGGTTAGGAGAAACCTTCAGATCAGCCAGAACCAACTGAACAGATCTTGCGCACAGAGTACAGAACTGTTTCCCAGCTGCCCACATGTTTTATTTCCTTCTATGTATTTTTGTCTCTTCCGTGTGTATGTGTTTGTGTGTGTGCATATATAAGGAGGCATTTATAAGGGATTTTGAGTTTTAATCTGTAGAATTTACTTTATTTAGTTTAATTATTTACCTTTAGATGGAATTGAATGGTTTACAATAAATGCTGATTTCTTGTTAATTACTTAAACCTGATGTGTGCTTTTTATCAAGCTGGTTCTGAAAGTCAGGTAATTTTTGTGATCTTGCATATTTATATTTAAAGCTATAAATTTGGACCAGCTACAGGAATAGTGGTATTTGATTTCCAGTGTGTTACCCCAGGGAGTCACATTTACAATGCATGTAGAATAAACCTGTTTACACATTGTTGTGGGGAAAATCACCAGTCCTGGAGTCAAAATCGGGATTCAGCGACAGAGTTCATTGTACACAGATACCGGAGCTCCGGGGAGAGACAGAGACATCTGGCAGCATGGCTGTCAGCTGTGAGCCTTCACTCAGCGTTGGAGCACATGTCATGATATTTTATACAGTTCATGGGATAATGGTCCAAATATTGACTCTTTGTGCAGCATGGCTTGTTTACAGAAAACATTACAGAGTCATTGTCCGTTTCATTAGCTACGCAGAAGTCCATTGCTGCTGTAATTGGTTTTGATCGTTCTTCCTGAGAAGTCCATTACAGCAAATCTAAGGTATTAACACTTGTATACAAGCAGTCTCAGGTAGTTAACATTTCTATTGAAGGTGGTGGCTGGACTCAGATGTTATTGATGTGTATTCTCTCCTCCACCCACCTTAAACTAATTATCTATGTTCTGTGTCTATTGTGCTGGTATCTGTTGGCCTCAGGCAGTATCTGTGCATGCTTCGCTGTACTTTTCAGCCAATGGCTCAGCGACCATCTAGTGTGCTGAGTGACCAACTTATGGCTCAGCGGTCATCTTGTGTCTGTGTGCCCTGTGTCAGCCTGCCCTTGTCAACTCCCGATTCAGCATCAAACGTTGTTCAAAAGCAAATTGGACTTTCATATGGTTGCTTGGCAAACTAACATTCCCATCTCTGTGATGCAAGAGTTAGCAGCAATAACTTAAAAGCAAGTAAATGTTTGACAAAAGTGCCCCAACATTTGTTATACTTACATGGGTGCTAGAGGGCGAGGGGAATTTTGTTGCATCATGTGCATTTTAAAACAACAATGGTCCCTAATGAATGCAATGGGAAATGGAATAGTAGAGGTAGGACTGGAATGGGAAAAGGGTCAGAGTGCAGTGGATGCACTGCCTGTTGAATAATATCCCTGTTGGATGTTATGTGTTTGTATTTTGGTGCCTCAGTAAGTTGATTCACATGCTGTGACCATGGAGGGGCAGGTGATAGGGAGCTGCCAGTCTGCTTCTGCAACTTGGAGTAGTCGTTGGCATGAGGCCTCCAGTATAGTCCACACATGGTATGCTGTACCGTCCATGTATACTGTATTCAGAACAGTTGCAGCAAATAACCAGACAGTGATAGACCCTGAGGAAGTCGTTGCAAAGGAGAAAGCTGTCCTTGTGAATGAAACATCTCAGTTGTATTGGATGCTACAAGGCAGATAAGACTCTATTGACACTCTGGGCCAGTTGTTGCCAACAGGTACAGAAGTCCATCTTGGACATTCAAGCTTCTTATGCCAGCCAAAAAAAAAAACTGCAGATGCTGGATATCAGAAACAAAACCAGAAAGTGCTGGGAAAACTCGACAGGTTTGACAGCACCATTGGAGGAAAAATAGAGTTACATTTTGGGTCCTGTTCTAAAGAAGGGTCACTGGATTTTGCTTTCTCTCCAGAGATCTTGCCAGACCTGTTGAGTTTTCCCAGTAATTTCTGATTTTGTTTCTCATTATGCCAGTATATTGTAGATGCAAATTACAGCCTGCAATCATTTGTGCTCCCTTTTGCTGGCTGTAAATTAAAGCTCATGTGTGGACCTGTCCGAATGCCAGATGAAATGTGTGTTGTTCCCCTACTAGACCATAACAAAATAAGGGTAACTACTGAACTTTGGAGAAAGAGTATGGGAGACTCATATAGAGTCTTCAGATAGGACAACTGGTATCTAAGGACAGATAATTTTATGGCATGCAGTTTAAACAGTGACTAAGATGAGAGTGGGGTGGGGGTGGGGGGGGTTGGTGGTTGGATGTGCGAAGTCTGCCATGCCAGCTATATACCGTGGGCTGCAATAGCTTTATGGATGCTGTGCTATTAGACTGGCAGCAAGACAACTCTTTGGAATTCTGTACACCTGCGGGCAATGGAGGCTGAATAATTAATATATTCACTACTGAAGAACACAGATTTTTGATTTACAATGAATCAAAGTTTATGTGGAATAGACATAATATTCCATGATGGAGTTAAAGCCGCAATCAGATCAGATTTAATTTTATTCATTGTCAGCAAAACTAAATGCCTAGCATTCCTGCTCAGATTTCTTAAATTTTTATGTTTACTATTACTGTTAGTGAAGATGTGATATGTTTTCAGTAGAGGTTGAGGAAACCTATGGCTTCAGAATTGTAAGACACTGTCTGTTCTCCTGTTAAATATATGCTTGAGTTAATCTCCAGCATCTGCAGTCCTCACTTTCTCCTTAAAGTCTGGAGGTTAATCCCTGAAGATGTCTGATAGTTATGACCATTGAGTCTAAAAGTCTCCACTGGGCAACATTATGGAATATTTATTTTCATTATGGACATAATTACAACATTAGGCTCCTTCCTTGCAATCAGCAGTGAATTTTCAGCAAAGGAGCTATCACCTCCAAAACTTTGACAACAAAGCAGGAGAGAAAATACAGAGACTGCATTACATACTGCAGGTTCTCAGAGTCTTTGATGACCTGGTGTCTATGTGAAACATGATCCAACATCATCACTGGTGGTCCTTTGCAGACAAAAATGAATTTCTTCCACTCTGAGTGTGTCCATAGGTGACTGTACAGTGCAATGTGGCTTCCACAGATTCTGCCCCACTTGAATCAAAAGCTACTCATGGGATGAGATGGATTAGGCATTGATGTGGCAGTGCACTCCTTAAGCTGTTTTCACCTGGCTTTCCCTACAGCAAGTTTTGAGGTGCTCAATGTCTTCCCACATGCTCTTTGGAGGGTTTGGGGCCAGTGATCCCCAGTTGCCATTAGAAATGCCAAACTTCACCAGTGAGGCCTTGGCTGTATCCCTGAAGCATTCCTTCTGTCCTGCTGGGGCCCGCTTGCAATGTTGGGGCTGGGAGTAGAGCATCTGCTTGGGGAGCCTTGCATTGGTCATATGGAAAATATACCCAGCCCCTCATAGCCAATGAAAAGTGGTCAGTGCCTCAATGCTGGAGATGTTGGCCTAGTCGAGGAAGCTGGTGTTAGTGTGTCTATCTTCCCAGTGAATTTTCAGGATCTTGAGCAGGGAGCATTGATGGTACTGCTCCAGTGCCTTAATATATCTGCTGTGGAGAATCCACATCTCAGAGCCATATTGGGGCGGGGCGGGGGGGGCGGGAATGGTATACCATGTGCTTGGTGTTGAATCTGATGACGTTGTCCTCGAAAACCTTTTTCCTCGAATGGCTGAAGGCTGAGCAAGCACATGGGAGCTGAAAATGTGTTGCTGGAAAAGCGCAGCAGGTCAGGCAGCATCCAAGGAAGAGGAGATTCGACGTTTTGGGCATAAGCCCTTCTTCAGGAATCATTCCTGAAGAAGGGCTTATGCCCGAAACGTCGAATCTCCTCTTCCTTGGATGCTGCCTGACCTGCTGCGCTTTTCCAGCAACACATTTTCAGCTCTGATATCCAGTATCTGCAGACCTCACTTTCTCCTCCAAGCACATGGGAGGCCATGCTAGATCTCTTCATCAATATCTGCTTTGATTGACAGGACACTCCTGAGGTATTGGAAGTGGCCAACGTTCTTGAAGGATCAGTTAGACTCGAAACATCAGCTCTTTTCTCTCCTTACAGATGCTGCCAGACCTGCTGAGATTTTCCAGCATTTTCTCTTTCGGTCCTTGAAGGCCTCCTGTGCACCTTGATCGAGGGTTCATTCCACAATGTCAGGCCAGGTTGATGGAGGATCTTCACCTCGCAAATGTTCAGGGTGAGGCCATGCTCTCATCTACCTCTGTAAAAGTGCTGACCATGATTTGGAGTTCATCCTCTGAGTTTGCATATAAGCAAAATGTCATCTGCGTACTACAGTTCGATGATACTGGTTGGGGTAACTTTGGTTTTGACTTGAAAGCGGCAGAGTTTCCTGCAGGTTCTATAGGTTAGCTTCACTCTATCAGGCATCCTGTCAGTGATGAGGTGAAGCACTGCAGAGAGATAGATTAAGAACAATGTTAGGGCGATGACACAGCCCTGGTTGATGCCAGTCTGAACAAGGAATGGGTTTGTGGTGGAGCCATTTGTCATTACCATAACTTCCATGTTGTCATGGAGCAAATAAAGGATAATGACAAACCCCGTGGTGCAGCTAAAGTTGGAGAAATGCTCTCCATAATGCCTTTTGGTTGATGGTGTCAAAGGCCTTTGTAAGGTCAAAGAATGCAATGTGCAGAGATAGGTTCTTTTCTCTGTATCTCTTATGCAGCTGTTATATGGTGAAAATCATGTCTATTGTACCCTTCTGTTGCTGGAAGCCACACTGTAATTCTGGGGTGAGATTCCACAGCCACAAGGAGGAGACAATTGAAGAGGATTTTGGTCTTTTCTAATGGTCAAGACCAAGGAGATTCCCATGTAGTTACCACAGGGATTGTTCCTATTTTTGAAAATGCTCACGACGGTGGCATATTGGAGCTTTCCCAGGATACTCTCCTCCTTCCTGATAAGGCAGACAAGGGTATGTAGCTGCAGCTGAAGCTTTTTGCCTCTGCTTCAATGCCTCAGTGGGAATACCCTCTGCTCTGGCAGCCTTGCTGTTCTTGAATTGGCAGGTGGCCTTATCTGTTTCATGCAGGACTCGGGTGTTGCTGAGCTCATGGTGGGTAGCATGTTGTGGGATGCACTCAAAGGTGCTTGGATCAGTGACAGAGCCCTGGTTGAGGATGTCTCTGAAGTGGTTTCTACCCCCTCCCCCCGCCCCCCCCCCAGCCCCCAATTTTCTTTGTTCCCTTCTTTGTTTTTGATAAGAGTCACTCTGCCTTGGCCAGCTGTGAGGTGGGGACCTTTGGTGTTTGGTCTGTAGGTGGTCTTGACAGCACAGAAGAAGCCCACTATAACATAGCCATTCATTGGGCATCCAGTGCTTTCTCCATCCACAACCTGTTCTTTATGTCATGGATTCATTGTTGGGCCTCAGCCTTCAGTTGCCTATAAGGTTTCCTTTTCTCTTCCCAGTGTAACTGCTGTTTTGCAATCAGATATGCCATGTGATTCCATTCTTGGATCTCCTTGGATCGTTCTTGTCAAATTAGTCTTGGTGCTTCCTGATTAAGTGATTGATGATGGCCTTGAGGTAGAGCAGAGGCAGTTGGAATCCTGTGACTCAATATCAGTGAGGGCCACTAGGTTTGTGGGGAGGAGCTGGTTGTAAGAGGCTATCTTTTCTGAGTCTTTGAGTGCCTCAATGTCAATGAAAGGGGCCGATAACTGCAGGATAAACAATTGCCTGATCCGAGTTAGGATCAACATAAAATATAGTCCTGTCACAGCGGAGACAACAGTGTTGACAATAGTGACAATAGTGCCACAAGAAGTGCCACTGAGGCACTCAAAGACCGGAAAAGATAACCTTCAACTGATCCTTGGCCCAATGGAATGGCAATGACTGCTGTTCATCTTGCTCAATAATATTAAAAATCACACAACACCTGGCTATAGTCTATCACCTGATGAAGGAGGTCACTCCGAAAGCTAGTGTCTTCCAATTAAACCTGTTGGATTATAACCTGGTGTTGTGTGATTTTTAACTTTGAACACCCCAGTCCAACACCGGCATCTCCAAACCATGGTTATAGTCCAACAGGTTTATTTGGAACCACTAGCTTTTGGAGCACCACTCCATCAGGTGGTTGCCATCCACCTGATGAAGGAGCAGCGCTCCGAAAGCTAGTGCTTCCAAATAGATCTGTTGGACTATAACCTGGTGTAATGTGATTTTTAACCTTTGTCCACCTCCAAGTCATATCTCAATAATATTTTCTTGAGACAGAGCAGTTCAGGCCCAGCCTTGGCCTACTGCCATGAAATGTAGAGAGTGAGACGAATGTGGCAGAAACAGCTTTGAGATGCAGCCAGCAGCATTTCACTGACAGAAGAGGCCATGAAAAGTTTCAGTAATGCAAGATGGAACATTCCTGGCTGAATGAAGAAGGTTGTTATTCCCCACCTACCTCAATGATTGTGGCTCAAATAAAATTAAAGAACTCAAACCTACAAAGTATTAAAGCCACATCTTTATAGCCAGTCCATCAACATAAATAATCACATCTTCCAACGCACAGTGATAGGAGTATGTGTTATGGACAAGATGCTCTGCAGCCATGCATCAATTCTACTTGGACAGCACTTACTGAACCCATGAGCTCTACCACCTAAAAGGACAAGGACAGCAGATGCATGGAAACACCATCCCAACACGTTCCCCATCATGTAGTACACCTTCTGGATTTGGAATTTCATTGTCATTACTTCACTGTCTCTGGATCAAAATCCTGGAATTCCCTTCCAAACAGTAGAGTGAATATATCTACATCAGATGGAAATGTAGTGATTAAAGAAGGCAGCTCACCACTACATTCTGAAAGGAGATTAAAGGTGGGCAATAAATGCTGGCCTTGCCAGCAATCCCACATCCTATGAAAGAACTTTTTAAAATGAGGTCAGTAAGAAACTACAAAGTCATCACAACATGGAAGTTTCCCTTGGATGAACACAGAAAATTCGTGAATTGAGAGGCCTGAAGTCACCACATAATGAAAGGGAGATCCCTCCATAGGAATCATTTGGACTATGAATGTACCCTTTTCCCATATCACTGGGGCATGTAATGCCTGCCTTAATGTAGGGAGGCCACCTACATTGAGCTAGTGTTCTCTACACACCTCTGGAGACCATTTTGCCACCAGTAAAATGTTAGCAAAGCCACACAATGGTTCCTAAATTTGCCTTAATTGACTGCCTACCTCTATGGGGCAGTACTGTATCTTGGCTCGATAGCATGACAGTTCAGGTTATGATCAAAGTTTATTGCTTGAAATTATTTACTTCTCTTTCTCTCCATTGATGCTGCCAGATTGACTGCGTATGTTTGGAAACTTCTGTTTTTATAACAGCTACACATCTTTTATTTGATTTATTGAACCCCATGGCAACAAGTATTGTCATTGAAAACAATACATGACTCATTCTATATTGTAGTCAAAGTTTTTGACTCATGAACTCCATTTCATGTTTGTTTGACGATGTGTTAGTTATAATCTTTCTTGGTTTGTTGCCAGAATATTCAGAAGCTTGGGTAGAATCTTGAGCTGAATTGTGGGATAAACACAAGTACCTGTATTTGTGTACACTGGTGTATAATTTTGCCAGGTTCCAATTTCTTTGGTATTACTATCTAATGTCTGTTTCCTCTCTTTAGAGACATATATAAAAGACACACCCAAAAAGAAACAGGAACTTATTCAGGAAATCAAAGTAACTTACATGACATCACATAAGTATAGGCAAATTATGAACTACAGTTGCTTTCACTGTTCTAAGTTTTATATTTCAAACACCAAATAACATTTATCTGAGAACTGTTGTATTGAGTTAGTGTCACTTATATGCTGTTTGATTCAATCAATCAATTGCTGAATTACAAAATTTATATACTCAATACTGTATGATGCTAAAATTCATCCATGATGTTGCTAAAACTTGTGGTAGGCAGAACATATTTTTGAACATTCTGTAGTAGCCTGTTAGTGGAGTAGCATAGTAGCCACTGGACACAATGTTCCTGATTGAGATGGAAGCAGGAGAAAACTGCCCATGAAATCCGAAATGTGTTGAAAGGCCTGTTCCTCCTCCCTTTGCTTAATATCCTTCCCATGCAGAATTGCAACTAGATCTCCCCAGAATGGGAGCAAATATCCTACTTCGCTGCCTTTCAAAATTCCACAACTGACTCCAAAATTCCAACACAGCTCCTTTTGGACATAAAAGGACTTTTCTCTTCCACAAACACTACACTAACATTATCTCAGCTGTAGCCAACAGGTAGTCAAAAGCAATTCTGAAGAAGCGCCACAGAACCCAGAACAATAATTCTGATTTCTTTCCACAGATGCTGGCAGACCTGCTGAATCTTTCTAGCAACTTGTTCTTGGCTTTAGTTTGCAGCAAGGACAGTTCTTTGGGGTTTTTCTTGTTTATGTAGTGAAAAGTACTTATTTTTCTATTTAAATGGCAATGTTTTTAAATACTTTCAATAGGGGTGTGGTACTCAAGATACAAGCAAACAGCTTTTCAAGCAACATTAGATGCTGATTGACGTCGCAATCTTCCCATGCTGCATGTTTTCAGGACATACAAGAAATATTCTTCTCATCACCCTCCATAACATGATGATCAGTGCATGACATGCTGGAAAAGTTTGGAAGCAGACATGTGCAATGTTCTTTCAGCTGGTTCTAAACCATAAGCAATATGAAGTTAAAACTCAACCAGGGATTTTTCACTCTGGATGACCTTTCCTTTCCCCTTATGGGAATATGTTATGTCTGCCTTTGAACAATCTCAGCTTTGAAAGCTCCCATTATTTGTTTTTTGTTTTACCCTGCAAATCTTTGAAACCAATCAACATGGTTGGATCAATTCACAAGTCAGTGGATACTTAAACAAAATAATATTTTTAAATAAAAATGTTTTCATTTTTATGAAATGAAGTGGTGATCGCTGTTTCATAAGAAGTAGCAAGTGAATCATTCTCCAATTTCATTTCCCAGAACTATATCTAGCAGTTCTTCATTCATGTAGTAATGTTTCATAATATGCCTTGATCTGATTATAGTTTGTAAATACACCACTTCACAGAAATTATGCAATCGTTATTTCACTAATTCATTATTTGTAATTCAGTTATGGTTTATTTCTTGTTCTAATTAGTAAGTATTTTAAAGAGTAAGCAAAACAGAATAATTAACCTTTTCCTTGAACTAAGTTGCAACAGAAACAATGTCATTCAGAATACTAAATTATCAGAAATAAAAGAAAACTAATCTACCAGCACTGCCATTTTCAAAATTATCAGTTTTTGTACAGTGATAGCCCAGTCCCTGCAATTATAATTAAATGTGACATCATTAATTATAATTAACTCAAGGTATATTTCTTAAGCAATTTGTCCATTCCATTACAGATGTAGTATAGTAAATTTAGCTGATTGGTTACATGTTGTAAAATGGCTGTCAGAAACCAGGTGTCACAATTTAAAATTTGACCTTGTATAATGATGTAGTTTGAAAGCGTACATTTTTTAAACTTCTATTTTGACCAACAGCTGGTTGAAAAAGTGGTTAATAAAGCACCTGAGACTCTAGACTTTATAAATTTGAGCTACTGAGTACAAAAGAGATAAAGTTATGATGAACCTTTATAAATGATAGATTAACTTCTACTGGAGTAATATGTCCAATTCTGGATAACACACTTGTGAAAAGAATGTGAATGTGCAGAAAAGATTCAAGGGAATAGATCCTGGCTTGAGGTTCTTCTGTTGTAGAGATATAGTGGATGAACTGGGGCTGTTCATTTGAAAAATAAAAGATGGAAAGGTCATTTGAAAGTGAGAAACTGTCCCTTTTGTGGAAGAGTCTAAAAGCAGAAGCCAATGATTTACGTTAATTGGTAAAAGAAGCAATGACAAGGTGAAGAAAACTCTTCTGTATAGTGAGTGGTTACGAGCTGGATTCACTGCCTGGGAGGAGGCAGATTCAACTGAGGCTTTCAAAAGAGATTTCAATAGTTATCTGAAGGAAAAACATATCCATAGCAGCACACCACCACCTTCTCAAGGGCATCTAGGAATGCTAGTGCAGCCAGCCACATACGTGTCTCGCAAACAAATCTTTTAAAAACACTACATGGAGAAATCAAGGAGTTGGTTTTGCAAATAGCCAACATGAACATTGAGTCATTGAGTCCAACCTGCTGACTAGATATCCCAACTCAATCTAGTCCCACCTGCCACCACCCGGCCCATATCCCTCCAAACCCTTCTTCTTCATATACCCATCTTAAATGTTGCAATTGTATCAGTCTCCACCACATCCTCTGGTAGTTCATTCCATACACATACCATTCTCTGCGTAAAAAAGTTGCCCTTAGGTCTCCTTTATATCTTTCACCTCTCACCCTAAACTTATGCCCTCTAGTTCTGGACTCCCCGGCCCAGGGAAAAGATTTTGTCTATTTATCCTATCCATGCCCCTCATAATTTTGTAAATCTCTATAAGGTCACCCTTCAGCCTCCGATGCTCCAGGGAAAACAGCCCCACCCTGTTCAGCCTTTCCCTATAGCTCAAATCCTCTAACCCTGGCAATGTCCTTGTAAATCTTTTGGGAACTCTTTCAAGTTTCGCAACATCTTTCCAATAGGAGGGAGACCAGAATTGCATATAATATTCCAATAGTGGCCTAACTAATGTCCTGTACAACTGCAACATGACCTCCCAACTCCTGTACTCAATACTCTGACCAATAAACAAAAGCATTTCAAATGCCTTCTTCAGTATCCTATCTACCTGCGAATCCACTTTCAAGGAGCTATGAACTTGCACTCAAAGGTCTCTTTTCAGCAACACTCCCTAGGACCTTACCATTAAGTGTATAAGTCCTGCTATGATTTGCTTTCCCAAAATGCAGCACCTTGCATTTATCTGAATTAAACTCCATCTGTCACTTCTCAGCCCATTGGCCCATCTGTTCAAGGTCCTTTGTAATCTGAGGTAACTCTCTCCGCTGTCCACAACACCACAAATTTTGGTGTCATCTGGAAACTTACTAACCATACCTCTTATGCTTGCATCCAAATCATTTATGTAAATGGCAAAAAGTAGAGGATCCAGCACTGATCCTTGTGGCACTCCACTGGTCACAGGCCTAAAAACAACCCTCCACCACCACACTCTGTCTTCTACCTTTGAGCCAGTTCTGTATCCAAATGGCTAGTTCTCCCTGTATTCCATGAGATTTAACCTTGCTAATCAGCCTCCCATGGGGAACTTTGTTGAATGCCTTACTGAAGTCCTTATCAATCACATGTACTGCTCTGCCCTCAACAATCTTCTTTGTTACTTCTTCAAAAAACTCAATCAAGTTTGTGAGACATGATTTCCCATACACAAAGCCATGTTGACTATCCCGAATCAGTGAGAGAGATGCTTCCTTGAATGCTGCCTGATCTGTTGCACTTTTCCAGCAACACATTTTTCAGCGCTTATCTCTAATCAGTCCTTGCCTTTCCAAGTACATGTACATCTTGTCCCTCAGGATTCCCTCCAACAACTTGCCCACCACCGATGTCAGGCTCACCGGTCTATAGTTCCCTGGCTTGTCTTTACCACCCTTCTTAAACAGTGGCACAACGTTTGCCAACCTCCAGTCTTCGGGCACCTCACCTGTCACTATCGATGATACAAATATCTCAGCAAGAGGCCCAGCAGTCACTTCTCTAGCTTCCCACAGAGTTCGCGGGTACACCAGATCAGGTCCTGGAGATTTATCCACCTTTAATCGTTTCAAGACATCCAGCACTTCTTCCTCGGTAATCTGGACATTTCGCAAGATGATACCTACAGTCCCTACAGTCTATATCTTCCATATCCTTTTCCACAGGAAATACGGATGCAAAATATTCATTTAGTATCTCCCCCATTTTCTGTGGCTCCACAAAAAGGCCGCCTTGAATGATCTCTTTCTGTGCAATAACCATTCTATGGTGGAAACTTCCCCTCATTGTGGGGTGGGAGTAATGTTGGACAAGGTGGGAAAAATGAAATACTCAATGTTAAGAAACTTACCCTGAAATTTCTCTCAATTGCTAAGTGTCAACTTCAGAATCTTGCTTTAGAGCAGCAATTATCTTATTTCCATGCATTTGCATTCTCCTAAAGCACCATTGTACCATATATACCACTTCCAATTCTTCTTACTTCACTGAGAATCTAGACAGCACAAATTTACAACATACAAATCAGAACAGTATCTGGTGACTGTGGCTCACCACATGCTTGTTCCAGACAATGTCTGTGCATACTCCAATGCACGCCATCCTCCTGGCACTTCTTCAATGCAAGACAGCAACAGCAAGCCTGTAGCCTCACTACATCTCACACCTACTCTTGGACCAACTCAGACACCCCTTTAACTTTTTATAAAAATATAGAAACTAGGAACAGGAGTAGTCCATTTGAAGCTGAGAAGTTGTTGCAGGATCGGATCAGGGTAAACCCTAAGGCTTTCTATAGGTATTTAAGGAATAAAAGAATGACGAGAGTAAAATTAGGGCCAATCAAGGATAGTAGTGGGAAGCTGTATGTCGAGTCAGAGGAGATAGGGGAAGCACTAAATGAAAATTTTTCAACAGTATTCACTCTAGAAAATGACAATGTTGTTGTGGAGATTACTGAGATACAGGCTACTAGACTAGGTGTGATTGAGGTTCACAAGGAGGAGGTATTAGAAATCCTGCAGAGTGTGAAAATAGATAAGTACCCTGAGCCGGATGGGATTTATCCTCAGATCCTCTGGGAAGCCAAGGAGGAGATTGCCGAGCCTTTGGCATCGATCTTTAAATCGTCATTGTCTACAGGAATAGTGCCAGAATACTGGAGGATAGCAAATGTGGTTCCCTGTTCAAGAAGAATATAGACCAATGAGCCTTCTTTCAGTTGTTGGTAAAGTGTTGGAAAAGGTTTTAAGACATAGGATTTATAATCATCTAGAAAAGAATAATTTGATTAGGGATAGTCAGCACGGATTTGTGAAGAGTAGGTCGTGCCTCACAAACCTTATTGAGTTCTTTGAGAAGGTGACCAAACTTTGGAAGCTTTGGAAAGGGTGCAGAGGAGATTTACTAGGATGTTGCCTGGTCTGGAGGGAAGGTCTTACGAGGAAAGGCTGAGGGACTTGAGGTTGTTTTCGTTGGAGAGAAGAAGGTTGAGAGTTGACTTAATAGAGACCTATAAGATAATCAGAGGATTAGATAAGGTGGACAGGGAGAGCCTTTTTCCAAGAATGGTGACAACGAGCATGAGGGGCCATAGCTGTAAATTGAGGGGTGATAGTAAGGCTATGGAATGCTTTGCCTGCAATGGTAGTAGATTTGCCAACTTTAATTACGCCTAAGTCGTCATTGGACAAGCATATGGACGTACATGGAATAGTGTAGGTTAGATAGGCTTCAGATTGATATGACAGGTCTGCGCAACATCACGGTCTGAAGGGCCTGTACTGCGCTGTAATGTTCTATGTTCTATTTGGTCTTTTAAATCTGCTTTACTATTCAATATGGTCATGGTTGATCCTCTCTGTCATCACCATAATCACCCCTCAGCCTCTGACGCTCCAGGGAAAGCAGCCCTAGCCTATTCAACTTCTCCCTATAGTTCAAATCCTCCAACTCTGGCAACATCCATATAAATTTTTTTGGAACTCTTTCAAGTTTCATAACATCTTTCCAATAGGAAGGAGACCAGAACTGCACACAATATTCCAACAGTGACCTAACCAATGTCCTGTACAGCTGCAACATGACCTCCCAACTCCTGTACTCAATACTCTGACCAATAAAGGAAAGCATAGCAAATGCCTTCTTCACTATCCTATCTACCTGCGGTTCCACTTTCAAGGTGCTATGAACCTGCACTCCAAGGTCTCTTTGTTCAGCAACACTCCCTAGGACCTTACCATTAAGTGTATGCGTCCTACTAAAATTTGCTTTCCCAAAATGCAGCACCTTGCATTTATCCAAATTCAACTCCATCTGCAACTTCTCAGCCCATTGGCCCATTTGATCAAGATCCCACTGTAATCTGAGGTAACCTTCTTCCCTGCCCACTACATCTCCAATTTTGGTGTCATCTGTAAACTTACTAATTATATCTCTTACGCTCACATCTAAATCATTTATATAAATGACTGAAAGTAGTGGACCCAGCACCAATCCTTGTGGCACTCCAGTCTGAAAAACAACCTTCCAACACCACCCTCTGTCTTCTACCTTTGAGATAGTTTTGTATCCAAATGGTTAGTTCTCCTTGTATTCCATGAGATCTAATCTTGCTAATCATTCTCCTGTGGGGAACTTTGTTGAACGCTTCACTGAAGTCCAAATAGATCACGTTCACCGCTCTGCCCTCAACAATTCTCTTTGTTACTTCTTTAAAAAACTCAATCAAGTTTGTGAGGCATGATTTCCCACGCACAAAGCCATATTGACTATCCCTAATCAATCTTTGCCTTTCCAAATACATGTACATCTTGTTCCTAGATGTAGGAACAAGAACTTGCCCACCACTGAGGTCAGGCTCACTGGTCTATTGTTCCCTGGCTTGTCCTTACCACCCTTCTTAAACAGTGGCATAACATTAGCCAACCTCCAGTCTTCCGGCACCTCACCTGTGACTATCGATGATATAAATATCTCAGCAAGGGGCCCAACAATCACCTCCCCAGTTTCCTACAATTGAATGTAGCATCTTTGTTTTTATTAATTCTGATATTTTTCAATCCCTCCCTTTCAATAGACCCTTGGTTCCCTAAATTTCTGAAAAAATATTTGTGTCTTCTTTTGGGAACATAGAACATAAAACATAGAACTGTACAGCACAGAACAGGCCCTTCAGCCCGCGATGTTGTGCCGACCATTGATCCTGATGTATGCACCCTCAAATTTCTGTGAGCATATACATGTCCAGCAGTCTCTTAAATGTCCCCAATGACCTTGCTTCCACAACTGCTGCTGGCAACGCATTCCATGCTCTCACAACTCTCTGTGTAAAGAACCCGCCTCTGACATCCCCTCTATACTTTCCTCCAACCAGCTTAAAACTATGAACCCTCGTGTTAGCCATTTCTGCCCTGGGAAATAGTCTGGGAAGACACTTTATTTTGTAGGTATGGGACACACAGAGCTTCTTCCATGTCAATATGCATTCACAAATAGACATGCATCATGTGCATCTGCAAGGGATGCATTTTGTGGCTTGTAGTTTTTTTTTATCATTCATTTTATCACTTACTTGGAGGCTCCGATCCCTCTATACTTCATATTGCTTTCCTGGCACATATTCACTGATTTCAAAACTGACAGGCACACTGAGACTCACATGGATGATGATGGGAGATGAGCTTAGATTACTTCACAGGTCAGTGCAACATTGAGGGCTGAAAGGCCTGTTCTGTGCTGTATTTTTCTATGTTCTATATGGTTCACATGGCTTCCTTAGCTTGCAGAGTCTTTAGTTCTCAAAGCTAATACATAGACTAAATCTTTATCTGCAGAGATGTATGGAATCATCACTGATGGGAAGAAGGTCCTGTAAACCAAAATCCATTAACCCACAACAGGAATGTGAAAATGACCAATGTCTAATGTCCATCATTCCCATCACTGGTCTTGTAACTTGCAGTCTCATTATAGGACAGTTTTTCCTGCAATGAGCCAAAAAGTGGGATTGTATATGATAGAAGTGAATGCACAAGCAATTACTGGTAATATAAGATGTGGTGGCTGTGAATAGGAAGAAAAAAGGGTAGGGAGGGTTAGTGACTTTAGAGGATGAGATGAATGAGACAGATGATGCATATACAGGAATGCATGCAATGTTAAGAATTATAATCTGTGAGTCTTGTTGGAATGCGTGTGCAAAGGCAGAATTAGAGGGAATTCTGAGCCTGTGAGTGTGAAGTAGCTAAGAAAAGATACACTTACCCTTGTGGATAACAGGAGATCAATGACCTTCTTCCCACACTGCTGGGCATCCCACTTTACTCAGGATGCAGCACTGATTTGAGCTGGTGTGATGGTAACATCACTGGAGTTTCACTATAGAGGTCCAGGCTAATGCTGTGACGTTTTAGATTCAAATCCCACCATAGAAGCTGGTGGAATTTGGATGCATTTAATAAAATCTGAAAGTGAAAACTAAGCTCAGTAATGGTGACCATGAAACCAACATCAAAAACTTTCTAGTTCACTGATATTGTCTGGGAAGGAAATGTGCCATCCTCATTTGGTCTGGTATTTATGTGAACCAGACAACATGTTAACTCTTAACTGTCTTCTGAAATGGCCTAGTATAAATTCTATGAAAGAACAAATTGAAAAAAATCTCACTGAATGTCTTGCATCTCTTTGAAATGTGTTTCACTTTTTGGTGGTCTGTGATGTACACACAACACAGCAATACTCCTCTATTATTCCTTAATTGTTACCAAATGGATTCTATCCCTGAAACCACATGTGCATCATTCCTTTCCAGTGTTGTAACAGTTTTCTGATTAATACTGTCACCACCTGCTCCCCCTCACTTGTACACTTTGCCAGTTCCCTCTCAAGCTTCATTCTGGATTCACTCTTGATGCCAAATTACTTCAAGTACTTAGGTATAACATTAGTTAACCTCACTGTGAAGACATTGATCCTAAGCTGGTGCCATCTTATATTGATCTCTCCTGCTATAGGACCATTCAAATACATCAACAGTCTCAAGCCCTCCCCTTTTATCCTAAATACTCAGCCACATATTAGCTGGCTTAGTCTTATTCCTATATTGCTAACACGTCATTTCCAGTAATGTCATAGAGTCATAGAGATGTACAGCATGGAAACAGACCCTTCCGTCCAACCAGTGCATGCCGACCAGATATCCCAACTCAATCTAGTCCAACCTGCCAGCACCCGGCCCATGTCCCTCCAAACCCTTCCTATTCATATACCCATCCAAATGCCTCTTAAATGTTGCAATTGTACCTGCCTCCACCACATCCTCTGGCAGCTCATTCCATACACGTACCACCCTCTGCGTGAAAAGGTTGCCCCTTAGGTCTCTTTTATATCTTTCCCCTCTCACCCTAAACCTATGCCCTCTAGTTCTGGACTCCCCAACCCCAGGGAAAATCACTCAGAGATTACCGCATACAAAACACTGCATTGCAATTTTGTCTGTGACTCCTGAAAGCTTGTCTGTAGGACCTAATTTTTTTGTATGCATAGCATCACTGAATCATCTTTGGTTCCAATTTGAACCAAAACTTTTGGTTCATACGCTTAACCCTGTAACATTTTCTCCATCAATTCAGAACTTTAACATATTATTTTTTCATTTCCTTTTTATACACTGATAATTGGCAAACCTTTGTCTCAAATTTAGTCTGACATTGACTTGTAATGATTCAGGCATTAATAACAATGGAAATTTGTATCAACATAAACTATGTTCAAAGAAAGCTTTAGTTTCCAATCATTTTGGATCTTAATTCCTGCAAAAAAAATTGTAGATTTTAAAGCATTTATTTAAATTGTTTGCTTTTTAAAAAAAAACATTGTATTAATTGTTTTATTAATGCAAAGATCCCAGAAAGACAGCTACACAACATCACAAAATGTGACACTGTAGTCTAAGAGATCTTAGATTAGACTTACAGTGTGGAAACAGGCCCTTCGGCCCAACAAGTCCACACCGACCCGCCGAAGCGAAACCCACCCATACCCCTTATACATTACCCCTTACCTAACACTACGGGCAATTTAGCATGGCCAATTCACCTGACCCGCACATCTTTGGACTGTGGGAGGAAACCGGAGCACCCGGAGGAAACCCACGCAGACACGGGGAGAACGTGCAAACTCCACACAGTCAGTCGCCTGAGTCGGGAATTGAACCCGGGTCTTCAGGCGCTGTGAGGCAGCAGTGCTAACCACTGTGCCACCGTGCCGCCCACAAATCTTAGTGTCTGTTCATTCAGCATTTTGGTGAGCAAGCAATCAGCCAGCTGGATAGTCAGTTAGTCAGCCAGTCGATGATGTACATAATATAATAACCTAAATAAGTAAGCAAATTGTCAAATAAATGATTCGATTTTCCCAATGTTTGTGTTGCTGTGAGAATGTGTAAATGGATATCTGCAGGCACAATATTGCTTAATTATTCATGAGTTATGGAAATGGTGTTAAAGTCATATCGAAAGCATTTTGGACTTTAGAGACTGACTTAGATATATCAAAATTTTTTAACTAGCCAGTGAGAACCAGAAAAGTCCAAAACAAATACTATTCAATTATATTTCTACAACAGAAGCAAATCAAAACAAGCAAATGCTCTTTAAGTGTATTGGGACAATTGATATATTTTTTTCACTTACGTTCAAGGGAGCATAAAACCACAATGAGAGAGATATTTATAAAATCTACCTTCATTGGCTTTTCTAAGTCACTGCCCAATGACAGTGGAGATCTGCAGCTGGTCGTTGTCCAGCAGGGGAATATTACATATAGGGAAGCAATTGGACAAATACAAACATGATCATTTACTTACAGCCAGCAAAAAGAAACACAAACAAAAGTAACTGAGGCTGATGTTCACTAAACAACCACCTCTTCGTAGGATATGTGGAACAGCCCATCTTCCGCAGCTACACTGGCACCACCTCCCACCTTTTCTGCCGCTACATCGATGACTGTATCGACGCTGCATTGTGCTCCCACGAGTTGGTTGAATAGTTCATCCACTTTACCAACACTTTCCACCCCGACCTCAAACTTACCTGGACCGTCTCAGACTCCTCCCTCTCCTTTCTAGACCTTTCCATTTCTATCTCAGGCAATCGAATCAACACGGACATTTACTATAAACCGACCGACTCCCACAGCTACCTAGACTACACCTCCTCCCACCCTGCCCCCTGTAAAAACGCCATCCCATACTCCCAATTCCTTCGTCTCAGCCGCATCTGCTCCCAGGAGGACCAGTTCCAATACCATACAACCCAGATAGCCTCCTTCTTCAAAGACCACAATTTCCCCCCAGACGTGATCGACAATGCCCTCCACCGCATCTCCTCCATTTCCCGCTCCTCCGCCCTTGAGCCCCACCCCTCCAATCACCACCAGGACAGAACCCCACTGGTCCTCACCTACCACCCCACCAACTCCCATATACATCGTATCATCCATTGTCATTTCCGCCACCTCCAAACGGACCCCACCACCAGAGATATATATCCCTCCCCTTCCCTATCAGCGTTCCGAAAAGACCACTCCCTCCGTGATTCCCTCGTCAGGTCCACACCCCCCACCAACCCAACCTCCATTCCCGGCACCTTCCCCTGCAACCGCAAGAAATGCAAAACTTGCGCCCACACCTCCCCCCTTACTTCCCTCCAAGGCCCCAAGGTATCCTTCCATATCCGCCACAAATTCACCTGCACCTCCCCACACATCATTTACTGCATCTGCTGCACCGTTGTGGCCTCCTCTATATTGGGGAGACAGGCAGCCTACTTGCGGAACGTTTCAGAGAACACCTCTGGGACACCGAGACCAACTAACCCAACCACCCCATGGCTCAACACTTCAACTCTCCCTCCCACTCCGCCAAGGATATGCAGGTCCTTGGACGCCTCCATCGCCAGACCATAGCAACACAACGGCTGGAGGAAGAGCACCTCATCTTCCATCTAGGAACCCTCCAACCACAAGGGATGAACTCAGATTTCTCCAGTTTCCTCATTTCCCCTCCACCCACCTTGTCTCAGTCAAAGCCCTCGAACTCAGCACCACCTTCCTAACCTGCAATCTTCTTCCTGACCTCTCCGGCCCAACCCCCACTCCAGCCTATCACCCTCACCTTGACCTCCTTCCACCTATCGCATTTCCAATGCCCCTCCCCCAAGTCCCTCCTCCCGACCTTTTATCTTAGCCTGCTGGACACACTTTCCTCGTTCCTGAAGAAGGGCCCATGCCCGAAAAGTCGATTCTCCTCTCCTTGGATGCTGCCTGACCTGCTGCGCTTTTACAGCGACACATTTTCAGCTCTGATTGTGCAAAGCACAGCATCCCAGAAAGACATAGTACTCTCTATCTGAACTACACTGGGGGCAACTCAAGACCAGTCCAAGCAGTGGAATCCCATTTTCAGCAACCCTTTATTCTTTTCCACTGTGGCCCTCGTGAAGCATGAGTGACATTTATCTGCAGTTCACATTAATCAGAGATTGCACGATGGTGACATGAGCCATGGTCACAGCAGAAGCCCTTCTTCCTCAGTAACCAGCCTGATAAAGCACCTGGACCCTCAAAGTCCAGAGTCATGGCAGCTGCAAGGGCAGTGGGCACAGGACGTAGTAACTTTGATCACAGATCACCTGATGATCATCTTCCTGTTGATGAAATTTGGAGTGACCCACTCAGTGCCACATGGGTACAATTGCTTGCACCCTTCACCTGGATGAAGGCAACAAAGTTGTAAAGTCATATTACCTAGACTGCAGCACTGACTTTGTCATGGAGAATAAAATGTACTGATGTGATCTTGCACAGATAGGTCACTGTCCTGCTGCCGTGTGTGCATGACTGAGAGATGGTACATACAGACCCTCCGAAGAGTATCCCACCCAAACCCATTCCCTATTACTCTACATTTACCCCTGACTAATGCATCTAATTTACACATCCCTGAACACTTTGAGCAATTTAGCATGGCCAATTCACCTAACCTGCACAGCTTTGGATTATGGGAGGAAAACTGATGCACCTGGAGGAAACCCACACAGAGACAAGGAGGATGTGCAAACTCCACGCAGACAGTCCCGCAAGGCTGGAATCGAGCCCGCGTCCCTGGTACTGAGAGGCAGCAATGCTAACCACAGAGCCACTCTGCTGCCCCACATGTCTGGACTGAGGACTAGCTCCCACTAGTTTCCAACATGGCCATTTGGTTGAAAACAAATGTGCAATATGTTTGTCACTCAGGCAGCTAGTGCATTCTATTATTACTGACAGGTATAACATGCACTCTGTCTGCCCTAAAGAGCTTATCAAAATGGCAATACTGAAATGTCAATGCACTCACCTACAGGGTTAAAAATTACACAACATCAGGTTATAGTCCAACAGGTTTAATTGGAAGCACACTACTTGTGCTTCCAATTAAACCTGTTGGACTATAACCTGATGTTGTGTAATTTTTAACTTTGTACACCCCAGTCCAACACCGGCATCTCTAAATCCTCACCCACAGGGCAAGGCAAGCAAAGACATAGATGAATACTGCAAGCATGCAGCCAAGCATTATGTGAGAGAGCACAATAGAACAAGTGCGCATCCATGTGGATAAAATGTCCTTGTTGCTGTCTTTTGTTTCTAGTTTCTGGCGTATCCTGCAATTCAAGTCTGTGTTTCTTGAGCAGTCTGTTCACTTATCAGAGGGGTGCCATGATAGAATACAACAGCACAGGAACAGCTCCTTTGGTCCACCACGTCTGTGCCGAACATGATGCCACTCTAAACTAATCCCTCAGCTTGCATATTGTTTGTATCCCTCTGTTATCTGCCTGTTCATGTCACTGTCTAAATGCCTTTTAAGTTGTCATGGGCAGTTGACAAATGCCTGCTGCCAATGTATGTAGTTGAAGGATTCATGTGGCTGGTGCACCAGCTGTAAGCTGGCGCAGAGCAAGCAGTGAGCTGAAGTCAGCAAATGCCCAAAGATTTCAATGTTCAGTTCTATTTTTTATTGTTGTAGTGATTGGGATCAGGTTAACCTCAGACTATGAGGTCATTAATTGCGATTGCTAACCGAGGGCAATCAGGAAAGCCCTGGCAGAAAACAGCTTATAACCATGAAAAAACATTCTCCTCTGCTTTTGCTTGCATTTCAGCCCCACACTCCTGATCTTCGGGCACCCAGTGTGGAGGGGGAGGGTATGTTCCTGGGCCTGGCCAAACGGGTCATAAACAAGTCCAGGCAGCAGGCCATGGAGGGGGTTGTTATGGTTGATTGCCTGCCCCTCTTGCTGGGTTACGTTTGAGCCCAGATGTCCTTGGAGGAGGAGCATGCAGTGTCTACCAACACCCTCAAGGTTTTCAGGGGGAGGTATGTACCCCAGGGAGTGGAGTGCTTTATTCCTCCTCCAACTCTATTTTGATTTAATCCCTACCCTCCCCTCCACTTTTTTGATCACTCAGCATTGTCCTTTGATGTGAAGGGCACTGCTGTCACTAGCTGCTCAAGTGTTTCCTTTCTTCCTGGTGGTGGAATATAAATAAAGATTTACACACTCATTGTTCTTCACTGTGCTCCACACCCTCACACACGTGATGTAGGTGCTGGGAAATAAAAGCACTACTGCTGTTTGATAGTACCGTTGGGGGTTTATGAAAAAGAAAGAAAAAAACAGGAGAGAAAAAATATAACTGAGATAGGTTTTCAAATAGAGGCAGTCATTGCAGGGCATGGAGTGCTTTATTTTCCCCTCCGATTCAATTTTGATTTAATCCCTACCTTCCCCTTCACTTTTCTGTTCACTTAGGCATTGCCTTGATGGGAAGGGCACTGCTTTTCACTGGCCACTTGGGTGTTTCTCTCTTCCTGGTGGTGGATTATGAATAAAGTTTTCTAAACTCAGTGTTTTTTCACTGTGTCCTACACTGACACACACATGATGTGGGTGCTGGGGAGAAATAAGCACCACTGCTGTTTGGCAATAGTGTGGGAAGCAGAAAGAAAAAATATATGACCACGAGACTAGAAGCTCCTCAGTTCAGGCGACTAATTCTAAGTTGGCTGACATAGTGATATTGTTAGTTCTTTATTATTCTTTTGTGGGGAAGTGGCTCTTGAGCTGGCTGGCCGGACCCAGTGGTACTGTAGGTTATTTTCTTTGTAAAAATGAAAAGAGAGAATGAAAAACAAGAAAGAAAAATAAAAATATAACCAGGAGAGTAGAATCTCCTCAGTTCAGGTGACTGAATCCGAGCTAGCTGACCACAGCTAGTGTACTATGCACAAGTAAATAAAGTAAAAATCACACAACACCAGGTTATAGTCCAACAGGTGTATTTGGAAACACTAGCTTTTGGAGTGCTACTCCTTCATCAGGTGATTTGACACCCACCTGGTGAAAGGGCAGCGCTCTGAAAGCCAGTGCTTCCAAATAAGCCTTGTTGGACTATAACCTGCTGTTGTGTGATTTTTAACTTTGTCCACCTCAGTCCAACACCTGGTCCTCCAAATCACAAGTAAATAAAGGGTGACTTGGTGATGACACACAGGCCTCTGTGCAGTTATTTCAGTGTCAACACAAGAAAACAGGATATGCCTGAAGAACATTCACTGACAACTGTCATCTTGGAGGTGGGGTAAGCATTGCTGATATCATGCCTTTATTTGGGAAGTTTGACTCATTTGATCCTACTGTCAAAGATTGGGCCCAGTATGTCAAAAGAATGTGTTATTTTTTTCTAGGCAAACGATATTGGGGCAAATGAAAAGCAGCGAGTGATCCTTCTGACGGCCTGTGGACCCATAGCATTTTCAGTGATAAGGGGCTTTAGTTTCCAAGAGGCATCAGACACTAAAACCTTCCAAGAGTTGATAGAGTTGGTTAAGGAATATTACAACCTAAATCTCCTCTAATTCTGAGAAGCTATCAGTTTTATTCAGCTGTTGGAGAACCGTAGAAATCTATATCAAGATTTTTGATGAGGCTGGCAGAGGCTAATGATATTGTGGTAATACTGAATGAGATACTGACAGTCCATTTGGTATAGGGGATTAATGATGTAACCATAGAGAAGGTCTATTAGCTGAAGCCTAACTGGACTTTGAACAGGCAATACAACTGGCTTTGTCTTTAGAATATTCAGCAAGTGGAGGTGGGAACTACAGGGCATCTCGATGGAAATGGACATTCACAATTGTCTGATTGAGCTCAGGTATCACCACTTGAGAGTAAGCAATCACAGAGCTCACACAGGGCATGTTCTGAGCAGAGAGACCCTAGGCAAACCAATAGCAGATGCTCACAACAAAGGCAAATCTCTGCCAAGTGGCTGAAAGGTCCTGCAGGATCTGGGCCAGCAAGCCGTTGTAGTTGCTGCCGGTATGGAATTCGAGACAGCAAAGGAGTCCTACAAGGGCTGACTTGAGTAAGAAAACCCATAAGCCAGTACCCAGGAGAGTGCACACCCTGGAAAGTTCCTCTACATGTGGGTTCGAGAAATTAAATTGCTTGGTGACATCCAAGTAGGCACCGATTAAAATGAATGTTTGGTTAAATGGTCACCCAGTTCTCATTGAGAAGTATACCAGGACAGCTGTATCTCTGGTTGCAGAATCTGTCTTTAACAAGATTCACTCAGGACTCCAATCCTTAAGTTTGTACATGACCTCAGCCAGACTGAGAACATACACCGGGGAACTGTTGCAGATTAAGAGTATGACTTTGCTTCTGGTGTCCTATGAGAAGCAGTTGGTAATAAAAGGTTTGGGACCAAGTCTATTATTGGAACATGGCTGCCTCAGTGAAATCCTAGTGAAATATCCAAGACTATTCCAGGAAGGGCTTGCGAATATCAAAGGGGCTAAAACCACTTACATGGATGGCACAGTGACACAGTGGTTCAATTCCTGCCTCAGGCGACTGACTGTGTGGAGTTTGCACATTTTCCGTGTCTGTGTGGGTTTCCTCTGGGTGCTCTGGTTTCCTCTCACAGTCCAAAAAAAATGTGCAGGTTAGGTGAATTGGCCATGCAAAATTGGCCATAGTATTAGGTGAAGGGGTAAATGTAGGGAAATAGGTCTGGGTGGGTTGCGCTTTAGCGGGTCGATGTCGACTTATTGGGCCAAAGGGCCTGTTTCCACACTGTAAGTAATTTAATCTTTATAAAAAAGTAATCTAATCTAAAATGTTGACCACGAAGCAATTCTGAGATTTTGCAAGGCCTGCCCAGTGCCATTTGCCTTGTGGGCAAAAGTAGAGGCAGAAATCAGGAGACTAGAGAACAAAGGATTCATCAAACCAGTGCAGTTTGCAGAATGGGCAGTGCTGGTTGTATCAATTGTGAAGCCTCATGGCTCAGTGTGCCTTTGTTTGGAGTTTAAAATGGTAAACCACTTCCTGGAGCTGGGTAAATACCCAGTCCCTCGTATAGAGGGCTTGAATGCAAAATTTGCAAGAGGTCTATCCTCTATGAAGCTATGGAGTCAGATATTATGAGGGGGCATAGCTTTAAATTAAGGGGTGGTAGGTATGGAACTGATGTTAGGGGTAGATTCTTTACTCAGCGAGTCGTGAGTTCTTGTTATGCCCTGCCAGTAACAGTGGTGGAGTCTCCCTCTTTATGGGCATTTAAACTGGCATTGGATAGACATATGGAGGATAGTGGGCTAGTGTAGGTTAGGTGGACTTGGATCGGCGCAACATCGAGGGCCGAAGGGCCTGTACTGCACTGTATTTTTCTATGTTCTATGTTCTATGAACATGAGACATGCCTACCCGCAGTTACAACTGGATGAGAATCCTAGTTCATACCCATAAGGGTTTATATCAATATACAAGACTGCCATTTGGTGAATCGTCAGCCTGCACCTTTTTTTAGCGAACCATGGAGAACATCTTACAAGGGCTACCCAAGGTTGCCATTTTTCTGGATGACATAATAACAGGAAAGACTAATACATAAAAACATAAGAACTAGGAGATGGAGTCGGCCATCTGGTCCTTTGAGCCTGTTCCACCATTCAATAAGATTGTGGCTGATCTTTTCGTGGCCTCAGCTCCACTTACCTGCTCTCTCTCACTATAACCCTTAATTCTTTAATTGATTAGGATAATCAGTCAGAGCACTTGGAGAACTTGGACATAGTGCTTAAAAGTTTCTCCCAGATGGGTGTGTACCTTAGAAGTAAATAGTGTGTTGTCCAAGCACCCCAAGTGACCTACTTGGGTTACAGAGTCAACAAAATTGGATTACACCTATTGGAGGATAAAGTGAGGGTGATCAAAGGAGCCCTGGTTCCCACATCTGTATTGGAGCTTATGTCTTTCCTTGGGTTAATGAATTTTTATGGAAAATTCATACATACCTGGCTTCCATCTTGGCCCCTTTGCACTTGCTATTGAAAAAGAGTCAGCCTTGGAAATGATCATGTGGCCAAGAATTATAAGGAAGTGAAAAGGCAGCTATCGTTGTCTACATTATTAACCCATTACAATCTGAAGTGAGAGGTAGTACTGACTTGTGATGCCTCTCTGAATGGTATCAGGATCGTGTTGGTTCACTGGTGGCTGAATGAAGAGGAACGCCCAATAACACACGCTTCCCACACTTTGGCTATGCCGAATGCAAATATGCCCAGTTAGAGAAGGAAAGTTTGCCAGTTTGGTGTCAGAAAGTTCCATCATTACCCTTACGGATGGGAATTTGTTATAGTAAAGGTCACAAAGCCCTGCAAGGGAGCACATGGCTTCTGGTAGAATTCAGCTTTGGGCACTTAAACTGTAGGAATGGCTGAGAAAACCCTGGACTTGGTTACAATTCATCTATGCTGATCCTTTTATGGACTCAATATTCCTGGTCATTGTGGATGTCCATTTCAAGCAATTGGATGTGCTTAAAATTCGTTCATCAATCTTTGGGACGACAATTGAGAAGCTGCAAGCATCACTCATAATACACGGATGCCTGGAACTATTGGTCAGGGACAATGAGACATCATTTATTAGCAAGGAATTCAAATATTTCCTAAAGTCAAGTTGCATGTGGAACATAAGGATGGCTCCATAGCATCCATTATTCAATGGTCTAGTGGAAAGAGAAGACCAAACATTGAATGCAGGCTTAATGAAGCAGCCTACAGCATCAATTGATAACAAACTGTCCCAGTTCCTGTTCAATTATAGGACCACTTCACACACAACAACAGGGATAGCTTCAGCAGAGTTGATGACAGGGAGAAGATCCTGCGCCATGTTAAACCTGATATACCTCGACCAGCGGTAGGTATGAGGGTGAATTGGTAACAGGAATGTCAATGTCAGCCACATGCCTCCTCTAAGTGAGAGAGACAATTTAATTCAGGGGACAAATTTGGTGGCAAAAACACAGAAATGGCTCTGTATGGGCACCAGGCAAGGTTGACACAAGGGTCAGGTGCCATCACTCCCTAAATTCAGGTCGGTGATACATGTGGATCACCTGAAAGCTGTTACCTCTCGTACAGGCCAGGAACAAAATATACCTGGCCCCTCAGAACAACCAGAAGGCCGGTTGGAAACCATAGCTTCTCCACCTCCATCTAATGTTGAGGAACCCTCAGAGTCCGAGATGGATGCAGCCTTGGTACCATTGCTGCCAGAAGAAGAGGAGGAAATGCTCCCAAGATGCAATGGTGCAAGAAATAGGCTACGATCTGGTACATGCTGCTCGAATCAGAGTCCAGATCAGAGGAACCGGACTTGGGGTGAAAACATCACAGGAAACAACATAAGCGAATGACCAGGCTGAACTACGTGGGGTGGCGCAGGGATTTGGTGATTGGAACAAGTTGACCTCATTGACTACCAAATCGTTGATTCAGGTTGTTAACCTGGTTCAATCAAGAGAGCTCAATCATGTCAGTCCACTTGCTGACCAATATAACCAGAGATTAGAATTTCCTCAGTTGTGGACTGACTATAAGCTGGCAGCCACAGCCAGTATGTTATTGTTGTATTTTGGTAACTGACTCCTGAACTGGCTGGCCACACAGCCAGTTTGATACTGTAATTCTTTTTTGTGGACTGATTTCTGAGCTGGCTAATCTACATAGGCAGTGTATTCTGTTACTTTTTAACTCTCGTTATGGAACTGTTGTTTTGTTCTTTCATTGGCTGGTTGCTGTCTGTGTGTTACCCTCTCTGTTTTTTGCACAAGGACTATGCTGATTTTGTGGCAGGACTTCGCTCCTGCACTATAGATTTTAGTATTTGCACTTTCTTTTTGCATATGTTTTCATGTTTTTGTGTTTGGAATGAGCATCTGTGAGTCAACTGCACCTTTACAAATGAACTCTATCTCTGTGAGTGGGCCTGGGCCCCCTGGATGAACCAGGCCTCTGTAGAGACTGAGCCCCTGTCCGTGCTGCCTTGGGGTGTGGACTCAGCTTTTTTGATGGTCAGTTTTATCACCTGCACTGTGTCTTGTGCATCCCTGGGTCTGGTAGGTCTTATGTGAGCCAGAAGGTTTTTAGGTCATTCCAAAAGCTGTCACACAGAGTTTGATGGTAGGTAGGCCGTCCCATGAAATGGATGGTCAGTACGTCGCCCTGAGAGCCTGAAGTTGGGGAGGTCAACTCGATACTGGCTGACCTGAGAGTCGGATGGTGAGTAGGCCGTCCCATGAACTGGATAGTCAGTAGGCTGCCCCAAATACTGAAAGTGGGTAGGCCATCCTGAGTGCCATTGTCCCGGGGTGCTAATGAGATGGGCTATCCGAGAGGTGATCAGAAGGTGTGTCAAGATGGACTAAGCCAGATGGGCCATGGGGCGGACTGAGAGCTCGAAGGGGCGTTGGGGCAGGTTGCCTTTGACTGGCTGGAAGGTGGGAGGGGTGGGTCATTTGCTGGTTTACCGGGGTGTCTGTGTAATATGTACTGTTTTATTCAGTTGATCAGACTGTTTTGCATGTGTTTGTGTCTACTGTTTCCTCTTTGGTAAGTCAAGGTGGGATTTGGGGTTCATCCACACTTCCCTGTGAATTAGCTATACTTTGGTGTTTGGCTTTACCACCCCCTTTCCCCTGCAAATTGCTGCTTATTGTAAATGGCTGCTTATTGTTCATTGTTGACTGTTTGTAAAAAAAACCGAGGAGATTAGAATCTCCTCAGTTGAGGATTAACCTTGACTGATTGGCCACAACCAGTGTGTTGCTGTTATTCTGTTTTGAGGACTGATTTCTAAGCTGGTTCACCACACAGTCAGTGTATACTGTTATCTTTGTTTTCATTGGGGAACTGTTGTTTTTTTAATTCACTTGCTGTTTGCAGTCTGAGTTGCTCTTTTTTGTTTTTTTTAAGCAAGGTCAATGATGATATTGTGGCAGGGTGTAGCCCTTGCACTGTGTTTTTTAGTATTTGCACTTAATTTTTGCAAAAAAAGAACCCAGGAGATTAGAATTTCCTCAGTTCGGGTGACTGACTCCAAGCTGGCTGGGCCACAGCCAGTGTCCTTTGCACATGTAAATAAAGGGTAACTCGGGACAGGATACCAGCTTCTATGCAGTTATTTCAGAAACCAAAAACTACTGGAGAATACTGAAACTTGCTGTAATGTATAAAGAGAACAGAACAGTACCCCAGCTGAGATGTAGGTGATTGAGTCCAGTCACAAGCAGACTGATAAGGACAAAAGCTGGAATCCTAAGCTGTGAATAGGCAAAGATATGGTTGCTGTTTCCATTATTTGAAGATAATGGAAGGTCATCTAGAGCATCATAGGCAGAATGGAGCAGGCTCTGTGGGTGTGAGATATTTTTGATGTTGATTGTTTACGGAATTTGGGCTGATTGCATGCTTCTATTAGTTGGAATAAGGTTGTATCCTCTAAGAGAAGCTGAAATTCTTTGAGGAACTATGAAGGACTTCATGACTGTAAAAAAACACAATATAACCAGGAGATTAGAATTTCCTCAGTTCAGGTGAGTGATTGAGTTGGCCTGTGCACATGTAAATAAAAAGTGACTTGGAGATGGAATACCAATCTCTGTGGCAGTTCTTTCAATCATGTTTGGTAAAGTAGAAAGTTGAATATTAATGAAGTGAGTTGAGGCATTAACAAGGCACTTAACAAGTAATAATCCCATTTGATTATCAATTTGCTGCTGCCTAGTGAAAATCTTACCACACACTTGTGAAAAGCATAAAAGATGGAGCAAAATGTTGCCAATGTTGAGAAAGGCCTCACTGGACTCATCTGATTCTGCCATAAATCTCATTATAGCCAACATCACTTAGACCCTTAAGATTCCATCCAAAATGTTAGCTGCAAAAGTTTAAGCTATCTGCAGTCTTGTTCTCTCCTCTGTTTATTTCAAACACTGTTTGCGATGACATTGTTCTACTGCCTCCTCAATTCAAACTGTCTACCTTTCACTTCATCTTGGCCAAAATGACATTCCACCCTTTCATTTATTTTCCTCTCCTTCACTTTGTTCCTTTTGCACTCACACTCATTTCCTTTCTAAATGGTGGCACAGTGGTTAGCACTGCTGCCTCACAGCGCCTGTAGACCCGGGTTCAATTCCCGACTCAGGCGACTGACTGTGTGGAGTTTGCACGTTCTCCCCGTGTCTGCGTGGGTTTCCTCCGGGTGCTCCGGTTTCCTCCCACAGTCACAAAGATGTGCAGGTTAGGTGAATTGGCCAAGCTAAATTGCCCGTAGTGTTAGGTAAGCGGTAAAATGTAGGGGTATGGGTGGGTTGCGCTTCGGCGGGTTGGTGTGGACTTGTTGGGCCGAAGGGCCTGTTTCCACACTGTAAGTCTAAGTCTAATCTAATCTCTAATATTGCTTCTGTTCCCCTTTCTTTCTCCTCCATCTGCACCCACTACCAGCATTCCTTTGAGTTCATTCCTCAAATCTGATGATTGTGATATCACCTATTAAACGTTACGAAGTAGGTAGGTTGCACACTTCAAATAATTTTTTTAATGTACTGGAGGTAAATGCTAAATTAACTTCAGTACTTTGAGGTAAGCCTTTGAGTCATAGAATGTACAGCATGGAAACAGACCCTTCAGTCCAACTCATCCATGCTGACCATATATCCTCAAAACTCTGGTCCCATTTGCCAGCATTTGGCCCATATCCCTCTAAACCCCTCCTTTTCATGGACCCATCCAAATGCCTTTTAACTGTTGTAATTGTACCAGCCTCCACCATTTTGTCTGGCAGCTCATTCCATACATGTGAAAAAGTTGTCCCCAGGTCCTTTTTAATTTTCCCCCTCACCCTAAACTTGTGCCCTCTAGTTCTGAACTCCTCTCAAACCAAGGAAAATATCTTTTTGATTTACCCTATCCATGCCCCTCATGATTTTATAAACATATATAAGGCCACTCCTCAACCTCTGATGCTCCAAAACATTCCTAGCCTATTCAGCCTCTCCCTACAGTAAGGAGAAAAATACCAGGTTCTGACTGTCATCGAGGAATCTGTCTTTAAAGTGTACATGTAACAATTGGATCCAGGTTTGGCCTCAACTGCGATAACCTACATAATGTTGCAGCTAGTACTACTTATATATCGAAACACTATGGCTTATGGGGGGGGTGGGATGGTGGTGTTAGCGGTGGGGTGACTGATAATCTTGGAGCTGTATCCAAATAAAAAACAAAACAGGCAGGCAGGGTTTAAGTGGGTCAAGCAGCATCTGAGGTACAGTTGGTCTTTGGTTTGTTTTTCTTTACAGGTGATGCCTGACCTGCTGTGCATTTCCAAATTTCCACCATATTTTGCTTTTGTATAGAACAACATCCCACTGTTTTGGATTGGAGAGAAATCAGACAATTTTGCTGAGTGATGGAATTTATCTTCTAATTAATCATCAGAAGAACTAGTAGATGCCTCCATTCTTTTGGAATAGTAATAAAGAGATCACAGGCAACAAATGCATCAATTAGTCTCTACCTCCCCCATATAGGTGGTTAATGGCTATCATTATTTACTTTCCCGTATGTTCCATAGTCCATTCATTACAGAATGGAATTTGGTATAAGAGAAAATGCAAAATAAGCTCCAAACCACTAATGAATGAGCTGAATGCTGCCAGAAACAGATTACTCTTCTGAGACTCCACTGCAGCATGTAAATTCAACCACTAAAATTTCCCTGATTGCAGTTGGCCAGACAAAGAACTATCCGCAGGCCCAGAGCTCAGGATAATTTGGCATGAAGTTAACTGTTGATAATAGTACTCTATGACCTACTGAGTAAATAAGAAAATGTATTTATATTCTCTATTTTTACGTAAATTATTTTATTAACTTTGTGTTGTCAAATCGGTTGCAATGATAAATTCTGGGAAATCTATTTGACAAAATATGCTCCTCATATGGATGTAAGAAAACCATGACATCTTGAAAAGATAATTAATAGAGGAAAGCAGGAGAATTCATCTTGGGACTCAGACTGTCTTGTCAGTAGTGAAGTGGTTATGTTCACTGTTACACATTCACTGTTTTATGATGATTTTTAATATTTTGAAACAGTAACAAAACTTTTTTGAAACTATTATAAACCTTTAAATTGTTTAATACCTTTGTAAAAATTTAGTAAGACTCTGACCTTTGAACATTTGTACAGAGCAGGATTGCGTCAGTGCTCCACGTCCAGGCCTTCAGGCCTCCTCTTGCACATCCATACGCTTTTCTCACAACTCCTCTTTCTCCTTACTCTTCCTGTTCCCATCTGGGTTCATCTTTCCTCACACTTGTTCTCCTCTAGCACCCTCCCAGCAAGTTGCCTACCCACCCTCCCCAGTGTCCCCTTGTAACTCCTCAGGTGCCTCTCGCCTCCCAGTTCTCCCCAACTCCTCTTCCCATTTCACCAAAACATCCCAGCTGAGCCAGATAGACTGGAGCCAAACATTGTCAGGAAAGACAGGAACTGAACAATGGGCTACCTTCAACAAGATGTGGTTTGGATACAGTGAAGATAAATATCCCCTTGAAAGGAAAACACAACATAAACAGATCCAGAGTTTCCTGGATAAGAAAGGAGATAGAAATTATTGTAAAGAAGAAAAAGTGTGCTCATGACAGGTAAAAATACAATCAAGAACCAAGCTGAATACAAAATGGTAACAAGGGAAGTAAAGGGACAAAGAAGAAAACAAAGTCTGGTAGATAACAAAAGTTATCTGCATGCACATAAATAGTGAGAATGTGATAGAAGCATAAAGAGGGCCAATTAGGAATAAACAAGGAGATTTATACATAGAGATAAGGGGCATGGCTGAGGTACTAAATTAATATTTTACATATGTCTTCACCAAGGAAGCAGATGTTACCCAGGCAATTGTAATAGAGGAGGAAACTACTTCATGAAGAATTCAAAACTAGTAAGGAGGAGGTACTGGATAAATTGTTTGTACATAAAGTTGACAAGTTGACTAGTACCAAATAAGATACATCCAAAGATATTGAAGGAAGTGAAGGTGAAAATTGGGGAGGTGCTAGCCATAACCTTTCAGTCTTGGCTGACCACAGAGGTGTTTCCAGAGGCATTGAAAACTGCAATTATTACATTCTTGGTAGTGGGAAAACTTCCAGAAATGGTAATTCAGAATACAATTTATAGTCAAATGGACCAATATGGGAGAGGCAGCATGGATTTCAGAAGGGAAAATCATATTTGACAAATTAGGCAGCAGATGTAGCAGAGAGGGTTGATTAGTATAATTCTTTGTAAAAACTCTTGGATACAATGCCTCACAACAGGTTTACATGAAACATTGCATTCATTGAACATACAGTAGCAATGTGGACGGGGGTAATGGTTAATTTTCAGGCTGGAGGGGGGTTTATAGTGGGTTTCTCCAGGGGTCAGCATTGGGATTCTGACTTTTTCTGATTTATAGTAATGATCTAATGTCAGTGCACAGGGAACAATTACAAAATTTGTGGACAATACAAAACTTGCAGCAGCATAAATTGTGAGAAAGACTATGCAGAACATTTAAAGGATAATGACAAGTTGTAATGGGTGACATGTGGCAGATAATATTCAATGTGGATAAATGAGGTGATACATTTTGCTGGAAAGTGCATGGGGAAACAATATAAATTAAAAGGCACTACTCTAAAGGATATGCAGGTGCAAAGTGACCAGGGTGTCTACTTGCATGGTTCATTAAAGGGGGCAAGACAGCTGAACAGTATGGTTAATGAAGCATACATTATCTTTGGATTTATAAGTTGTTGCTGAGAGTGCAAGAGCAGGGAGGTTAAACTGAATATGTAGAAGCCTGGTTAGATCTCAGCTGGAGTATTGTATACAGTTCTGAGAGCACATATTAAAACAACATGTGTATATAATGAAGAAAGTGGAGAAGTTTACAAGAATGGATCCAGGAATGATAAACTTAAATTATGGAGATAGATTTGAGGAGTTGTATATGTTTTCCTTGCAGAGGAGAAAGCGACGAGAAGATTTGATTGAAGTTTTCAAAATCATGAGCAGTCTCGAACAGTAAACATTGAGAGACGGGTCTTGCTCATAGATCAAGAATGGGAGGCCCTGATTTAAAATGATTTACAAAAGAAGCAATTGTGATGTTAGTCTCTTTATGAAGAAAGTGGTTTGGTTCTGGAATGCACTGCCAGCAAAACATTCAAGAGGACTGAAATGGTTATTTAAATAGAAATAGCATGCAGGTCGTGGAAAACAGGTGGGAGGATGGTACTTATTCATGATGCCAACTCAGAGACCGAGTGCCAAATGGCCTTGTTCTCTATTATAACAATTCTATCATCCTCTTTTCTCAAAAAGAGAAAAGATCTGCATGCACAGTTGCAAGTTGTGAGTTATTCAAATATATATGGTCACAGGAAAATTTATCCTTCATTAATATGAGAATATGATAACTCTGCTCGGTTCCATTTTTGTACTTTTCTACACATGCATTGAATACATAGTCTTTAAATCATGCATATCTCAGAATGGAAAGTGTTGTTATTTGCCATTCCTTTGGTATCTGCTCTTTCTTCATGGAGTGTCATTCATATAGTGTGTTGTTGCTGTGTTAAATATTATTGCTGATCAACTTCTGTTGCGGGGGAACAGAGGACTGCTGGGACTGATGGTCATTCTATACTCTGTGCAGATGGTGAGAATGCTTCTTCCTGATCTGTTTATAGTAATGGAACAGCTTTCTCAGTTATATACAGATGCCTGTAGTTGTAATGATAAATCTTGTCATTCATATTGACCACATATGATCATGGTAACTTCAAGGGCTGACTTTCGCTGAGATAATTGAATGAATGTTTGCAGTCTGGCTGGCTTGTCAATGCTTAGTTCTAACTATGCCTTGCAGTTTTATCAAAGTGAAATTTGGCGTTCTGCCATGTCATCTTGATTTTGCCACTCACACCTGTTATTACTTCTGGCTTCAGTATTGTTTTTACTATTGGAAGGGGATTCTTGGTGCAACATAACACCAGTCTTGAGAGCAGACTACTTTCTTTGCCTTCATTGTAGTGTAGTTCTCTATTCAAGGACTGCAATGTATAAGTCTATGCTGGTTTGTTTGACTTCTTGATAATAACTCTGGCAAATTTCATGTCGTCTCAGACCATGTGGAAATGATGTAAAACAAACAAAAACAGAAATTGCTGGAGAAACTCAACAGGTCTGACAGCATCTGTGAAGTGAAAACAAAATGAACATTTTCTGTCCAGTGACCTTTCTTCAGTTCTGAGTTATCACTTCCAAACAAGTATTCATTAAAATGCTCACAAGTAAAGACAAGAGCCTACCTCTCAACATGAGGATAGTATTGTCCAATTTGTGTTCATGCCCTGGACGGAAACGCAACTTTTAATTGATGCATAAGGGATCGCTCAAAATCCTGTCTCATTGCAGTCACAGCACAAGGTGACTTCTTCATTGATATGGAGATTAGCTCTAGGTAATCTTCTGCCTTGGGACCCTCCAATCATATGGCATCAACTTCAATTTCACCAGTTTCCTCATCGCCCCTCCCCCACCTCATCCCAGATTCAACCCTCCAACTCACCACCATTCTGTTGAACTGTCCTATCTGTCAATCTTCCTTCCAACCTATCCACCCCAACCTATCACCATCACATCCACCTTCATCTACCTATTGCCTTCCTAGCTACCTTTTACCCAGCCCCACCCTCCTACTTATCTCTCAGTCCCCTTCATTCCCCCATATTCCTGATAAAGGGTTTATTGCCAGAAATGTTGATTCTCCTGCTCCTCGGATGCTGCCTGACCTGCTGTGCTTTTCCAGCACCATACTTTTGGCTCTAATCTCCAGCATCTGTAGACCTCATTTTCTCCCTGCCTTTTAGAATAACCAACACTACTTCTCTCCTAATGCCAACTTGACCTAGAGTAATCAGACATCTATCCCTAAGCTCAATATCCACCATGCGCCTCTCCTCAGTGAATATCGATGCAAAGTACTCATTAAGAATCTCACCCATTTTCTCGGACTCTATGCATAACATTCCTCCTTTGCCCTTGAGTGGTCCAACCCTTTCTCTGGTTACTCTCTTGTGGCTTATAAACAAATAAAAGGATTTGAGATTTTCCTTAACCCTGTTCACTAAAGATAGTCCTTGACTCCTTTTAGCCTCCTTAATTCCTCATTTCAGATTGGACCTACATTCCCGATTATTCTTCAAAAGCTTTGTCTTTTATCAGTCACCTAGACCTTGTGTATGCTTCCTTTTTCCTCTTAGCTAGTCTCTCAATTTCACCTAATCTTGCCACTTCTAGCCCTCATTTTCACAGGGACATATATGTCCTGCACTTTAATCAACCTCTCTTTAAAAGCATCCCACATATCAAATATGGATTTATCCTCAAACAGCTGCTCCCAATCCACATTCCCCAGCTCCTGCCGCATTTTGCTATAGTTGGTCTTTCCCAATTTAGCACTCTTCTTTTAGGGCCACTCTTGTCTTTGTCTATGATTATCTTTAAAACCTATGGAATTGTGATCACTAATTCCGAAGTAATTGCCTACTGAAACCTCAAGCACCTGGCCAGGCTCATTCCCCAACATCAAGTCCGGTATGGTCACTTCCCAAGTTAGACTATTTACATACTGCTCTTAGAAAACCTTCCTAGATGCTCCTTATGAATTCTGCTCCATCTAAACCTCTAACGCTAAGTAAATCCCAGTCAATGTTGGGAATATTAAAATCTCCCATCACCACTACCCTGTTGCTCCTACATCTTTCCATAGTCTGGCTACATACTAGTATCTCTATCTGATGTTCGCTGTTGGTAGGCCTGCAGTACAGGTCCAACATTGTTACTGCACTCTTCCTAGATTAGATTAGATTACTTACAGTGTGGAAACAGGCCCTTCGGCCCAACAAGTCCACACCGACCCGCCGAAGCGCAACCCACCGATACCCCTACATATACCCCTTACCTAACACTAGGGGCAATTTAGCATGGCCCATTGACCTGACCCGCACATCTTTGTGACTGTGGGAGGAAACCGGAGCACCCGGAGGAAACCCACGCAGACACGGGGAGAACGTGCAAACTCCACACAGTCAGTCGCCTGAGGCGGGAATTGAACCCAGGTCCCTGGTGCTGTGAGGCAGCAGTGCTAACCACCGTGCCACCGTGCCTCCTATTTCTGAGTTCTGCCCATATTGCCTCACTGCTCAAGTCCTCCATTGTGCCCTCCTTCAGCACAGCTGAGATACCCTCTCTGAACCGTAATATAACTTCTGAACCCCTTTTACTACCTCCTCTATCCTGCCTGAAGCATCTATAACCTGGGGTATTTAGTTGCCAATCAGCCCTTCCGTCAAACAAGTCTCAGTAATAGCAATACCATCATACTCCCAGGTACTAATCCATGTCCCAGGTTCATCAGCCTTATCTACTATACTTCTTGCATTAAAACAAATATACCTCAGAGCACCAGTCCCTTTGCGTTCATCATCAGCTCCCTGCTGACTCTTATCCTTAGTCACACTGACTTCTTCATCTAGTTCCTTAAGGCTTTAGTTACTACCTCCTTACTGTCCACTAACCACCTCATTTGATTCCCATATCCTTACCACACTATTTTAAACCCTGTCCAGCAGCATTAGCAAAAGCACCCCCAAGGACATTGGTTCCAGTCCGGCCCAGATGTAGACCGTCCAAATTGTAATAGTCCCACCTCCCCCAGAGCCAGTCCCAATGTCCCAAAAGTCTGAAACCCTCCCTCCTGCACCATGTCTCAAGCCAAGCATTCATCCTGCCTATTCTATCATTCATACTCTGATTAACATGTGGCACTGGTGAACAATCCTGAGATTACTACCTCCAGAAGTCCTACTTTTTAACTTGGCTCCTAACTCCCTAAATTCTGCTTATGGGCCTCATCCCGTTTATTGCCTATATAATCGGTGCTGAGATGCCTGCAAATAAACCTGGTGTTGTGTGATTTTTAACTTTGTCCATCACTGGTACCTCCACATTATGTATGCACCATGACAGCGGGCAGTTCACCCTCCCCCTTTAGACTGTCCTGCAGCCAATGTGAGACATTCCTGATTGGCACATCTGGGATACAACATACCATCCAAGAGTTTCGTTTTCAACCACAGAACCGCCTATCTACTCCTCTTACAATTGAATCCCCTGTGAGTATAGCCCTTCCACTCTTTTTTTTAACCCACTTTTCTGAACAGCAGAGCCAGCCACGGTGCCATGAACATAGCTACTGCTGTCTTCTCCTGGTGAGCCATCTCTGCCAACATTATCCAAAATGGTATACTTGTTTTGGAGGATGATGACCACAGGGGACACCTGCATTGCCTTCCTGCTGTTTCTCTGCCTTTTGGTCACCCATTCCCCTTCTCCTTGAGCAATCCTAATCTGCAGTGTGACCAATTTGCTAAATGTACTAACCATGACAGTATCACAGATACTTCAAAGTGAGTCTATCTGCAGCTCTGGAGCCATCATGCGGTCTAACAAGAGCTGCAGCTGTACACACTTACTGCATGTGAAGGAGCCAAGGACAGCATCCACGTCCCTGAGCTCCCACATTGTGCAAGAGGAGCATAACACAGGTCTGGGATCTCCTGCCATTTTTACTCTTAAGCTTAACTTAGTCCAACAATAATATAAAATAATAGATAAATGAAATTTTTAAAATTACCAATCACACTACTTACCAGTATATGATAAGTACTTACCAGTATATCACCAGTAGTGATTCAGGTTTAGCCACTGCCCAAAGATATCCATTCACTCATCCTCCCAAAGCGCAATTCAACTGCTCCCACTCAGCTCCTCACTCTCACTGCTCCTGCTGCTGCTGCAAAATGATTCCATGAGGTAAGTGTGTAAATTGGAAATTTACCTTCCTGGCAGCCCCATTGTCCTGGCTTTCACTGTTCCTGAAAAATGTCCTGTCCAACTGCAGCACAACTTCCCAACTTCTATATTCAATACCTGGCTGATGAAGGCTAGTACACCAAAAGCCTTCTTCACTGCTCTGTCTACCTGTGACTCCATTTTCAGAGAAATGTGCACCTGAATTCCAAGGTCCCTCTTTTCCATTATACTTCTTAAGATCCTACCATTCACCATAAAACTCCTACCTTGATTTGACTTTCCAAAATGTAGGCCCTCACACATATCTATTTAAACTCCCTTTGCCATTTCTCAGCCGACTTCCCTAAGTGATCAAGGTCCTGTTGCAATTTCTGACAACCTTCCTCACTGTCCGCAATACCGCCTGTTCTAGTGTCATTTGCAAACTTACTAATCATGCCTTGTACATTCTCATCCAAATCATTTCTATACATGATAAACAGCAATTGTTATGCCCTCATTCAAGAAGGGCAGCAAAGAAAAACCTGGGAACTATCGCTTCAGGGAGCAGATCACACTCTATTCTAATTTTGGACTCATAGGTTTCTCCCTCATGCCTCCACATCTAAAGACTAGCAGAACACTAATAATAGCTTCTATTCCAGGAAGACCACTGACTAACTCATGTTACCTCCATTGATACAGTTCAATACAACTTGTAAAGACCTAAACCTTGATGATGAATTGTGGCAAGATTTCTTCAGTGTTTTTCATGGAGTTGAGAGCTCTTCAATGTTTTATTGTTGTTCTTTACATTCATGCATGCTCTCTCTATGCTATTTATCCAGTCTATATGAGTTGTAACTTTCGTGATTAAGTCGTCTTTTATAACGTTACTATCTTCTGAACTTGAGGGCAGCTGGAACTCCCAATGCTGAATTGATCTTGCATGCTTACCTACTTTGAGATGATTTTCACCTGGAAAATATTCAAGACCTGTAAAAACATTTTTGACTATTGAACAGATCCTAAGATATTAATGTAATTTAACTTAGCTGAGAATTTTGCTTCACATCCACTCTGGAACTCCAGATCTCAACTCTCTCCATTGAATTGGGCTCTCATCTTCATTTGCCTTCTTGGAACGAGTATAGTTTCAGCATATAGTTTTAACCTTAGCTTCAAGGGCTTAACATTTGAATCATTGTCTTGAGCAACTTTATACAGATTCTGTGATGCTCATGATGTTGCATAAGGCATCAGAGTTTATTTGACTAGCAGGTGATTGGAAGAACACAGCAAGCCGGGCAGCATCAGGAGGTGGAGAAGTTAATGTTGGGCATAACCCTTCTTCAGGAATGGAGGTGGGGATAGTGGGAGCTGTAGATAAAGGAAGGGGGGGTGTTGAGGATGGAGAGGGGTGGAATGTTGACTACGTCACCATTCTGCCCCTCTCCCTATCCAGACAGCCCCTTTCCTCTTTATCTGCAGCTCTCCCTACCCTCACCCCCTTCCTGAAGAAGGTTATACTCAAAATGTTGACTTCTTCACCTCTCGATACTGCCTGGCTTGCTGTCTTCTTCCATCCTCCTGCTTGTCTTCTTTGTATTCCAGCATTTGCAGTTTTTAGTCTCTAACCAACATTTTTTGATACTTTACATTCATTTGATGCCCTACTTCTACTGTTGTAGCTCTAACAATCATAAACTATTTATCACCTTTAGATCTGCCAATGCAAACCTGTTGTGGTATAAAGTGATTTGTCTAAATCATGAGCTGCCATCTTTATAGACTTGTGAATGAAACACTAACATGTTTCAACTTCCTACAGTTACAGCATTGCTTTCCTTATGCTGGACATCCTTTCTTTTCCTTTGTGTGTCTTCCTTCAAAATATTTACATCCTGCTCTCTAATCTTGATCTACTGCTGTTTTTTATGTGAATACTTCTTTCTTTTTTCTATTTAGTTCTCATTCAACCTGATAAATGCTTTATCATAATCCAAGGTTACAACTGTTCAATAATTAATACATTTTAACTAATTAATAACAATCTCAGAGCTTCCACATACATCCATAACTTTCTTAATGATAAGCTTCTCCTCTCTCAGCAGATTTGCTGTCACTGCGGGATCCCTTAAACCAAAAAAAATCCTGTCCCTGAGAGCATCATTCAGGGACAGTTTAAAAAAAAGTGATATTATTCCAAGTCAAAGTGATGTGTGATTTGATGGAGGACTTGCATGTGGTGCAGATCTCTTTTATCTGCTGCCCTTGTTCTTCTAAGTGGAAGAAGCTGTGATTCTTAAATAACATGAACCTTAGGCTTCATATTTAAATGTGTGCTTGAAGCTGCAAGACAACTTGCAGCAATCTTTTACCAGCATTGACAGTAATGTTGCTACATTTGCTGTGTTCAGGTTTATAAATTAATTTTGTATTTATTGCTTTGTTCAGGTTTATAAATTAATTTTGTATTTATTTTAGACATTTTATATACTTTTTTATTTCCACAGCAGCAGGGAATGAAAAATACACTTACCCAGTAATTCAAAGTTGTAGATTGCTCTTTTGTTACTACCATGCAGTTTCTTTATAGTAGCTAGATTTTTTAAAAGCTATTAAAATTCATTTAATCTCAGCTGTACATACCTGACACCAAGTTTCAAGTAAAGTCTGATAATGACTGTGACTGACTGCAGACGAAGACATTTACAATCAGATTAGAGGTTCACATCACTATGGAAAGCCAACCAGCACACCAAGTACAATTACATTTCTCCAAACATTTCCACCTTCTCATTGTCACCTCCACTGGGCACTTGCTCACACCACATCACCAGCTCCAACATTCACCACCAGTCACTCATTTCACCATCCCCCAACACTACCAGCTCCACAATTTGCACCTCTCACCACCCATTGTCTTTTTATTTCAACTCTTGCCTTTACAAGCTATTCATCTCCTCACCCCCACCACCTCCTCCCAGCTGCTCATTGGAAAATCTAGTCTCTTGTCTCCTGCCAATATATATTCCCCAACCATGACTACAATAATTTCATTCAAAGGATGTGGGCATTGTTGGCTGGGACACCACTTACTGCCCATCTTTAATTGTCATTGAGATGGTGTTAGTGAGCTGCCCTCTTGAACTGTTATATTCCACTTAGTGTAAGTATGCCAACAATGCTGTGAGGGAGGAAATTCCAGGAATTTAGCCTACAGACACTGAAGGAATGGCAGTATGGTGACTGTCTTGCAGGTGGTAGTGTTTGCATGTATCTACTCCCTTTATTTTTCTGCATAATTATGGTCGTGCCATTCGAAAGTGTAATCTTAAGAAGTCTTGGTGAATTTCTGCAGTGCACCTTACAGATGATACACACTGCTGCTGCTGTTGTTAGTAGTAGAGAGACTAAATGTATGGGGATGTGGTATAATTAAGTAGGTTCATTGTCCTGGATGATGTCAAACTTCTTGAATGTTGTTGGAGCTCCATTCATCGAGGCAACTCTAAACTTAGACTTTCCAAATGATGAGACATTCTGGGCAGTCGGGTATATTACTCACCACAATATTTCTAACCTCTGACCTGGCCTTGTAGCCAGAGTATTTATACAGCCAGTCCACTCAGTGTTTGATCAATTATAAGCCCCCCCAAAAAGTTCATAGTGGGGGATTCAGCAATGGTAATACCATTGAATGTCAAGGAATGAGGGTTAGTTTTATTTTGGAGATGATAATTGTGACGTAAATGTTACTTGTCAGCCCAAGTGAACATTACTACTTCTGACTTTTTAAATGGCAGGAAGGCCATTTATGAAGCAGCTGAAGATGGTTTGGATTAAGACCCTGAGGAACTCCAGCAGTAATGTTTTGGAGCTGAGATGACTGAACTACAACAACCACAGCCATCTTCCTTTGTGCCATGTATAACATCAACCAACATCAAAACCTTTCCATGATTCATATTGACAATTTCGGTGGAACTCCTTGATGCCGCACCTGGTAAATTCCTGACTTATAGTCAAGGGCAGTCACTCTCATCTCAGGAGTTCACCTCTTTGTTTATATTTGAACCAAGATTAATGAGGTCAGGAATTGAGTGACTCCATTGAGATCTGAGCTTTAGTCAGCAGGTTGTTACTATGCAATTGCTGTTTGATAGCACTGTCCATCACTTTACTAATGATCAAGAGTAGACTAATGGGCTAGTAATTAGCAGGGTGGATTTGTATTTTTGTGTGCAGGACATACCTGGGCAATTTTCCACATTGTTGGATAATTAGTTGGACTTGAACAATTTGACTAGGGGAATGACAACTTCTGAAGCATAGGCACTATTGCTGCAATAATATCAGGGCCTGCAGATTTTCGTACGTTCAGCTATTTCTTAATATCATATGGAGTGAATCATCTGTAATGCCAGGAATATCTGAAGGAAAATGAGCTGGATCATTCACTCAACAATTCTAGTAGACGATTGGTCCAAATGCTACTTAAGCACTAATAAACTCTGCTCTTCCACTGATGAGGATGAGAAGTATTTGTGAAGCTTTCTCCTCCAGTCCATATCATTCAGGACTGGACATGGCAGGAATGCAGAGCTTAGATCTGATTTTGTTGGCTGAGGAATTGCTTAGCTCCATCACTTCATGCTGCTGCTAGAATGCCCTTCTGCATGCTTCATTCAACCAGGGTTGATCCCCTGGCTTGATGTTTAGATTAGATTAGATTACTTACAGTGTGGAAACAGGCCCTTCGGCCCAACAAGTCCACACCGACCCGCCGAAGCGCAATCCACCCATACCCCTACATTTACCCTTTACCTAACACTATGGGCAATTTAGCATGGCCAATACACCTGACCCGCACATCTTTGGACTGTGGGAGGAAACCGGAGCACCCGGAGGAAACCCACGCAGACACGGGGAGAACGTGCAAACTCCACACAGTCAGTCGCCTGAGTCAGGAATTGAACCCAGGTCCCTGGCGCTGTGAGGCAGCAGTGCTAACCACTGTGCCACCGTGCCGCCCAGATGTTAATGGTAAATTTGGAATATTGCCAGGCCACAAGGTTACAGACTGTATTGGAGTAGAATTTATCCGCTGCTGCAGGCCCACAGTGCCTCATGGGTGGCGAGTTTTGAGTTACTGATCTGTTCAAATTCTATCCTTATGATAGTGCCACCAACTCAACGAAGAGTGTTGTCAGTTAATTCCACAAGGAAACCATTACTATACACCCACAGAGAGTTGGCAGACTGGTGGGAATGAGGTCAAGTAATTTTTTCACTCAACCGGAATAGACCCAGTCTACCAGCTATGTCCTTTGAGACTCAACTAGCTTAATCAGTATTTATCCTATTGGCCTCTTGGTGATAGACAGTGATGTGGGCGGCAAGGTGGCACAGTGGTTAGCACTGCTGCCTCACAGCGCCAGAGACCCAGGTTCAATTCCCGCCTCAGGCGACTGACTGTGTGGAGTTTGCACATTCTCCTCGTGTCTGCGTGGGTTTCCTCCGAGTGCTCCGGTTTCCTCCCACAGTCCAAAGATGTGCGGATCAGGTGAATTGGCCATGCTAAATTGCTCATAGTGTTAGGTAAGAGGTAAATGTAGGGGTATGGGTGGATTGCGCTTCGGCGGGTCGGTGTGGACTTGTTGGGCCGAAGGGCCTGTTTCCGCACTGTAAGTAATCTAATCTAATCTAAACCCAGAGCACTGTCATCATTAGTTCTTCTTTCAGGTGGTGTTCAGCATGGATGAATACATGAATGAATTATCAGCAATGAATATCAGCTGAGTTGCGGTATTAAGTGTTAATCAGCAGGATGTTTCCTTGCCCATGTTTGACTTGATGCAATATGCTTTCATTGGGTTCAGAATCAATATTGAAAACTCCCAAGGCAAATTCCACCTGAATGCATGTACCGTCACTTTTGTCATGCATATGGCATATTGGTATCTAGAATATTGTTGTAAGTATGGTTCTATAAGTATGATAGTCATGCTGTTGCTTAACTATATGTCGGACAACTCTCCCAATTTTGGCACTACCTCCCCAAATACCATACAGTATCTTAAGTACCTTGAACAATATATCATGTAGGTCCAGTGTTGACATATATGATATAATATCTTAAGTATTATTAACATTATATTGTGTGTGTCTAGTGTCATGGTTAGGCTGACATTGAGAAAAATGTGGAAATGGAGCAATATGACTGCAATTTCCTTTCAACCAGGACAATTCAACAATTGATACTTTCTACTAATTACAGTGGTAGGGATGTTGATTACTGTTCTACAGAAAGAGGGAAAATGTTTGTATTTCCATCAGTAAAGTATGGAGAACTAATTTAACAAGTTCATTATTGTGGTTCTGTTCGCCGAGCTGGGAATTTGTGTTGCAGATGTTTCATCCCCTGTCTAGGTGACATCCTCAGTACTTAGGAGCCTCCTGTGAAGCGCTTCTGTGATCTTTCCTCTGACATCTGCAGTGGTTTGAATCTGTCGCTTCCGGTTGTCAGTTCCAGCTGTCCGTTGCAGTGATCAGTATATTGGGTCCAGGTTGATGTGCTTATTGATTGAATCTGTGGATGATTCCATGCCTCTAGGAATTTTGCTGCTCCTCAGATGCTGCCTGAACTGTCTTGCTCTTCCAGCACCACCAACCCAAAATCTGGTTTCCAGCATTTGCAGTTATTGTTTTTATCTAGGAATTGACTGGCTGTTCTCTGTTTGGCTTGTCCTATAATAGTTGTCCCAGTCGACAGCATTACTATTATAGGACAGGCCAAACAGAGAACAGCCAGGGAATTCCTAGAGGCTTGGCACTCATCTACAGATTCAATCAATAAGCACATCGGCCTGGACCCATTATACTGACCATTGCAGCGGACAGCTGGAACTGACAACCGGAAGTGGCAGATTCAAACCACTACAAATAGCAGAGGAAAGGTCACAGAAGCGCTTCACAGGAGGCTCCCAAGCACTGAGGATGTCACCTAGACAGGGGACGAAACGTCTGCAACACAAATTCCCAGCTCGGCGAACAGACCACAACGACAAGCACCCGAGCTACAAATCTTCTCACAGACTTTTAACAAGTTCAACTGGCTATGCATGCAATGTATACTGTCATTATTACGTTTGAATCAATTGAATTCAACATTAACAATGTTGACATCTGTTGATTATGGAGAAGAGCAGGACAATTTTTTTGAATTAACAACAGTTGTGCTTCATGCTCACCAGAGGGCAGTCTTCAATATACAGTACTGCAGAATTGAAACAGCACAGAAAATGCCTTGGCTTTGAATTATAGCATCCACCTCTATGTCACTTTGCCATCCAATGTGTTCCTATTTCTGGAAAATCATTCAGTTTCTCAAGCCTTATAAAAATTCAGTTTAATATAAAACACTGAATCATGTATATTTTGTAACTGTATATTACTTAATATAGCAAAACATCCTAAGTTCAGTTCTGAAGAAGGGTCACTAGATCCAAAACTTTAAATCTGCTTTCTTTCCACATATGTTGTGAGGTCTGCTGAGTTTCTCCAGCAATTTCTATTTTTGTTTCTGATTTCCAGCATTGGTAGTTATTTGGTTTTTTATTAATTTATTTAAATCCAGCTTAAAAGTATTCTATGACCTTATCTTCACCAATCTCTGGGGAAGAGAGACCACAGACTAACAAACCTTGGAGAGAAAAAGATTTTCTTCATCTCCACTTTAATTAAGTGTACCCTAGTTCTACTTAACAGGACGCATCCTTTCAGTATCCACACTGCCAACTCCTGCCTTGGAATCCAATATGTAATAAGATCAATAAGATTACATTTCACATTTCTAAACTCCAATGGATACCAACTCAATCTGTCCAACCTTTCCTCATAAATCAACCCCTTCATCCTAAGAATCAGTCAAGTGACAATTCTCTGAACTATTTCCCATGCAATTACATTCTCACTTAATTAAGGAAATCAAAATTGTACCCAGTACTCCAGATCTGGTCTCACCAAGGCCCTTAAAATTGTTTCAAATCTTCTCTACTTTAGGAGGTTCTGTCACGTGTGATTTGCTGTTATCCTTTCACACAGCTAAGTATTATCCTTTGTATGTGAGATGCACAGTTTTGATTACAACAATCCAAGAGGATCAGATCATCTACTTTTTACAATGAAGAATAGAAGCAGTGACATTAGTACAAGCATCGTTTATGATGGCTAATTTGGTTATTTGAGAGATCTTAAAGGTGCCAGAGATTTTAGCTGCATGGTTAGATTGGAGAAGCTAGAATTGTTCTCCATGGAATAAAGAAATTGAGGGGAGATCTGATCCAGATATGCAAATTGTGACAGATTTAGGTAAGGTCAACAAGAAAATCTTTTCAATAGCTGGTGTTATGAAGATTAGTAGACACAGGTTTAAAGTTTCAGACAAGAGATGCAGTGAGCATGTGAGAGAACAATTTTACAGAAGCGGCAGGAATGACCTCGAAACTGCTCCCTGCAAAAGTGTGAAAGCAGAGAAAATGATGAGTTCAAGATTTAAGCGAAATAAGCTTACAGGGCCATAAGGATGAAGCTAGAACGGGAACTGAATGGATTACTTTACAATGAGCCAACATGAAGTTTGTGGGCTGAGTAGACTCCTTTTGTGCTTACTGACTTTATGACTTACATAAGTTGCAGGTAATGGCCATCTCCAGCAAAAAAATCAAACATTCTCCTTTAACATTCAATAACATTCCTATGTATGCTATACCGTCAATATCCTGGAAGCTTCCACTGACACACAACCTAACAGAACTGTTTACATATAGATCTGAAAGAGTTAATACATAACTGAGTGCAATAAGTACCACATGCCTTGATGATGTCATAAGGATTTAAAGAGAGGATGAAATAGGAGCTTGATGGAAACAAACCTAGGACTACATTCCTGCCTTTTTAGTAGTCTAATGTAATATAACAATCTTAATATAACCTATTCTTATAACCTGTAAATAATTGTGGAGATACACTAACTGCTTCTTAGTTACTTTATATGACCAGTAAGTAACTAGCACACTGGATCAAATAAGCCCCTAAAGAACTAGAAGAAACATGACAACACGTATAACACTGACCTAAAGACAAATTTCACAACCATTGGATGTTCAAACCACTTTACAGTTAAAGTGTTTTTGAAATGTACTGCAAGAAATACTGCCACTAATTTGCATTCAGCAAACTCCCAAAAACAGCAAGAAGTAAATCATCTGCTTTTTGTGATGCTGCTTAAGTGATAAATACTGACCAGGAAAATTGGGATAATTGTTCTTCTTCAAAATATTGCAACAGGATCTTTTACACCACTCCAACCAGTAGATAGGGCTTCAGTTTAATATCTCCTTTTAATGGATTGATCTTCTAACAGTGTAGTGCCCCTTTCGTAATGCACTGGAATGTCTGCTTAAGCTCAACACGGGAAACTAAACCCAATTTCTCATGACTCAGAGGTAAGTGTGGTACAGCTCAATCATATGATGCATTTTGCAAGTTCTTCTCCAAGCCATACGCTATCAATCTTTCCTCCATTGTCACTAGGACAAATCCTGAACCTCCCTCCCATAAAAGCAATGTGCACACTGAAACCAAATGGATTGCAATGACTCAAGCAATTCACATGATGAAGGAGCAGCACTCCTAAAGCTTGAGATTTCAAATAAATCTATTGGATTATAACTTGATGTTGTGTGATGTCTAACTTTGCTCCCCCCGCCACCCAAGTTTACCAGCAGCACCTTCACATCGTGATCTAAGAAGACAGTTCATCATCATTTTCTCCCAGGAAACTAGGGATAGGTAATCAATGCAGGCCAGTGGCACTCACCTCCTTAGTTCTCACTCCTTTTGGACCTCCTTTGCATTTTTCAATGTTTCTTCTGTAGTATCTTGTCCTATATCTTGTGGCAGTAAGCAATTACAAATGATTACACATATGCATGAGTATTGCTTGGAGTCTCCAGTGTGGACCAAGCTGTGGAAGCATTCTACACAGCCTAATGCCATTTGGAGTTCTAGAATGGCTTACATTTATCTTCTACCCATGTGTTCATGCTTTGAATATCACAGTGATTTGCCAGATGACAATTGTAACACTTGATGCAGAGGTTAGAGAAAGAGCGGAACTTTGAATAATCTTTATCACTAGGGAATATAAAATAATGAGAGTGAAGACAGACAAGTCCCTAGGACCTAATAGCCAACATCCACGGTCATAAAGTGGCAGCCGAAATCGTGGATCCATTGGTGAAAATATTCCAAATATCTCAGGAGTGGGATTAGTTTTAGGGGACAGAAAAATGCTTTTATCATACCCTTCAAAAATAGAGGGAGGCAAACAGTAGGAAACTATAGACTAGTTAGTTTAGCATGTGTTATTGGAAAATTCATAGATTCATACAGTGTAGAAAAGGCTCTTTGGCCCATTGCATCAACATAACTACCATGAAAAATAATGCACTAATCCTAATTTCTTTCACTTATCCAGTATCACTGCATGTTATGATATTTGGAGTGCTCATCGAAATATTTTTAAAGCTACCTTCTCAGGTGGTGCATTCCAGATTCCCAAACCCACTGAAGTTTATTTTCCCAAATGCCCTTTGAATTCTTTGATCCTTACCCTAAATTATGCTCTCTATTCACCTGTTCATACCCCTTTCTAATCTTATACATCTCAATTATGTCCCCTCTCAGTCTTCTCTGTTGTAAAGAATACAATCCAAGCCTATCTAGCTTGTGTGCACATCTTTATTTCCCCACCATGGGCAACATCCTGGTGAACCTCCTTTGTACTCCCTCCAGTGCTATCACATCCTTCCTGTAGTGAGATGACCAGAACTCCACATGGCAGTCTAACTGTGGCCTGACCAATGCTCTGTACAACTACAACAGTATCTCCTTGATGTTCCATTCTGTGTCACAACTGATGAAAGCAAGTGTCCCTCATGCATTCTTAACTATGTTATTCATGTGCTCTATCGACTTCAGGGATCTGGGAATAAGTACCCCAAGACACCTCTGTTCCTCTAAGCTACCCAGTGCCCTGCTATTCATTAAATACTTCCTCATCTTGTTTCTTCTTTCAAAGTACATCACCTCACAATTTTCAGGGTTAAATCCCATCGGCCACTGGTTTGCCCATCTGACCAACCCATCTATATCTTCCGTAATCTACAAATATTTTCTTCGCTATAAGCAAATTTGCTTAAAATTCCTCCAACATTTTCATCTATATCATTTGTGTATATAGCAAACAATAAGGGTCCCAATACTGATCCTTGTGGAACACTGCTGGACACTGGCCTCCAATCACTCAAACAGTCTTCTACCATGATCCTTTGTCTCTTATTACTAAGCCAATTTCTGATCCACCTCACCAGGTTTCCCTCAGTTCCATGTGCTGTTACCTTCTCAATCAGTCTCCCATTTAGGACCTTGTCAAAAGCTTTGTTAAAAGTGTTATTCTGAACAGAGAGCTTACAAGCACCTGTGTATATGACTGGATGGCAATCTTCTGAGTTTACTAGAAAATTGAAAATACCTGACATTTGGCTGTGAAATAGATACCTGAGTTAATTGCTGTTTTGACAACAATTTGAATTTAACCAATCAGTTTAACGTATGCCGCAGGATACTAAACCCCAAATGAGTTTGAATTTATTGTTTTGCCAATATTGGACCAATGAGACGATCGATGTTGAGGACATCATGCCCATGTCTTTTCTGCCTGCTGGTCTGCCCTACTTATCCCTTCTATATCTAATTGAACCTTGCTGACAACTTTACATTTAGTCTGTACCCCATCTACCTGTTTAATTAGTTCGAAATCTCCCCAACAACAAAAGCAAGCTGCCCACCAAGGAAATTGGAAACATTTCAGGTCAGGTCCAATCTGTCCGATTTGTATATGCCCAATCTACCCAAAAGCATGTCCCAGTGATCCAAAACTCTAAAGCTGTATTTAACCAGGCACTCAACTGACCTACTTTCCTATTCATACATTCAGCAGCTCATGGCACTGGAAGTAATCTGGAGATTACAAGCATCAGAATGCTCCTTGTTAATCTATTATCTAACTCTATCCTGATCGTGCCACATGTTGACAAGGATTGGCTATAGGCAGATGTTCAGAAGGGTCATCACTCCGTTCTGATGACTGTCACAGTTCTCCCAATATCATAGCCAATAGAGATCGCAATCAATGTCACAGAAACAATCAGTGGCCATTCATCCCCCTGCTGTTTGTAAAATAATGTGAACATTGAAAATAGTTATTTTCCATTAAAATTGCTGTAAATATCTATTTGCAAACAGTAATTGAAACATTTAGCCTTAACTCCATTTAGGACAGGAAAGGAATCTAGATAGATAAAAGTTTATCCATACAGGCTCCAGTTCTGAGTTCTATGATCAATTGGGAACATGAAAACTGCACAAATGGCCCATGGTGCCAGTGCTGGTACTTTAAAAGATCAGTTGTATGTATATCCCCATTCCTTTTGGATTTGTGACTATCTTTATTCCTTATGATTAAGCACCTTAGGAATATAAGAACATAGGAATGTAGGAACAGGAGTTGGTCATTCAGCCCATCATACCTGCTTTGTCATTTATTACGATCATGGCTGATTGAATACCTCAATGCCTTTTACCCACCTCATAACCCTGTACATCACTGGTAATCAGAAATCTATCAATCTCCAGCTTAAATAGACTCGAAGATAGCCCTTCCACAATCATCTGTGGTAGAGAGTTTCTAAGATTCACAGTCCTCTGAGTAAAAACAAGTTCTCCTCATCTGTGACCTAAGTGGATTTCACTTATTTTTAAAATGTGCCCATGGTTCTAGCTTCCTCAACCAGAAGAAATCTCTTACCTGTATCTACCCTGTCTATCCCTTTAAGCATTTTGTATGTTTCAATCACATCAATGTTTCAAGATGTGTCATCTCCCCAATTCTTGAACCATTAATGCATCCATGACATTATTGATGCCATTTTCTTCATACCTTTCCTGTAATGATTACAGTTTTCAGCAGCTTAGACTTGGGATTCTCTTTCATCCCAGGTTGCCCCAATTACAGGTGACACCCACTTCACAGATATTGTTTTTTGTGTGCACTATTATCAACCTACAGAGTTTGTGAACTTCTACTCTATGAATGCTCAAATTAAATGTGACAATGCCAAATTCGGGAAGTCCGCACCAGATATCCTGGGAGCTGACATGAATTTTGCAGGTTCATGGTTTCTTCCCAAGCCTTTGTTCTATACGGGAATGGCTGCTGGGAGACAAGCCAAACATGACTCTTGTTATCTTTATGAAATCCTCAGACTGATGCAGAATGAAAATACAATGCCAGTCATGTTTCAACTAGGGCTGTATTGGAACAGATCACAAGTCTCTGAAAATAAGACCATAAGACATAAAGCAAGCCATTTAACTTGTCAAATCTACTCCATCATTCAGTGACTTCCCTAATAATTATCAGCTCCATTGTCCAGCCTCTTCCCCATAATACTTGATTCCTTACTGATTAAAAATGCCTAACTCAGCCTTGAATATTCTTGACACTGCCTCTATAGCCCTTTGCAGTAAAGAATTCCATTCTCCTCATCCCACTAGTCTAGGTCTGGTTATGGGGCAGTTTTCCAGCATCTGCAGTCCTCACTTTCTCCTCGAAGATTTAACCTACTGCGAATCCTCTTGCAAGGATGCCTTCCCTGAAGAAGCTCTCTTCAAAAGAAGGTCTCATGCCCGAAACATCGATTCTCCTGTTCCTTGGATGCTGCCTGACCTGCTGCGCTTTTCCAGCAACACATTTTCAGCTCTGATCTCCAGCATCTGCAGTCCTCACTTTCTCCTATGGGGCAGTTTTCCCTGCAATAGGACAAAGGGAGGGACTGAGTATATTGGAAATAGATGCAAGGCAATTAATGATGATGTAGGAGTAGGACAAGTGGTGAGGTGGTCCCACTGGGTGAGTGCCGAGGGCAGTCAGGATGAAAGGTTGAGTAGTGAACATTGATAACTGGACATGATGCACACAGGACTGAGCATTTGAGATCTATTGGCCTTGGTGAAGTACATGTCCAGTAGCAGAGTTAAACTGAACTCTAGCCCTGTGAGTCTGAAGTAGTTAAGAAATGATAGTAGCACTTAGCTCTGTGGAAAAAAGTAGATTATTGGTCTCCTTTCTACACCATTGAGAATCCCAACTGACTTGTGACATAGCATTGCTGCAATTTTGGTCTAGGCTAGATGGGACTGTCATAATGGCCTCTTTAATGATCAGCAGAAAAATAGGATTGCTCTCCTCTCCACTATTCCATCTACCAGCATTTATCTATCCTGGAAGTTAACTAAACTTTCCATTTTAATGTTTTCAATGATAAGAAGAGAAGTGCAGGTCGTTTGTGGCTTTCAGTGTCTGAAGTGGTGTGTAGCTGAACTTTCAATATGGTTCTAGGCACGTGGAAGCAAAAAGGTGCAATGTGCATTTCCACCTCATAATCAAATTGGTGAAGTAAAATTTGAAAGATTGCATGAAAACATTTGTACCAACCCAAAGCAGACAGGGGACACCAAGTTCTACTTTAACTGCAAATGAGAAACCTCAGCCCCAAGTTTATATTGTAATTAGGAACAATCTAGAACAGTTTTTTAAAAAAAACATTTTTTGTTCCCTATAAAATTTTTATAATAAATTTCTAGAGTTCTGCAAAACACAATCTGTTATTCGATTGTATTATGTATTTATATACATACACAAAGCTAGTTTTAATTTGCTTGCACTGATCATAAAGAAAAGTTGTGCAAGATACATGCATTTCTAATCAACTCACCAGTAAAACGTGAAACTTATGAGTTGTATTGAAAGCCCAGAATTGAGTATCATGATAACACGTCTTTCTTGGCTGTGAAATTCACTCAAAATGTGTGGCATGTGGATTGTGATTTAAATGTTGTTCATTCATTCCAAAACTTGTGTCACGTCCCAACCTGCTTGTTTGCATGAGCCTGACCACCCATTTTAAAGAAATAAAGAAGGTTGAAGTGGCAGCTCTAAACTCTGTTATCTAGAGAAAGACATTGATATCCATTGATGTCCAAATTCGTAGCTACTTTACCAAGAGTCAGTCACTTTCTCAGGTCTGTTATGGTCCTGAATTTACTAAATTGCAGGAGATGCTCATATAATATTATAACTTATGTGTATTTTTTCTTTGAGTGGATTTTAAGGGCTTGGGAGGTGTGAACAAGATAGATTTAGTGAGTTCATGTATGTCGGTTGTGCATTAAATACAGTAATTCAGGAAATGAATATTGACATCACTAGCAGGACAAGAACAATGATCAAACAATAGGTGTTATCATACATGAATTCAAATTCCTTGAGTTTTATTACAGCTGAATCCATCCAACTGAATGACAAGTATTTCACTGAACTCCTGAATTGATGGTGGAGATGACTCTGAGGAGTCAAAGGATGAGCCACTCAGTGAACCCAGCATCTGCCCTGCTGTTCCAGCTGTGGCATTGATTTCATTCATTCTGATCTGAATTTTATAGAATTTTAATACAGAAAGCATTTTGCTTCTGGTCAGTGGCCACTCCCAAGAGATTTTTTAAAGGGGACTGAGCCACACTGAAGAATAGATGGAAGCTTTTCAGACGAGTATCATTGCCTGGTGCCAATCTCCTGCTTTCTTCCTATACTGTAGCATACTGTTTCTATCCAAAATACCCTCTTGAATGAGTCCGTTAACCAGCCTCTACCACACTTCAAGTTAGTGCATTCCATACCCTATCAACTCCGAGTGAAAAGGTTTTTTCTCATGTCATCCTTTCTTCTTTTGCACATCACTTTAAATGTGTCCCTCTCATTCTTTTCCTTTATAAATGAGAACAGCTTCAACTATCTACTCTATTATGACTTTAAAAACCTCTCCCAAACGTCATCTCAGCCTTCTTCCCTCCAAGGAAAACACCGAATGCTTCAAGCTATCCTCATAACGGAAGTTTCTCATTCCAGCAATCATTCTTGTAAACCATTTCTACACTCTCTGCAATACATTCACATCTTCCAATAAATCATTCTTTGTACCAGTCAGAATTCCAGCCCGTTAGGCTTTTCTCCTTGATTTACATTGACCAGTTTTGTTAACCCCCCTAGTATCTTGCTCAGTAAATACTGCTGTTCACTCTCTTTGGCTATATCTAATTAATAACCTTCCCATTGACCAGATTTTCTTTTTCCAAAGACTCTGAACTAAATTCATTGAATTTTCAATTATGTCTGTTGGTCTTTTACAGATTTATTACTCGAAACTGGATCTTTGACATAGAACATAGAATATTATAGAACATTACAGAGCAGTACAGGCCCTTCAGCCCTCAATGTTGCACCTACTTGTGAAACTAATCTGAAGCCCATCTAACCTACATTATTCCATTATCATCCATATGTCTATACAACAATAATTTAAATGCCCTTAAAGTTGGTGAGTCTATGAATGTGCTGAAAATGCGTTGCTGGTTAAAGCGCAGCAGGTCAGGCAGCATCCAAGGAACAGGAAATTCGACATTTCGGGCATAAGCCCTTCATCATAAGTCCTGATGAAGGGCTTATGCCCGAAACATCGAATTTCCTGTTCCTTGGATGCTGCCTGACCTGCTGCACTTTAACCAGTAACACATTTTCAGCTCTGATCTCCAGCATCTGCAGACCTCACTTTTTACTCGAGCCTATGAATGTTGCAGGCAGGCTGTTCCACGCTCCTACTACTCTGAGTAAAGACACTACCTCTAACATCTGTCCTATATCTTTCACCCCTCAATTTAAAGCCATGTCCCCTAGTGCTAGCCATCACCATCCAAGGAAAAAGGCTCTCACTGTCCACCCTATAATGTAGATATATGTAGTTCATCTCTTGAGATGAGAGCTAAGATCTTCATCACAGGTAAATTGGTTTTTACAACACTGGCCATGTTATTACATCAGGGCCATAGCTGTAAGACAATTTTTTTTAGATATTGAAGGGGAAGAAAGAAGTATAAAGCAATTGAAGATGTTACCATGTTAGCAAGTGAAGTGCATATAATGTCATGTGTAATTATATGAAAGGATAATAAAGAAATAGGTGTGTTGGTTGGGCACAGAACATTGGGACTAGCTTATTTTCAGAATATACACTGATGAAGGACAGATTGAGCTGAATAGCCTGTGGTTCTATAGCTTCTATGTAATTCCTTGTTAATTCCTGAAATAACTTCACATAGTTGAAAATGTGTTGCTGGTTAAAGCACAGCAGGTCAGGCAGCATCCAAGGAATAGGAAATTCGACGTTTCGGGCATAAGCCCTTCATCAGGAATGTGGCTGAAGAGTTTCTGTGCAGAGGAGATGACCTGGGGGGTGCAGTGAGAGAGAGACTCACTGAAATCCTTGTAGAGGGAGGAAGAGAGCTTCTTCAAGGAAGGCATCCTTGCAAGAGGATTCGCAGTAGGTTAAAATCTTCGGGTAAAAAATGAGGTCTGCAGATGCTGGCGATCACAGTTGAAAATGTGTTGCTGGTTAAAGCACAGCAGGTCAGGCAGCATCCAAGGAATAGGAAATTCGACGTTTCGGATAGGCCAATATCCTGTCACCAAGTCAACATTTATTTACACATGCCTAATGCTTGACACTGTTTCAGCTTCCTTAGAGCTAACTCTTAGTGAAAAGAACCTCTGATACTCCTGTTTGTATCTGTCAGCCAGTGCTCCCTGATTGGGGCTGTTAACCTGGTCCAATCAGGGAACACGTACTCTATGAGGCCCATCTGGCTGACCTCGTTACAAGCATTACATCCCTCCCCCTCTAAGGGAGGGACATGGCCTGTTCCTTTCCATGTAGCCTCCCTTGGGGTGTTTTCTCACTGGGTCTACATCTTCCAACCCCACCTCGAATATGGGCAGCATGTACCAGAACTTAGGTCTGCTGGTAAATTATGGCTCACTGTCTGTGACCAGCACTTTTGTATTGCAAAAGATGCTTGCAGCTTTTCTATCATCTCCGTGTTTGACCAATTAACTCTATACACATTTAACCGCTTTGAGTGGGTAACAACAGTGAATAAGAATGTTAAGCCCATGAAAGGTGTCGGCATAGTTGATGCGTAACAGAGTTCAGGGTTTACCTGGCCATTCCCAAACATGGCAGAGCTGAGGGCAGTAATTCTTGTCCTTGTTGGCACTCTTGGCACTGCCCCATTATTGCAGCTAAGTCTGCATCCAAGTTTGGCCACCAGACAGAACTTTTACATTACAGTGTGGAAACATGCCCTTCGGCCCAACAACTCCACACCGACTCGCCGAAGCGCAACCCGCCCATACCCCTACATTTACCCCTTACCTAACACTACGGGCAATTTAGAATGGCCAATTTATCTGACCTGCACATCTTTGGATTGTGGGAGGAAAATGGAGCACCCAGAGGAAACCCACGCCGACACGGGGAGAACGCGAAAACTCCACACAGTCAGTCGCCTGAGGCGGGAATTGAACCCAGGTCTCTGGCGCTGTGAGGCAACAGTGCTAAACATTGTGCCACCGTGCCGCCCACACCACCGTGCCGCCCACAACTTCTTGCCAAAATCTTCATTTTGGAGACCCCTAGATTACTTTGTTGGAATTCCATCTGCCAGTCCTTTGCTCACTCATTCAATATATCTATGTTCCTCCGCAAAGTTTCACAGTCCTCTGTACACTTTGCTCTGCCACTCATCTTAGTTAGGTAAAAACAATGACTGCAGATGCTGGAAGCCAGATTCTGGGTTAGTGGTGCTGAAAAAGCACAGCAGTTCGGGCAGCATCCAAGGAGCTGTAAAATCGATGTTTCGGGCAAAAGCCCTTCATCAGGAATACAGGCAGAGAGCCTGAAGGATAGAGAGATAAGCTAGAGGAGGGTGGGGGTGGGGAGAGAGTAGCATAGAGTAAAATACATGAGTGGAGGAGGGGATGAAGGTGATAGGTCGGGGGGGAGGTTGGAGTGGATATGTCATCCACAAACTTTGACACCGTACACATGGCCCCCAACTCCATATCATCTATATAAATAGGAAATAATTGCGGTCCCAACTCCGATCCCTGAGGCACACCACTAGTCACTGATTGCCAACCATTTATCCCCACTCTTTGCTTCCTGTCGGTCAACCAATCTACTAGCTATGCTAACACTCAAAATGTAGTGTCATGCATCCTTATCTTATGCAGCAGCCTCTTGTGCGGCACCTTGTCAAAGGCATTTTGGAAATCTAGGTACACCACATCCACTGTGTCCTTGTTGTCCACCTTGCTCATAATATCTTCATAGAATTTCAAAAGATTTTTTAAGCATGACCTGCCCTTCATGAACCCATGCTGTGTCTGCCCAATGGGACAATTTCTATCAAGATGCCCTGCTATTTTTTCCTTGATAATAGACTCAAAAAGATCTTGGTCAAGACCCCAGCAATATCCTCTTTTGAGTGTCTCAGTAAGCTGGAGTAGATACCCATCAGGCCCTGGAGACATATCACCTTAATGCTCTTCAAGAGATCCAAAATCTCCTCTTTCTTAATCTCAAAATGCCCAAGCATATTAGCACGGCCCACAAAAATCGCACTATCCTCCATATCTTTATCCTGGATGAATACTAATGTAAAATACTCACTTAAGGTCTCACCCACATCCTATGCCACGAAGCACAAGTTCTCTCCTTTATGCTTGAGTAGTTTTACCTTCTCCCTAGTTATCCTCTAGTTTTTAACATATTTATAGAATGCCTTGGGATTCTCTTTAACCTTACGTGTCAAAGTCAATTCATGGCCCCTTTTTGCTCTCCTACTTCCCTGCTTGAGTACTTTCCTGCTTTTCTTTATATTTCTCATGGATTCTGTCTGATTTTAGTTTCCTAAACTTTACATATTCTCCTTTTGACTAAATTCACAATGTCTCTCATTATCCAAGAGTGCCTTACCTTGCCATCCTTGTCCTTCCTCCTTATTGGAACATGTCGGTCCTGAACTCTCATCAGCAGGTTGTTAAGCAACTCCCACATGTCAAATATGGAGTTGCCTGATAACAGTTCCTCCCAATGTTGAGATAATTTGCTTTCCCCGGTTTGGTACCTTGCCACAAGGTCCTGACTTATACTTATTCATAGTTATCTTAAAACTTAAGGAGTTGTGATCACTGTTTCCAAAATATTCTTCCACTGAAAGGTCAGTCACTTGGCCAGACTTATTAGCCAATAAAAGGTCCAGTATGGCCCCTCCTCTACTGGACTATCCACACACTGTTTCAAGAAACCCTCTTGGATGCACTAACAAATTATGCACCAGGTAAGCTTTTTGTTTCAAGGGTGTCCCAGTCAATACTGGGGAAGTTAAAGTCACCCATTGAGATAACTTTGTCTTTTTGTTGCTACTTTCCATAATTTGCCTCCATATTTGTTCCTTGATCTCTAGTTGTCTGTTGGAGAATCTATAGTATAACCCTATCAGAATGAATGCACTCATTTTATTTTTGAGCTCTACCCGTATTGCCTCAGTGGATGAGCCCTCCAGTAATACCTCTCCAAATGCAAATGTACCATCCTCCTTGATTATAGAGTCATAGAGTCATAGAGATGTACAGCACGGAAACAGACCTTTCTGTCCAACTTGTCCATGCGAACCAGATATCCCAATCTAATCTACTCCACCTGCTATCACCTGGCCCATATCCCTCCAAATCCTTCCTATACGAATAGCCATCCAGATGCCTTTTAAATGTTGCAATTTTCCTAGCCACCACCACTTCCTCTGGAAGCTCATTCCATACATGTAACACCCTCTGTGAAAACATTGCCCCTTAGGTCTCTTTTATATATTTCCACTCTCACCCTAAACCCCTTTAGTTCTGGACTCCCCCACCCCAGGGAAAGGTCTATTTATCCTATCCATGGCCCTCATGATTTCATAAACCTCTCTTAGGTCACCCCTCGGCCTTTGATGTTCCAGGGAAAACAGCACTAGCCTATTTAACCTCTCCCTATATTTCAAATCCTCCGACCCTGGCAACATCCTTGTAAATCTTTTCGGAACCCTTTCAAGTTTCACAACATCTTTCTGATAGGAAGGAGACCACAATTGCATGCAATATTCCAAAAGCGGCCTAACCAATGTGCTGTACAGCTGCACATGATCTCCCGACCCTTGTACTCAATACTCTGACCAATACAGGAAAGCATACCAAATGCCTTCTTCACTATCCCATCTACCTCCAACTCCACTTTCAAGGAGCTATGAATCTGCACTCCAAGGTTGCTTTGTTCAGCAACACTCCCTAGGACCTTACCATTAAGAGTATAAGTCCTGCTAAGATTCACCTTCCCAAGATGCAGCACCTCATATTTATCTACATTAAACTCCATCTGCCACTTCTCAGCCCTTTAGCCCATCTGATCAAGATGACATTGTAATCTGAGGTAACCTTCTTTGCTGTCCACTACATCTCCAATTTTAGTGTCATCTGCAGTCCTCAGCAGAGGCCTCACCTTCATTCCCCTATGCCCTCGGACTGAGGATGAAAGATCAGTCCTCAGCAGAGGCCTCACCTTCATTCCCCTACGCCCTCGGATTAATGAGTTCAACACGCGGCGAGATATTGAACAATTCTTCCACTGCCTTCGCCTCCGTGCCTACTTTTACAACCAAGACTCCCGCCCACCCTCTGACGACCCCTTCTCCCGCCTCCAACACACCCCATCCACCTGGACACCCCGTGCTGGCCTCTTACCCGCCCTCGATCTATTTATAACCAACTGCCGCCGTGACATTAACTGACTCGACCTGTCCACCCCTCTCACACACTCCAACCTCTCACCCTCAGAACGTGCAGCCCTCCACTCCCTCCGCTCCTACCCCAACCTCATCATCAAACCGGCAGACAAGGGAGGCACGGTAGTAGTTTGGCGCACCAACCTTTATACTGCTGAGGCCAAACGCCAGCTCGCGGACGCCTCCTCCTATTGCCCCCTTGACCATGACCCCACCTCCAAACCATCATCTCCCAGACCATCCATAACCTCATCACCTCAGGGGATCTCCCATCCACCGCCTCCAACCTCATAGTCCCACAACCCCGCACCGCCCGTTTCTACCTCCTGCCCAAAATCCACAAACCTGACTGCCCTGGCCGACCCATTGTCTCAGCCTGCTCCTGCCCCACCGAACTCATCTCCCAATACCTCGACACGGTCCTGTCCCCTTTAGTCCAAGAACTCCCCACCTACGTTCGGGACACCACCCACGCCCTCCATCTCCTCCACGATTTTCGCTTCCCCGGTCCCCAACGCCTTATCTTCACGATGGACATCCAGTCCCTGTACACCTCCATCCCCCATCACGAAGGACTCAAAGCCCTCCGCTTCTTCCTTTCCCGCTGCACCAACTAGTACCCTTCCATTGACACCCTCCTTCGACTGACTGAACTGGTCCTCACCCTGAATAACTTCTCTTTCCACTCCTCCCACTTCCTCCAAACTAAAGGAGTTGCCATGGGCACCCGCATGGGCCCCAGCTATGCCTGTCTCTTTGTAGGATATGTGGAACAGTCCATCTTCCGTAACTACACTGGCACCACCCCCCACCTTTTCCTCCGCTACATCGATGACTGTATCGGCGCTGCCTCGTGCTCCCACGAGGAGGTTGAACAGTTCATCAACTTTACCAACACCTTCCATCCCGACCTCAAATTCACCTGGACTGTCTCAGACTCCTCCCTCCCCTTCCTAGACCTTTCCATTTCTATCTCGGGCGACCGACTCAACACAAACATCTACTATAAACCGAATGACTCCCACAGCTACCTGGACTACACCTCCTCCCACCCTGCCCCCTGTAAAAACTCCATCCCATATTCCTAATTCCTTCGCCTCCGCCGCATCTGCTCCCAGGAGGACCAGTTCCAATACCGTACAGCCCAGATGGCCTCCTTCTTCAAGGACCGCAGATTCCCCCCAGACGTGATCGACGATGCCCTCCACCGCATCTCCTCCACTTCTCGCTCCTCCGCCCTTGAGACATGCAGATCCTTGGACTCCTCCATCGCCAGAACATAACAACACGACGGTTAGAGGAAGAGCGCCTCATCTTCCGTCTGGGAACCCTCCAGCCACAAGGGATGAACTCGGATTTCTCCAGTTTCCTCATTTCCCCTCCCCCCACGTTGTCTCAGTCGATTCCCTTGAACTCAGCACCGCCCTCCTAACCTGCAATCCTCTTCCTGACCTCTCCGCCCCCACTCCACTCCAGCCTATCACACTCACCTTGACCTCCTTCCACCTATCACATCTCGATCGCCCCTCCCCAAGTCCCTCCTCACTACCTTTTATCTTAGCCTGCCTGGCACCCTTTCCTTATTCCTGATGAAGGGCTCGGGCCCGAAACGTCGAATTTCCTGTTCCTTGGATGCTGCCTAACCTGCTGTGCTTTAACCAGCAACACATTTTCAGCTCATCTGCAAACTTACCAACCATATCTCTTAGTAAAAAATGAGGTCTGCAGATGCTGGAGATCACAGCTGAAAGTGTGTTGCTGGTTAAAGCACAGCAGGTTAGGCAGCATCCAAGGAACAGGAAATTCGACGTTTCGGGCATAAGCCCTTCATCAGGAACCCGAAACGTCGAATTTCCTGTTCCTTGGATGCTGCCTAACCTGCTGTGCTTTAACCAGCAACACATTTTCAACCATATCTCTTATGCTCACTTCCAAATCATTTATATAAATGATGAAAAGTAGTGGACTCGGCACCGATGCTTGTGAAACTCCACTGGTCACAGGCCTCATGTTTGAAACATAACCCTTTACCACCACCCTCTGTCTTCAATATTTGAGCCAGCTCTGTATTCAATTGGCTAGTTCTCCTTGGTTTCCATGAGATGTAACCTTGCTAACCAGTCTCCTATGGGGAACCTTGTCGAATGCCTTACTGAAGTCCATATAGACCACATCTACTGCTCTGCTCTCATCAATGCTCTTTGCTACTTCTTCAGAGGACTCAATCAAGTTTGTGAGACATGATTTCCCATGCCAAGATAATGTATCAAGAATGTTTTGTGAGGTTTACCTCAATTTGGTCTTGTACATATTGAAACTCTTCTCTAACATATTTAGTGAACTTTACACACTTCAATGTAGGGGAATAGATTCTTCTCATATCAGACACCGAAAGCTTTAGCCAACTCATGCCTTATGGTATATCTATTTTCTGATATTTACCACATTGCCTACAATTCAGGGAAGTTTGATCTGCATGTATTCTTGCTAATATACTAAGAAGGAGAGACTTGCCCAGATGCTTGCTACACCAAGTTTCACCCAGAGCCTCATCTTCTAGTCCAACGTTTTTCTGTCGCAACTCCCACTCTATGTGCATCTATTGAGTCTACATCCAAACTAGAAGGGACTTTTTTCTTTTCAAATTTTCCCTTTGATTTATATGCAAATTAGATCTAAAAATACAATGTATCGCTGTATTCATTTATGTAAAATGAACTCCTCAAATATGTTAAGTGTACAATAGACACTTTATTGATGTGCTTCCGATTAAAATTCTCAAGGTAGGTTATAATTCCGAGCAAAAATATTCTTTGAAACCACAAAGAGAGAGGAAATAAATAGATTATTTACATGTGAAAATACGATTAAGGAGTAGGAATAAGTCATTCAGCATCTCTAGCCTGCTTTACTCTTCAATAAGATCATGGCTGATTTGACTATAACTTCATCCACATTTCCACCTATATCTTGCAAACTATCAGTATCACCTTTGGCATTTCACTGAAAAGAATACAACAATAATGGTAAGATTTCTGCTTTCCCAAATAATGAATTAAAGATATTGTAGAAATGTTCTGGACAATCAGTATATATTATTGTGTGTCCCACTTCAGGTTGCTTGATGACTTCTTACTGCACTGAGAGTTAGCATGAGGATTAACTGCTTCAATCAGCTGGAGCACCAGATGACTGCCTTGTCAACTGCTCCCACATAACCTTTATTAGAAAATCATGGATGCAAAGATCCTTAGTTTCACTATTTCAAGATAACAGATAGAAAAGTATCGGCTGGCAGTCTGCAGTTTTTTTGATTAACGTCTGCTAAGTGTCCAGGTTAGATACCAAAATCTTTGAATCTAAACTACACTACTCTGTAACAGAATTCTCTATTTCAGGAATATTGAAAACTTTTGTTATTATGTCTCAGTCTATAGTCTAAGAAGGTTTGAAAGGGTTAGGCTGCGAGTGGCAGAATCAAATGTGATGTCAGAGATCACACACCCAGCGTCACAGAATCATACAAGCATGGAAATAGACCCTGCTGCCCAATCTGCCTATGTTGACCAGGTATCTAAAACTGAACGAGTCCTATTTGCCGCATTTGGCCCATATCCTTCCAAATCTTTCCCTCTCCATATACCTATTCAATAGTCTTTTAAAGGTTGCGATTATGTTCACCTCAACTACTTCCTCTGACAACTCATTCCAGATATGCACCACCCTCTGTGTGAAAAAGTTGCCCGTCATGACCATTTGAAATCTTTCCCCTGTCACCTTAAATTTGTGCCCTCTAATTTTGGCCTACCCTACCCTAGGAAAAAGACCTTAGCTATTCACCTTATTTATGCCTCTTGTGATTTTATAAACCTCAATAAGGCACCCGTCACCCTCCAAAGGGGAAAACATTTCCAGCCTATTCAGCCTCTCCTTACCACTCAAACCTTCCGACCTCGGTAACATCTTCGTAAATCTTTTCTCACTCCATCTTCAGTTCAATAACATTCTTTCTATAGTAGGGTGACCTACCATGCAGTATTCCAATTGTGGCCTCAACAATGTCTGGTACTGTTGTAACATGACATCGCAACTCCTGTACTCAGTACTTTGACTGGTGAAGGCAAGCATGCCAAACGCCTTCTTCACTTGTCGACCTGTGATGCCACTTTCAAGGAACAATGTACTTCCACACCTAGATCTCTCTGTTTGACAACATTCCCCAGGGCCCTACCGTTAACTGTAATGAAGTCCTGTCCTGGTTTATCTGCCAAAATACAACTTGTATTTATCTAAATTAAACTTCATCTGCCTTCTGGCCCAGTTGATCAAGATCCCATTATACATTAAAGACATTTTGCCCAAACTTCAGTTATGTCTTCAGTACCTACTGTAAATAGTTAATAGTTTGTAAATCCATCACCTTTTGCTTTATGATCAGTCTTTCCTAAATACTGATTATCCTTCCTCTGATTCCTTGCATAGGTTCCCATCTCCCTGCCAATTAAATTTAAAGCCTCACCAACCACTCAAGCAAAACTCCATCTTAGGGCATTGTTCCCAGTCCTGCCCAGGTGTAACCCATCCAGTTTGTACCGGTCCCACCTCTCCCAGAACTTGTCCCAATGCCCCAGGAATCAGAAAAACCTGCCCTTCACACTATCTCTTTAGCCATGTGTTTACTCGATATATCCTACTATTTCAAGCCTAACTGGCACAAGGCACTGATAGCAATCCTGAGATCACTATCTTCGATGTCTTACTTTTCAGCTTGTTTCCTAACTTTCTGTATTCTGCTGAAAACAAGAAGGACTGGTGCGGCAGATGGAGAACATCTTGGTTCTCACTTCAAGGATTCTGCTCAGATCGCTTGTTCACAGGCATGAATGATATTGTTTCTATTCCGCTTTGCCTGCTGTGTGATGGAGAAAAGTAGACATGACAGAGTTGGTCTGTTCAGAGGGAGACGGTCGAGTGAGGAGAAAGGATCTCAGCAGCAAGCTATATCTAACACACCTGCAGTCTGCTGTAGCCAGGGAAGAATTCCCTTAATTCAATCTCAGTGAGAAAGTATCTGTAGTATCTGTTTCACTGATATCACCAGCCTTGCAGGCAGACCACATAACTAGAGCTGGTGAGAAAAATATGGCCAAAGGCTGTTGAGTTGACCAAGACCTGAACCTTCATCCCATCAGTCTTTCTTCAGACTGAAGCAGAACATCTACAATGTTTTCAGTTTGCCATTCACAGTTTTATATGGGAAGTTACTTACACTCTGAGTGCAGCGAGAAGGGTATACATTGCTTTCTCTGTTTCAGGGAGAAGCAAATTGACCATGTACATGACTTTGCCTGGATAACTATATCACTTTGTCAGCAAGTAAATTTAGACTGTAAACCACAAAATCTTCCACCTGCTCCTTGTGTAGTTGGTGTGCAACATTAGGTCACTGTCTGCTAACCTAGCGCAATTATGTTGCTTTTATTCTTTGTCAGTCTTGTGGGAGAGAGGAAAATGTGTCATAATGATTTTTGGGTGATGTGTCTGTCATGGGTGATTAACAAGACAGTGTATGCAAGTAGTGAGATGTGGGTGTGAGGCTTGCAGCAATGTGTGTGGGCATGAATCTGAGATATGAGTCATGATTGATAGGGACTGCAGAAAAATGAGTGCAGCAGGGCTATGATTGACACAGACTGCAGAAAAATAAGTGAAGTAGAATCAATGAATTTAATGTGGAATTGATGGTGGGATTGTAGGGATAAGATATTCAAAGGTGCATTCACTTGCCTTGACCTCTCACGGCATTAAACTTTGCAGTATTGTATTCAAGCCCTCAGGTTTATACTTTTAGCTTTCTGTTTTTGGTGTCTACCAGGAAGCCCTTATATTGTACTGCGGATTAAACACCATTCTTATGTACCAAGACTTCTAGCAACACTGCTTGGAGAATATCAAAGTTCCCATTCCTGCCTACTGGGTCACTGTTCTGTCTTCCAGTAGCTGTTCCAGTCAAAATGCATCAAGCATTTGCAAGTGCAGTAGATTGGAATCATGGAATCAAGCAGTACAGAAGATACCTTTGGCCTATTGAGTCTTTACACTAAAAATATACTACCTACACTAGTCTCTCTTTCCTGAATTAGGTTTTTAGCAGGGCAGGCCAACTTGAACAAATGTTAACTTCTCATAACTTTGTGGCTGTCTGAGTAGCAAAACTACTGGGTGGGAATTTACTTGAGAATGCCATTCACCTGGACAATTCTTGTGCTATTTGTCACTTCCTACCCTGCCAGATGGTAAAATTTAACTTTAGCATGGGGTAAAATGAACAGTGGTAAATTAGTGTTTGAATAATGGTTTTCCCACCAGTGCATCTTTGTAGGAAGGGAAGCCAGATTAACAAAATTCCATGAGATTTCTGTCAAATATTTTTTAAAAATTTACCTTTGAGTCAGGAGGAGAAGGAAGTCTCAGTCACCCTGCCAAGTGCCTTCTGGAAATGTGAGTACATTATATGACAAGGTTTCCCTTTACCTACAGCATATATTACTTCTTCACAGAACTCCAATAAATTGATCAAATATTATTTCGTAGAATTGTGACTGCACAGAAAGAGGCCATTTGGCCCATCATATCTGCACCAGCTTTTCAAAATGGCATCATTTCTGCATACACTTGCATACTAATTAACTTTAAAATATTCATCCAATGTCCACTTGAACGCCTCAGTTGACACTGCCTCCATGACACTTCCAGGTAGTGTATTCCATAGCCAATCAATTACTGAGTGAAAAGGGTTTTTTTCTCAAATCACCCTTGCATCTTTGCATATCACTTTAAATCTATGCCCTCGCATTCTTTTTTCTTTTATGACCAGGTACAGCTTCAATGTACCTACTGTATCCAGCCCTTCTCAAAATTCTTCTCTAGAAAGAGAACAACTTCAACTTTTTCAATCTATCCTCATAACTGAATATTCTCATTAGAACCATTCTGGTAAATTGTTTCTGTACTCTCTCCAATGTATTCACATCTTTCCTTAAATGTGGTGCCTACAACTGTACACAATACTCCACCTGAGGTCTTATACAAATAAATCACTTCCTTGCTCTGTGCCCTTAGTAGTAAGCCGGGGGCACAGTATATTTTATTAACAGTTTTCTCCACTTGTCCTACCACCTTCAATGGTCTATGCACATACACTCAGATGTTCTGCTCCTGAACTCCTTTTAGAATTGTACCCCCATTTTATATTTTATTTCAATGTTCTTCTGACCAAAATGCATCACCTCACATCACTCTGCACAGCAAAATCCTATCATTAATGTCTGTCAGGAAAAGCAAGGGTCCCAGAGCCAACCACTGCAAACTTTCCTTCAGGTTAAAAAATATCCATTGACCAATACTGTCTGTTTTCTTTCACTCAGCCAATTTTATATCCACATTGCTATTGTCCCTTTTATACTGTGACCTTTGACTTTGCTCACAAGTCTGTTGTGTGGGACTGAATCTTTAGCCTTTGGAAATTCTGTACTGTATATCACACCAAAAAAAATTATTTTGCACATCACTATTTATAGAACTAGTCACAAAACCTTTCATAAATCCATGCTGCCTCAACAAAAGGCCTGGGCAGTTTTAACTTCCAGTTCCATTTTAGTATGATCCACAGACAGACTACCTAATTGCATCAGTTAAGCAGCAGTCTCATGTTCTCACCTACCTCCCACATCTCCCCACATATTTTTTTGACAGGGCTCTCAGACTCCTGTTATTTAAGGCAGGAATGCACATTTTAAAGCAAGGTCCAGTTTTAACTAATAGCTGACACCATACAGATCATGAAAAAATAAACTCATTGACCTCACCAAAAATTGAGGCCCAGCAATTTTAGTTCCCAAAGTTCATCTGTAAGACCCTTTTCAAATCCTACCAGAACCTGCTGGACAGCATAAATTGGGCAATGGCCAGGAATAGGGCTCTTAGTGGCAGGATGCCATTGGTGAGATCAGGTTGAATAGAACAAAGAACAGTACAGCACAGGAATAGGCCCTTAGGCCTATCAAGTCTGCACTGGCACTTTTGTCTCCTTGTGGTCCATTTCCCGCTATTTCCCGCCTATTCAAAGATCTGTCAAAATGCCTCTTAAATATTGCTGCTGTATCTACTTCCATCATCTCCTCGAACAGCATTTACCACCTTCTGTGTAAAAAAACTTGCCTCTCACATCTCCTTTAAACTTTCCCCATTTTACCTGAACTTATGTCCCCTAGTAATTGATATTTCTACCCTGAGAAAATGACTCAACTATCGATGCCTCTCAGAAATTTGTAAACTTCTATCAGATCGCTCTCAGCCTTTGATGCATAAGTGAAAACAAAGCAACTTTGTCCAAGCTCTCATCATGGATAATACCCTCCAAACCAAGCAACATCTTGGTAGATCTAAATATGGTCTAACTAAAGTTCTATACAGCTGCAATGTGACTTGACAATTTTTATAATCCCTACCCTGACAATGCAGGCAATCATGCCTTACATCATCTTGACTATTTTATCCACTTGTGCTACCACCTTCGGGGAACTGTGGACCTGTATGCTTGATCTTCTATATGTTAATGCTTCTAAGGGTTCTGCCATTTACTGTATACTTTTCTCCTGCATTTGACCTTCCAAATGCATCATCTGGCATTTTTTCTGGATTAGATTGCATCTGCTATTTCTCCACCCAAGTGTCCAGCCTATGTATATTCTACTGTATTCTCTGGAAATCTTCAGCTTCCCCAATCCTTGTATCATCCAAAAATTTACCAATCAGACCACTGACATTCTCCTCCAAATCATTTCTTTATATTGCAACCAACAGGGGTGGCAGCACTGATCCCTGAACACCACTGGTCACAGATCTCCAATCAGAAAAACACTCTTCTATTCAGTATCCATCTTAACAGCTCACTATGGATCCCATGTGACTTCACCTTCTGGATCAACCTGCCATGACAGACCTTGCTAAAAGCCTTTCCAAAGTCCATATCAACAATATCCAGCACCCTGCCCTCATCAATCATCTTTATCACTTCCTCAAAAAACTAAATCAGGTTTGTGAGACACCACTTCCCACTCATGAAGTCATGCTACCTATCATTAATAAGTCCATATTTTTCCCAAATGTGAGTAAATCCTGTCCCTAAGGATCTTCTCCAATAATTTCCCTCCCACTGACATAAGGCTCATTGGCCTATAACTTCCCTGTTACCCTTCTTAAACAAAGGAGCAACATTGGCGATTCTCTAGTCAGCTGAGACCTCTCCTGTGGAGAGGATACAAGGATTTTGCACAAGGTGCCAGCAATTTCCTTCCTTGTCTCCTTCAGTATTCTGGGATAGATCCCATGAAATCTAGGGATTTGTCGACCTTAATGGTCTTCAAAACACCCAACCCCTCCTCCTTTTTGTTATATTAGTATGCCCTAGAATATCAACACATCACTGTCTGAAATCACCATCTGCGAAGTCCTTCTCTTTTGTGAATACCAATTCAAAGTATTTATTAAGGACTTCACCCATTTCCTCTGGCTCCATAATCCTAGACAGCCAGATGACTGGTTAAAAGGGAGACATGAAACCCACTACAGTTGCGGCAAACAAGGTTTGAGGTTTTCTTATGAGGTGGAACATGGTCTTGGTCCGTTTTTAAAAATGAACTGGCCAAAATCTTAATTTTCTTCACTTATTTTGGCCCCACATACTTTACTGTGGCCTGGAAACCACTATTTTTCTTAGACAAATTGAAGAAATTACTACAATCAGGATCTGTCACACACACTGAGTTAGGTCCTAATTATGTCAAATGACCTATTCAATGCTTTGCTTAAAAGAGGGACCTGCGTTTGAAAATGTTGTCTTGTACTCATCAGGACAGACATAAGAATACAATATCTAGAATGAATGAAACAACAAGCTGGGAGATAAGAATTCCCTGTTGTATTCACCGTAGCAACACCTTGACCAATTAGAATCAACTTGCCAAACAATCAACACTCTTTTCTCATGATGTATCAATTGCTATTCCATTTGAAATTTGGTATTCTTATGTCCTTCCTGATGAATTCAAGATGAAGAACTTCAAATGCAGGCTTCCTTTTTTCAACAATAAATGAGTTCTGTGTTACTAAGTAGCTATTTCTTCAAACCTTCCTTTACCAATGACAACTTATATATTTTGGTCATGGACATGATCTTGTGTACTTATTGTGAGACTATCAATATTAAGTTCAAAACTGCTATAGGAATATTGGTGTTAATTGTGATATAATATCAGACAGTTAATTTCCCTTTGTTGGATACTCTTTCAGAAAGGTGATAAGTCATCAAAAGAGAACTTTGATGTTTTCATTTTCTCAATAATTTCCTCTGTACCGAAGCCTCCAAATATGCATTCAGTCAAGTTTATACAAAAGTAGAAAAGATTGGAAGAAATGATGACGATGAGTACTTTCAACTCACCATAGGAATTTTTTGTAAGAGGTACGTATTGCTCAGCAAAGCTAATCAAAAGAAGGAAGCTTCATGGTAACACTTTCCTTTTGTGTTCACCTGGTTGTTGTTCAATTGGTTGTTGTTCACTACAAGCACAACGTGGCATGTAGTGATGAGGCTGGCTTTTTCCCAATTAAGAATATTGTTGACTATAGTATTCTTTTGGAACTTTGAAGACAGTTAATATGTTCTGTGTACATTATTACTTTGTTTCCTTAATCCTTCCCTTTTTTTTCCCTACCCATGAAAGCTGTGAACTCAGGTCGGATTTCACAATGTTATTTCAACATTGTTCCCCTCCAGGCTGGTTTCTCAGCCAAATGGTCATTCTTGTTCTCTCAGCCATGACACTTAGTGTAACAGCTGTTTATCACAGAGTCATGCAACAACAGAAACAGGCTTTTCATCCCAACTCGTCTATGCCAATCAGGTTTCCTAAACTGGCTAGTCTCATTTGCCTGCATTGACTGATATACATTTAAATCTTTCTTATCCACGTATGTGTCCAATTGTATTTTAAATGTTTAAATTGTACCCACCCTGACCATGTACTCTGGCAGCTTATTCCAGATACACACTACCCTCTGTGTGAAAAGATTGCCCTCAGGTCCCTTTTAAATCTTTCCCTTCTCACCTTTAAACCTGATTTGAAGGTGCTGGTGTTGGACTGGGGTGAACAAAGTTTAAAAATCAACCAAATAAACCTGTTGGACTATAACCTGGTGTTGTATGATTTTTAAACTTTGTCCATCTTAAACCTAATAATTTAAAACCCTCCAAATCCTTTAGCTTTGGACTGTCCTATACTGGGGAAAAGATGTTGGCTATTCATCTTATGTATGCCCCTCATAAATTTATAAACCTCCATAAGGTCACTCTTCAGCATCTGGGGAAAAAATGTTCCAGCCTATCTGGCCTCTCCTTATAACTCAAACTTTCCAGTCTCAGTAACATCTTTGTTAGTCCTTTTTGTACCCTTTCCAGTTTAATTACATCCTTCATATAGCAGAGTAACCAGAATTGTAAACCATACTCCAAATGTGGTCTTACCAATGTCTTGTACAGCTATAACAAAATATCCCAATTCCTGTCTTCAATGCTCTGACCAATGAAAACAGACATGCCAAGCATGTCTACCAGTGACACACTTTTAAGGAGCTATGAACCTGCACCCCTAGGTCTCTCTGATTGACAACACTCCCCAGACCCCTACCATTAACCGTGCAAGTCCTGTCCAAATTGTCCTTTATGTTTTAAGTAAGACAGGCAGTCCTATTGTGCTGCAAAGGTGTTCCTTTAGCGGTTTGTCTGTGGAGACAGCACAGCAGAGCTCAATGTTGCCTTAAAGTTACATGAGTGTCAACAAAATTTTCTGTGTACATTATTACTTTGTTTCCTTAATCCTTCCCTTTTTTTCCCTACCCATGAAAGCTATGAACTCAGGTCGGATTTCACAATGTTATTTCAACATTGTTCCCCTCCAGGCTGGTTTTTCCGAAGTAAGATTACTCCGTGGTTGTTGCTTCCATCCTGAAAGTATGCAGCCCTCATACTGTGTTCATTTCTAAGCTTGCAGTGTTCAGCCAGCCTGCAGTGTTCAGCCAGCCAAGTATCTGGTATGTAGATACTTGACAGTGCACTGTTAAGTATCTACATACCAGAGCATGGTCTGCAGCATCATGAGAGATTAGCTATTTAATGGTCATCTGCACTAATTTAAATGGAGATGCATTTTGACTGAAGCAGATGCTAAAATGTTTGATGAAGAGTCTTTGACCTGTGAGAGTTTTGTCTTCACCACAACAAGATGGAGTGCAGCTGCAAGGCTCTCCAGCACAACAGTAGAGGCCATTGTTCTGGAAATAGACAAGAAGAGAGAACGGCTTATGCCCAAAACGTCGAATTTCCTGTTCCTTGGATGCTGCCTGACCTGCTGCGCTTTAACCAGCAACACATTTTCAGCTCTGATCCCCAGCATCTGCAGACCTCACTTTTTACTTACAAGAAGTGAGAACTCCTCTATCTATTAGAAATCAGGGGCCCACCAAACAAACACATATAGGCCTACATCTGCCTCCTTTAGAACTGTGAAAATAGTAAGGGAAAATAAGACACAGCAATATCTGACCCCACTTTCCTAAACTCCTTCATTTACCTTAGCTCTCAATGTTTCCCACTCTGCAGCTAGCATTCTATGCTGGTAACATTTTGGGTCTTGCTTTTACACTTCAGGCCTACCCTTCTTCACAAACCAGATTTCACCAGTTTACTTAATTAGCTAAATCAGCCTAATTAGCTTCCCCAGGTGCTACACGAGGAGACCTTGTTTTAACTTGCCTTAAGCCTCAGCTCCCAGCATTTCACTCTCTGCAGCAGTCCGTTAATTAACATCTCTTGTTAAAGATGCCACTTGCCACTTCTCAGATGTAGCCTAAACATTGACAGTTCTAGAGGAGTTGCTAATGATGTTGTACTTTATGCAATTATCAGCAAAGATTCCTGCTTATTGCCTTACAATAGAAGGGAAGTCATTGATGAAGCAACTGCAGATGTTTGGGTCTGGGACACTACCCTATAGTATTCTAGGGCTCTTGTGGCACCATCCCTACCTTTGAACAAAGGTCCAGGTTCAGGTCCCACTTCCTACAAAAGTGTGTCTTAACATCTTTGAACAGATTGTTTGTAAAACACCTACTCTGTGGAACTTTGGCACTGATGCCCTGGGACTGAGATTATTGAACTCCAACAGCCACAACCGTCTTTTTTTTAATATGCTGTTTGTCCAACAGAGAATTTTCTCCCCGAGTTATCCCACTTTTTCTGCACAGATGATACTCAGCAATTACCACATTGCCAAGTAAATGCCAGTGTTGCAACTCTACTGAACAGCTTGGCTTTAGCTAGATCTGAAGCACATGTTTTCATTACTGGAATGTTCTTAGGGCCTACATCCTTTGCAATTTCTAGTGCCTTCAACCATTTTGTTGATATCATACAAAGTGAATCAAATTGGCTAAAGACTGGCACCTGTGATATTAGAGACTTATGGTGTTTGGGGTTGAAAATAATTGCAAAAGCTTCATGCTTGCGTTTTGTACTCATGAGATTCTTCACCTTTGAAGATGTTTGTGGAACATCCTCCTATTTATTGTTTTCCAACATTCCCATATGATTATGGGAGGACTGCAGAACTTAGATCCGATAGAATGGTTGTGGGATTGCTGTTGTTTTGTCTGTTGCATGCTACTTCTCTGTTTAGAATATATGTAATCTTTTGCTGGAGCTTCACCATATTGGCACCTCATTTTATTTTAAGTCTACACTAGTTCCACTTTCTATTCCTTGGCACATATACTTGAATGTTTTGACGTTGCTTGTATTGCATTCAACTATCTTTTAAATGTTGTGGAGTTTCCTGCCTCAACTGACCTCCCAGTTAGTGCATTTCGCCCTCTGGGTGAATTTTTTTTCACTTAAATCCCCTCTAAACCTCTTGCCTTTCACTTTAAAATTAAGCCCTCTTAACTCCCCTTAAATATGTGGAATAAAGACATTATAGCTGAATTAACAGATAACTCAAAGGTGGTTAGGAAAATATAATATAAAGAGGACACAAGGAGAATGCAGACTGGTATAGGTAGGTTGAGCAAACATCTGGCAGAGTATAATGTGGGAAAATACAAAGTCGTTCACTTTGGAAGGCAGAATAAAAATTCAACATATTATTCAAATGGAGACTGACTGCAGAATTATGAGGTACAGAATCACATTAATCACAAATCATAGTATGGAGGTACAGCAAGAAATTCAAGCTAATGGAATGCCATCATTTATTACAAGAGAAATTGTACAAGAAAAAAGTAAGGATGTTCAGTTATATAGGACTTTGGTGAGATCATATCTCGAATATTTTGGTCTCCTTTTTTAAGGAAGGCTGTAAATCAGTTGGAGGTGATTCAGAGGTGTTTTACTGTTTTGTGACCTGGAAAATGTAGGTTGATTTGTAAAGTTGGTCAGGCTAGGCTTGCTTCCTTTCGATTTTAGAAGAGTGAGGGATGTTCATGAAAGTGTCAAGACTGTTTAGAATGTCATATAAGATTGTTTGGAAAGGTTGTTTCCCTTGTGGGTGAGTGCAGAACTAGGGAGCACTGCTTAAAAATTAGGTCAGAGATGCTGATAATTTTGTTTAGCTCAGATGATTGTGCAACTTTGAAACTCTCTGCCTCAGAAGATAGTAGAGGTGGGGGGAGATAGATAGGTAAGGAATCAAAGGTTAGGAGAATAGATGGGAATGTGGAATTCAAAACAGAACTTATTTAATGGCAGAGCAAGACTTGAGGAGCCAACTTCTGCTTCACATGTAGGCCACCACATGAGGGTGGTGTTAGAGGTCACCCTTCATACCCATCGGGGAACTCTAGGACTTTTTGCAAGTGATACTTAGTTACTGAGACACTGTTCGATTGGTCATGGACTGGTGGAATTCTCTACTACTTCCATTCATGTCCACACAGCAGCTCCAGAATGGACAGGTACATAAGGCAGTGATGCCAAGGTTTCCCCCCGTACTTGCTTAGTAAGTTGTTTTAACTGGAAATGGTGGCACATAATGCAAACATCCATAGCTAAGCTCAACTTCAATGACAGTAGCAACGCCTAATGCAAATTTCATATCCTCTCGTGTCTCTGGGTTCAGGAGTATGTTGTGAGCATTCTGTAAGAAGCCCATACACTTTTTAGGAGACAAAGTCACGTGGCTCCAGGAGTGACAGGGAAGGGTATCATCTGACCTCCAATTCTGGCAGGGTGGCTACCTTGTTGGGACCTTTTTTCAGTCTGAGATCTTGAGGTCCCAGATGTGCCAGGCTGTCTGCTTGAACTCAGTGGTTCCTTTTGTGAACATCTTGGATGGAACCTAGCAGCTGTACTTCTTTTGAAGAAGGCTCTATCAATGTGGGTGAACACATTCTTCTTGAGGGAGATTTCAATTGCACCCTCCAGGGGAGGGACCGTGCAGTACCCAGAGGAGCTCAGCATTGGTGGGGACATTGAGAAACTTGGTTAAGACCTTTTGACTTGGTAGACATCTGGTGAAATCTCCATTCCAATGCCATTACTTTTGTGAGGCCTGGGTTTGGAGTGTCCAGAATTGACCACCTGTACATTTCCAGGGCATACTGCTCTTTTGTGTTCTGAAGCCCTCCACACAACAGGTGCTGTTTTCTGATCACAGTCTGATGTGGGGAGAGCTTGTTCCATTCAATGCCAGGATGAGGTTGGTGTACTAGCACTTATAACAACCTGCTGCTACAGGATGAGCAGTACCACGACTCACTTCATCACTTCTGGACCAGCTGGAGAAGGAGACAGGTCTTCCCCTCCTTGTGGCTATGGTGGGACGTGGGCAAAGCTCACATCTGTCGGTACGAGTGTCGACAAAGCAGTAGAAACCCAAAATCAAGTTGAAGGACGTGCTTGATCTGGAGTCACATCTTGGTCAGCCTGATGTGGACCTAGCCCTGCAGTGCGTATATGAAAGCAGAAAGGTCACACTTCGTGACCTGTAGCTGGTCAGGTCATGGAGTTCACTAGCAGTTCCTTGTTCTGCTACTGACGACAGATCTCTCACTTTGAATCAATCAGAAACAACAAGCCCCTCCTCAGCTATGTCTGGAACTATTAAATGTCCATCTTGGCTAGGCCCAGGAGCAAAGCCATAAGATGACTCAGCCTTGTCCACTTCTCCCTGGAGTAGAACTGGAGTGTAGAACTGAAGTGCAACCAGAATTTTAAGAACAGTCTCCTCAATAAAAAAAACAAAACAGCTAAGTAACTGGACACACTCAACACAAATATGGAATGCTGTCTTCTCCAGGCCACAGAATATGCATGGTCTGCCATCTCGTACATTTCCTCATCACCGGTTGCTTGGGATAGACACATCGAGCAGTCTCCAACCTATATCCCCACTGTAAGAGACAACTGTTTTGTAGGGGGCCCTCCATTGCGGACTTCTATCGTTGGACTTCTAAGGTGTGCCCGTGTGCTAGGTGAAGGCACAGCAGTGGAGAGAGTGCAACGTCAGCCCACACAGATAGTGCCTTTGTGCCATCCAAAAAGAAAAGGGCACAGCGTTGATATCCCTGAGACTGCTCAGATTGTAGGGCGCTGCGCCATGTGAGAGGGCCTGTGACACGGGGATGATGTCGAGCTCCAGACAGACAAAGGTCAGTTCGTCCAGTGCCTGAACCACCTTGAGCGCATGGGAGGTGCTGGGGCTGATTGCATTGTCCATTTGGCTCTGGATGCCTTGGATCACAAACCAAAAGTAGATTGAGGCCCTTGCAGTCACCTGTGCCTGCATCATTCAGCCAGGCGACAAAGTGAGTCCCAAACTCAAAAGTCTGTAGCATCCTGAGCAGATATTCATGATACGCTCTGTTGACTGTTTTTTTTTGAATCGGGGAAAGGTGCTTGACAGGTCAGCCTCTGGGAATAATGATTTATTTCCCGGACCAGGAGAATTTTGTCATGGATTCTCTGAAGTGGACAAAGAGCTGGTCTGGGTGGATCGTGTAGTCAGCATGATACCAAGGAGAGTTCAAAGTGTCCCAGTGAAGGTTTTGAAGTCTGTGCTGAGGGCGGAGATAGACCCCAATTCTTTAAAACAAATGGAGATCCGCCTTCTTGGACAATAGAGTGAAAACTACCCTGCACCAAAAAAGGCACATTGCTCCAGTCACAATACATTCTTCTTGAATGTGCACCTAATTGGCTCCCCTCCCACCGAGACATCCCAGAACATCCTAGGGGACTATACAGTTAGCCTGTGCGGTCCTGGAAATTTGTCAAAAAAGGTGTTGGTCAGCTCTGCCAGATTCAAGAGTGTCGAGCCTCTCAACACACTTTGGGATGACCTATGGTAGATCCTCCCATAAAAAGCTTCCCCATTCGAAGAATCCTACACTTGGATCTCAATGCCCTCTTGATTCTGACTGTCTGCCCCTATTTCACGGTTATGTCCATGCTCTTGTGTTCCTGCTCAAGGGACATATGCTGCTCTCCAATATGATGGAGATCTCATTTGATTTTGGTTTGGTGCCCCAGGAAGAGTGCTGATTATTTTTCTTGTTGTTGTATTGAGTTTGGACTCCTCGAAAGAACCAAAGGGTCTTTTTGTTTTAACTCTGTCTTGTCCCTGTCCCGGAAGTGTTTGATGGGGTCAATGTAATTTTCATTTGCAATCGTTGGAGGAGCCTTTCTCCCTGACTTTTACTTTTCTGTTTTAAGAGTAGAGTAACCTTTTACACTTAACACATGAAAAGTCTTTAGCTGGTAGGATTAGGGAAAACCCAAAGGCTTTCTATAGGTATGTCAAGAATAAAAGGATGACCAGGGTAGATATCAGTCCAGTCAAGGATAGTAGTGGGAAGTTGTGTGTGGAGGCGGAGGAGATTGGAGAGACATTAAATCAGTACTTTTCATCAGTATTCACTCAGGAACAGGACACTGTTGCTGATGTGAATATGGAATCACAAATAATTAGAATGGATGCCCTGGAAATATGCAGGGAAGAGGTTTTGGGAATATTGGAAAGGATGAATATAGATAAGTCTCCTGGGCCTGATGGCATTTACCCCAGGATCCTATGGGAAGCTAGGGAGGAGATAGCAGAGCCATTGGCCTGGATTTTTATGTCGTCATTGTCAACGGGAATAGTACCAGAGGACTGGAGGATAGCGAATGTGGTCCCATTGTTCAAGAAAGGGAGTAGGGATAGCCCTAGTAACTATAGGCCAGTGAGTCTGACTTCAGTGGTGGGCAAAGTCTTAGAGAGAATGGTAAAGGATAAGATTTATGAACATCTGGGTAGGAATAACGTGATCAGGGATAGCCAGCATGGTTTTGTGAAGGGCAGGTCGTGCCTCACAAACCTTATTGAGTTCTTTGAGAAGGTGACTAAGGAAGTGGATGAGGGTAAAGCAGTAGATGTTGTGTATATGGATTTTAGTAAGGCGTTCGATAAGGTTCCCCATGGTAGGCTAATGCTAAAACTTCGGAGGTATGGCATTGAGGATACATTAGAGGTTTGGATTAGGAATTGGCTGGCTGGAAGGAGACAGAGGGTAGTAGTTGATGGATTATGTTCATCTTGGAGTGCAGTTACTAGCGGTGTACCACAAGGATCTGTTTTGGGACCATTGCTTTTTGTTATCTTTATAAATGATCTAGAGGAAGGACTTGAAAGCTGGGTAAGCAAGTTTGCGGATGACACAAAAGTCGGTGGAGTTGTGGATAGTGAGGAAGGAAGTGGTAGGTTACAGCGGGATATAGATAAGTTGCAGAGCTGGGCGGAAATGTGGCAAATGGAATTCAATGTAGCTAAGTGCGAAGTCGTTCACTTTGGTAGGAATAACAAGATGATGGATTACTGGGCTAATGGTAGGCTACTTGGTAGTGTGGATGAGCAGAGGGATCTTGGTGTCCATGTACACAGATCTCTGAAAGTTGCCACCCAGGTAAATAGTGCTGTGAGGAAGGCATATGGTGTACTGGGCTTTATTGGCAGAGGAATTGAGTTCCGGAGTCCTGAGGTCATGTTGCAGTTGTATAAGACTCTGGTGAGGCCTCATCTGGAGTATTGTGTGCAGTTTTGGTCGCCATACTATAGGAAGGATGTGGAAGCTTTAGAACGAGTGCAGAGGAGGTTTACCAGGATGTTGCCTGGAATGGTGGGAAAATCTTATGAGGAAAGGCTGAGGCACTTGGGGCTGTTCTCATTGGAGAAGAGAAGGTTTAGGGGAGATCTGATAGAAGTGTATAAGATGATTAGGGGTTTAGATAGGGTAGATACTAAGAACCTTTTACCGCTAATGGAGTCAGGTGTTACTAGGGGACATAGCTTTAAATTAAGGGGTGGTAGGTATAGGACAGATGTTAGGGGTAGATTCTTCACACAGCGGGTTGTGAGTTCATGGAATGCCCTGCCCGTATCAGTGGTGAACTCTCCTTCTTTATGGTCATTTAAGCGGGCATTGGATAGGCATTTGGAAGTTATTGGGCTAGTATAGGTTAGGTAGGATTCGGTCGGCGCAACATCGAGGGCCGAAGGGCCTGTACTGCGCTGTATCCTTCTATGTTCTATGTTCTATGTTCTAACACAGTACTGTCCCTGGCCCAAGAGCGTCTGATGGGGGCTATCGAGGAAATTACTTAGTCTTGTTTCAAGAAGCTTTATTTTTCATGAGTTCACGGAAAGGCTGCCACACCGTCTCCACTGTCCCACAGCACTCCCAATCTGAACAAACAACTTTGCTTACATTCCACACTCTGCTTATCTTTATCTTGAATTATTGCACAGTGCAGTTATCTCCTTGTTGCTCAAGGACAGAGAAGCTAAAGGGCTCAGGAAGCATAACGAGTCTATGATATAGTCCCTATATTTTGTCAAATTGTGTAATTATAATCTCCCAGTCTTTATTTCCAGCAGTATTTTCCCACTAAAGTGAGAGGCTGAGAGCCAAGCTAGCTTTGGTCAAGTGTTCCATCATGCAGCACTATACCAAGTTCTTACTACTACCACAGGGGCATTGTCATGTGTTTTGACTTTTCTTGTTGAATCTTTTGTTTTAAGAGTAGAGGGTTGTTTTTCAGACTAGGGGCATGTGACCAGCAGTATGCCACAAGTGTGTCCACTTTCTTTCATTGTAGGTAAAAGATTTGGATGAACATAAGAGGCATGGTGGGAATAATGCTGAGCAGCTTCAGAAGTTCATTGACTTGTTGGATAAATAGGCTGCAATTCAATGTACAGAAATGTGAAGTGATACGTTCTGATACAAGAAACAGGCAGAGATCATTCCAGCTCAATGGTATGACTTTGAGGGGAGTACAGGAGGAGGGGGGGGGGCCTTAGGGTTCACATATCAGATTCTCTGAAGCTGGCCAGACAAATTGAAACAGTTAAGGCTTATAGCATCCTTGGGTTTATCAATAGAGGCATAGTGTATAAAAGTAAGAACATAGTCTCACACCTCTAAAAATCTTTGGTCAGATTACGGTGGGAGTATTGTTTCAGTTCTGGGCATCTTACTTAAGGAAGGATGTTAAAATCCCAGAGTGAGTTTAAAGGAGGTTTACTAGAATGATACCAAGAATGAAGGGTCTTTAGATGCAAGTGATGATTAGAGAGATTGGGCTTGATCTCCTTGAAGCAGAGAAGATTAAGAGATAATCTTATTGAGATGGTCATATTTTTGAACCATTTTGACACAGTAAAGAAGGATATTCTATTTCCACTTGCTGGTGTGTCAGTAACTAGGGGGTCACAACTTCGAGATTGACAGCAAGAGCGCTAAGAGTGAGATGAGGAGAAACTTCTTTAGTCCAAGAGTTGTTAGGATTTGGAATGTGCTGCCTGGAAGAATGGTTGGATTCCACAGGAGGTTTCAAAAAAGAGCTGGATGTATATTTGAAAGGGACGAACTTAGAAGACTATGGAATTAGGGCTGGAGAAAGGGACCAGCTTGGTAGCCTTTCTGGGAGCCAGTACAGACATGATGGGTTGAATGGTCTCCTTCTGACCTGTAAACTTCTATGAACTGGGCAAATGGGCTGAGGAATAGCAGATGGAGTTTTAATTAGATAAATGTGACATTCTCCATTTTGGTAAGACAAGTTTGGTCAGCACTTAAATTGTTAATGGTAGGGCCCTGGAGAATGTTGTCAAACAGAATGATGTGGGTACATGTACACAGTTCCTTTGAAAGTGGTGTCACAAGTAGACTGGGTGATGAAGGTCTTTGGCATACTTGCCTTTATCGGTCAGAGCTTTGAGTAAAGGAATTGGGAAGTCCTGTTACAGCTGTACAAGATATTGGTAAGGCCACATTTGGGGTACTGCATACACTTCTGGTTGTCTTGCGAGAGGAAAGATGTTGTTAAACTGGAGAGGGTGCAAAATAAATTTACAAGGATGAGAGAATGTAGACCCCAGTTGCACGCAATGCTTATATGCTGGAAACAGAGTCATAGATGTACACCACGGAAACAGACTGTTTAGTCCACTGTCCATGCTGACCAGATATCCTAAATAAAACTAGTTCCATTTTCCAGCACTTGGCCCATATCCCTCTAAACTCTTCCTATTCATTAACTCAGCCAGATGCCTATAAATGTTGTAATTGCACCAACCTCCACCATTTTCCTCTGGCAGCTCATTCCATACAGTTGCCCTTTTGGTTCCTTTTTATATCTTTCCCCTCTCTCACCCTAATCCTATGCCCTCTAGTTCTGGACTCCCTCCCAACACCCCCACCCCCACCCCCCTCTCCCAATCCAAGGAAAATACCTTGTCCATTTATCCTATCCACACCCCTTATGATTTTATAAAACTCTGTAAGGTCACCCCCCAGCTTCCAACACTCCAGGGGAAACAGCCCCAGCCTATTCAGCCTCTTCCTTTCAACTCGAATCCTGCAACCCTGGCAACATTCTTGTAATTCTTTTCTGAACTCTTTCAAGTTTCACAAAATCAATCCAAAAGGACGGAGATTAGAATTGCATACAATATTGCAAAAGTGGCATAACCAATGTCCTGTAAAGCCACAACATAGCTAATGATAGCTAAACCTGGTAATTTTGGACCTGATGCAGAGGTTATTGCTATTTTGATACTTACACCACCTCCATTGTTTTCCTGCTGCTTGGCTCTCAGCTGAGGGCATTCGGACAGCCTTTCAGTGGGCCACAATGTATCCACCTCAAACCTTGCATACTCACCCACCATCCCGAAATGTAAAACAGCTGTGGAGGCAATCTACTAGTTGAGATGTTTCCCATAAAGCATTGCCAGAAATCCTGGTTTTTCATCAAAAGGTGGCTGAACTTGGATATCACCTGATATTGGGTTACTATCCCATCTAGCAAAATTCAGCACATTGCCTAGTGCTGTTGAGAGGTATCTGATAGATTTCAGGCTTGTGTGCATTGGGCCAAATGTCCTACTTCCACACTGTCAGGATTCTGTGATCCTGAGTCACCTTCCTAGATACCAATCTCTATTTGCTTGGAACTGTTGGACTTCTATAAAGAAACTCCATGATGAAATGGAGATATCCACACCCCATTCCTGATGTTGAAATCAGTCTCAGCTTCTAGCTGAAAGCTTATCTTCTCCTCCACCTCCCTCTTTAAACAGCTTGTCTTCTGCTGTCATTTTTGCTCATTCTCCAATTTTATCACAATCCAGTAGGTACAGAAACTTCAGCATCCATACCAGGGATAAAGCAGACTGAGCAGAGCATCAAAATTTTGACTAGGGCCTTCCTTGCATATCTTATGACTTCCTGTAAACTTCAACAACTCAAAGCAGCAGCACAAACCTGGAAGAACATCAAGAATTCAGCAGCAGCCTGTAGAACTCCAAAGGGATCCAACCAGACAGTTGACAACCCCTTTTAACATTGCTGGTGGGCTTGCAGGTTTTGAGAAATGGGTATCTTTCAAGTTCAGCTGTGTGAGATTAACAACAGCATTAGCTGCAATGTTGAGGATGAAAATGGCATCTCGTGACACAACACAGTGTTGCCATTGAGCTGCCTTCTCTCTTCCATGCACAGTCACAGATGACTTACTTAAAATTGGCTACAAAGTTACTCAAACTAGAATTATGTATAGGTGGCACGAACAATATGTTTGCTCAAAACAGGCCCTTTGTGGCACTGTAAGTACAAGCGCTGCATTTCCAAATTACGTAACTACACAATCTGAATCCTCCAACAAAATGCTGGAAATCTGAAACAAAAATTGAAATAGCCAAAGAAACTCAGCAAATCTGGCAGCACCTGTAAAACAGAGTCAACATTCTTGGGTCCAGTGCTCCTTCTTTAGAAGCTCTTTCTTCTCCTTTCTTTGTTTCTCTTTCATTTTCACAACAGTTTCTAGAATACTGAATGGACTCTCAAACTCAAACTTTTAACATGTGCTTGCACTTGTGCTATTGTTTTTGCTGCTGTTTATCTATTATTTACTAATCTATGCTACTTTGTGATTTGCCTGTATTGCTTGCAAGACAAAGCTGTTCACTGTGTCTCAGTACACGTGACAATAAATTCAATTCAATTTAATTTTCCTTTCTCTCTCCTACACACTTCATTTTTTATTATTCTTTAATCTTTTCACACTACAACCAAGGACCAAATTCACTCTAATATTTCTCCCCAAACTCTTTCATTTAATCTCTCTATCTTCTATCTTTCACCAAAATTTCTATTTTTCTATCTTTCTCTCTTCCTTTAAAGTACGTCACATTCTCTCATCTTGCCTTCTCTCAGTCTTTAAACGTCATCTATTTCCTTTTACACCTGTCTCTGTTTCTTACATTATATCATTCTCATCTATACTTTTTCCACTGGAGTTGCTAAATAATGACTCGCGATTTATTTTTCGTTTCCCTTACCTGCCCTATGTTTGTCATTTCACTGCGTGTGGTGATAGGTGTATGATCAGAAAGTTCAACAGGAAGTGTTCCATTAGTACTTGTAGGTGTAAGCTCTTGCAGTGGAACAGTAGGTGGTCACAAGACTGACGTGTGTGTCACTGGGATATTTCTCGGTATTTCCCCATTCGACTCAATCTTCAAATCAGTTGCAAAGTTCTGTGTTGTAAATATTGAAGACTGTGAGAAAGAAATCATAAACAAAGCTGTTGCAAAGTTTTATCCTGTACTACATATGATTCATTGTTTTTAAACTATACTACATTTCAGTACTTCAAAGTTGAATTTTAAGGAAATGATCGACAAAGGTTTGTCACTGAATAGCTAACTAAAGATTTGTAACCACAGACATCACAGCCAAGGGCAAGTCTGTCATGTTTTACAGCTACACGTTGGCAATTTTCTTTTGCAATTTTAAAGAGGGATGCAAACTAATATGGCAAGTCTACATTCTTGTGGTTTGACAAACCACCAAATAAAAGGCTGCTAAATAGAATTGTGGATCATGGAAAGGGATGTTGTATTAACTTAGTTATTTTTTGCCCCTCAGCCAATTTTAAAAATTCAATTTGTGATAAGTGGTACTCTTTTTGAGACTGAAGGATGGTAGACACTACTGTTCCCAAGGCTCAGCGTTAGGATAATGTTAAAATTCTGAATTGTATCAATAATTTTACACACAAGGAAGAATTTCCTGTGTAGATTTCAGTCACTGACATGGCCACAATATCTGTGACTGCTGCAGTATATTTTCTGGATAGCAATGCTCTTCCCATGCATGTGCACTATTCCCCCGACACTACCCCCCAAATATTGATTTTTTTTAAAATATAAGTTCAGTGATGATGGCATTGAATATCAAAGAGAGATGATTAGATTATTTGTCATTCACATGCCTGTTGTACCTGCGTGTAACATTTTGATTTCTATGCAAGTATCCAAATCTCTTTACAAAATCATCTCACGAAAAGAAGTTCCACCTATCCAGTCTTCATGCCAAAGTAGCTAATTTCACATAATATATTCATATTACATCTGCCACCCACTCCACCACCGCAGAATTGTTACAAAAAAAAATGCTGCTTTAATCCCTGCTGCATTGATAATGTTAAAAAAAACAGAAGTAAAACTGGTTAGTTTCCAGGGGAATGGACTGCATTTTATCCCACAGCTACCTGGACTACACCTCCTCCCACCCTGCCCCCTGTAAAAACTCCATCCCACATTCCCAATTCCTTCGTCTCCGCCGCATCTGCTCCCAGGAGGACCAGTTCCAACACCGCACAGCCCAGACGGCCTCCTTCTTCAAGGACCGCAGACTCCCCCTAGACATGATCGACGATGCCCTCCACCGCATCTCCTCCACTTCCCGCTCCTCCACCCTTGAGCCCCGCTCCTCCAACTGCCACCAAGACAGAACCCCACTGGTTCTCACCTACCACCCCACCAACCTCCGTATACAACGTATCATTCGCCGTCATTTCCGCCACCTCCAAACTGACCCCACCACCAGGGATATATTTCCCTCCCCTCCACTATCAGCGTTCCGCAAAGACCACTCCCTTCGTGACTCCCTCGTCAGGTCCACACCCCCACCAACCCAACCTCCACTCCTGGCACCTTCCCCTGCAACCGCAGGAAATGTAAAACTTGCGCCCACACCTCCTCCCTCACTTCCCTCCAAGGCTTCAAGGGATCCTTCCATATCTGCCACAAGTTCACCTGTACCTCCACACACATCATCTGTTGCATCCGCTGCACCCGATGTGGCCTCCTCTATATTGGGGAGACGGGCCGCTTACTTGCAGAACGCTTCAGAGAACACCTCTGGGACACCCGGACCAACCAACTCAACCACCCCGTGGCTCAACACTTTAACTCTTCCTCCCACTCCACCGAAGACGTGCAGGTCCTTGGACTCCTCCACCAGCAGAACATAACAACACGACGGCTGGAGGAGGAGCGCCTCATCTTCCGCCTGGGAACCCTCCAACCACAAGGAATGAACTCAGATTTCTCCAGTTTCCTCATTTCCCCTCCCCCCACCTTGTCTCAGTCGGTTCCCTCAACTCAGCACCGCCCTCCTAACCTGCAATCTTCTTCCTGACCTCTCCGCCCCCACCCCACTCCGGCCTATCACCCTCACCTTGACCTCCTTCCACCTATCACATCTCCACCGCCCCTCCCCCAAGTCCCTCCTCCCTACCTTTTATCTTAGCCTGCTTGGCACACTCTCCTCATTCCTGATGAAGGGCTTATGCCCGAAACGTCGAATTTCCTATTCCTTGGATGCTGCCTAACCTGCTGTGCTTTAACCAGCAACACATTTTCAGCTTTCATAGTGTTTTGGAGCCTCTTTGTATCCTTCTCAGAGATTATCTCTCCACTTTACATCATCATCCGGCCTAGCAAGTCACTCAGTTCTATCAATCTAGATACAACTGCAAAGAACCAAAATTGGATAACCCACCAGGCATCAGAAACAACAATGGCAACAACAATTCTTACTAACATCTGAAGGTTGGTGCCAAAATTGGAGAGCTGTCTCACAGACTAGTCAAGTATAATCGGGATATAGTCATGCTCATGGAATCATACTTTACACACACTGTCCCAGACACCACCGTCATCATCCCTCAATATATTTGACTCACTAGCAAGACAGACACAGCAGAGGTACCGGCACATTGGTATACAGTTGGGACGGAGTTGCTCTGATAGCTCTCAGCATTGCCTGTGGACCTCATGAACTCTCTGGGCATCAGATTAAGTATGGGCAAGGAAACCTTCTGCTGATTACTATATACTGTCCTCCCTTAGCTGATGAATTGGTACTCCTCTGTGTTGAACAATAATTAGAAGAAGCACTGAAGATGGCAAGACTGCAAAATCTACACTCCGTTGGGAATGTCAATGTCCACCATCAAGAATAGCTCTGCAGCAGCAATACCGATCAAGCTGGTCAGATCCTAAATGATTTAGCTGCTAGACTGACTCTGTGGCAAATGGTCGAGGAATCAACAAAAGGAAAAACCATACTTAATCATGTCCTTACTTAATTTACTGGTTGCAGATGCATTTGTATGACAGCATCAATAAGAATGACTACCATACAGTCCCATGGAGATTAGGTCCTGCCTTCAAATTGAGAATACCCTCCATCATGTTGTTTGGTACTATCATTGTGCTAAATGGAACAAGTTCCAAACAGATCTAAGCAACTTGAGACTGAGCATCCAGGAGACACTGCGGGTCTTCAACAGTAGCAAAATCATACACCGATAAAGTCTGCCACCTCATGGCCCAGTAGATATCCCACTCAACCAAGACTGTCAAAGCAGGAGATCAACCACAATTCAATGGAGAGTACAGGAGTGCATGCCAGGATCTCTACCAAGCATGCTGAAAAATTAGGTGTCAATGTGGGAAGCTACTATACAGGACTAGATGTGTGCCAAACAACGTAAACAGAAAGTGATGGATGGAGCTAAGCAATCCCACAAACATTGGATCAATTCTAAGCTTTGCAGTCCTGCCAAAGCCCAATCATGAATAATGCACAATTATTCCTGAAGAAGGGCTTATGCCTGAAACGTCGATTCTCCGGTTCCTTGGATGCTGCCTGACCTGCTGTGCTTTTCCAGCAACACATTTTCAGCTAATGGACAATTAAACAACTCGCTGGAGGAGGAGTGTTAACAGGTATCCCCATCCTCTATTAGGGAAAGGACAAACATATCACTGAAAAAGATAAGGGTGAAGCATTAAGTGGATGATCAATCTCTGCCTCTTCCAATGGTCACCAGCATCACTGATGCCTGCCTTCAGCCAATTCAATTCACTCCATGCGATATCAAGAACTAGTTGAAGGCACTAGATATGCATAGGCTGACAACATTCAGCAATAGTACAAAAAACCTGTGCTTCAGCACTTGCTGCTCCCCTAGTCAGATCTTAAAGTAGAGTTACGACATTGGCGTCTACCTGAAAATGTGGAAAATTGCCAATGCATGTCTTGTACACAAAAGCGTTACAAATCCAACCAGGCCAATTATCGTTACTTTCAATCATTACTGAAGTGAAGGAAGATCTTGTCATCAGTGCTGTCAAGCAGCACCTGCTCAGTGATGCCCAGTTTGCGTTCAGCCAGGGCCACTCGGCTCTTGGCCTTGGTTCAAACATGGACAAAAGAGTTGAATTCCAAAGGTGAGAGTGAAAACCCTTGATATCACGGCTTCAGTTGACCAAGTGTGGCATTAAGGAGCCCTAGCAAAACAGGAATCAATAAGTATTAAGAGACAAACACTCCACTGTTTGGAATCATAGCTGACACATGATTGTGGTTGTTGGAGGTCAATCATCTCAACTCCAGGCATCTCTGCAGAGTTCTTCAAGGTAATAGCCTGGACCCAACCATTATCAGCAGCTTCATCCATTAAATGTCAGAAGTGGAGACGTTTGTTGATGGTTACACAATGTTCAAGACCATTCACAATCCTCTGATAGGGAAGCAGTCCATGTTTAAATGCAACAAGATCCAATAATTTCCAGATTTGGGCAAGCAGGCAGCAAGTAACACTTGTGATATGTGTTAGGCATCTCCAATAATAAACAAACTAACCATGCCCCTTGATATTCAACTGTGTTAACATCACTGACTCTTCCACTATCAACATCCTGGAGACAGGTTAAATTCTTCAGAAAATCAGCTGGATCACCATATAAATATAGTTTCTACAAGAGCAAGTCACCACTAGTTATATGGTAGTGAGAAACCCACCTCCTGACGCTCCAAGCCTTTCCACTACCTACCTGACTCAAGTCAGGTGTGTGATGGAATACTTCCCATTTACCCACTCCAACAACACTCAAGATGTTTGACACTATCCAGGTCAAAATAATCCCCAAACATCCATTCTCTGCACTGACTCTTAGTAGCAGATGTGTGTGCTATTAGATTAGATTAGATTAGATTCCTCACAGTGTGGAAACAGGCCCTTCGGCCCAGCCAATCCACACCGACCCTCTGAAGAGTAACCCACCCAGACTCATTTCCCTCTGACTAATTAACCTAACACAATGGGCAATTTAGCATAGCCAATTCACCTGATCTGCACATCTTTTGAACTGTGGGAGGAAATCCACGCAGACACAGGGAGAATGTGCAAACTCCACACAGACAGTCACCTGAGGCTGGAATCAAACCTGCTGCTGTGAGGCAGCAGCGCTAACCACTGAGCAATTGACAAGATGTACTGCAGATCTTTAGATAACACTTTCAAACCCATAACCTTTTCAATCAAGGACAAGAGTAGAAGATACATGAGAACACCACCACTTGCAAGTTCCCCTCCAAAACAGTCACCACCCTGACTTGGAAATATCACCTTATTTTAGAATCAAAAGGATCAAAATCATGCAATTCCCTGCCTGATGGTATTCTGGGTTGATCTAGAGCATCTCAAGAAGGCAGTTCAAGAGTAATTAGATGCAGGTAATAAATACTGGCCAGCCAGCGATGCCCATATGCCAAGAATGAATAAAAGAAAGCTTGAACATATTGAATGCAGCCCATCATCAAGTCATTGATATAGATCGTGAAAGCTCCTCTTTGCGGCACTTTACACTGCCATCCAGATTAGATTCCCTGCATTGTGGAAACAGGCCCTCTGGCCCAACAAGTCCACACCAACTCTCCAAAGAGTAACCCATCCAGACCCATTTCCCTCTGACTAAAGCACCTAACATTATGGGCAATTTAGCATGGCCAATTCACCCGGCATGCATATATTTGGATTGTGGGAGGAAATCCATGCAGACACACGGAGAACATACAAATTTCACACAGACAGTCACCTGAGGCTGGAATTGAACCTGGGACCCTGATGCTGTGAAGCAGCAGTGCTAACCATTGAGCCACAGATTCCTTCAATTTGGTTTTGACTTATTAACCAATCTTCAGTTGAAAATAGAAAACCCCAATTTTGAGGATTGTGTAGCAACTTCCTGAGCAGTACCTTTTTGAATGTCTACTGAAAATCCACATTTACTACATCACTGTTTTCCCTTTATCTGAACTGCTAGTTAAACCCAACATGTTGACTGAATTATGACTTGTCCAGTGAAATGGTACCAAAAGTCTTGTGAGCACTGCCAGCTAACACCCTAAAATGGACACTTGCTTGAACAATACTGACCCTACTCCTTCAGATTCTCATTTTCATCCTGTCCCAGCTCTGCTCAGAGTGCCAGGCCCTTCCCATGTTGCTATTCCATCTCCAGAAGCCCAAATTTTGAATCCCTTTCTGGTCCAGAACTTCCATCCAGTTTGCCATTCTCTTGTTTCATTTCCTTGTTCCATTGAATTTACAAGCAACTGCACAAAGCTGACTGTTATAGGTCAATGTTAATCAGGAAGAACTTCTTCAGCCAGAAAGTGATGAATCTGTTGAACACTGCCACAAAAGGCTGTGGAGGCCAGGTTATTAAATCTATTTCAGACAGAGTTAGTTGGTTCTTGACAAGTAAGGGGTGCAAAGAGCAGGCACGAGAATGGGGTTGAGAAACATATAAGACATGATCAACTGGTGGAGCAGACTCCATGGGTCAAATAGTCATAGAGATGTACAGTACGGAAACAGATCCTTCAGTCCAACCTGTCCACGCTGACCAGGTATCCTAAATTAGTCAATTCCCATTTGCCAGCACTTGAGCCATATCACTCTGCATCCTTTCTATTCATGTACCCATCCAGATGTCTCTTAAATGTTGTAATTGTACCTGCCTCCACCACTTCCTCTGGCAGCTCATTCCATAAACATACCACCCTCTGCGTGAAAAAGCTGCCCTTTTGAAATCTTTCCACTCTCACCTTAAACCAGTGCCCCCTTGTTCTGGAATCCCCCAACCCAGGGAAAAGACCTTGTCTATTTACCCTATGCGTGCCCCTCATGATTGTTTAACCTCTATAAGGTCACCCCTCAGCCTCCGATGCTCCAGGGGAAAAAAACTCCAGCCTATTCAGCCTCTCCATACAGCTCAAATACTCCAAGCCCGGCAACAGCCTTGTTAATTTTTTCTCAACCTTTTCAAGTATCACAGCATCCTTCCTACAGGAAGGAAACCAGAATTGCACACAATATTCCAACAGTGGCCTAGCCAATGTCCTGTACATCTCCAACATGAACTCACAACTCCTATACTCAATGCTCTGACCAATAAAGGAAAGCATAACAAATGTCTTCTTCACTATCCTACCTACCTGCGAATCCACTTTCAAGGATCTATGAACCTGCACTCCAAGGTCTCCTTGCTTAGCAACTCTCACAGGACCTTGTAATTAAGTATATAAGTTCTACGCTGATTTACCTTTCTAAAATGCAGCACCTCGCATTCATCTAAATTAAACTTTATCTGCCACTCCTCAGCCCATTGGTCCATCTGATCTAGAATCCAGTGCACTTAGAGGTAACCTTCGCTATCCACAACACCTCCAATTTTGATGCCATCTGCAAACTTACTAACTATACCTTCTATGTTCACATCCTAATCATTAATATAAGTGATGAAAAGCATTGGACGTAGCACTGATCTTTATGGCATACTGCTGGTTACAGGCCTCCAGTCTGAAAAGCAACCCGCCACCATCAACCTCTGTATTCTACCTTCGAGCCAGTTCTGTGTCCAAATGGCTAGCTATCCCTGAATTCCATGTGATCTAACCTTGCTAACCAATCTACCATGAGGAACCTTGTTGATCACCTTACTGAATGCACTCCCCCCTCATCAATCCTCTTTGTTACTTCTTCAAAAAATTTCAATCAAGTTAATGCGACATGGTTTCCCATGCACAACGCCATGTTTACCAGCCCTAATTGGTCCTTGCCTATCCAAATACGTTTAAATTCTGTCCCTCAGGATTCCCTCCAACTACTTGCCCGCCACCAATGTTAGGCTCACCGATCTATCATTCCCTGGCTTTTCCTTATTAACTTTCTTCAATAGAGGCCAACCTGCAGTCTTCTGGCGCCACACCTGTGACTACTGGTGATCCAAATATCTCAGCAAGGGGCTCCGTAATCACTTCCCTAGCTTCCCATAGAGTTCTAGGGTACACCTGATCATGTCCTGGGGATTTAGCCACCTTTGTGTATTTTAAGACATCCTGCACCACGTCCTCTTAATCTAGGATAGATGTTCGGCACAACATCGTGGGCCAAAGGGCCTGTTCTGTGCTGTATTGTTCTATGTTCTATGTTCTATGTCTATTCCCCACATTCTGTATCTTCCATGACCTTTTCCACAGCAAACACTAATGCAAAATACTCGTTTAGTATCGCGCCCATCTCTTGCAGTTCCATGCATAGGCTGCCTTGCTGATCTTTGAGGAGTCCTATTCTCTCCCTTGTTATCCTTTTGTCCTTAATATATTTATAGAATCACTTTGGATTCTTCTTAACCCTATTTGCCAAAACTATCTCATGGTCCCCTTTTTGCCCTCTTGTTTTCCCTCTTAAGTATACTTCTACTGCCTTTATACACTCAGGATTCTCATTGTCTCATTTTCCATTTTGTAGCTGCCCCTTATAAATTTGTTTCTCAATTTCCTGCTGACTATTGGGTGGGGTGGGGGGAGTGTTCCCAATGAGGTGATCATCCCTTCCTCGTTTGTCAGTTCCAACCAAATAGCTTCCTTGGAAATATTCCCAGGAATAACCTAGGAATATTACGGCCATAATATTATCTATTATCCCTTATCAAAAACATCACTCCCACTCTTCACTTGCGCCCAGACCCCCGACCCCACACCCCCAAGCCACAATCCTTCCTGTAGCATTTGTATCCTGGAACATTAAGCTGCCAGTCCTGTCCATCCCTGAGCTATGTTTCTGTAATTGCTATGATATCCCAATCCCATGTTCCTTACCATGTCCTGAGTTCATCTGCCTTCCCTATTGGGCCGCTTACATTGAAATAAATGCAGTTTAATTTATCTCATTCTCTGCTTTGTTCCTGACTGTTTGACCTGCTACTTTGGCCAACAGTACCATCTAATATTAATCTATTTCCACACAGGGTCCCACCCTCTCACCTAATTAGTTTAAATGCTCCAGAGCAGCTCTAGCAAATCTCCCTGCCAGTACATTGGTGCCCTTCCAATTTGGGTGCAATCCATCCTTTTGAACAGGTCACTTCTACCCCTGAAGAGATTCCAAGAATCCAAAAATGTGAACTCTTCTCCCCAGCACCAGTTCCTCAGCCATACATTCATCTGCTCAATCCTCCTATTCCTAACCTCACTAGCTTGTATTACTACCCTTGAGGTAGTAATTCCTGCCTAACTGTCTATACTCTCCCTTCAGAACCTCAGCCTTTTCATTAGTCCCAATATGTACAATGACCTCCTGCTTGTTTCACTCCCCTTTGAGAATATTTTGCACTGTCTCTGAGATATGCTTGATCCTGGCACCAGAGACGTGACATAACATTCTTATTTCTTGTTGTCGGCTGCAGAAGCGGTTGTCTGTATCTCCGACTAGACAGTCCCCTAACACAATCGATCACTTGGAACCTGACATACTCCTCGTTACATTAAAGCTAGCCTAAGTACCAGACCTTTTCCTGTTTGTACTACATTCCCCTGAGAATCCATCACCCTTATGTTTTCCAAATCGGTACACTTGTTTGAGATGGGGATAACCACAGAGACTCTTGTACTACCTACCTCACACTCCTACCTTTCCTGGTGGTAACCCACCTACCTGACTGTTTCTGCAGTTTTTCTCCCTTTTTATAACTGCCATCCATCACATCCTGTAGATCCTGTAAATTCCTCATTGCCTGTAACTGCCAACTGATCCATGCAATCTGATAGGATTCACAACCAAACACACTTACTGCAGACACAACACTTATTTCTGGCATCTCCCTGAAACTTGCCTCCAATCAGCTTAAAATTATTCTCCCTCAGGATTGCCATTTCTCCCTGGGAGAAGGTCTCTGGCTATCCACTTTATCTATACCTCTCTTCACCTTATATACCTCTATCAAGTTACCTCTCGTCCTTCTTCACTCCAGTGAGAAAAGCCCTAGCTCTCTCAACCTTTCTTCATTAGACATGCCCTCCAGTCCAGGTAACATCCTGGTAAATCTCCTCTGCATCCTCTCTAATGCTTCTACTTCTTTCTTATAATGACACAACCAGAACTGAACACAATATTCAAGTGTGGTCCAATCAGAGATTTACAGAGTTACAGCATAACCTCTTGGTGTTTAAACACAATCCCCCACCAATGAAAGCCAACACACCATACACCTTCTCAAACCTAAGAACTTGGGTGGCAACTTTGAGGGATCTATGGAAATAGACCCCAAGATCTGTCTGTTCCTCCACAATGCGAAGAAACCTGCATTGAACCCTGTAATCTTCATTCAAATTTGACTTTCCAAAAGAAATCACTTCACACTTTGAACTCCATCTGCCACTTCTCAGCCCAGGTCTGCATCCTGTCAATGTCCCATTGTAACCTACAGCAGCCGTCTACACTATCCACAACTCCACCAACCTTCATGACAGTGGCAAATTTATTAACCCATCTTTCCACTTCCTCATCCAAGTCATTTATAAAAATCACAAAGAGCAGAGGTCACAGAACAGATCTCTACAGAACACCATTGGTCACCAAGCTCCAGGCTGAATACTTTCCATTTACCATCATCCTCTTTCTTCTACGGGCCAGACAATTCCATATCCAAACAGATTTCCCTGTATCCCATGCCTCCTTACTTTCTGAATGAACCTACCATGGGGAACCTTATCAAATGCCTTATTAAAATCCACGTACACCACATCCACTGCTCTTCCTTCATCAAGGTATTTTGTCACATCCTCAAAGAATTCAATTAGGCTTCTAATGCATGACCTGCCCCTTACAAAGCCATGCTCACTATCTCTAAGCAAGCTATGCTTTTCCAAATAATAATAAATCCTGTCTCTCGGAATCCTCTCCTCACCATCGACTTAAACCTGACTGGTCTGCAATTCCCAGAGTTATCCCTATTCCCTTTCTTGAACAAAGGAATAACATTTGCCACCCTCCATTCATCTGGTACTACTCAAGTGGACAGTGAGGATTCAAAGATCATCACCAAAGACAAAGCAATCTCTTCCCTTGCTTCCTGTAGGAACTTATATCCCGTCTGGCCCAGGGGGGTTTATGTTTTTCAAAATTTCCAGCATATCTGCCTTCTTAACAGCAACCTGTTCAAGCATATCAGCCTGTTTCATGCTGTCCTCTCAAATGAAAATGTCTTTCTCACTAGTGAATACTGAAGCAAAATATTCATTAAAGACATCCTCAAGCTCCTCTGACTCCAGCACACATTCGCTCCACTATGCCTGATTGACCCTACTCTCACACTGGCCATTGTTTTGTTCCTCATATCAGTGTAAAATGCCTTGGGGCTTTCCTTAATCCTACCTGTCACGGCTTTTTCATGTCCCCTTCTAGCTCTCTCAAGTCCATTCGTCAGTTCCTTCCTGACCACCTTGTAACCTTCTAGAGCCCTTCCTGATCCTTGCTTCCTCAACCATTAAGTAAGCTTCCTACTTCCTCTTGGCTAGATGTTCTGCATCGCTTATCATCCAAGGTTCTTTCACCCTAGCATCACTTCCTTGCCTCAGTGGGACAAGTGCTCCCTAAAAAACCTCCACATTTTGTCATGCATTTCCCTGAAAATATCTGTTCCCAATTTATGCTTCACAGTTCCTGCCTAATAGCATTGTAATTCCACCTCTCCCAATTAAATACTTTCCTATACTGTCAGCTCCCATCCCTCTCCATCATTACAGGAAAAGGGAGGGAGTTGTGAACACTATCACTGAAATGGTCTGATACCTGACCTGATTTGTTGCCAAGCACCAAATTCAGCCTATCTACGTACTGAGTCAGGAATCCTTCCTGGTCACACATGACAAAATCAGCTCCTTCCAAATTAGTTACATGAAGGAGGTTCAACATTAGAGAAGTTGAAGTCACCCATGACAACAACACTGTTACTTCTGAATCTTTCCAAAATCTTTCTCTCAATCTGTTCCTCTGTGTCTCTTGCTACTGGGGGACCTGTAGAAAATTCCCAATAGAATGACTGCTCCATTCCTATTTCTGACTTCCACCCATACTGACTCAGTAGACAAACGCTCCTCAACGACCTCCCTTTCTGCAGCTGTGGTGCTATCTCTGATTAACAATGCCACTCCCCAACCTCTTTTCCCTCTCTTTCTATTCCTTTGGAAACATCTAAATCCTGAAAGTGCAACAACCATTCCTACCCATGTGATATCCACGGCTCTGTAATGGCATCATAGTTCCAAGTACTGATGCATACTCTTAAGTTCACCACACTTATTCCTGATACTTCTTGCATTAAAATAGACACATTACAACCCATCACACTGACTGCCACTTTGCCCTACCAACTATCTATTCTTCCTTACAGATTGTCTGCACACTGAATCTACCTATTCACTACCTACCCCATCATCTGAACTGTAGCTCCAGTTCCCATCCCCCTGCCAAACTGGTTTAAACCTTCCTGAAGAACTCTAGCAAACTTCCTGCCCAGAATATTGGTCTCTCCAGTTCAGGTGCAACCCATCCTCCTTGAATAATTCCCCCCTTCCCCAGAAGGTATCTCAATGATCTACATATCTGAAGCCCTTCCTCCTACACCATCTCTGCAGCCAGCTGTTCATCTGCACTCGCTCTCTGTCCCTAGTCTCACTAGCTTGTAGCAATCATAAGACTACTACTTTGCTAGTTCTGCCTTTTTAGCTTCCAACCTAACTCCCTATATTCAATTTTCAGGTCCGCATCCCTTTTCCTAGCTATATCATTGGTACCGATGTGTACCACGACTTCTGGCTGCTCACCCTCCCCCTTAAGAATCCTGTGGACTCGATCCAAGACATCCCTGACCTTGGCACCTGAGAGGCACTCTATGACTCTAAACATACCATCCAGGAGTCTTGTTCATGACCACAGAATCTCCTGTCTGTGCCTCTAACCATTGAATCTCCTATCACTATTGCTCTCCTATTCTCCCCCCTTCCATTCTGAGCCACAGAGCTACATTCAGTGCCAGAGATCTTGCCGCTGTGAGTTGCCCCCACCCCTCAACAGTATCTAAAATCACCCTCTCAGCCTTCTGAATGATCCAAAGTTCATCCAGCTCCAGCTCCAGCTCCCTAACATGGTCTGTGAGGGTCTATTGTTGAGTGCACTTCTTGCGGGTGAAGTCAGCAGGGACACTAATGGTGACCCTTGTCTCTCACATCCCGCAAGAGGAGCATGCAATTGCTCTAGCTTCCATCCCCTCTGCTCTAAATTGCCAAAACACATTAAAAAGCCTTACGTTACCAACCTTTCACACAGTCTTTTGTTTTGTTAGAGGAGGGGAACAGTACGCGTGTTGTGTCTTGGGTGTAGCCACTACCCAAATATATTACTTCACTTATCCAGCAGTCCCCAGGTCAGCTTCTGCTCCTGTTCAGCCGTCGCTCTGCTGATTCACAAGATAAGTATTTAATATTCTAATTTACCTTCCCAGCAGCCCCCGCTCATTGTTTTGATCCTTTTCCCCCAAAGTTCCAAAAGAATGCAACCACTTATTAAACAGTAATTATTGCTCCTGGAATTCGAGGAAATCACCTCCAACACTTAAAATACCTTTAAAAAGGAGTAGCTCTTAACAGGCACAAATTTTTCCCATGCTCCATCTTGGATTACCCAGAATCTCTTTATGGCCTAATTCTATTTCTATCTTATGGTTGTCTGCACTTAAACATGCACTGGGTGGCCCCAGAGCTGGTAACTCTACCTTGAAGGCAAGCTGTGTTTCAAAAAAAGTTTTCTGCCGATAAATATTCATGGCAAGTAAATAGACCCTGTAGAAACCTGGAAATAGTGCTTTGAGGTGTGACATGCTGTGAATGCTTCATTGACTTTATCTCTTCATTTCAAACCTTCATTCACACTCTTCACATAAAACATCCGATATGCTATCATTCCTTCAAATGCTCCCATTTGCAAAATAAGCAGTTAGTTGCAAATTGTGAAGAATAATGTTGTAAATAATGTTTTTATTATTCATCAGGGACTTCCAGCTCATCAGTCACACCCTCCTTGCGCCCTGACCTGCTAGGAATTACTGTCCCCTCAAGCCTGCCTGTTTTCTGGGCTCACTCAACTCCACTCTTCACCATCTGGTAATTCTGCCTATATCACCTCCAGCTCTCATCCTCTTCAGCCCACTCCATCTCCTCTTCCCTTTCACAGCTCCTTCTCTATCTTCCCCATTCATCACTGCTTCACTTTCCTTTCACACCACCCGTCTCCCCCTCCTCCCACTCCCTCTCCTCCTAAACTTCCCACACCTTGTGCCTTCTTCCAATCCATCCTTCTCCCATTCATTCTTCTCCCCACTTTTCTCTCCACTCCCACTCTCCCTCTGTCCCCTCCCGCACCCCTACCTTCTCTCCTCTTCCCACCATTCTCCTCCATTCCACCCCTTCTCCCCATCTTCATCCCCTCCACTACCCCTTCCTTTTTACCACACCACATTTCTTCCCCCTTCCTTCTGCCCCTTCACTCTACTTCCCAACCCTATTTTGTCCCCCACCTTCTCCCTCTTCCCACTTCCTCTTTCTTCATGCTCCCTCCTCTCCTTCATCCCATTGTCTTTCTCCCCACTCCTTCTCTTGCACCCCCTCCCCTTCTCCCCTACTCCCCTACTCCCCTACTCCCCTACTCCCCTACACCTCCCCACCACCTTTCTTCCTGCCCTTTTCCCCATACCTCTCCCCCACATTCTTCCTCTTCCCCGCCCCCTTTTTGTCATGTCTTTCTGCCCCATTCCGTTTCTCTCTCTTTCCCCTGCTCTCTTCTACCTCATCTTCTCTCCTGTCTTTTCCTCCTCCTAATTTCTCCACCTCCCTTTGCTCTCCCACCTTACCCTATGCTCCCTTTCCTCACTTTTGTACCCCTTTCTGCTTCCCTTCACTCTCTCACCCCTCTCCCCCATCTTCCTTGTCCACCCCTTCTCTCTCTCCCTCTTCTCTTTTCCTCCTACCTTTCCCTCCATTTCCTTCCGTTACCCCACCTTTTGTTCGAAGTGATAAATTGTGATAGGAAAAACAAATGCAGGTAATATTAAATAAAAGGCCGATGTTAAAGGAGCAGAGGGATATTGTTTAAGGCAAAGAATGTGATTAACCACACATACCAACTTCATAAAATCATAAAATTCCTCCAATGCAGAAAGGCCACTTAACACACAGAGTCTGCACTGAGACTCCAAAAAGCATTCCACCCAGAACCTCCCCCCACCCTCACCCTATCGCTGTAACCCTGCTTTTACCAAGTCTAATCCACTAACCAATCCATCTAACCTGCACATCTTTAGACTGTGGGAGAAAAACCAGTGCACCTAGTGGGAACTCACGCAGGCAGGGGGTGAATGTGCAAACTCCACATTACCAGTTATGAATAGAGACAGGATTTGGATTGTCTTGGGGTTCCATTCAGGAGGCCTTTAAGAATGGTGAGTGGGACTTGATTCTGGTTTCCGACCTGTATTCTTCTTTCCAGTATGAATAGCTTTCCTGCTCTTAATGGCATGGGCATTTCAAACACCCCTTCCCCACCCCATCCAATCTACCTGTAATTTTGATGAACTTAGGTTCCATCTGTTATCCCTGTTATGTCTCTTAATCTTATGCAAACATGCACCCAGGGCAGAATCTTATAGGGTTTCAATACCGGTGAAATGTGTGGAAAGCAGACAAGATGTCAGATGAGGTCTTCTCAACATCAAATAAATCATACCCTTTTATGCTTTTAACAAGCAGCATGACAAGATTGTCACTAGGCAGAAGCAAAGTGCCAATCGACATGGATCAACAGCACACTGCTCATTTCACTTTCCATTATGGTGGAAATTTAAAATGCGTAATGGAGAAGAAAATGGCCGTTATCATTTTCAGAGTGAGTGGGGTAAGTGACTCAACCTCTAAGGTAGGAGGCTGCCAACACTAATCAAAGGGCTTTTACTGGGAAGGTAATGTAGGATGAATGTACAACACTTAGGCTGCCTACCCTCTGAACATCATACAGCTTTGATACTTTCTATGTTTGAATGTCCCTGGCACAGTCATTTCTGAACAATGCTGACAGCTCCAACTTTGCACACGGAGAGAGCCAAACATTACAGCTGTTGGATGAGCTGTGACAAATGTATCATCATGCTGCAGTGCAATGAGTATGTATCATTCCCTGTGCTTTCAGATAATGCAGCATAGCTCTCCATGCAGACCTCCATCCATTGTGTGGCCATGAAATCTCAGAATTATGGAGCACGAAGAGGCCATTCAGTCCATCAAGCCGGCAACAGTTCTACTATCTGGTCCAGTTCTATTATCCATTGTCTATCCCTTCTCTTTTCCCCATATTCCTGCACACCATTGCTATTCAAAATCCCTCCAATGCCCTCTTGAATTATTTGAATGCTGTTATTATGTATGTAGCACTCAAACACACAAAATTTAAATCATAGAATTCTCATTGTGGAAACAGACCATTTGGCCCAACAGGTCCACACCATCCACCCAGACCTCTATCCTATTACTTTACATTTACCCCCAATGAATGCACCTAACTTACATATCCCTAAACCCTGTAAGCAATTTAGCATGGCCAATTTTCCTAACCTGCACATTTTAGGATTATTGGAGGAAACTCATGCAGACAATGTACAAATCCACATAGACAGTTGCCCAAGACTGGAATCGAGCTCAGGTCCCTGGCACTGTAAGTGCAGCAGTGCAAACCACTGAGCCACTGCACTACTCTGGTAAGCCTTCTGTAAATTAAACTATACACCCAGAAAAGCTCACCTCACTTCATAATCTATTAAAAAATGAATGACAGAGAACTTCCAAATTCCACTATTTAAAGAAAATGATATTAATTTATTCTTTAACTCTAAAAGCGAACATTAAACAACAACTATTCACAACACTAAGCCCCCCTTTCCCTTAACTGCTTATTATCTGTCTCCAATTCTATAACATCAGGAACATTTGTGCAGAAGCTGAGAGTAACATACAAGGAGTTTTCACCCATGCCACAAAATGGGCTCATTATGTCTTGTTTTCTCTCTTCCTCCCACTAAATCTTAGTGTAATCCCTAGTTCCACTGAACTGAGGTGGACAGAACCTACTGGGAAGTCAAAAAATTGAAAACTTCAGTCCAAACGGATTGGAAAGAGTCCCCTATGTCAAGCTGTATTTATATTGCATAAGGGGTGACCCCGTTAGCCATTCTTGCAGCACAGCCAAGCGCCCAGGAAACCATTCAGGAAACAAAAAAAAAATCTGCTCATCCAGGTCAGAGGGTCTCATTATAAATTATATATTTAAATTACCTTACTTTGATGCCTTCCCTTTTACACCTTGAACTTGTATGTTAACTTTTTGTGATTCATGGACAAGGACAGCTTTATTCAGTCTTTCTCGATTTAAATAATATTCACCTTACTATCCTTCCTGCCAAAATGCATAGTTTTACACTTCATACATGGTGTTCCATTTACCAAGCATTTTCCCACCTGTCTATTTCCACTACAAGGCTCTTTCTGTCATGCTCAAACCTGGCTATATTGCATTCACTTTCCTTAACCAATCATCAATATGTACTGTAAGACAATTGTGGCCGAGCACTGATTCCTGTGGCACACCAGTTACAGATCATCATCCTTAAAATACACCACCCCATCCTAACTCTTTATTTAACATCAGTTTGCCAGTCCTCTATCTATGTGTATATACTAACTTCAACACCATGGGCTCATAATTGAATCAGAAGCATAATATGTGGTACCTTACCAATTACCTTCTGAAACTCCAAATATATTACATCCACAGATTACCCTTTATCTATCCTGTTTTTTAACAAACTGCCAGTGAAAATGGTAATTGCAGGTACAGTTACAGTTACAACATTTAAAGACATTTGGTTAAGTTCATGAATAGGCAAGGTTTGGAGGGTCTTGGGCCAAGCACAGGCATGTCAGGCTAGTTTAGTTTGGGAGTATGGTTGGCATGGACTGGTTGGATCTGCTTCAATGCTATTTGACTCTACTAAATCTATCAGGCATGATTTCCTCTCCGTGGAGCTATGTTGAATCTTCTTGATCATAATACGTATTTTTAAATATTCTGCTATTATATCCTTTAAAATAAACTCTAACACTTCCCCAATAACAGACATTAAGCTAACTGACCTGTTTGTGTCTCCTTCCCTTTCTAGATGAAAGTATCTGGCTTAGTTCAGTAATCACATCATAGATCATAGATCATAAGCCTCCAGCTACTGACAAAATTAAAAAGGAATGAAACTAGAATTGGATGACCTTTATCATATTATCAGCAGACTTTTCTTGATCAGGGTTTAGTTATTTATATATACAAGATTATTCTTCTTTCTGCTGTTTGAGGTGAAATCTGAAACTTATGCATAAAAAGCGTATTCATACTTTTGAAGTAATTAGGAGGAAATCTCCCATTTCCTTTTGCTCCAAATGTGTTCTCATTGTTGTTTCATATTTTACTGATGTATTAAACAACTCTTTTTGTTTTATTGCTAAAACCCCAAATGGTTATGTGCAAATGTCACAAGGAAGTGAACAGAAAGAACCTGTGATTAGAGTAGGCAGCGCGGTTTACTACATTAGAATGGGGAATTCCCTGATTACAGGTGAGAATACAAAGTCAACTGGGAATTGGGGCAACACTTGCAATTCAGAACTGGAATTCTTCAAATCCGTGTATAGTTTTCTATTATTGATGCTATGCAAGTGAAAGTAAATTAACATCTGCACAAAAAGATGAGGAGTAAACTGTTTTCGAAATGGCATTCCTTCCAATAGAGGGCATTACTTCCACTGAACAACATTCTGCAGCTGCTAATTATTACTCCCACTTGAAACCTCGCTGGCTTCATATGTTAATAAGATGCCTTCAACTGACCTGAATAAAACCCAACATTGCCAAGCATAGTTGTAGACTCCTACACATCTAATTATTGTTTTATTTGTTCATGGAGCATGAGCGTGAGCATGAATGTGGACATTGCCCATTTATTGCCCATTCCTAACTTCCTTTGAAAAGGTTGTGGTGAGCTATCTTCTTAGACTGTTACAGTACTTTTTGTGTAAGTGCACACAAAGTGCTTTAGGGAGAGAGTTCCAGGAGTCTGACCTTGTGACAGTGAAGAAACAATAACATATCCAAATGAAGATGAAGTCTGACTTGGAGAGAAACTTAACAGGTCATCATTTTTTTTCCATTTATCTGCTGCTCTTGCCTTTTCAGATGGTGGGTTTGGAAAGCGCTGTCCACTGAGGATTAGTGTACTGCTTCAGTGCACGTTGTAGGTTGTGCATGCTATTGCTACTATGCGTTGGTAGCAGAGGACATGAATGTTGAAGGTGGTACCAATCAATTGCACTATTTTGTCGTGGATGGTGTCAAGCTTGAGTGTTGTTACAGCTGTAGTCATCCAAGCAAGGTTAAAGTGTTGCATCACACTTGTGACGTGTGACTTGTAGATGGTGGATTGGCTTTGAAGAGATAGAAGAGGAATTGCTCACCACAGCATTCCCAGCCTCTGACCTGCTGTGATGGCCAAAGTATTAATATGGCTGGTACAGTTCAGTGTCTGATCAGATGTTGATCATGGGGATTTCAGATGGCAATTCCATTCAATGTTAAGAGGTGATGGTTGGATTCTGTCAAGAATGTCCATCTTGGGATGGACATTATCTGGAGCCAATATGAATGGACTGCTTAATTTTCTGAGGAGCACACAGATCCATTTGCTAGTTCTGTCATAGCTTTTGGTTAAATTCAAAACTGGCTGCAATGGGTCCAATGGACAACAAAATTGATTCCAAGCTACAGTGAGCCTGCTATTGGTCAGTTGAGCTGCTCCCGTTTAGTTTAGATTACTTGCAGTGTGGAAACAGGCCCTTTGGCCCAACAAGTCCACACTGACCCACCGAAGCGCAACCCACCCCTCTACATTTACCCCTTCACTTAACTGCAGGCAATTTAGCATGGCCAATTTACCTTTTTGTGGGAGGAAACCCACACAGACACAGGGAGAATGTGCAAAGCACACAGAGAGTCACCTGAGGCGAGAATTGAACCCGGGTCTCTGGCACTGTGAGGCAGCAGTGCTAACCACTGTGCCACCGTGCCGCCCATGGCACAGTTGGTTGAATCGTCTCCAGTTGAGCTGATTCCAAAAGGGACCTGGTTGAATATATTGGCCCAGCTAGTTCCATTTGAAACAAGGAGACTGTGAGGTCTGCAGATGCTGGAGATCAGAGATGAGTGTGTGTTTCTGAAAAAGCACAGCCCTTCATCAGGCCCAAAAAATCAATTTTCCTGCTCCTTGGATGCTGCCTGACCTGCTGTTCTTTTCCAGCAACACACTCCATTAGAAACAAGTCAAAACAAGCTGACAACCTCTATTAAATTTTTGAAAAAATGCAATTCAACTGTGGGATTGAGTTGGTTGGTAAGTTTAAGGAAGGTGGTTGAAATGAGTAATGAAGTGTTATGGACTTAAAACTCATCTTGTTGACTATCTCCCTTGGCAATTCACCACTTTGTTGTCTCACTGTAAGTATTTAAACTCACTCTAAAACAATCCAAATCTGTCAAGCTGTTTTACAAAATATGATACAAAAGACATCTATTATTGGACAAACAGTCAATGGTAATATTTCATCAACCTGTTCAGAGATGTTATTACACCCTCTGGAACAAATAAGACCTAAACCTGGACCTCTTGCTCAGGAGGTAGGGACAATGTATCACAAGCTGCAAATGTGTTGCTGGTCAAAGCACAGCAGGCCAGGCAGCATCTCAGGAATAGAGAATTCGACGTTTCGAGCATAAGCCCTTCTAGAGAATTCGACGTTTCGAGCATGCTGCCTGGCCTGCTGTGCTTTGACCAGCAACACATTTGCAGCTGTGATCTCCAGCATCTGCAGACCTCATTTTTTACAATGTATCACAAGACCCATCAAACATTCAAAGGACGATTTGCTGAAATATGGAGGTTGCCTGAGTTAAGTGTTCAAAGCCTACAGAAAGAACCATCACAAGTTAATTCACCCACTCCATTCACACAAAAACTAATAATATGTTTCTTTATGTTCCATGGACCTGTGAAATATAACATTACTAGACTGTACTTACAGTCCACCGGACAAGCAATGTAACTCCAGAGTTGCCCTGCATGTTTTCTGACATTTGCCCTGAACGTAGAAGATAGGGAGAAATTGTCTCACTTTGAGGACTGTGTCCTTGAGATCCTGCTGAACAGTATGACGCAGGTATAAGACTTCCTCTTCCTCCTCTAAGGAGTGAATAGGTATACTGTGAATAAGTCTACAGCAATGAAGGCCACAACAACAGGCCTTGTCAACCTGAACAGAGCTGTTATCTGTATTAAAACAGTCTTTGACATTTGTAGGAATATACAGCAAAATAGGAGGAGCTAAGGTGCATTACCTTGTCTCTGATACTATACACTGAATTTTTATCTCAGCTACTGTATCCAACTCTCAAGGCTGATGTTCTACTACTCTTATTATTACACCCAATACCTTCCTTCATTCACTCTCACCTAGCCTAATCCCTAAAATCATTAACCTGTATATCTTCAGTGTTGCACACTCACTGGCTTGGGAGACCTTCTGACTGGTACTAATAGTAACAGCTGTGCCATTCACTTCCATCTGCAATCATCGTGCCTCTCTCTTTGCAGGAGGAAAACAGCACGAAGAACCAAGGCAAGTGAGTGTTGCCCCTCAATTGGCTCCTCGCATCTTATGAGGACAACATCCTGACCCTGACTGCAATGAACAGATATTGGATTGGTATCGGAGGCTGCCCTTGAATTACTGTGCCAGGAAAACCTCTAGTGAAGGCTACCCCCCTTGACTTGATTGAGGTCTGATGATAAATGCAGGAAGCTTGTCATAGTTATTTGTGCTAAACAGCAGACTGAGACAGTATAATGTGAGCCTGATATGGAGGAGGCAAAGCAAAAAAAAGACAATGTTGTGAGCATCCAGGTTGACATGACGGGAGTGAGTGCTGTAACAGCAAGTTTGGAGATGCAGCCTGGTCCAATCTACGAGTTGGTTGCATGTCCCTCACTGCATAGTGTCCTTGTAGCAACATGACAATGATGGTCCCCGGATGCTGCCTGGCCTGCTGCACTTTTCCAGCACTACACTTTTCAAACCTGAAGTATAGCACAGAAGTGCAGAAGCATCATGTTAGTAGATTGGTGATGGGCTATCAAGTTTCTTTGATGTTGGCACGTGTCAAATGACAATGCCTGTGGACATGATACATGTGTGCCAGCACGCATGAATTATTTTCCAATCAACAAGTTCAGAGATATTATTATACGCTGCTGGAGCAGATGGGACTTGAACCCAGGCCTTGTCAATCGCAGGTAGGAACACCACCACAGTTGAGATGTTGGTGCCTTATATCCAATAGAGACAGTGAATCCAATTTAAATTTAACTCAGGGATCATTAAGTTCCTCATCCTACACTGACTGGAGGAACTCTTGTACCACTGTGGTGATATTCCTACCTGCGATTGACAAGGCCTGGGTTCAAGGCCCATCTGCTCCAGCAGCATATAATAATATCTCCGAACTTATTGATTGGAAAATATCTCCCACACAGACTGGGATTCCCAGCCTACAGCAGCTCACTTTAGCCATGTCCAGACGCAAGCCAATGATGGAGGCTAATCAGGTGAAATGGGGACATAACAGATCATGTGAAAAATCCACTTCCCCACAGCCACACAGTAGACCTATGAAGACTGCCAAGCGTCCCCACATGGATTACCCCTTCAGGATCATGGCCAGGCAGGAGATTTGTTTTTTTAAAAATATATATAAATGCTGCCTCCACTAGTCCCATGCAGTCTCCATCTTCAGATTGGCAGCTCCTGCCTCAGCTGGTGAGGCTGCCAATCTTGTGAAGGTTGCCAGCCTCCCATTGGCTCTCCAGTGGCAGGAGCCCAACCACAGACCCTGTTTGGTGAGCCTGTTTCCTGAGCTGCAGCATTGGAAATGGTGGTGGATGTGCCTAAAGTGCAGAGTTGGGTCATCAGACTGGATCCTTGATCAACTAAATGTTTGAGGTCATATTCGTTATTCATTTGTTTAAAATTCAATCATGGAATGAGGCAGTCACTGGCTCAGCCAGCATTTATTACCCATCCCTAATTTTCCAGACGGCAGTTTGAATCAGTTACATTGTTGTTGGTCTGGAGTCACGTGTAGGTTAGACTGGGTAAGGATGGCAGTTTCCTTCCCTAAAAGACATTTGTGAACAGATGGGCATTTCCAGCAACTGACAATGGATTAATGGTCATCATTAGACTCTTAATTCCAGATTTTTATTGCCTTCAAATGCCATTGTATCTTTGATTTGAACAGACAACCCACTGGAGGAAGATGCTCCACAAATATCCCCATCTCAGATAATAGGGGAGCCCAGCACATCAGTGCAAAAGATAAGACTGAAGTACGTGCAACAATTTTCAGCCAGAAGTGTTGAGTGGATGCTCCATGTCAGCCTCCTACAGTGAATCCAATACTACAGAAACCAGTCTTCAAACTAATTCAATTCATTCCAATATCAATGATATTGATGTCAATAAACAGTTAGAGGTATTGAATACTGCACAGGCTATATCCATGACACCATTTGATAATAACACTAAAGACTTGTGCTTCAGAATTTGATGCAGTCCTAGCCTAGCTATACTAGTATAGCTATAATACTGGCAATGTGGAAAATTGCCCAAGTATGTCCTCTACGCAAAAAGCAGGACAAATTCTACCCAGCCAATGATTGCCCCTCCATTCTACTCTTGATCATAGTCATAGAGGCCCACAGGACAGAAGAAGGCTCTAAAACCCATCAAATTTCCAAGAGTCAAAATCAAGCACCAAACCATTCTAATCCCTTTTTGCAGCATTGGCCCACAGTCTTGAATGCTACAATATTTCACATGCTCACGCACATATTTTGTAAAGGTTGTGCAATTCCCATCTCTATTGCAGCCCCCCCTCCCATTCCAGGCAGTGCATTCTACATTCCCCCCACTTCACAAACCTTGCAATTCCCCCCACCGTCTGAACAAAATATCTTTCTTCTGATCCACTCAAGACCTTCTGCCCTTCAACCTAAAATAATGCTGCCTTGTAATTGACCCTTCAAATAAGGTGTATAACTGCATCCGATTCACCCTGTCCATGCCCGTCAATCTCATACACCTCGATCAGGTCCCCTTCAGTCCCTCTTTCTACTGTAACGAAAACAACTAGACCATATTAAATTTTTCTTGATAACTAAAATTCTCCAGCTCGCAGAACGTCTTGCTAACTCTCATCTGATTGCATACTGATTATCAGTAAAGTGATGGAAGGTATCATTAACACTGCTATCAAGCAGCACATGCGCAGCAATAACCTGCTCAATGACATTCAATTTGTATTCTGCCAGGGCCACTCAGCTCCTGAGCTCATTACAGATTTAGTTCAAACAAACAAAAAGCGGTGTTAAGGTGAGAGTGACATCAAGGAGCCCTAGCAAAACAGGAATCAGTTGGGAACCAGAAGAAAACTCTTTGCTGGTTGTAGACGTACATGGCACATAGGGCGATGGTTGTGGTTGTTTGAGGTCAATTATATCAGCTCCATGACATCTCTGCAGGAACTCCTCAGGGTAGTGTCCTCAGCCCAATCACCCTCACCTGTTTCAGCAATGACCTTACCACCATCATAATAAGGTCAGAAATGGGGATGATATCCATGCTTGGGCTGAAAAGTAACACAATTGCCAAACAATGATCATTTACCGTAAGAGACAATCAAACCACGCCCCATGACATTCAGTGATGTTATCATCATTTAAGATACCATTGTCAACATCCTGGGGTTACCATTAAACAGACACTGAACTGGACCTTTGTAGCTATATAAGTGCAATGGTCACAAGAGCAGGTCAGAAGCTAGGAATATTGCAGTGTGTAACTCATCTCATGACTCCCCAGACAGAGTCTGTTCTCCATCTGCAAGACACAAGCTAGGAATACTCCCCACTTGTCTGGATGAATATAGCTTCAACTCAAAGCTTCACAGCTCAAACAGCCCACTCGATTGACACCACATCCATAAATATCCAGTCCTTCTAGCACCAATGTTCAGAAACAACAGTGCACATGATCTGTAAGTAGAAGGTCATCAAGGCTCCTTAGACAGCCCCTTGACAGCCCCTTCGAAGCACAAAATGAGTAGCATCTCATACGACAAGGGTAGCAGGTTTCACCTCCACAACCTGCAATTCCCCCTACAAGCCACTCACCATCCTGATTTGGAAATAAATCATTGTTCTTCAGTATCAGTAGGTTAAAAATCTAGAGCTCCCTCCCCACTGGTATTAGAACATAGAACAGTACAGCACAGAACAGGCCCTTCAGCTCACAATGTTGTGCCAACCACTGATCCTCATGTATGCACACTCAAATTTCTGTGACCATATGCATGTCCAGCAGTCTCGTAAATGTCCCCAATGTTTTTGCTTCCACAACTGCTGCTGGCAATGCATTCCATGCTCTCTCAACTCTCTGTGTAAAGAACCAGCCTCTGACATCCCCTCTATACTTTCCTCCAACCAGCTTAAAACTATGACCCCTCGTATTAGTAATTTCTGCCCTGGGAAAAAGTCTATGGCTATCGACTCTATCTAAGCCTCTCATTATCTTGTATACCTCAATTAGGTCGCCTCTCCTCCTTTTCTTCAATGAAAAAAGTCCAAGCTCAGTCAACCTCTTCTCATAAGATATGCCCTCCAGTCTAGGCAGCTTCCTGGTAAACCTCCTCTGAGCCCTCTCCAAAGCATCCACATCTTTCCTATAATAGGGCGACCAGAACTATGCAGTATTCCAAGTGCAGTCTAACCAAAGGTTTATAGAGCTGCAACAAGATCTCACGACTCTAAAACTCAATCCCTCTGTTAATGAAAGCCAAAATACCATATGCTTTCTTTACAGCGCTGTTCACTTGGACAGCAATTTTAAGAGATCTATGTATCGGCACACCAAGGTCCCTCCGTTCCTCCACACTGCCAAGAATCCTATCTTTAATCCTGTACTCAGCTTTCAAATTCGATCTTTCAAAATGCATCACCTCGCATTTATCCAGGTTGAACTGCATCTGCCACCTCTCAGCCCATCTCTGCACCTTGTCAATGTCCCACTGCAGCCTACAACAACCCTCTATACTGTCAACAACACCTCCAACCTTTGTGTCATCTGCAAACTTGCTGACCCATCCTTCAATCCACTCACCCAAGTCATTAATAAAAATTACCAACAGTAGAGGCTCAAGGACAGAGCCCTGTGGAACACTACTCACCACTGACTTCCAGGCAGAATATTTTCCTTCTACTAAAACTCACTGTCTTCTGTTGGCCAGCCAATTCTGTATCCAGACAGTTAAGTTCCCCTGTATCCCATTCCTCCTGACCTTCTGAATGAGCCTACCATGGGGAACCTTATCAAATGCCTTGCTGAAGTCCATATACACCACATCCACAGCTTGACCCTCATCAACCTTTCTAGTCACATCCTCAAAGAACTCAATAAGGTTTGTGAGGCATGACCTGCCCCTCACAAAACCATGTTGGCTGCAATTAATCAAGATATGCTCTTCCAGATGGTCATAAATCCTATCCCTCAGAATCTTTTCTAACACGTTGCAGATGACAGATGTGAGACTGACTGGTCTGTAATTGCCGGGGATTTCCCTATTTCCTTTCTTGACAAGAGGAATTACATTTGCCTCTCTCCAGTCCTCAGGTATGACTCCAGTGGAGAGCGAGGATGCAAAAATCTTCGCAAGTGGCGAAGCAATTGCATTTCTCATTTCCCAAAGCAGCCGAGGACAAATCTGGTCCGGGCCTGGTAACTTGTCAATCTTAAAGTTTGACAACATTTTCGGCACATCAGTTTCCTCTATCTCTACCCATTCCAACATGCACACCTGCTCTTCAGAGGTTTCATTCACTGCAAAGTTTGTTTCTTTCATAAAGACAGAAGCAAAAAACTCATTTAGGGCTTCACCTCCCTCCTCAGACTCCACACACAAGTTCCCTATGCTATCCCTGATCGGCCCTAATCTTTTTTTGACCATTCTCTTATTCCTCACATAAGTGTAAAATGCCTTTGTGTTCTCCCTAATCCGTTCTGCCAAGCCTTTCTTGTGCCCTTTCCTGGCTCTCTTCAGACTATTTTTGAGTTCCTTCCTCACCTGCCTGTAATCCTCTAGAGCTGAGCTTGACCCTAGCTTCCTCCATCTTATGTAAGCTACCTTCTTCCTTTTGACGAGAAGCTCCACCGCTCTCGTCATCCAAGGTTCCTTTATCTTACCCCTTCTTGCCTGTCTCAGAGGGACATATTTATTCATCACTCACAACAACTGTTCCTTAAACAGTCTCCACATGTCTATAGTGCATTTACCATGGAACAATTGCTCCCAGTCCATACTCCTCACTCATGTCTAATCGCATCATAATTTCCTCTTCCCCAATTAAATATGCTCCCAATTTGCCTAATCTTCTCCTCCTCCATCGCTATGTAGAATGTGAGGCAGTTGTGGTCACTATCACCAAAATGCCTACTCTCACCAAAACCACCACCACAAGATCTGATACCTGCCCCAGCGTGCTTCCGAGCACCAAGTCTAGAATGGCCTCTCTCCTCGTCGGCCTGTCAATGTACTGAGTTAGGAAACCCTCCTGAACACACCTCACAAAAACAGCTCCATTCAAATCTTCTGCTCGAAGGAGGTTCTAATCAATATTGGGAACGTTAAAGTCACACATTACAACAACCCTACTATGTCTACACTTTTCCAAAATTTGCCGATCTATGCTTTCTTCAATCTCCCTGCTGCTATTGGGGGGCCTGTAGTAAGCCCCTAATGAGGTGACTGCTCCCTTGCTGTTCCTAATTTCCACCCATACTGACTCGGTAGGCAGATCTTCCTCGACAATGGAAGCTTCTGTAGCTGTGATACCCTCTCTGATTAATAGTGCTACACCCCTCCTCTTTGTCCCCCCTCCCTATTCTTTTTAAATGCTCTAAACCCTGGAACATCCAGCAACCATTCCTGCCCCTGAGAAACCCATGTCTCTGTTATGGCCACAACATTATAGCACCAGGTACTGATCCATGCCATAAGTTCATCACTTTTATTCCTGATACTCCTTGCGTTAAAGCAAACACACTTTAACTGATCCCTTGATTCCTTCCCAGGAAAATCCTTCCCACTAGCTGGTCTAACTCTTGCTATTGCTTCATCTGCATCAACTCTCACCTCCGGTATACAGCTCAGGTTCCCACCCCCCCTGCCATATTAGTTTAAACTCTCTCGAACTACTCGAGCAAACCTTCCACCCAGGACATTGGTCCCCTTCCAGTTCATATGCAACCTGTCCTTCTTGTACAGGTCCCACCTTCCCCAGAAGGCATTCCAATCATCTACATATCTGAAGCTGTCCCTCCTACACCAGCTGCGCAGCCACGTGTTAAGCTGCACCCGCTCCGTGTTCCTCGCCTCGCTATCTCGTGGCACCAGTAGTAAACTAGAGAACACTACTCTGGTCGTCCTGCTTTGCAGCTTCCATCCTAACTCCCTGAAATCACTGTTTATATCCTCAATCCTTTTTCTGGCTATATCATTAGTGCCAATATGTAGCACGATTTCTGGCTGTTCGCCCTCCCCTTTTAAATCTTATACACCCGATTGGAGACATCCCAGACCCTGGCACCAGGAAGGCAACATACCTTCTGGGAATCCCGATCCTGACCACAAATTCTTCTGTCAATTTCCCTAACTATCGAGTCCCTTACCACGCATACTTTTCTATTCTGCCTCCTTCCCTTCTTTCCCACAGTGTCAGGCTCAGTGCCAAAGAACTGACTACTATGGTTTTCCTCCGGTAGGTCATCCCCCCCAGCAGTATCCAAAACAGTATACTTATTGCTGAGGGGAATGTCCACAGGGGATCTCTGCACTGTCTGTTTGTCCCCTTTCCTCCCCCTAACTGTAACCCATCTATCCTTGTCCTGAGCCTTAGGAGTGACCAACTCCTGGTAACTCCTCTCAATTACCCCCTCAGCCTCCCGAATGATCCGTAGTTCATCCAGCTCCAGCTCCAATTCCCTAACACGGTTTTCAAGGAGCTGCAGTTAGGTGCATTTCCCGCAGATGTAGCCAGCGGAGACATGTGCCATGTCTCCCACCTGCCATATTCTGCAGGAAGAGCAAGGAAATGCCCTAGCATCCATACCCCACTTATCTGAACACCCACTCAGTACTAAAATAGAAAGCTTAGTTCAAGTTGCCATAAAATTAACAACAAACTTATATTCAATAGAGGAAGTTTAGAATGAACCTTACCTTATTAACTAGGTTAGAGGAGGAGGGCAGGTGGGAGTCACAACAGTTGTAGAATCTCGGGTTTCGCCGCCTAGCTGATATATATGGTCACTGCTTTCCTTCCCGACTGCCCCTCTGGCCCTCGTCACTTCCTCCGCTTCTCCCGCTCCTTCTATGAAAGAGAAAACACCGCTGCCTGCTACCAGTAAGTATTTTTTAAAAACTGCCTTACCTTAGCTGCAGTCTTCTGGGCTCATCTTACCTCCACTGCTGCTCGCACTCAAAATGCATTCTGGGTCAATCAACAGCACATGGACTGTAGCAATTCAAGAAGGCAGTTCACCACCAGATTTTCAAGGATAACTAGGAAATGCTGGTCCAGGCAGTGATGTCCATATTCATTGAGTGAATGAAAAAAAACAATGGTCAAGCCTACATCCCTCTAGCTTGGACAGTGGCAAGAATTCATAACCTTCTGAGTGAAAAAAAGTTCTTCTTTCAGTCTTAAGTCATCCTCTCCTTTGTTCCCACTTTCTCAGCCAAGAGAAGTACCTCATAGGACATAGAACGTTACATTTCAGTACAGGCTCTTCAGCCCTCGATATTGCGCTGACCTGTGAAAATAATCTGATGCCCATCAAACCTACTCCATATGTATGTCCAATGCCCATTTAAATGCACTTAATGTCAGCAAGTCTACTACTGTTGCAGGTAGTCCGTTCCATGCTCCTACTACTCTCTGAGTGAAGAAACTACTCCTAATATTTGTCCTAAATCTATTACTCCTCAATTTAAAGCTATGTTCCCTCATGTTCGCCTTCACCATCCAAGGAAAAAAGGCTCTCATTATCCACCCTATTTAACCCTCTAATTATCTTATACGTCTCAATTAAGTCACCTCTCAACCTTCTTCTCTCCAATAAAAACAACCTCAGTTCCCTCAGTTTTTCGTCATAAGACCTTCCTTCCATACCAGGCAACATCCAATTAAATCTCCTCTGAACCCTTTCCAAAGCTTCCACATCCTTCCTGTAATGAGATGACCAGAACTGTATGCAATACTCCAGGTGCAGCCTTACCAGTGTCTTATACAGCTGAAGCATGACCTCTGGCTCTGAAACTCAATCCCCCTAGCAAAAAACGTCAACACACCATATGCCTTCTTAACAACGCTCTCAAGCTGGTTGGCAACTTTCAAGAATTTATGCACCATGACACTGAGATCTCTCTGTTCATCTGTACTGCCAAGAATTTTTACCATTAGCCCAATACTTCTGCATTCCTGTAATTTCTTCCAAAGTGATCTACCTCACACATTTCCACATTAAACTCCACTTGCCACTTCTCAGCCCAGTTCTGCATTTTATCTATGTCCCTCTGTAACCCACAACATACTTTGGCACTATCCACTGCCTAGCTTAGTGTCATCCACAAATTTACTAAACCTTCCTTCTACACCTACATCCAGATCATTTATAAAAATGACAAACAGCAGTGTCCCCAAAACCACTACAGCACACCACAGGTAACTGAGATTCACCACCACCCTCAGCTAGCCTCAGAATCATATCAACCCCCCTTCTGAATCTTTCAATGAGATTGCCTTTTATTATTATGAATTCCAGAGAATATATAACCAATTTACTCACTGACACATCATTGAACAAACTTCTTGTCCCAGGAACCATTATAGTGGGCCTATGAACCACCACCTTTAACTCAAGAATACCTAGAGTCCAAAACTATACATAGTACTCTAGCTGCAGCCTCATTGATATCCTATACAATTAGATTCATAGAGATTTACAGAACAGAAAAATAACCTTTCACCCCAACAACGAAGGGGAAACAAAAGTCCTCGGTTTTGTTCCCAGTCCTCTTGCATAAAAAGTCAATGTGTAATTTGTCTTCCTAAGTGCTTGCTATAGAATCCCTGCAGTGTGGAAAGACACCATTCAACCCATCAAATCTGCACTGACCCTCCAAAGTGCCACCCACACCCAGAGTCCCACCCTATTCCTGTAACCCCAAATTTACCATGGCTAATCCAAATAGCCTGCATATCCCTGGACACTACGAGGCAATTTAGCATGGCCAATCCACCTAACCTATACATCTTTTGGCTGTGGGAGGAAACTGGAACACCTCGTGGAAACCCATGCAGGTACATGCACACCCCACACCAGACAGTCACCCAACTCTGAAATTGAACCTAAGTCCTTGGCACTGAGAGAAAGCAATAGTAACCATTGAGCCATCTCTGCCAATCTGAGTGATTGACAGGAATTAGTTGCATAGTTACCCAGCAGTTATGTTAAGATTTTTCTGACACTTTGCAAGCAAACATTCGGTAAGTACGATGGAACCGTCTTGCTCAAAGAGCGATGCCTTTACAGAGAGCCCTGGGAGATTAGTTGTCCATTAGAAGTCGAAATTTCTCTGTCAATTCCCACAGAAGTCAGAGCATTGAGACTTCTGTGGAGTCACAACAAATGTCTCTGGTTGTATGCCCAGTCTCTTACAATCCAGAGGCCAGAAGATTTACTCAAACAACTTTTAAGTGTTATAGCTCAATATCATATTTCCCTTTATTTTGATCGAATACTAAAATGAATTGTTGTTGTTGTAGGTGAACAGTTAAAGAGGGCTTTGCTACTCTTTTTGCTTTCACTGTATTTCACCTGACAAGGATGAGCTGAAACACAGAACTGGGGGGGATGAAGAGACAAAAGTTGGCACGAACAAAACAGATCAGAAGAGGGAAGACAGTAAAGGTAGAATTTAGAGCACAAGGCAATAGATTGAAAAGCAGGTGCTGTCAGACAGTAATCTCAGTATTCCCAAGTACGATATGATAGTGAGCGTAGAAATAGAAAGATTGAGTGAGTGAACATTTGGCTGGTAAAATGCTGCAGGAAGGAGGGCTTTAGATTTTTGGGGCTATGAGATTGATTCTAGGGTGGGTGTGACCTGTACAAGGAAAACAGGTTAAGGCATAGGAAGTCCGGGATTAATGTCCCATGGGGAGATTTGCTTGTTCTATTGGGCAGGGTTTAAACAAGCTTGTTAGATGATGGGAATGGACATTAAATCGGGAATTAACAGGAAGAAAGCAGAAAGAATAAATAACTTAATCATTCTCAGGTTGGTGTCTTGTGACTAATGGAGTAGCACAAGCAACAGTGTTTGGACCCGAGCCATTCACAATGTATGTCAATGATTTGGATGTGGAGGTGAATTTTATATTTCCAAGTTTTTGAGATGATACAAAACTTGGCAGGAATGTGAGTTGTGAGGAAGATCCAAAGAGACTTCAAGGAGATTTTAACAGATTGAGTGAATGAACAGGAGCATGGCAAATGGAATATAATGTGAGTAATTGAGAGATTAGCCACTTTGATAGGAGATTGAAGGTGCAGAGCATTTCTTAAATGGTGAGAGATTGGAAAATGTTGATGTCCAAAGGGTCCTTGTTCATCAGTCACTGAAATCTGACTTGCAGGTTCAGCAAACAATTCAAAAGGCAAACAGTGTGTTGGCCTTTATCACAAGAGGATTTGAGTACTGGAGCAAATAAGACTTGTTTTAGTTGTATAGAATATTGGTGAGACCACGCATGGAGTATGCTGTGCAGTTCCGGAGCTGTTGCCTGAGAAAGGGAAAACAATGGAGCTTCACAAGAATGATTTCTAGGATGGGGAGACTGTTCAATGAGAAAGATTGAATAAAGTGGGCTTGCAATATTTGGAATTTAGAGGATTACTTGACAATCACATAGAAACTTATATAATTTTTAATAGGATGGGCAGAATAGATGCAGAAAGGACATTTCCCCTGGTTGTGGAGTTGAGAACCTGAGGACACGATCAAGTCATTTAGGACAGGGGCAAGGAGGAATTTCTTCATGCTAGACGGTGAATTTTTTGAATTCCTTACCTCAGAAAACAGTGGATGATCAGTACTTGCTTGTACTTTTCATCAGTATTGTACTTTTCATCAGTATTCACTCAGGAACAGGACACTGTTGCTGATGTGAATATGGATCCTATGGGAAGCTAGGGAGGAGATAGCAGAGCCATTGGCCTGGATTTTTATGTCGTCATTGTCAACGGGAATAGTACCAGAGGACTGGAGGATAGCGAATGTGGTCCCATTGTTCAAGAAAGGGAGTAGGGATAGCCCTAGTAACTATAGGCCAGTGAGTCTGACTTCAGTGGTGGGCAAAGTCTTAGAGAGAATGGTAAGGGATAAGATTTATGAACAGCTGGATAGGAATAACGTGATCAGGGATAGCCAGCATGGTTTTGTGAAGGGCAGGTCGTGCCTCACAAACCTTATTGAGTTCTTTGAGAAGGTGACTAAGGAAGTGGACGAGGGTAAAGCAGTAGATGTTGTGTATATGGATTTTAGTAAGGCGTTCGATAAGGTTCCCCATGGTAGGCTAATGCTAAAACTTCGGAGGTATGGCATTGAGGATACATTAGAGGTTTGGATTAGGAATTGGCTGGCTGGAAGGAGACAGAGGATAGTAGTTGATGGATTATGTTCATCTTGGAGCGCAGTTACTAGCGGTGTACCACAAGGATCTGTTTTGGGACCATTGCTTTTTGTTATCTTTATAAATGATCTAGAGGAAGGACTTGAAAGCTGGGTAAGCAAGTTTGCGGATGACACAAAAGTCGGTGGAGTTGTGGATAGTGAGGAAGGAAGTGGTAGGTTACAGCGGGATATAGATAAGTTGCAGAGCTGGGCGGAAATGTGGCAAATGGAATTCAATGTAGCTAAGTGCGAAGTCGTTCACTTTGGTAGGAATAACAAGATGATGGATTACTGGGCTAATGGTAGGCTACTTGGTAGTGTGGATGAGCAGAGGGATCTTGGTGTCCATGTACACAGATCTCTGAAAGTTGCCACCCAGGTAAATAGTGCTGTGAGGAAGGCATATGGTGTACTGGGCTTTATTGGCAGAGGAATTGGGTTCCGGAGTCCTGAGGTCATGTTGCAGTTGTATAAGACTCTGGTGCGGCCTCATCTGGAGTATTGTGTGCAGTTTTGGTCGCCATACTATAGGAAGGATGTGGAAGCTTTAGAACGAGTGCAGAGGAGGTTTACCAGGATGTTGCCTGGAATGGTAGGAAAATCTTAGGAGGAAAGGCTGAGGCACTTGGGGCTGTTCTCATTGGAGAAGAGAAGGTTTAGGGGAGATCTGATAGAAGTGTATAAGATGATTACGGGTTTAGATAGGGTAGATACTAAGAACCTTTTACCGCTAATGGAGTCAGGTGTTACTAGGGGACATAGCTTTAAATTAAGGGGTGGTAGGTATAGGACAGATGTTAGGGGTAGATTCTTCACACAGCGGGTTGTGAGTTCATGGAATGCCCTGCCCGTATCAGTGGTGAACTCTCCTTCTTTATGGTCATTTAAGCGGGCATTGGATAGGCATTTGGAAGTTATTGGGCTAGTATAGGTTAGGTAGGATTCGGTCGGCGCAACATCGAGGGCCGAAGGGCCTGTACTGCGCTGTATCCTTCTATGTTCTATGTTCTAATTACATAAGTTGAGGAAAAAGGTTTATTGATGTCTAATTACAATAGTCTAGATTAGAATGGTGTTGGAAAAGCACAACAGTTCAGGCAGCATCCGAAGAACAGTAAAATCAACGTTTCAGGCAAAAGCCCTTCATCAGAAATACCAGGTATTTCTGCTCTTCGGATGCTGCCTGAACTGCTGTGCTTTTCCAGCACCACTCTAATCTAGACTCTGGTTTCCAGCAGCTGCAGTCATTGTTTTTACCTAGTCTAATTACAATAGGCAAATGAGGATAAAATGTGAATATGGCATTTAAGTAGGTGGCTAGCCATGATGTAAAATAGAACATATAGAACATAGAAGGATACAGCGCAGTACAGGCCCTTCAGCCCTCGATGTTGCGCCGACCGAATCCTACCTAACCTATACTAGCCCAATAACTTCCAAATGCCTATCCAATGCCCGCTTAAATGACCATAAAGAAGGAGAGTTCACCACTGATACGGGCAGGGCATTCCATGAACTCACAACCCGCTGTGTGAAGAATCTACCCCTAACATCTGTCCTATACCTACCACCCCTTAATTTAAAGCTATGTCCCCTAGTAACACTTGACTCCATTAGCGGTAAAAGGTTCTTAGTATCTACCCTATCTAAACCCCTAATCATCTTATACACTTCTATCAGATCTCCCCTAAACCTTCTCTTCTCCAATGAGAACAGCCCCAAGTGCCTCAGCCTTTCCTCATAAGATTTTCCTACCATTCCAGGCAACATCCTGGTAAACCTCCTCTGCACTCGTTCTAAAGCTTCCACATCCTTCCTATAGTATGGCGACCAAAACTGCACACAATACTCCAGATGAGGCCTCACCAGAGTCTTATACAACTGCAACATGACCTCAGGACTCCGGAACTCAATTCCTCTGCCAATAAAGCCCAGTACACCATATGCCTTCCTCACAGCACTATTTACCTGGGTGGCAACTTTCAGAGATCTGTGTACATGGACACCAAGATCCCTCTGCTCATCCACACTACCAAGTAGCCTACCATTAGCCCAGTAATCCATCATCTTGTTATTCCTACCAAAGTGAACGACTTCGCACTTAGCTACATTGAATTCCATTTGCCACATTTCCGCCCAGCTCTGCAACTTATCTATATCCCGCTGTAACCTACCACTTCCTTCCTCACTATCCACAACTCCACCGACTTTTGTGTCATCCGCAAACTTGCTTACCCAGCTTTCAAGTCCTTCCTCTAGATCATTTATAAAGATAACAAAAAGCAATGGTCCCAAAACAGATCCTTGTGGTACACCGCTAGTAACTGCGCTCCAAGATGAACATAATCCATCAACTACTACCCTCTGTCTCCTTCCAGCCAGCCAATTCCTAATCCAAACCTCTAATGTATCCTCAATGCCATACCTCCGAAGTTTTAGCATTAGCCTACCATGGGGAACCTTATCGAACGCCTTACTAAAATCCATATACACAACATCTACTGCTTTACCCTCGTCCACTTCCTTAGTCACCTTCTCAAAGAACTCAATAAGGTTTGTGAGGCACGACCTGCCCTTCACAAAACCATGCTGGCTATCCCTGATCACGTTATTCCTATCCAGCTGTTCATAAATCTTATCCCTTACCATTCTCTCTAAGACTTTGCCCACCACTGAAGTCAGACTCACTGGCCTATAGTTACTAGGGCTATCCCTACTCCCTTTCTTGAACAATGGGACCACATTCGCTATCCTCCAGTCCTCTGGTACTATTCCCGTTGACAATGACGACATAAAAATCCAGGCCAATGGCTCTGCTATCTCCTCCCTAGCTTCCCATAGGATCCTGGGGTAAATGCCATCAGGCCCAGGAGACTTATCTATATTCATCCTTTCCAATATTCCCAAAACCTCTTCCCTACATATTTCCAGGGCATCCATTCTAATTATTTGTGATTCCATATTCACATCAGCAACAGTGTCCTGTTCCTGAGTGAATACTGATGAAAAGTACTGATTTAATGTCTCTCCAATCTCCTCCGCCTCCACACACAACTTCCCACTACTATCCTTGACTGGACCGATACCTACCCTAGTCATCCTTTTATTCTTGACATACCTATAGAAAGCCTTTGGGTTTTCCCTAATCCTACCAGCTAAAGACTTTTCATGTCCCCTTCTCGCTTCTCTTAGCTCCCTCTTTAGCTCCTTCCTGGCTACCTTATAACTCTCAATCGCCCCTACTGAACCTTCACGCCTCATCTTTACATATGCCGCCTTCTTCCCTTTCACAAGGGACTCCAATTCCTTACTAAACCACGGCTGCCTCACAAGGCCCTTTACACCATGCCTGACTGGTACATACCTATCGAGGACACGCAGTAGCTGCTCCTTGAACAATCCCCACATCTCATTAGTGTTCTTCTCTTGAAGCCTGTTTTTCCAATCCACACATCCTAAGTCATGCCTCACTGCATCATAATTTCCCTGCCCCCAGCTATAGCTCTTGCCCTGCGGCGCACGATTATCCCTCTCCATCACTAAAGTAAAAGTCACCGAGTTGTGGTCACTGTCCCCGAAGTGCTCACCTACCTCCAAGTCTAACACCTGGCCTGGTTCATTACCTAGAACCAAATCCAATATAGCCTCCCCTCTTGTTGGCCTGTCGACATATTGTGTCAGGAAACCCTCCTGCACACATTGTACAAACACCGACCCATCTAATGAACTCGAGCTATAGCTCTCCCAGTCAATATCTGGGAAGTTAAAGTCCCCCATAACAACCACCCTGCTACCTTCACTCTTTTCCTGAATTATCCTCGCAATATTATCCTCTACTTCTCTAGGACTATTAGGAGGCCTGTAGAAAACACCTAACAGGGTGACCTCACCTTTCCTATTTCTAACCTCAGCCCAAACTACCTCAGATGGCAAGTCCTCTTCCATCGTCCATTCCACTGCTGTGATACTATCTTTGACAAGTAATGCCACGCCTCCCCCTTTTTTACCCCCATGTCTGATCCTACTAAAACATTTGAACCCTGGAACGTGCAACAGCCATTCTTGTCCCTGTTCTACCCACGTCTCTGTAATGGCCACAACATCGAAGTCCCAGGTACCAACCCACGCTGCAAGTTCACCTACCTTATTCCTTATACTTCTGGCATTGAAGTATACACACTTCAATCCACCCTTCTGGTTACAGGCACCCTCCTTAGAGATCCTTAGGAGCTGAATAGCTCACCACTCTCTCCAGGATAGTTATGGATGGGCAATAAATTCTGGCCTACCCACGAAATCCATACCCCTGAATGAATCATAAAAAAGCCTATTCCTGCTGCCATCTCCTTCAGACAGATCCACTATAGAGATCTATAAGCCAAAACTATAGAAACAGTGAGAAGATTTTGCAGGTTCCAATACCCCTTTCACTCTACTAACAAAATGAGAAACAAAGGAGAGGACTGTGGAAAAGCAGGGGTCAGATTACAGAAATCCTAAAATCATAGCTGAGATTTCAGAGATCAATGAAGTGCTTGAATAAGACTGAGGGCAGGTTAGAATGATACAGAGATGGGCTCAGAATTAATTAAAGTGGAATATTGGAAATGACAATGGAAAAAACAGAAGTAATTCAGAAACGATGCCAAGAATTAGAGGAATAAAATTAGCTAAAGTAAAAAATGGTAAGAGAAGGCAAGTGAGCAGATAAAATAACTTGATTACAATTGAGAGGGGTTGGTAAATAGCGAGCTGATAAACCGACTTGGGTTTCTTCTTTTGCTCTTGGAGTATTTTTGACTTGATTGATTCAGTTTAGATTGAATTACTGTAATGCTGTAATCCAATTATTAAAACTTATGATCAATATCTGTAAGAATAATAGGGTTGTTATGGTAGGGGATTTTAACTTTCCAAACATCGACTGGGACTGCCATAGTGTTAAAGGTTTAGGTGGAGAGGAATTTCTTAAGTGTGTACAAGACAATTTTCTGATTCAGTATGTGGATGTACCTACTAGAGAAGGTGCAAAACTTGACCTACTCTTGAGAAATAAGGTAGGGCAGGTGATGGAGGTGTCAGTGGGGGCGCACTTTGGGCCAGTGACCATAATTCTATTCGTTTTAAAATAGTAATGGAAAAGGATAGACCAGATCTAAAAGTTGAAGTTCTAAATTGGAGAAAGGCCAATTTTGACGGTATTAGGCAAGAACTTTCAAAAGCTGATTGGAGGCAGACCGCAGGTAAAGGGATGGCTGGAAAATGGGAAGCCTTCAGAAATGAGATAACAAGAGTCCAGAGAAAGTATATTCGTGACAGGGTGAAAGGGAATGCTGGATGACTAAAGAAATTGAGGGTTTGGTTAAGAAAAAGAAGGAAGCATATGTCAAGTACAGGCAGGATAGATTGAGTGAATGCTTAGAAGAGTATAGAAAAAGTAGGAGTATATTTAAGAGGGAAATCAGGAGGGCAAAACGGGAACATGAGATAGCTTTGGCAAATAGAATTAAGGAGAATCCAAAGGGGTTTTACAAATATATTAAGGACAAAAGAGTAACTAGGGAGAGAATAAGGCCCCTCAAAGATCAGCAAGGCGGCCTTTGTTTGGAGCCACAGAAAATGGGGGAGATACTAAATGAATATTTTGCATCAGTATTTACTGTGGAAAAGGATATGGAAGACATAGACTGGAGGGAAATAGATAGTGACATCTTGCAAAATGTACAGATTACAGAGGAGGAAGTGCTGGATGTCTTGAAACAGTTAAAGGTGGATAAATCCCCAGGACCTGATTAGGTGTACCTGAGAATTCAGTGGGACGCTCGAGAAGTGATTGCTGGGCCTTTTGCTGAGATATTTGTATCATCGATAGTCACAGGTGAGGTGCCAGAAGACTGGAGGTTGGCAAATGTGGTGCCACTGTTTAAGAAGGGTGGTAAGGACAAGCCAGGGAACTATAGACCAGTGACCCTGACATCGGTGGTGGGCAAATTGTTGGAGGGAATCCTGAGGGACAGGATGTACATGTATTTGGAAAGGTAAGGACTGATTCGAGATAGTCAACATGGCTTTGTGCATGGGAAATCATGTCTCACAAACTTGATTTAGTTTTTTGATGAAGTAACAAAGAAGATTGATGAGGGCAAAGTAGTAGATGTGATCTATATGGACTTCAGTAAGGCATTCAACAAGGTTCCCCATAGGAGACTGATTAGCAAGGTTAGATCTCATGGAATACAGGGAGAACTAGCCATTTGAATACAGAACTGGCTTAAAGGTAGAAGACAGAGGGTGGTGTTGGAGGGTTGTTTTTCAGACCGGAGGCCTGTGATCAGTGGAGTGCCACAAGGATCGGTGCTGGGTCCTCTACTTTTTGTCATTTATATAAATGATTTGGATGCGAGCATAAGAGGTACAGTTAGTAAGTCTACAGATGACACCAAAATTGGAGGTGTAGTGGACAGTGAAGGTGGTAATCGCAGACTACAACAGGATCTTGACCAGATGGGCCAATGGGCTGAGAAGTGGCAGATGGAGTTTAATTCAGATAAATGCGAGATGCTGCATTTTGGGAAAGCAAATCTTAGCATGACTTATACACTTAATGGTAAGATCCTAGGGAGTGTTGCTGAACAAAGAGACCTTGGAGTGCAGGTTCATAGCTCCTTGAAAGTGGAGTCGCAGGTAGATAGGATAGTGAAGAAGGCGTTTGGTATGCTTTCCTTTATTGGTCAGAGTATTGAGTACAGGAGTTGGGAGCTGAAAATGTGTTGCTGGAAAAGTGCAGCAGGTCAGGCAGCATCCAAAGAGCAGGAGAATCGACGTTTTGGGCATGAGCCCTTCTTCAGGCTCATGCCCGAAGCGTCGATTCTCCTGCTGTTTGGATGCTGCCTGACCTGCTGCGCTTTTCCAGCAACACATTTTCAGCTCTGATCTCCAGCATCTGCAGTTCTCACTTTCATCTACAGGAGTTAGGAGGTCATGATGCGGCTGAACAGGACATTGGTTAGGCCACAGTTGGAATATTGCATGCAATTCTGGTCTCTCTCCTATCGGAAAGATGTTGTGAAACTTGAAAGGGTTCAGAAAAGATTTACAAGGATGTTGCCAGGGTTGGAGGATCTGAGCTACAGGGAGAGGCTGAATAGGCTGGGGCTGTTTTCCCTGGAATACCTGAGGCTAAGGGGTGACCTTATAGAGGTTTACAAAATTATGAGGGGCATGGATATGATAAATAGGCAAAGTCTTTTCCCTGGGGTCGGGGAGTCCAGAACTAGAGGGCATAGGTTTAGGGTGAGAGAGGAAAGATATAAAAGAGACCTAAGGGGCAACATTTTCACGCTGAGGGTGGGACATGTATGGAATGAGCTGCCAGAGGATATGGTGGAGGCTGGTACATTTGCAACATTTAAGAGGCATTTGGATGGGTATATGAATAGGAAGGGTTTGGAGGGATATGGGCCAGGTGCTGGCAGGTGGGACTAGATTGGGTTGGGATATCTGGTCGGCATGGATGGGTTGGACCGAAGGGTCTGTTTCCATGCTGTACATCTCTATGACTCTATGACTCTAATATTATCATGGAGGTTGTGAATGGTAATGTACTGGTTCATTTACTCACACCTCTGTTGTATCGCCAATAAATTCTGAATTGGATGTTCCACTGTCACACCTCTTCATTATTAAGAAAACACTTAAAATGAAGTCATCAATTTCACTCAACCACACTCTGAGGGGTTGTATAAACCTGACGCAACAGAAAAATACTGTTCAAACAAATCTGTGTAGGTAGCTCTCCTCACAAGAAGCTACGTCACTTTTGCAAGGGATAACATTGCAGAACCATTTAGTTATCTAAATGTCAATGTAAATTTAAAATCAAATAGTTTGGTTTTGAATGGTAAAAAAAAGAAATTGTAATTATTCCTATAGTAAAGAGGGTTTCACAAGAAATTTCATGGAAATTTAAAAAAAGTAAGTATGAACTTAATTATTTATATATGCTTTTTCCAGAACATATAACACACATGATGATCACACAACTCTGATTCTGCTGGTTGTCAACATCAATCCTACACTGTAATCAATAGTAAAGACTAAGAAATAATATGAAGCATCTATTAATGGTCATATTATTTTACAAATAGATAGTGTTATGGACCAAACCAAACACCTTCCAAATATATTAAGAAGGCAGTCTTGACCCCAATCTTTTCTTATTTTTAAAGACAACTGTAAAGCACTGTGTTCTGGATGTAATTCGATTGGTCAAACTTACAACCTTGAAGCAAAATACACTTTAGTCTGTAATTAAAGTACAAACATAGGTGTTTTTCTGGTTGAGGAAAATATAATGAAGTCTTTGCACAAAAAAAAGCTTAACAATAGATTAGATTAAATTCCCAACAGTGTGGAAACAGGCCCTTCAGCCCAACACGTCCCAACCGACTGCTGAAGAGCAACCCACACAGACCCATCTCCCTCTGACTAATGCACCTAACACTATGGACAATTTCACGTGACCAATCCACTTGACCTGCACATCTTTGGATTGTGGGAGGAAACCGTAGCACCCGGAGGAAACCCACACAGGCACAGGAAGAATGTGCAAACTCCACACAGACAGTCGCCTGAGGCTGGAATCGAACCTGAGTCCAGATCACTGTTGCTAGTAATCACTAATGTACACTGTTACACTGTTAACTATCACTGACTAGCTGTTCCAAGCTAGTAACATCCCATAAGTACACCCTTGACAAAAACAAATTCAGTAAAATAGATTACCTCACAGGTAATCCTCCAATCCATAAAACTCTGCGTTAGAGAGAGAGAGAGAGAGAACTGAAGTAATTTTCTGTAGCAGGGAGAGATGGAAAACAGCTCCCAATTGCGACGGTACTGAAAGTTAAAGTTAAAATCTTGATTCTGTGGGAACTTGACCCAATCCTTCATGCTGCTTCTATTGTTCCAAATTTCCAGAAAAATTTAAAGCTAGTTACATTGCTGGACTCAGAGCAGACAGCTCTGTTCCAAGTTTACAACGTTTGCTGTAAAAATAAACGTGACAAATCAAATCCGTCTTAAAGGCACATCTCATAACAGTAGTACCATGACAGTAATTGCTGGAATTCATACTGGGAGATCAATAAGCTGTAATGTAATTCAGTGTTGAGTCCATGTTTGTTATTAAATATAGAGATATTTATTTTATCAATTTTAGTTGGATCTCTATCCAAGACCGAGAGGCAAGAAGTCAGTATTATACCAGTCAAATTTCTAATGGAAATACGGTACGGATGAATTACAGAAACTGTAATTACAGAAATTTTCCACATTCATTAAATTTTCAATATTCTTTCCTTCCTTTTGAAGAAAACACTGACAAAGCAATAAAACCTATTATTTTTCTAATACTATACATCTTGTATTTTCCATTGAGATATTTTACTACTACAATGATTGTTGTGATATCTTGCTCCCTCAATATCTGTCTTCTGTATTGTTCTTAAATTAAATGAGAAAAAATATATATATATCCACTGTGGATGATGATGAGTAGGAGGGAGGAGAATTATGGCAGGTTGGAGAGATCCATTGATTCCATCTGTACTTCTCACTGCCTCAGACAGGCAGCCAAGATTGACCCCCCGCCCCACCTACAATCTCTTCCAACCTCTTCTTTTAAGCAGAAAATACAAAACCTTAAACACGCATACCAACATATTTAAGAACAGTTTCTACCCCACTATTATTAGACTCCTGAATGAACAGCAACACTATGAAACAGAACTTGAAAGAATGATACTGGGAACAGATATATGTTGATCTTGCTGATTGTGTAAATTCTCTGCATCTGTAACATTGTATTTGTTGTCTTTTCTATTACCCTAATGCCCTTTGTACAGTAAGAACTGCCTGTACTCTATGCAAAATGTATCTTTCACTGTACCTAGAGACATGTGACAACAGTACATAAATCAAAATCCAGAGATAGAAATGGAGAGATGAATACACAAATACCAGATTGAGATTGTTGTGTTAATCTTAAGAATACAGAATGATATCCTGTAAAATAATCATAATTCTACTTTAATATATTTTGATATATGCTGTGTCACTGAGAATTTCTCATTTAGAATTTATTTAAGATGATAGCTCTAACTTTAACAGACAACTGGAAAGAAACTGATTTGAGCAGGATTAGACAATGGGCAGAATAGAATCAATAATTGAAATTTCAGGATTTTATAAAATAAATGTAATATAGTTGTTTCTATGGTAACAACGTATGTGAAACAAAATATGTTGTCATTTTAAAAATAAAGCACAGACCAGGACTGGAGATATTAATTGGTAATAATTAAGATGGTAAGTTTGCTCCAAATTCTTCCTCTTAGATCATAATGAATTGGACTTAAAAGAAATTTAAAAGCCGATGGGCAGGGTTCCAGGTCTATTTGCCTGAAAAAGACAAAGAGAGGAACATCAACTTGCTAGTCACTAATTCCATATCTAAGAAAGTTGGCACTGCCAGTTTGCAGTCTGGTGGGTCCTTTTACATTGTTTTGGCTGCCTTTTAACATAAATGGGTATTCAGCACTCCCAATCATCTCAATATACACAAATCAAAGCTTACATCTGTTAGAGGCCCTAATTACAATTGTTACAGTAACAAGGTTATTGAGACATATCCAGTACACTCCAATTCTCTAGACATCTGGGTCTAACTGGCCTTTAAAGGAAATACAAAAAAAAAGAAGCTTATACAAAAAATTGGGGAAAGACTAAAAGATTTATTGGGATAAAAAGACTAGGTGTGCTTATCTGACCTTCTTCACAATACCAGCTTCCAAGCCCACTCCACCAAAAAGCCTAACCAGCTATGCAACTATGTGATGTAACTTACACAATTGGACAATAAAGTATCAGCATATTTCAGTTCTTAACTATTTATTTGATGTTGAAATCACTTATACAAAATTAGAAGGAAATAGAAACTCTATGATAGAGAACTTGAAGGAATGATATATGCAGAGTAGAGAAAAGACTTGACTTTGAACTGAGTAACCAAAGTCCATATCAACTCCTGACATTAATAACTAGAAATTAATTGAAAACAAAAGATTTGTTCAATAAAAGTATTGAGTTAACTTTTCTGGGAAATTGTAAAATGATTTCTCGCTCAAAAACATGTTTCACCTAGATTCTATTTTTGTAACATTTCGATTTTTACAAAATACCAGATTCATGAAGTCATTGCATGACAGTGAGGATTGGGTCACCTAACAGTTTTCTCTCTTTCCGCCTACTGTGACTGTAAAACATGAGTTGGCTGCTTCAATGAATAGGAAATGTGCTATTACTCAGACTCCTCAGCTAGTGTTAGTATGTATGGGCTTTTCAGTTTACCTTTGGAATGATATATATTGCCTGAAACCACTGTTCATAGTTGAAATCCAGTTTCAAATTGTCTGACTGACCAGTATTTGCTTTAGCAATAACTAGCACTCAGCTTTAATTTGCTGGGCAAGATATGTAACTGGAAGCCAAGTGAAACTTACATTGAAACTAATAGAAATGAGTAATTATCACTAAATGCATAGTTTACAATTAAACAGTACTGTTACTGTAATCCCAAGATGGTCAGTCTATTACTGAATGCAGTTTAAGCTCAGCTCAAAACAGAGCAGACTCAATGAGCTAAATGCCTAACTCTGCTCCTATATCTTGTGGTCATGTAAGAGTTATGAGTTACTCAACTCACCAGAACTCATGAAGTTACTGAACATTTTGATGCCTGGCCACCATATTCCTGCTGCTCACTACCTCTGCTACAACAACTATGCCGGACCTATCAGGCTTCCTGATGAAGGGCTTTTGCCTGAAACATCGATTTTCCTGCTCCTTGAATGCTGCCTGACCTGCTGTGCTTTTCTAGCACCACTTTAATCTTGACTAATTTCCAGCATCTGCAGTACCCACTTCTGCCTATCAGGCTTCTGTCCTATTTCTCTTTAATATGCTTCTCTTAGCATGCCATTACGGGGGCAGATTAGCAGAACTAATGTATCCACCAGCACAGAGCATCAGCATCACAGAGCTGTGCATGACCAGCACACCATTATCACAAGCCAACCTAGCACAAAGCATCGGCACTGCAGAAGCAATATCATTCACAGCATTTAAGAAGCATCTAGATGTGCATTTGCGATGCCAAGGCATACAAGGTTATGGAGCAAGTGCTAGAAAATGTGATTAGATAATAAGTGGTTGTTTTTCACTGGTGCAAATTTGATGGGCTGAAGGGCCTTTTAATAATGACATTACCATTGCAGGCCCAACCAGCATGAAGAATCACCACACAGGTCCACTCATAACCAGCACATCAGTACAACAGGCCCACCAATAACCAGCCCATTGCCATCACTGTACAAATTGCCAGCATGACAGAGGACCAATCTATACAACTATATCATTTATATGGGTGCACCTACAACAGAGTATCATGATGCTTGGTGTCCTTTACAATAGGTTGCTGTGAATTTGACAGACATATTACTGAGAGAGGTAAGAGAGGTGGGGGCATTGCATTATTGACAGAGTAGTAAAGCAGTACAGAAGGAGGATGTCCTAGAGACCATCTGGGTAGAGCATAGAAAGCAAAAAGCTACATTTGCCTTTTTGAGATTATACTACAGGCATCCCAACAGTCAGAGACAGATAGAGTAACAGATATACATGCAAATCACAAAGATGTGAGAGAAACAGATAATAATTGTAGGGGACTTTAACTTTGCTAAGATTAACTGGGCGCACCTTAATGTGAAAGGATTAGATGGGGTGGAACTTTGAAAGTGCATTCAAAGTACATATTGTCCCAGTACACAAATGGTCCTCCTAGAGATGGGGCAGTGCTAGATCTAATCCCATGGAATGAAACTGATCAAGTAGTTCAAGTTTAAGTGGGCGAGCATTTTGTGGATAGTGATCATAATTCCATATGTTTCTGTCATTATGGAAAGAGATGAGGATATTGTAGAAGTTAAGTATCTAAATTGGGGGAAGACTGATTTCAATATCCTTAGACAGGATCTGCCAAACATGGACAGGGAGGGCAGCTACTTTCAGATGCGTTTATATTTAGAAATTAGGAATCTTTTAAAAGTAACAGGTGCAAAAAGATTTATAAAGCTTTACAAGGATATAACCGAGACTTGAAAGTTTGAGTTACAGGGAGAGGTTGGATAGGCTGGACCTTTTTTTTCCCTGGAGCACAGGAGGCTGAGAAGTGACCTTATAGAGCTTTATAAAATCATGAGGGGCATGGAAGGGCCCTCTGTCATTATTGCAGCAATGTCTTCCTTTGCCACTCAATCATGACTGATATGTTCAGCAACCACATTCTCCTGCTTTCTCCCCATAACCCCATAACCCTTGATCCCCTTACCAATCAAAAACTTATTTCTCTCTGTCTTAAAAGCACTAAATGTCAAGGAGTCAACAGCCATCTGTAGCAATGATTTAGATAGATTAACCATCCTCTGGCTGAAGAAATCCCTCCTTATCTCAGTTCGAAAGGGTAATCCCTTCACTCTGAGACTGTGCCTTTGGGTCCTAGACTCTCCTACTGGTTGGATAATCTTCTCCACATCCACTCTATCCAGGCCTCTCAATATTCTGTATGATCCAATCAGATCTCTGCATCAGCATCCACCACTCCAATCCTTTTAAACTCCAGCAAGTAAAGAACTAGAGTCCTCATTTATTCCTAATATGAAAAACCATTTGTGCCCGGGATCATTCTTGTAAACTCCTCTGGACCTCCTCTAATGCCAGCACATTAATATGGTGTCATTATTCAAGAAAGGCTGTAAGGAAAAGCCAGGAAACTACAGACGGGTGAGCCTTACCGATGGGTAAGTTGTTGTAAGGGATTCTGAGGGAAAGGATTTACATGAATTTGGAAAGGCAAGGACTGATTAGGGATAGCCAACATGGCTTTGTCCAAGGGAAATTATGTCTCACTAATTTGATTGTGTTTTTTGAAGAGGTGGTAAAAAAAGGTTGGTAAAAGCAGAGCAGGAGATATTGCCTATATCTTGAGATATTATCCTAATCTCATCTACCAATGGAAACATTTCCCGAACAGGCCATTCAGTATTCTGTAAGTTTCAATTAGATCCCCCCCTCATCCTTCTAAATCCCATTGAATATAGCCCCAGAGTCCTCAAATGTTCCTCATATGTTAAGCTTTTCATTCCTGGGACCATTCTCATGAACCTCCTCTGAACATGCTCCAGGGACAGTACATCCTTCCTGAGATATGGGGCCCAGAACTGCTCACATTACTCCAAATGTGGTCTGACCAAAACCTTACGTACATCCCTGCTTTTATGTTCAAGTCCTCTTAAATTAAATGTAATCATTATAGTTGCCTTTCTAACTATTGACTCAACCTTGAGAAAACCCTGTACAAGAACTCCCAAGTCTTGTTGCACATCATTCTTCTGAATTTTCTCCCCATTTAGAAGATAGTCCAAGCCTCTATTCTTCCAACCAAAATTCATGACCTTGCACTTTCCCACATTGTAAGGAGAGGAGAGGATTAGGCAAAATGGGAGGATATTTAATTGGGTAAGAGGAAACTATGATGCGATTAGACATGAGTTAGGAGGCATGGATTGGGAGCAATTGTTCCATGGTAAAGGCACTATAGACATGAGGAGACTGTTTAAGGAACAGTTGTTGCAAGTGATGAATAAACATGTCCCTCTGAGACAGGCAAGAAGTGGTAAGATAAAGGAACCTTGGATGACGAGAGCGATGGAGCTTCTCATCAAAAGGAAAGAAGTTATCTTACATAAGGTGGAGGAAGCTAGGCCCACACCAGATTTGTCCTCGGATGCTTTGGGAAACGAGAAATGCAATTGCTTCGCCACTTGCGAAGATCTTTGCATCCTTGGTCTCCACTGGAGTTGTACCTGAGGACTCGAGAGAGGCAAATGTAATTCCTCTCTTCAAGAAAGGAAATAGGGAAGTCCCCGACAGTTACAGACCAGTCAGTCTCACGTCTGTCATCTGCAACGTGTTAAAAAGGATTCTGAGGGATAGGATTTATGACCATCTGGAAGAGCATGGCTTGATTAAATGCAATCAACACAGCTTTGTGAGGGTAAGGTCATGCCTCACACACCTTATTGAGTTCTTTGAGGATGTGACTAGAAAAGTTGATGAGGGTCAAGCTGTGTATGTGGTGTATATGGACTTCAGCAAGGCATTTGATAAGGTTCCCCATGGTAGGCTCATTCAGAAGGTCAGGAGGAATGGGATACAGGGGAACTTAGCCTGTCTGGATACAGAATTGGCTGGCCAACAGAAGACAGCGAGTAGTAGTAGAAGGAAAATATTCTGCCTGGAAGTCTGTGGTGAGTGGTGTTCCACAGGGCTCTGTCCTTGGGCCTCTACTGTTTGTAATTTTTATTAATGACTTGGGTGAATGGATTGAAGGATGGGTCAGCAAGTTTGCAGACGACACAAAGGTTGGAGGTGTTGTTGACAGTATAGAGGGCTGTTGTAGGCTGCAGTGGGACATTGACAGAATGCAGAGATGGGCTGAGAGGTGGCAGATAGAGTTCAACCTGGATAAATGCGAGGTGATGCATTTTGGAAGGTCGAATTTGAAAGCTGAGTACGAGATTAAGGATAGGATTCTTGGCAGTGTGGAGAAACAGAGGGATCTTGGTGTGCAGGTACATAGATCCCTTAAAATTGCCACCCAAGTGAACAGCGCTGTAAAGAAAGCATATGGTATTTTGGCTTTCATTAACAGGGGAATTGAGTTTAAGAGTAGTGAGATCTTGTTGCAACTCTATAAACCTTTGGTTAGACTGCACTTGGAATACTGTGTCCAGGTCTGGTTGCCCTATTATAGGAAAGATGTGGATGCTTTGGAGAGGGTTCAGAGGAGGTTTACCAGGATGCTGCCTGGACTGGAGGGCTTATCTTATGAGGAGCGGTTGACTGAGCTTGGACTTTTTTCATTGGAGAAAAGGAGGAGGAGAGGCAACCTAATTGAGGGATATAAGATAATGAGAGGCATTGATAGAGTCGATAGCCAGAAACTATTTCCCAGGGCAGAAATGACTAACATGTGGCAAATGGAATTCAATGTAGCTAAGTGCGAAGTCGTTCACTTTGGTAGGAATAACAAGATGATGGATTACTGGGCTAATGGTAGGCTACTTGGTAGTGTGGATGAGCAGAGGGATCTTGGTGTCTATGTACACAGATCTCTGAAAGTTGCCACCCAGGTAAATAGTGCTGTGAGGAAGGCATATGGTGTACTGGGCTTTATTGGCAGAGGAATTGAGTTCCGGAGTCCTGAGGTCATGTTGCAGTTGTATAAGACTCTGGTGAGGCCTCATCTGGAGTATTGTGTGCAGTTTTGGTCGCCATACTATAGGAAGGATGTGGAAGCTTTAGAACGAGTGCAGAGGAGGTTTACCAGGATGTTGCCTGGAATGGTAGGAAAATCTTATGAGGAAAGGCTGAGGCACTTGGGGCTGTTCTCATTGGAGAAGAGAAGGTTTAGGGGAGATCTGATAGAAGTGTATAAGATGATTAGGGGTTTAGATAGGGTAGATACTAAGAACCTTTTACCGCTAATGGAGTCAGGTGTTACTAGGGGACATAGCTTTAAATTAAGGGGTGGTAGGTATAGGACAGATGTTAGGGGTAGATTCTTCACACAGCGGGTTGTGAGTTCATGGAATGCCCTGCCCGTATCAGTGGTGAACTCTCCTTCTTTATGTTCATTTAAGCGGGCATTGGATAGGCATTTGGAAGTTATTGGGCTAGTATAGGTTAGGTAGGACTCGGTCGGCGCAACATCGAGGGCCGAAGGGCCTGTACTGCGCTGTATCCTTCTATGTTCTATGTTCTATGTTCTATGAGGGGTCATAGTTTTAAGCTGGTTGGAGGAAAGTATAGAGGGGATGTCAGAGGCTGGTCCTTTACACAGAGAGTTGTGAGAGCATGGAATGCATTGCCAGCAGCAGTTGTGTAAGCAAAGTCATTGGGGACATTTAAGAGACTGCTGGACATGCATATGGTCACAGAAATTTGAGTGTGCATACATGAGGATCAGTGGTCGGCACAACATCATTGGCTGAAGGGCCTGTTCTGTGCTGTACTGTTCTATGTTCTATGTTCTATTGTACTCCATTTGCCACTTCTTTGCCCACGCTTCTAACCAAAGTCCTTCCAGAACCTCCCTGCCTCCATATTGCTACCTGTCCTTCTACCTATCTTTATATCATCTGCAAACTTAGCCAGAATATCCTTAATTCCTTCATCTAGATCATTAATGTATAAAGTGAAAAGTTGTGTTTCCAACACTGACGCCTCCAGTACACCACTTTCACCATCCCTCCAGACTCCCAGCCTTGCCAGGTTTTCACCATCCCTCCAGACTCCCAGCCTTGTCAGGTTTTCACCATCCCTCCAGACCACACCAGATCCCAGCTCCCAGCCTTGCCGGGTTTTCACCATCCCTCCAGACCTCCCCCTCACTGAGGACAAACGATCAGTCCTCAGCAAAGGACTCACCTTCATCCCCCTCCGTCCACGCATCAATGAATTTAATACACACCGGGACGTCGAACAATTCTTCCGTCGCCACCGCCTCCGAGCTTACTTTCATAATCAGGACTCCTGCCCACCTTCCGAGGACTCCATTGCCCACCTCCAATACACTGCATCCACCTGGACACCCCGCGCTGGCCTATTACCTGCCCTCGACCTCTTCATTTCTAACTGCCGTCGGGACATTAACCGCCTCAACCTGTCTACCCCCCTCCCCCACTCTAACCTCTCACCCTCACAACACGCAGCCCTCCAATCCCTCTGCTCCAATCCCAACCTCACCATTAAGCCAGCGGATAAAGGGGGTGCAGTGGTAGTCTGGCGCACTGACCTCTACACCGCTGAAGCTAAACGCCAACTCGAGGACACCTCTTCCTACTGCCTCCTAGACCATGACCCCACCCCCCCATCACCAAACCATCATCTCCCAGACCATACAGAACCTCATCACCTCAGGAGATCTCCCACCCACAGCTTCCAACCTCATAGTCCGGGAACCCCGCCCTGCCCGGTTCTACCTCCTTCCCAAGATCCACAAGCCTGACCATCCCGGCCGATCCATTGTCTCAGCATGCTCCTGCCCCACTGAACTCATCTCTGCCTACCTCGACACTGTCCTATCCCCCCTAGTCCAGGAACTCCCCACATACATTCAAGACACCACCCACGCCCTCCACCTCCTCCAAGACTTCTGTTTCCCCCGCCCACAATGCCTCATCTTCACCATGGATATCCAATCCCTCTACACCTCCATCCGCCATGACCAGGGCCTCCAAGCCCTCCATGTTTTCCTCTCCTGACGTCCCCAACAGTACCCTTCCACCGACACTCTCATTCGTTTGGCCGAACAGGTCCTCACCCTTAACAATTTCTCCTTCGAATCCTCCCACTTCCTCCAGAGCAAAGGGGTAGCCATGGGCACACGTATGGGCCCCAGCTATGCCTGTCTCTTTGTTGGCTACGTAGAACAGTTGATCTTCCGTAATTACACTGGCACCACCCCCCACCGCTTCCTCCGCTACAGTGATGACTGCATTGGCGCCACCTCGTGCTCCCACAAGGAGGTTGAGCAATTCATCAACTTCACCAACACATTCCACCCTGACCTTAAATTTACCTGGACCATCTCTGACACCTCCCTCCCCTTCCTGGACCTCTCCATCTCCACTAATAATGACCGACTTGACACTGACATTTTTTACAAACCCACCGACTCCCACAGCTATCTGGATTACACCTCTTCCCACCCTATCTCTTGCAAAAATGCCATCCCGTAATCCCAATTCCTCCACCTCCGCCGTAGCTGCTCCCAGGAGGACCAGTTCCACCATAGAACACACCACATGGCCTCCTTCTTTAGAGACCACAATTTCCCTTCCCACGTGGTTAAAGATGCCCTCCAACGCATCTCGTCCACATCCCACACCTCCGCCCTCAGACCACACCCCTCCAACCGTAACAAGGACAGAACGCCCCTGGTGCTCACCTTCTACCCTACCAACCTTCGCATAAACCAAATCATCCGCCAACATTTCCGCCACCTCCAAAAAGACCCCACCACCAGGGATATATTTCCCTCCCCACCCCTTTCCGCCTTCCGCAAAGACCGTTCCCTCTGTGACTACCTGGTCAGGTCCACGTCCCCCTACGATCCACCCTCCCATCCTGGCACTTTCGCCTGCCACCGCAGGAACTGTAAAACCTGTGCCCATACCTCCTCCCTCACCTCTATCCAAGGCCCTAAAGGAGCCTTCCGCATCCATCAAAGTTTTACCTGCGCATCTACTAATATCATTTATTTTATCCGTTGCTCCCGATGCGGTCTCCTCTACATTGGGGAGACTGGGCGCCTCCTAGCAGAGCGCTTTAGGGAACATCTCTGAGATACCCGCACCAATCAACCACACCACTCCGTGGCCCAACATTTCAACTCCCCTCCCACTCTGCCAAGGACATGGAGGTCCTGGGCCTTCTTCACCGCTGCTCCCTCACCACCAGACGCCTGGAGGAAGAACGCCTCATCTTCCGCCTCGGAACACTTCAACCCCAGGGCATCAATGTGGACTTCAACAGCTTCCTCATTTCCCCTTCCCCCACCTCATCCTAGTTTCAAACTTCCAGTTCAGCACTCTCCCCATGACTTGTCCGGACTTGTCCGACCTGCTTATCTTCTTTTCCACCTATCCACTCCACCCTCTCCTCCCCGACCTATCACCTTCATCTCCTCCCCCACTCACCCATTGTACTCTATGCTACTCTCTCCCCACCCCACCCTCCTCTAGCTTATCTCTCCATGCTTCCAGCTCACTGCCTTTATTCCTGATGAAGGGCTTTTGCCCAAAACGTCAATTTTGCTGCTTGTTGGATGCTGCCTGAACTGCTGTGCTCTTCCAGCACCACTGATCCAGAATCTGGTTTCCAGCATCTGCAGTCATTGTTTTTACCTTAATGAAACCATGTTGACTTTGCCCTTTTCTTACCATACACTTTCAAGTATTCTGAAATCTTATCCTTCACAATGGATTTCAGGATCTCATCCACGACCGAGGTTAGGCTAATCGGTCTGTAATTTTCCATCTTTGGCCTAACTCCCTTTTTAAACAGGAGTAGTTAAAAGCAATTTTCCACTCCTCTGGGATCTTGCCTGACTCTAACTTTTATCCTTATGATCTGTGTATGGTTCCTCAGCTGATTTACTGGAAATCCTTTGACTGCACTGGAACTGCAGGACTGATCATGGTCCATTCTAGACTGTACTGATATGTAGCTGATTCCTGAAGAAGGGCTTATGCCCGAAACATCGATTCTCCTGCTCTTTGGATGCTGCCTGACCTGCTGCGCTTTTCCAGCAACACATTTTCAGCTCGTTTCTGTACTGATATGTATTAGGCTGGCCAAATTCAACCCCTTGGACTGAAATCAAAAGCTGTCTCTGCCTACTGTGTCAGAATTCCACACTTTCCAGTCCAAAGATTAGATGAATTGGCCGAGCTAAATTGCCCGTAGTGTTAGGTGCATTAGTCAGGGGTGAATTAAGGGGAATGGGTCTGGGTTGCTCTTCGGAGTGTCGGTGTGGACTTATTGGGCCAAAGGGCCTGTTTCCACACTGTAGTGAATCTAATCTAATCTAATTACTCGAATTACTAAGATTACTCTTCTTAGACTTTAAGGCATGGTGATTTGGTTGAAGCAAATACAGTGTGTTTGAAATGTAAACTTCTGACACAAGGTGCAGCAGTGAGATTGATATCATGGTGCCACACAGCTGCCTGAAAATCCCCTTGACTGATCGCTGCTGATGACATGACAACCTAACTGGCTTTCTGTCTGCACTGATTGTGAACTCAAGAAAGAAATATTGTGTGCCTTTGAGCTTTAAAGGTAGTGGCAAGGCACAAAATGGCAAGGCAAGTCAGAGATGCTGTGAACATCCAATTGGGTATAAACTCAATGAGTACTAAGAGACCAAGTGAGGAGCCCTGATATGTATAGGTCAATCCATGAAATGATGCAAAGTGTTTTGGCAACAGCACTACAATGAAAGTTGCCAATGCACTCAAAGTGTAGCACTGAAGTGCATAACTGTGTTCTAAGTCCAAAGGAGATTTGTTATGAGGAAGCAGAAAGTCTGGAATGTGTTCGAGGCCACCCTCTGGGGAAAGGGGCATATGGTGGTCACTGCCAATGGAGTGCATCCTGAGTTGCTGGGAACAGCTGTTAAAGGCCTTGTGGAGCAAATGATGAGCTGGAGCCACCAAATGCCCACTATGACTTTCATATTGAGAACTATCCCTGTCTAGTTTCTCTCCAGCGCTTGAGAGAATAGAAAAATACATATCAATGGGTAAGATTAGGCACTAATGGAATGCTAACGCATGCAAATTGGTCTCTCACTTCTAACTAGCTGGATCCTTGCCTCGTTGTTCACAGCCTGGTTGCAAAATTGGACATCTTTTCTTAATGCAAAACTCACATTTCTGCTGAGCTTGCCATAATTTTCCTATTGATTTGCCTTTGTTCAGGAGCTGAGAAGATTCCATTTATAAATAAAGTTTAAGATTCTGATCTTGAATCAAGACATTTAACTACATGAAATTTCTCTGGTTTAGAAGTCAATTTTTAAATAAATATTCTAAGCTCTCCTTGAAGACTTATGACAAGTGACAATTCATCAAGATTCTGGATGTTCCTCCCCTCAACCAAGGAATGAAACAGAATGGAACAGAAAAATAGGAGAGATGAAAAAGTTCTTAGAAAACTTCACAAATTAATGTTTTAGTGTCTGTTCTTCTGTTTCCTCAACCTTTCTAAGTGAAGTAAAGCATCAATACCTCTGAATTACAGTCAGACACATGTATAGATGAGGTTACTAAGTGCAAAATCCACTAAGAAATGTCATTTGGACTGGCCAGTGACTAACTCTCTTGTCACTTTCACATAAACGGTTATATGTCAGAAATGTTTAGTCAGAATGAAACTGAACTTTCTTCCACTAAGAGTTGGGGAAGTGACAGCAATGGTTGGTCAACCAAAGAGTCACTTATAAATGTTATCAGCTAACATTTTTCACTATAGTCTGGAGATCCCAGACCTAGTTTATTGATGCCACTCAGCTTCTCTTCATCAAATCCTATTAGTTTATTTCTTGAATATTCATTGAGACATGCAGTAATATGTAAGAATCATTCCAGTCTTCTACTGGAATTTAATTTGATGACATGACAACCTAACTGAAATTAAATAAATACTGATAAACTGCACCTTCAAGTTTTCCTCCAATGCACATACAATTCAAACATGAAATTATTTTGCTATTCCTTCACTGGATCTGGATTAAAATCCTAAGCCACCCTTTATAACGAAAAACCTCGACAGCAGTTCAAGATGATAGCTGACTACATTTCACCTTGTCAAAGAAAAGTAATGGTGGTGAAGAAATGTTTGTCTTGCCAAAGTTGCTCTCATCCCATAAACAAATAAAACAAATATATATTCTATTCTTTCACAGGACGTGGGCATTGTTGGCTGGTCAGGCAACTGTTGCTCATCGCTCACTGAGGAATCTTGAAATCATTCTAATTAGGATTTCTTTAAATCAATTGCAATAAATTTAAACATAAAATGTTGGACTGACATTACAAGTTCTCATTTTACTGTAGCTTTTTAACCTTCTGTTGGTAGTGAATATTGTGAATTGGATTGAACATTTACAATTTAATTTTCCCTGTGAAGACCTCCTTGCAAGGCATTTTGATGCTGTTTTATTTTCCCAATTAGTCTTAGTGATTGAAAAAAAGGCAGGTATTAAATCACACAGTTTGTACTTTACCATGTGTTTAAATAAGTAAACCATTTGTACATTAAAGCACCACACCTACTATTTTGGAATATCCTCCCATATTAGAGACAGGATCCCAGTTTAGGACCGATATGAGAAGAAATTACTTCACTCTAAGTTTTTGAATCTCTGAAATTACTTGTCCCAGAACAGTCTCCATTGTTAAATTCATTTAAGGCTGGAATAGACATATTTGGTCTCTCAGATTCCAATGTCAGACATACGAACAACATCTTGCTTTTGTGTGATTAGTACCTCAGTGCTGGGCATCCTGAACTGACACAATTACTGTCAAATCTAATCAGATACCTGAAATTCAGCTAAAACATTGCATGAAATGTTTTAACTCAGACAGTTGTTTGGAAATTGCTGTGGGAAAATAAATAAGTCTATTGTTCACAGTCTAGAAGAGAATGATGTTTCATCTAATTGGACTAGATTTTGACAAGGTGTAAGGAGCTTTTACTGTATTCAAGACTCACTTTGAAGCAACTGAGGTGTCAACAGACCACTTATACCTTTAACGAACATGAGTTCATTTCCAAGAACTACCAGCCAATCGGAAGGTTCACAGCTGTTCAGTCCCAGAAATGCCACTGGATAGAGTAGCCTCTGCAGGGACTACTCCCAGTCAAGAGACCCAGTGATGGAGGTTGCCTTCTGAGAAAGGTAGTTGGGATTGACAGGTCTCTGGGATGAAGGGCAGGCATTGTTACCTTGAGGTCACCAGGTCACCAAATCTACAATGAAAAACCATGGTCACCAGTGTACAACACAGAGTGTGTTGTGGAGGAGACTGTCCAATCTATCAGAACCACCATCCTAACCTCACCAAATTTCGCTGTGCCTGCAGGTAAGCCATCAGTGTTCAGCAAGCAATTTTCACACATCCTGGATGGCTCAGCTTGTGTGAAAAAGTCTTGACATCTATGGTTATGAAGAGACAAAGGTCTAGTGGTATTATCATTAGACTATTAATCCAGAAACTCAACTAATGTTTTGGGGACCTGAGTTTAACTTCCACCATAGCTGATAATGGGAATTATAATTGGATAAAAAATATCTGGAATTAAGAATCTACTGATGACTATGGAACCATTGTCAATTGTCTGAAAATCCCACTAGATTTATCAATATCCTTTAGGGAAGGAAATCTGCAATTCTCACTTAGTCTGGCCTACATGTGACTCCAGACCCACAGCAATGTGGTTGACTCTCAACTGCCTCTGAACTGGCATAGCAAGCCACTACGTTGTTTTAATCACTATAAAGTCTCAACAAAGAAATGAAACTGGATGGACCACTTGGCATCAACTTGGGCACACGTGAACTGCAGTAGTTCAAAAAAGCAGCTCACCACTACCTTCTCAAGTGCAACTAGGAATGGGCAATAAATGGTGAGCCAGTGACACCCACCTCTCACAAGTGAATGAAACAAGTTCACCTTCATCATTGCGAGTGGAATTCTGGGGTGGTGGGAATGTACAGGCAATCCATCTTTCAAAATCCTTTTACAGCCCCTAGCCCTGCATCTTCCTTTCTAGTTTTCTAAGAAATTTCCTGTAAGTTATCATGGTTTACAATTATTATAACAACAAGGAGTTAGGAATTGAAAGTGGGATTCTTGTTAATTACCAATTAATCATAAGATAAACATACATTAAATGGGGAAGGAAGTGTTGCAGCAACAGACATTTACCTTCTCGCAACATTGAAAAATTGAAGACAGATGGCAGAGTTTAAGAAAAGAGGAAATTCCAAGCAGCAGTAATGTCTGTTGAGGGGGATTCCATTGATGGGGAATTGAAACTGAAGCTTCTTAATAATCAGTCATGTTATTTCCCAGCCATTAATTGTTGATCACTCTGAGTAAACACAAGAATTAATTCTTCTGTGTGCATCCATATATAAATATATCAGAGGCCCCAAGCTTGTCTATTATTGCCTGCATTTTGTGAGGTAAACTACAAAAACTAAAACAGAATCTACATTGTGAGAAATATTTCATGCTGCAGAGCAATTTCAGACTGTCATATCAGTTTAGGACCCAGAAAACAAGTTTGGTGAGGGCTAAAGTTCTTTGAATTTCACCATGATTGTTCCAATTTAACAACTCACAAGTATCCATTATCTACCAAACCTTCTGCAAAGCTTTTAATTATCAATGGGCAATAATTACCAATCTAGATTCTCCTGTCTTTGTTTTGGGGTTTTCTTCATTCATAAGCTATTTAATGCATTGGCCTCTGATTTTATCCTATTTCATTAAGTTGAAATCTGCATCCTTGATTTTACATACATTTCTCATAATTTTTACAAGTTTTGGAAAAAATAAACAATAAAGTTTGAACAATACCAAGCAGTAATAGACTTGTGGTGAGAGGTCTCCTAAATGGACATGTTAAATATATCCATCCACAAAGCATAGAGTCATAGAGATGTACAGCATGGAAACAGACCCTTCGGTCCAACCCGTCCATGCCGACCAGATATCCCAACCCAATCTAGTCCCACCTGCCAGCACCCGGCCCATACCCCTCCAAACCCTTCCAGTTCACATACCCATCCAAATGCCTCTTAAATGTTGCATTCTGGATTAGTGGTGCTGGAAGAGCACAGCAGTTCAGGCAGCATCCAAAGTTTTTACCTTTTAAATGTTGCAATTGTACCATCCTCCACCACATGCTCTGGCAACTCATTCCAAACACATACCACCCTCTGCGTGAAAACATTGCCCCCTAGGTCTCTTTTATATCTTTTCCCTCTCACCCTAAACTTATGCCCTCTAGTTCTGGGCTCCCTGATCCCAGGGTAAATACTTTGTCTATTTATCCTATCCATGCCCCTCATAATTTTGTAAACCTCTATAAGGTCACCCCTCAGATTCCGATGCTCCAGGAAAAACAGCCCCAGCCTGTTCAACCTCTTCCTATAGCTCAAATCCTTCAACCCTGGCAACATCCTTGTAATCTTTTCTGAACCCTTTCAAGTTTCACAACACCTTTCCAATAGGAAGGAGACCAGAATTGCATGCAATATTCTAACAGTGGCCTAACCAATGTCGTGTACAGTTGCAACATGACCTCCCAACTCCTACTCAATACTCTGACCAATAAAGGAAAGCATACCAAATGCCTTCTTCACTATCCTATCTACCTGCGACTCCACTTTCAAGGAGCTATGAACCTGCACTCCAAGGTCTCTTTGTTCAGCAACACTCCCGAGGACCTTACCATTAAGTGTATAAGTCCTGCTAAGATTTGCTTTCCCAAAATGCAGCACCTCGCATTTATCTGAATTAAACTCCATCTGCCACTTCTCAGCCCATTGGCCCATCTGATCAAGGTCTATTGTAATCTGAGGTAACTCTCTTCGCTGTCCACTATACCTCCAATTTTGGTGTCATCTGCAAACTTACTAGCTGTACCTCTTATACTCACATACAAATCATTTATGTAAATGACAAAAAATAGAGGACCTAGCACCGATCCGTGTGGCACCCCACTGGTCACAGGCCTCCGGTCTGAAAAACTACCCACCACTACCCCACCTTTGAGTCAGTTCTGTATCCAAATGGCAAGTTCTCTCTGTATTCCATGAGATCTAACCTTGCTAATCAGTCTCCCATGGGGAACCTTGTCGAGCGCCTTACTGAAGTCCATATAGATCACATCTACTGCTCAGCTCTCATCAATCCTCTTTGTTACTTCCTCAAAAAACTCAATCAAATTTATGAGACAAGATTTCCCATGCACAAAGCCATGTTGACTATCCCGAATGTGTCCTTGCCTTTCCAAATATATGTACATCCGGTCCCTCAGGATTCCCTCCAACAACTTGCCCACAACCGACGTCAGGCACACTGGTCTATAGTTTCCTGGCTTGTCCTTACCACTCTTCTTAAACAGTGGCACCACGTTAGCCAATCTCCAGTCTTCTGGCACCTCACTTGTGACTATCGATGATACAAATATCTCAGCAAGAGGACCAGCAATCACTTCTCTAGCTTCCCACAGAGGTCCAGGGTACATCTGATCAGGTCCTGGGGATTTATCCACCTTTACATGTTTCAAGACATCCAGCACTTCCTCCTCTGTAAGATGAACATTTTGCAAGATGTCACCATCTATTTCCCTACAGTCTATATCTTCCATATCCTTTTCCATACTCAGTTACTCAATTAGTATCTCCCCCATTTTCTGCAGCTCCACCCAAAGGCCGCCTTGCAGATCTTTGAGGGGCCCTATTCTCTCCCTTGTTACCCTTTTGCCCTTAATGTATTTGTAAAAACTCTTTGGATTCTCCTTAATTCCATTTGCCAAAGCTATCTCATGTCCCCTTTTTCCCATCCTGATTTCCTTATTAAATATACTTCTACTTCCTTTATACTCTTATGAGGATTCACCCGATCTCTCCTGTCTATACCTTACATATGCTTCCTTCTTTTTCTTAACCAAACCCTCAATTTCTTTAGTCATCCAGCATTCCCTGTACCTACCAGCCTTTCCTCTCACTCTAACAGGAATATACTTTCTCTGGATTCTCATTATCTCATTTCTGAAGGCTTCCCATTTTCTAGCCGTCCCTTTACCTGCGAACATCTGTCCCCAATCAGTTTTTGAAAGTTCTTGCTTAATACCGTCAAAATTGGCCGAACTCCAATTTAGAACTTCAACTTTTAGATCTGGTCTGTTCTTTTCCATCACTATTTTAAATCTAATAGAATTATGGTCACTGGCCCCAAAGTGCTCCCCCACTGACATCTCAATCACCTGCCCAGCCTTATTTCCCAAGAGTAAGTCAAGTTTTGCGCATCGGTAGGTACATCCACATACTGAATAAGAAAATTGTCTTGTACACATTTAACAAGTTCCTCTCCATCTAAACCCTTAACATTATGGCAGTCCCAGGCGATGTTTGGAAAGTTAAAATCCCCTACCATAACCACCCTATTATTCTTACAGATAGCTGAGATCTCCTTACAAGTTTGTTTCTCAATTTCCCTCTGACCATTTGAGGGTCTATAACGCAATCCCAATAAGGTTATCATCCCTTTCTTATTTCTCAGTTCCACCCAAATAACTTCTCTGGATGCATTTCTGGGAATATCATCCCTCAGCACAGCTGTAATGCTATCCCTTATCAAAAATGCCCCCACCCCATCCTTCCTGTATCATTTGTATCCTGGAACATTCAGCTGTCAGTCATGCCCATCCCTGAGCTATGTTTCTGTAATTGCTATGATATCCCAGTCCCATGTTTCTAACCATGCCCCGAGTTCATCTGCCTTCCCTGTTAGGCCCCCTTGCATTGAAATAAATGCAGTTTAATTTATTAGTTCTACCTTGTCCCTGCCTGTCCTGAACTGTTTGACTCGCTTCTGTTCTCAACTGTACCAGTCTCAGATTGATCGTTTTTCTCACTATCTCCCTGGATCCCAACTCCCACCTTACCAGGTTAAATTCTCCTGAGCAGCTCTAGCAAATTTCTTTCTAATTTAGGTGCAATCTGTCCTTCTTGACCTGGTCACCTCTTCCCCAAAAGAGATTCCAATGATCCAAAAATGTGAATCCTTCTCATATATACCAGCTCCTCAGCCATGCATTCATCTGCTCTATCTTTCCATTCCTGCCCTCACTAGCTTGTAGCACCGGGTGTAATCCAGATATTACTACTCTCGAGGGTCTCCTTCTTAAATTTCTGCCTAACTCCCTTTAATCTCCCTTCAGAATCTCAACCTTTTCCCTTCCTATGTCATTGGTTCAATGTGGAAAATGACCTCTTGCTGGCCTTTCTCCCCTGTGAGAACATTCTGCACCCTCTCTGAGACATCCTTGAGCATATACTTTACAGGAGAGATTTTTCGTCCCTTTTCAGCATCCACACACTTTTTCCATGGCCAGGGATCCCTTTTTTTTTATATTAACTCATGGAACATGGATGTTGCTGGCTAGCCAACATTTTATTGTCCATCCCATGTTGATGTAGGTAGACCGACAATGCCATGAGGGAAGAAATTCTATGATTTTGATGCAGAAAAAGTGCAGGAGCAGCAATATAATTCCAACTCAGACTTTTGAATGATTGGGAGGGGGACGTGCAGATGGTGATGTTCCTGTATATCTTCTAGCAATCACTTCCTTTGAACTCCTTTTGCCCTATTTAAAATTGTTCTTTATCCTCTTGAGCCCTGTTTCATTTTAACTGCACTTTATATTCACCAGGCGTCTCCTCCCAGATGATCTTTCTTTTGTTCCTTCACAAATTTTCTTAGTCATGCTTTCAACTGAATTCCATCACTTTTTCATTGCATCTTCAATGTGCCTTGGCTGTTTCTCCATCAACTGTCTGAATGTCACTTTTACTTGCAAATCTTTAAACTTCTTTCACTTGATATTCTATTTACCTCTTCCCTGCTGCCATCTTACTTTGTTTGCTATTAGCTCTGCTGTCAGGATTTTGTGTTGGTGGCCAATGACTTGTTTGTAGATTTTTGCTATCTTTCTACACACTTTCAAAATATGTTGTTGCTCAGACCACCATATTGTTAAAGATGATTTATTGGTTCTAACTTCATTTGCTTCTTTAAAACTGTGTTCACCACAAATAACTTCATACCCCAATCTTTGTCTCTCTACATGTCTATTTAGGTGACCTCTCACCACAAGTCTATTACTACTTGCTATTGCAAATTGTACTGTCTATTTTTTCCATTAATTTTTCTTTCTCTTTTGGTCTAACCTGCTCTAAGATACAAATATCTTTCATATTTTGTCCATGCCTTACAGATTTACTTTAACTATTCTATCTACATTGTCCCTCAATTCACCATCTAATGCTGTTCCAACACCTTTTCTTCTATCTCATGGTAATAGAAATAATATACACAACCAGTCTATCTTGATTTGCTGCCCTTCCACTCTGATTCCTGGAGACCCATGATATGCATTTCTTTCTTCACTATCAGATCAGTTATTACACAGCTTTTCCATGTTGGGTTATCAACATTTAGACTTGCTATTTTTTGTTTTGTCATAAATTCCCCGCCCCTTTGGCTTTCTTCTTTAGTCATTCTTGTTCATTGGATGATAACACTTGTCCATTGTTAACAATATTCGGCAGACTCCTTGCATTTCATTTACAGGATAAATCCTAATGTGAGCATTGTTTCCATTCATGGTGGCAAGTTTTACAGATGAATGCCCTCTCTACGTGACCATCCCTGTTCATCTGTGTTTGGATCTGGCACTGATACGCACTGGCTTGCCTGCAGCAGTTGCTGGATTGATAACACTAGTTATAATGGACTTTAAAATGACGAAAAGTTTCACCCTGAGCTCCTGATACCACAAGAACTTTCCATTGCAGGGGCAGCCTTTCAGAACATTAACCAAAAACCTTTACAACACAACCTTTATCAGGCCTGACTACTTTTCTTGAGCATTGCAAGACTAGTCCCACGCCCTCCTCCAGTCTATGTTTCTTTCAAATTTATTTTTAAAAGATGAAAATACATAACCTAGTCACTCTGTGAGCCAATCACATAATGTGGGTCGAGTCACTCATAAGCTAGAGTAGATGGGGATGTTAACTTTCAACTGTCTAGGCCAGAAATTTTGAAAATCTTCTCCTCCTTTATTACCTTCCTGAAAATCTACCTCTTGCCTGTCCCACCATATCCTTGTATTGAATGTTACACCAAACTCTCATGTTTCTCCAATTACTCCCAAGAACTCAAGATTGACCCTTAACAGTCACATGCTCTACTTCACTCACACAGCTTTCAATGATACCAACTTCACATTCACTTTTCAGGTGCTTTTCAGCTGCAGCAGGCAGATCACACAAACACTGTGCATCAGCAGGAGCACTGTTATATTCAAATACAATTTATAACCTCAGAACACAATCATCATTTTTCCAAATACAGACTTTCACTTTCTGTCCTCTGTCTTAATGAGCAAGGTTGCCCAAGGAAGAAAAGTGCAACAGAGAATAGTTATATCTTCAACTCCTCAGCCTTAAGAAACCAGTATCAATGCAATCTCTAGCATGCAGCATTGATATATGTATTCAGAGTAAAATTTACCCCTTTTCAATTCCCATTTGCCCCTCATGCTGTTATCTAGCATGAGAAGATGGTGTATCCATGGACAATTTCCTTTACACAGACCTTCGCTAGCCATAATCTTCATACCCTAAATCTCCTGAACTCCTTCTGATTTTCTACTTGCTACAGTCAGAAGCATCATCATAAAATTTGAGACTGTCAGCTCAAATACTTGCACAACACAAACTCTGGAAGCTAGTGAAATGTCTGATCTGTGTACCAGAGTTGATCATTTTGGATAGCTCATGTATCACTAATTGAAGAGCAAAATTGCAGGTGTGTTCTGTTGCTGGGAGTTAGGATAAGTACCCTTTGATAAAGTGTCTACAGGAGAACAAGGCTAAACAAACACCAATGAGATGCTCGATACATTGTCAGGCCTGACATGTAGACTTTTGTCACTACCAAGAGACTTGAGAGGCCTGTCTTCAACATGGCATTGCACATTGCATAGAGCTTGGAACCTATTATTCCCAGGAGGAAGTGTTAGTAAACTCAAAAAGAATAATTACAGATCCTTTCAAGGACTTGACAGACAGGGATGATGTTTTTCCTGGCCAGAGGATATATCTTAAAAAAAGCCCACATCTCAGGATCTGTGGTAAGTCATTTCCACCAGAGATGAAATGGAATTACTTCACTCAAAGTAGTGAACTTTTATATTTCTCAACTAGAAAAAGCCTGTGGAGACAGTCACTGAATATTTTTACGAAATACATAAATAGAATTCTAGAAGCTAAATGTGTCAAGGAATATAGGAATAGAGTTGAGATAGAGGATCAGCCATGATTATGTTGAATGGTAGAGCGAGCTCAATTGGCCAAATGTCCTATTTCTGGTTTTATCTTTTATGTTTCTGTGTTACAAAGAACACCTTAAAGCCAATGTCTCAGATTCTTCCATTTAATATCTGATGTGTCCTGTCCTGTTGAGATGCATAGTTCAGAGACAGTAGTCCTTAAACTCTTCAACATTGACACTGGACCCCTGGAGATACATGATATCAGATCAAACTTGGGCAAATAAATCTTTTCCTGATTCTGAACTACCACCTTTCCACAACTGACAAAACAGTACTTCTCCATATTGAAAATTACAAAAAGACAACTAAGGGTGACAAAGGAAGTATTTTGAATATTGAACTTTGACATGCATTGTTAAGAGTGGCTCAGAATACCACTAATGACCAAACAGCTTAAGTCCTAAATGCCAGAATGGGTTTGTGGCAGGTCGTTACAGAACGAATAAGAGGGAAAATCCAACTTGATCTTGCCCTCATCAATCAACTTGTCAAGGTTGATGACTGTATTAGCATGATAATATACATGACAGTGACCATAACACAGTATTTGGAAGAATGAAAATTATGCTAGACCATAAGGTTACAGATTGTGGTTAAAGATAATTCAAGTGCTGCTGTTGGCCCACCGTACTTCATGGATATCCAGTTTTGAGCTGCTAGGTGTGTTCTGAATCATTCCTCATGTGGTGTCACATAACATGACAAATGGAGGATAACCTCAGTGTGAAGTGTGATGTTGTCCCAACAAGGACTGTGCAGTGGTCAGTTCGTCACTTGTGCCAATGCAATAGTAGACAGTTGCATCTGGCTCAGTCCTGGCTTTGAGATGAAAGTGCCTGAGACATAGCTCAAAGTTATGATTCTGTAAGATGACACGGACAGGCTTTTGCTTGCCTCTTTTGTAGAACTGCTTTCCCAATTTTGATACCGGCTCCAAATGTTTGAGAAAAGGACTTTGCTGGGTTGATTAAGTTAAATATGATTTTGTCCATTCCAGAGTCTTGGTCAACGTTGAGTGCTTCGTCCAGTTTTATTCTTATTTGGCTTTTGAGTGGTGATTTTATGAACTGAAACATTCATTCAGTGGGGAGTTCAGTGTTCACAACATTGCTGCGGATCCAGTATTGTGTATAAAGCTAGGAGAAAGTGAGGACTGCAGATGCTGGAGATCAGAGCTGAAAATGTGTTGCTGGAAATGCGCAGCAGGTCAGGCAGCAGCATAGATACTGCCTGACCTGCTGCGCTTTTCCAGCTCGTGTATAAAGCTGACAAGATAAAACTAACATACTTCATTCCCTGAAAGGCATCAGTAAATTTATTTTTTCATTATTTTGATAGTTTCATGGCTATTATTGAGGCTGGATTTTTATTCCTGATAATAGTTATTTAAAAAAAATGATATTTCCCAGCAATAAACTTGGAACTCCAACTTGGCCTCTCAAGTGATACTTCTCTAAAATGTATAACCATGCTACTTAGAAAAAAAGTACAAATTCAGGTTGCATAACAAAGACAGGGAATTTCATGAGAACACCTCCCACTTTTTAAAATGGGGTTTCTGCCGAACTTCCTTCAAAGTTCCAGCAGTGGACAGGATATTCTCAAACCTAAGGACATTCTCAATCACTGTCGTCTCACAAGTATCAGACACTAGAAGCTGTCTGCTGTGGTTCCTCTGTCTCTGCAGCTAATCTAAATATTTTTACCTTTGTTGGTGAATAACTACAGTTACACAACTGAATGAAACAGTACCATGACATCTCATTTTTTCCAGTTGTCACATGGTGCTTGCTTTATATGGTAGGAGGAAGTTAATTTACAGCTTTGAAGCTGTACAGTAAAATGCCGTGATGCAGTTTCCTTCCTGAACTATAAGTATTTCCACCTGCCCTTTTATATAAATCATGTGATATAGTTGCACTGTTTAGAGTCTTCGTACTTGCTTGTTGGATTACCAGCTTTAACGTGGCTTTTACTTTAAATGCTGTTCATATGCAGTAAGGGCATGGAAGTTGGCACAATTTTCTTCATAGGTAAGCAGTTTATCTTTAGTAATTTAATCAACTATTTATGCAATTATAATAAGTAAGTAAGCTGATAAAATTAAAATGAGAATGATAGTTGTGTTTGACAGATTTGTCTGCTTTCAGGTTAGGTAGTAACCCCAACGTTACCCAATGGTACAATCCTCCAAGACCTCTATGCTATTCCAACACTGGCATCTTACACATTTTCTATTTCAATTTCTCCATCATTGACAGTCATGATTTCAGCTTAGATTCGAATGTCCTTCTTAAACCTCTTGTCCTCTCAACTTCTTACTCACTTTCTTTTCTGTAATCCTTCAAACTTTACTCTTCAAACAAGTTTTTGATCATCTATCTTAATATCTCCTACTGAGACTCAGTGTCATATTTTGTTTAATAATACTCCAGAGAAGCATGTTGGATGATCTACTATGTAAAAGGTGCTCGCTGAATGCAATTTGTTGGTGTTTATATTGAAATTATGTGACACGCATTAAGACGTTCAAGAAATGACAACAGAAGCTGGCTTGTCTGATGTTTAAAATCTGGATGGGATCCTCTCTACTGCAGCAATCATCTTGATAATGTAGTCTCCTATGCAACACGCTCAATAGAGTTCATTTTAATCTCCTCCATCCTTTGCCACCAAACCCCACCCAAGCCATTCAACATCCTTTCTTGGAACGATATCACAATTTCTTCACTGTGGGGAGGTCAGAATCCTGGAACTCTTCCTAACAGCATTGCAGATGGCACTCACACTCCACAGAGTGTAGCAGATCAAGAAGGTAGCTCACCATCACTTTCTCAAGGGCAAGTAGGAATGAGCAATTAACAGTGGTCTAGCCAGTGAAAAAAGCTGAAAATGTGTTGCTGGAAAAGTGCAGCAGGTCAGGCAGCATCCAAGGAGCAGGAGAATTGACGTTTCGGGCATGAGCCCTTCTTCAGGAATTTTTAGGCCCTTCTGGTCTAGCTAGTGAAGCCTACATCCTATGAAAGGACAAAAGCAATTCTAATATGTTTTCACTCATACAAAAAGGAGATTAATGTACCAACTTGAGTACATTTTTCACTGACAAGCTTCTATTCCTTGTCTTTAGAAATATAAGAACAGAACGAACAGGCTAGCTTTACATCACCAGCAATACTAATGAAGTTTTTAAGTAACTCTGGTTTGGTAAGTTACAGGATTTTTCATGTAATTGCTTTTTGAGTTGAATCACATCGCTATTTAACCGTATTTACTCAACACTGTACAAAAGTTACCTTGGTTCGAGCAGTAACCATTGTAAAGGGTATCAATCAACAAGCAGCCCATAGCATGACATTATTAGTAAAAGAATAAGTCTTTATGATACTGAAACATGATCCTGAATCATACTGAAACAAAACTAAACAGCTCAATAAAAGATTTTCAAAAGTCCCTAAATCATGAAAAAAGTTTTTTCTCACATTTTATGCTTGTGGGTATTTGCTATTTATTTTAATGAAAGAAAAATGAGATGAAATACTTTTGAAAAAAAAGTATTATTTAAATTGCCCAGTGAACTGTGTGACACTCTTGTCTTGTAACATACTGTTGCATATATTAGTGAGAGTGTGTACTCTCTGGTTACTGCTGAGCTGAAATACAGGAATTTATTTGTGGAACTACGTAAGTGTGTGTTTTGTGAGTTACATGTTTGTAATTGTGGGTGTGTACTTATGTAGGTGCATGTGTAAGAGGGCGATGTTGTTTCTGTGTTTCTGGGTGTAACGGTGTCCAAGTGTGGTGGGGTATAATGGTATGAAGGGGATCTTGGTTTTTATATATATCTGTGTGAGAATTGATCAAAATGAAGATTACAATTAATATTATTCTGCCATTTATATGATTAGTACATGAACTGTTAGTTATGAGGCTTATACCACACTATCAAGTACCCGAGAAATGAGGTGGTGAGATAGATGGACAGAAATTAAAGGTACTGAGCAATTGCCGTCTGTCTTCTAGTGTTTGAAGGTGTTGAAGTACTTCTGTCCACATTTAATAAATTTGCTATTTTCTTTTGACAGTCTAAAACACTAACTATGAGTAGTATGGAAGAAGCCAGCGAGACAGTGAAGAGAGTGGAACAAGAACCTGTTGAGATAGTGAGTAATAAGTAATTTTTTATTACTCTAAGGGATTTCCAACCTTTATACTATGTTTAGTTTGTTCTAAGTAGACATACTTAGATTCTATTTGATAGATTCATGTTCTTACTATTTTTATTAAGTCTTGAATATTTTAAATTGAGGTGGATAAATAAGGTAGATAAAAGAAATATTCAAGATAAAATATTGTTGGGTGGTGGTGAGTGGTGATAGGGTGGCACTACAGTTGCAGTCCTCACTTTCTCCTGGCATTACAGTGTCTCAGTTTTGCTTTTCGGTGTTTCAGAGTTCCTCAAGCATCTCACTACAGTATGTTTTAACCTTCAGAGACATGATCAGAACAATGGAATGGTGCTACCAAAGAGTGAGGACTTGTCAAATTCCCTGATTGGTGAGTTTGAAAACAAGCTAACACATTCTCCCGCCAAATGCAGCAGCCTGTGGTTTGTCGGCTGCTTTTGTGCTGATGTAAACATGAAGCAACTTATTTGTAAAGCACCATGCATCATCAACTTAACTTTTAAAGTATTTAAAGTCATATTAGAAAACATAACACAGCATTTAACTTAGGTAATACTTTAAAGGCAAGTTGCAGACAATTTGTTAGGAGCCTTTAAAGGACTGATCAATTTACACCAGTGATTGACAATCTATCAGTGTGTACATGTCATTTGTTACTATTAATGGAAAGGGAATCCTCAAAACAAAATCCATGGTAGGTTTTATTTTGTAATGATTAAAGCACGTACATTCTCTATGTTCATTTTTCCATGTTATTACTATGTTAGCTTCCCATGTACATATGCTAAGTTTGGAGAGAAGCTGTTCTCTCTAGGAGGAGAACCAATGATTTGTATAAAGTCAGTTTTTTGGTATTAGTTCCCATGATTTTCTTTTCAAATTCAATGTGATCCAAATTGAATTTTAAAGTGAAGATTTTTTCTCTATTTTTAATTATTTCTTATCAAGTCCAATTTTGAATTGCTGACTTAAAATATTCTGAGAGTTTACAGATGATTCGTACGTCATCCATTGTGGGCAATTTTCCCACAATGTTCAAACTGGAGTGTGTTAAAAACTGCACTCCTTCATCATTATTTTAAAATAACGTCTTAAAATAACAGAGAATAGAGGAAGTGTAAAGACGGAAGCTTCTTTTAGGGTGTGCCAAGTATTCTAACCTCATTACATACTCTTGTAGGTAATGAATGCCCTTTTGCAACTAAAATGAATCAACTCCACATACCAGCCAAACAGCAAGCAAAATGTGATATGTCAACTCTCAAGTCAGGAAGAAAGCCTTCAAAACCATCAGAGAAACACCGACGTCAAATTCAATCAAGTTCAAGTATGTTGGTGCAAACTGCGTTGGAAGCTCTGCTAACAATACAGGGAGACCAACAGCTATTCCAAAAATGTATTGCAATATTGCAAAATGCTTTTAATGCATTGCAGAATGCATTATACAGTCTTTAGTCTGCAAGTACAATTCAGGCAGATCTCACATGACTCTTCTACTAAAAAATTTATCAACTTGAAATATTATCTCTGATTCACTTGACGCTGATGTTGCCTGACCTACTAAATATTTCTAGTCAAGTATTTTTATCTTTATTTTAGATTTTGAGTATCTCCAGTATTTTGCTTTGTATCACTCTGTGCTGAAAACTATGTAATAGGATTGCCAATTCTGATATTGCATTTTACTGCTGTCTAATAACTGAGAGGCGCAAACCCACTTTGTACCATAAATCCAGATATTTTCCTAGGAGTTTTACTATGGTTATTTTGGCCCCTGAAAACATTTTTTATCAGAATGAAGATTGATATAAAAATCAGACATTTTGAACTCGGTGTTCTGATGGATAAAATGAACATTTTCTTTCTTTCTCATCTAGTTGAATTACAGGCTGGCTTGAAGCAGAACAAGAAAACCAAACTTAAAATCCCTTGGTCTTCCCGCAAAAACTCAACACAAAGTGAATCCATATCTTCACACGATGAAGGCCTCTTTGATCGGGATCTTAAAGATATTTGTGATCATGATGAGATGATTGCAAAGCCAATTCTTGTAAGTTAACAATAACACCTATTTTTGGTCTAATAGAGAAAGAGTTAGCGCTTACCACACAATGAACAATGACATTAAACTAAACTAAACTGAAGAACCAAGCTCATATTCTGGCCCAATTATCCCAAGTTTGTATATTTGAACTGGCTCATTAGTCATATCAAACTGATGTGTTCATTCATGATAATGATTTATAGAAACTTTAATGTTAAAAGATAATACAATTTTCCTGCATACATTAGAATCTACAGATCCAGATGAGAGCAAAGAATTGCAAACTGAAAGCTGCTTTTGTAGTAAATTATCTCTTAAAGCAATTAAGAATTCTGATTTTGTGTTTCATTTCACTCTAGAACATCCTGACTGTGCTGTTCAAGAAAGGGCCCTCATTTGTTGGAATATTTCGGAAGTCTGCAAATGCCAAAGCTTGCAAGGAATTAATTGATAAACTAAACACGGCAAATGATGTCACCCTGGAGGAGTTGCCCGTTGTTCAGCTGGCTGTTGTTTTCAAGGTAGATCACTGTTCTAAATAACAATGTAGCACTTTAATTGCAGTTCTTTTTCCATATTAGATATCCTCATGACTAACTTAAAGTACATGCTTGCAGGAATTCCTACGTCGTATTCCAGATAGCTTGTTGACGACAGCACTGTATGACAGCTGGATGGCAGCCATGGAAAAGGAAGATATTAATGAAAGAACTATGAAGCTAAAACAGTACGTTTCAGCCTATTGTGAGAAATAAGTTGGGACCTCTAACTTGTTGGAGTACCATTTATGTTTTGAAATGTCCTTGCTAGGTAATGATACCAAATTCAAGTCAAGATCAAGAAGATTCTCAAAAAAATTTGTATTGCATGAATTCCTATCATACTTCTGCTGTTATGTTTTATTGACTGGCTCAAAGTAAACTAACAGCAAATCAATATCAGAAGGTCACATGACAAATAAAAAGACCTAAGAAATGGCTTGGGAAATTAATGGCTTTGATGGCATAGATAATATAGCACAAACTGCAATTATTATAAAACAGCATATCTTTGACCTACAGTGAACACCTACAGGAATATGTAACAGTTTTAAAAATATTATCAAAACAAATAATTAAATACATTGGAGTCTATATTCCTCCATGCTTTCTCAAGTACATCAACAATCACTGCACTTTCTTTTCAAACAATTACTCCTTAAAATGAACTGTTCTGTCTATCAGATTGTGAAATAGGTCTCCAAATATGGGCATGGTTTTTGCAGAGTGGACTCATGTGATTTGAGATATTTTGCCAAAATTTGAGAATCATTCACTTGATTTTGTTCAAACCAGTTACAAAGATTTGAAACCCATAGTAGGGGATTTCCCAATGCATATTTACAGAAGTATAGCTATTTTGGAGAAGTATTTAATTGAGTAAGCACAGTTTTAATTTGCAGCTAACCAAATCGGTATTCTATTATTTTCCCTTAGGCTTCTGATGGAACTTCCAAGCCACAACACTATTTTGCTTCGCTATTTTTTTTGTGTGCTGTATTCTATCAACAAACATTCAGAAGTGAACAAGATGAATGCACACAATCTTGCCATCTGCATTGGCCCAAATATGCTCTGGCCAAACAAACCTGTGACTGCTGAATTACAGAAAGAAGTCCTTGCAAGGGTAAATAAACCGTGTGCTTTTTAATATATATTCAGTGTTGAGATGTGGTCATTGCTAGCTAGACCAACGTTTGTTTCCCATCCCTAACTGCCCTAATAAAGTGATTGAGCAGTCTGTTTGAGCTGTTGCAGTCCATTTTGACCTAGAAGTACTATTTCCTGGATGAGGGTAGATTTTTGTTGATACATCGATGGCCTTGCCTGCTGGCTAGAGGGCTAGTGATAGACCCACACTGTGTCTTTAGAAGATGGAGCTCTGAATCACAAGCCAAGCAGGTTTTGGCAATCATGAACATTGACAAGCCTTCAACAGGAAGCATGAATATTGGAACAGAATTTTTGGCCCACTTGACAGCAGCTCTTGTTTTCAGTAGTGCCACATGTCTACTGCACTAAGAAAATGCACTGAACTCCTGGAATTATAATATGATTCTGGTCACAGATAATTAATATGGGAAGTGGGGCTTTTGCCAGGCGGGTTTCATAGTGAGATAGAGGTAGGAGGGGTTGGCAGAAAAGAAAGGGGGCTTGTTTTCAGTGAACCTTACCCCTTCCTAATGTCAAGGACTTTGATCAGGCACTGAGGGCATTTTATTGAGGAAAGACCAACCCACACTCCCTCTGAGGTGACAAGCTGCCCACATAATGGTGGCAGGCCTGCATGCCACTGAGTTAATATCAGTGGCAAAGGATAGGGTTTTAATTGGTCATTAATACCTTCTTTGAATCTCTACTGTTGCTGAGTCAAAACCATCATCCTAGTTGCGCTGTGGATATATCTACAGCCTAAAGATTGATGACGTTAAAGAAGAAAATTCACCACCAGCATATCAAGAATAATTAGGAAGAAGCAGTAAATGTTGGTACAACCACAGAGTGACACTCACATTCCACTAATAAAGTAAAAAAAATATTAAGAGCCTCAGTTTGCAGCAAGATGGGAAGACTGACCATGGTCTTCCTTCCCATAACTTCATTTTGGGTAGAAGGGGAAAGGTGCAGAAATTCAGATACGCCATCATCCTGCCTACATAAATTTCCTTCCTACCTCTTAACCCAGCACCAGGGAAAGCAGAACGTTCTAGGATTTGTATAACTCTGTAATACAGTAAGCATTAAGAATGCTGAATTATAGGGGGGAAAAAATAATTTGAACCAATAATCATTGATAGAATGACTATCGATCACTTTAATATGAAACCCTAAAAGTTCTATCCTCTAACCAAAAATATACAAAAAATGTGGAATTATCTGATTTAAGTTGAATGTCAAACAGAATCTTCACAACTAAACTTCTAGACACCCCTCTGAACTCATCTTCTACAACTCATTAGCTCTTTGATTTATTTCTTTTTCTCCCCTGTAAGGAATATTGGAACATTTTCTATGTCAAAGCCCAATATAGATGCAGAAGATTATTGTTGCCTGTTTATTGTGCGGTAGTCTCCTTTGACGCTGAAAAATGTCAGTTTGGCAAGCGTAATGCTCAGCACATGATTCACTCTTAGTATCTTGAAGGGGAGGAATTGTAATAATAAAAGACAATGATACCTAAAATATTTACAGTGTGTGAAACTACATTATAAAATAGCATTATGAAGTAGATGAGAAATCTAAGGAAATTTAAATCTGAAAACCAATCAGCTGGGGCTATTTGATTTGATTATTAAATTTTTCATATCTGGGTGATTTAGCTGTCAATGATAAATACTGGTTGTGACAACATTGAACACATAGAAATGAATAGAGATGGAAATTTTGACACGAGACACACGGTGATCGGGGATCTTATTTAGCTCGTAGTGTTTACAGGTATGACAAATTTCAGCTCTGAGGATAGCTTGAATAAGTTGGGACTGTTCTCCCTAGAGTGAAGAAGTCTGAAAGGAGAGCTGATTGAGGTTTCTAAGATCATGAGTGGGCTGAAGAGAGTGGATAAGGTGAAGCTGTTTCTGCTTGTAAAAGAAACAAGACTGGAAGGACATAGATTTAAGTAATGTGCAAATGTCACGGATTGATTTATTAGTATGGAATGCCAATGCACAGGTTGGAAGTGTGATAGAGTCAGGTTCAATTGAGGCATTCGAAGGGGCGCTGTTTTTTTTTTGGCTAGTAGTGGTGTGCAGGGATTTGGGGAAAAGACAGGAGATTAACACTAGATAATTGAGCTGAACTAGATGACAGAGCTGGTTAAGTAGAATAGCCTCCTTCAGCACCATAATAATTCTGTGATAGTAATGTAAGAAAGCTATTTTGAATTTATTAAGTGCTTTAAGACCATTACAGAGCAGGCCAATTGTAGGAGCCATCAAATATCAAGGAACAATGACAGACCAAGAAAGACAACTGTGTGGTATACAGAGATTTTGAAGAAATTATTTTACAGTACTTAATTCCTAGTTGTCCTGTAGGAAGGGAAGCTACTGTCCTTACCTGGTCTGGTCAGATCCATAGCAATGTGGTTGATGCTTAACTGCTTTCTGGACAATTGGGGATGGGCGATAAATGCTGGCCTAGCCAGCAACTCCCTCATCCCATGAATGATTTTTTAAAAATTTATAATTTTCTTTTCAAATTGTCTGCTAAATCATTCTTAATATCAGAGATATTCACTAGGGAACAATTTAAGTTTATTCTGATTGATGTTTCTGGTATGATTATCAAAGCTAAATATTTTCTATACAGGTTGTGGATCTGATGCAGTTTCTCATTGAGAACTGTTGTCTAATACTTGGGGATGATATAACCACACTTCTTGGTGAACCAGTGCTAGAGCTACCAGAATGCAGTGATAAAGCAGGTAAGTCAAACATGGTTTGTTTAGTTCATCACATTAAGAGCTTCATTTGGTAAGGTGTAACACATATAAGCATTTCATAACCAATACTTGAATTACATCAAAATGTAGTTATTATTGTATTGAAGGCTAATATCACAGCAAGTTTACATGCACCAATTTCCATAAACAGAAAACAAAATGTTGGGGGTGACATGGTGGTTTCGATTCCACCCTCAACCAACTGTCTGTGTGGAGTTCGCACATTCTCCCTGTGTCTGCATAGGTTTGCTCCAGTTTCGTCCTATAGTTCAAAATGTGCAGGTCAGGTGGATTGGTCATGGTAAATTGCCCAAAGTTTTCAGGAATATGCAGGCTACATAGTTTAGCCATGGAAAATACAAGGTTACAGGGAGCGGGTGGTGTGTGGGTTTGGGTGGAATGCTCTCTGGAGGCTTTGTGTGGACTCAATGGGCCAATTGGCCTGTTTCCAAAATGTAGAGCTTCTAAGATGTTTATATTTTGTTCCTGATGGAAAAATGTGGTCAGGACTTTGGGACAATATTTCTTTTTTAAAATGAACAATGCCAATTGTTTTTTTTACATTCAAGTTAAGAGGAGACTGGTTTGATGCTTCACCCAAAAGGTGACATCTGTGCGCATGTTAAAATCCTTCACTCAAACCTATGGAATTTTTTACCTGAGAACGCTGTGGATGCCAAGTGGATATCCAAAAAAGATAATTTTTTTAGGTTTTTGGGTTTTAAAGAATTCGGTGGTATGAGGAGAAAGCTGGAATATAGCATCAGGATGGAGAACCAGCCATGATCAAAATGAATGGTGGAGCAGACCAGAGGGCTGAATGGCCTTTGCCTGGTCTTATTCTGTAATTTTATGTTTCTAATCTCTGCAAATAGACTTGAACCCCCTCACTCATAACCAAGAGTGCTTCTAGCTAAAGCTGAAAATGTGTTGCTGGAAAAGCGCAGCAGATCAGGCAGCATCCAAGGAACAGGAGAATCGACGTTTTGGGCATAAGCCCTTCTTCAGGCTTATGCCCGAAACATCGATTCTCCTGTTCCTTGGATGCTGCCTGACCTGCTGCGCTTTTCCAGCAACACATTTTTAGCTCTGACCTCCAGCATCTGCAGTCCTCACTTCCTGCTTCGAGCTAAACCAAAGTGTTTGTCATTTTATTCACAGACATGTTATCTTCTCAACAAAATGACTCTGCTTATGATAGCACTGACCAGGATGACTGGAAAGATGGATGGAATGAGAAAAGACGACGTGCAAGCTCAAGCAGTTACCAACTTTTGAGGAGCAATGAAGAACTGAGAATGAACGGAAAACAGAATGGTAAAATGGACATTGACGCTGGAGACTGCACGACAACTTCTTGTAGCACTGAATCAATGGATGCTACTGATGGAGTACCCTTGAGAGCTGAGGCCACACCCCCGCCTGCACTCACAATTGAACATTATACTGTGAGGATAAACAGACGCTGCTCATTACCAATAATAGGTTTCAACTCCAGCTCAAAAATGATCAACCAGCAGGAATTATTAGCAAGAAGCCATGATGATTGCTCAATCTCATCTGATGGCCTACATTTTAATAGGCAACAAATGGCAAAACAGGTATCTGCAGAAAGTTTTACAAAGTTTAGCGGCAGCATGGCAGACAACCTTAATGCCAGTTCACATTCTGAGCTTTCTATAGCCTCCTCCTCAAAGGCCTCTTCCATTTCCTCATTGGCTAGTTCATATTCAAACATATCAGAAAACTCTGTTTTTATCAATTCGCCACTCGTCTCCCCAACTTATTGCAGTGAGGAGAATTCCTCCTTTTCAGAGTGTCCAGAAAAACTTGAAGCAAATTCTATTCAGGTCCCTGATAATAATGCAAAACCTATGAAAGAAAAAGTCAAGAAACTGCTGAGAAAAACTCAAAGCTGGGACCCTGCAAGGACATTTAACACAAACCAGAAATCCTGCAAGGAAAATAGCTGGAAAGAAAAAGTTCCCACTTGTGAGACAGTGCACGAAGACCAAGTCAATCAGAGCAATGCTGTCAGATACAGGGCAGGCATAATTTCCATTGATGAGGTTTTTCAGCAAGTCGATAGCAAAAGACTTTGTAACCCACCTCCATATCAACAAGCTGTTGAAGAAAATAATCCAATTCCCCCTGATGTTACAAGGAAAGGAATGACTGTGAAAAACATGAGAAGATTGTCTCAATTGGAAGAAGTAAAAAAACTCTATTGTCCAGTTATTGCTGGGCAGAAAACTAGGCCTTGTTCTTTAACAGAGGATTTACTCTATTCTTCGTGGCAAGATCATTGCACAAACCATTTTGATTCTTGTGCTAAGCAGGGACAACCTAAACCTGCAGATCAGTGTAAAGAGTCACACAACAATTTTGAAAACAATGGGCATCCTACAGGATTTGAAAAGGCACAACAATGTAGGGGGAGAGCGATGTCTGAATGCATAAGAAGAAGCAATCATGAACAGTTATACAGACATTTCAGTCAAAGCCTTGAGGACTATGAACAGATTCAGCATGCTAAAGAATCTTATGTGTAATATGGGCAAAAGCTACACTTTCTATGGTAGTGTTCGATTAAAGCACTAATACAGTCAAAAAAGCTTTTGTCATGTTGCAACCTGGCTAAGTTTACCCATTGAGGTCAACGTATGATGTTGGGCAAGTTTTAAAATCAGCATTCCACTCGATCTAGTTAATTTCTCACCAAGTGAGTTGCCGTAAAACTGTCCCCCACTCCCTCTCTATCTATTACCAATAATTACACAGTATTGAAATGAAAATCTGTGTCATGTAATTTCAATAGGAAATGGTGGAAGGGACTCAAAGTTGTTGCCATGAGTCATATTTGAAGTGATATCACTGAGCATTGTACATTTTGTGTGACATTTGATGTAAATAGTATACATAAAATTATCAGATATCTCTACATATGTAAAGTTCTTTGCAAAAATGTTTAAACTTTTTCACTACGATAATAAAAATGTTTCCATTGGATCCTGTTCCACTTGTTTCATAATTTAAATTACTTTCTATGTAAACACCATCATAGAACCTTTAGCCCATTGTTGGTTTAATATTCTAGTCTTTCAAAACTTTTGAAACAGTATTCTGAGATTCAAATATTTGAAGTTTGGTTAATTAATATCATTACATTGCAATCTGATACATCAGTCTGGGGAAAGTGTATAAGGACTCATGAGGAAGCATTTTAACTGTAAGGAACGCATGGATTTGGATGCAGGAAAGGGGAAGATATGAGAAATTCAAGCTTACTGGTGCCAACTCATCAACTTCTTCAAGTAACTTAAGTATGTTAGTCTGTTTGTAAATAAACTCATATGGAGAGACAAATCATGTATTAGCATAAGCTAATTGTTCGATTGGAAGGATATTTCAGTATTGTTTTCAAATTTAATGGAACTTTCATGGGTTTCCCAGGCTTCCTGATACAAGGTGAAAAAAAGAGCAGCTGAAGTGCTATGACACAGACACAGACAGCCTTTCTAATTCTGTATTTGTAATACAGTGATATTAAAATCTTCAAAGACCCTCAAAATTAACCCAAACAGTTCCTAACCAGACTTTTGAATAACTAATCCCAGATATTGTGAGCAGTCAATTCCAGGCACCTAATTGTACCTTAAACAAAAGGCTTAGCAATTTATTGATCACACAGAAACTTTAGCAGAGTAATCTAGTCAATGATTTTGCTTTGATCCTAAAAGTCTTTTTCTCACGGCATTTACACAAAACACAGACAAACAAACAAGGATAAATAAAAGAGAAAAAACTAAACTGTCCAGATTTCAGGATGTGTTGTTCCACAGATGCAGATGATAGGTTCTTGGTTGATTTTCTGAAGGTGTCAATCAGAGTCACTTTTACAGTTCTCTCAGGTAAAGGCAATAATGCTATATTTATAACTTAATTTCCTAATATCTCAGCATCCAAGAGCTGCTAATGGCAATTAGGCAGGGAGCTTTAAAGTATCCATGTTGTCGCATCAATAGCTAGATTGCTTCTTACAGAAAACTCAATGCTAAAGCCAATTCAAACTCTGACTATTGCCTGGCAGACTGTCCTAGTTAGTATCCACCATCTTCCATGAGGTCGTTTCCAGATTTGTTTGAATGAATTCACAGGTACAGACCTCATTAATAGCCAACTTCTACTATCTGCTTAAACAGAATGCTCTTCCCCAGTGACGAAGCACTTGCAGAACCTTTTGACCAAGAACCAACCTGCAAATAATTTCCAGGCTGGCCTCACAAATAAGCAAAAATTTGTTTGGTCTGTTTTCCTTTTCATAAAATTTTTTACCCACTGTCCAAATACCAATAAAAATCACAGTTCCCAGTTCATAACTCCAAGCCTAAATTGACAAAAGAATAAAACAAAGTTTGTGAGAAGATTTGTAGCTCGGGTGCTCATTGTGATTCTGTTCGCCGAGCTGGGAATTTGTGTTGCAGATGTTTCGTCCCCTGACTAGGTGACATCCTCAGTGCTTGGGAGCCTCCTGTGAAGCGCTTGTGTGATCTTTCCTCCGGCATTTGTGGTGGTTTGAATCTGCCGCTTCTGGTTGTCAGTTCCAGCTATCCATTGCAGTGGTTGGTATATTGGGTCCAGGTCGATGTGCTTATTGACTGAATCTGTGGATGAGTGCCATGCCATGACAAGCAACATGAATTCGACTGGGACAACACTACTATTATAGGACAAGCCAAAGAGAGAACAGCCAGGGAATTCCTAGAGGCATGGCACTCATCCACAGATTCAATCAATAAGCACATCGACCTGGACCCAATATACTGACCACTGCAATGGACAGCTGGAACTGACAACCAGAAGCGGCAGATTCAAACCACTACAAATGCCGGAGGAAAGATCACACAAGCGCTTCACAGGAGGGTCTCAAGCACTGAGGATGTCACCTGGACAGGGGATGAAACATCTGCAACACAAATTTCCAGCTCAGCGAACAAAACTACAACAGAGTAAAACAAAAAAAGAAGTGAAAAATCAGTAATGGCTCCAACAAGTGGTAACTTCAATCTACCAAATCATAGAGCTAACAGTATGGAAATGTACCCTTCAGTTCAACTAATCCATACCGATTAAGTTTCCTGAACTAAACTACTTTCACTAAATTGAGTTTGACCCATATCTCTCTTAACCTTTCCTATTCATATACCTGTCAAAATTTGTTTTTAACCTATCCCTGCATCTACCTTTTTCTCTGGCAGTTCATTCCACTTACAAACTACTCTCTGTGAGAAGGATGCTTCTCAGGTCTCTTTTAAATCTTTCTTCTTCAGTTTTAAACTCCCCCACTCTAAAGAAAAGAGCTTTGCTACTCATCTTATCTACGCCCCTCATGATTTATAAACCTCTATAAGGTCACCCCTCAACCTCCTAAGCTCCAGAGAAAGAAGTTCCAACCTCTCCTTATAATTTAAACCCTCTAGTCCCAACAACATCCTGATAATTCTTTTTGAACCATCTCCAATTTAATAATTTCCTTCCTATAGCAGGGTGACCAGAAGTGTACACAATACTTTGAAAGTATCCTCACCAATGTCCTGTATAGCTTCAACATGAAACAACACTCCTGTACCTAATTGCCTTAGTATTAACCACCCTGTGATGCAACTTCCAAAGAACTTCAAGGTCTCTCAGTTCATGGAATTATTGTAAATAAATACTCAGTATTCACAGCTGCTTTCAGGCTGAGCAGGAAAGGATTTGTTCATGATGCTTCAGCTGAGAGATTTTCTGACTCACAACAGAGTGAGTGCCACTTTGTCCTAGGTTAGATCTCAGATCTCACTGGCAACAGCTGTGCTGATGAGAGTTCAGTCGCTAGACAGTAGAGGTGAGCAGCAGAGGGGTTCTTGCTAGGAGCACCACCTGCACAATTGGATCTACAGACTTCCCCAGAAGTGTCAGACAGCAATTCTTCAGGATATTCTGATTTATGCATGAAGTTATGGCAGTTATCTGCCGCCTGCTGGAAAAAGACTGGGTACATGCTGAAGCTAATGACCATATGATTGACAAAGTCAAAGTCATCACCCCCCTCATCATTTTAGCCTCTGGATTTCTTAAGGGTTCTGCTGGAGTCACGCCAGGATATGTAATTTTTTCATCCTTTATGGGAAATGAGCATTGTTGTCAAGACCAATTGCCCTTGAGACTAAGTTGGGCAGTCAACTTTTTCAACCGCTGCAATTGCTGGTGGGGTTTCAGGATTTTCATCCAGAAACAGTGACAGAACGACAATGTAGTTCTAGGTCATGATGATGTGTAACTTGGAGGGTGATGCTCCTATGCATTTGTTGCCCTATTTTTTCTATGTGGTCGAGATCAGGAATTTGGAAGATGCTGTCAAAATGGATTTGATGAGTTGCTGGAATGAATAGTTCATATTGTACACACTGATGCAACTGTACTCTTGCAATGGAGTGAGTGCATGTCTATGTTGATGTGTTAATGTTTGATTAATTTGGCTTAATTATTCTGACGGCATTAAACTTCATGGGTTTTATTGGAGTTGAAGCCAATCAGGCAAGTGGAAAGTAATCCATTGCAATCCTGAATTGTGCCTTTCTGGGCAAACTTTGGGAGACAAGAGGGGTGTTACATACTACAGAAATTCAGACACTTGAAAAATGTAAAATTGGTAAGGAGGCAGTATTGATAGACTGTTTGCACTTACAGTTGATAACACACCATGATAAATGAAATGCATCCAAGGATACTGAAGGAAATGTTGGTCGAAAGGAGGCACTGGCATAATTCTGTGATCTTCCGTAAGCATGTGTAGGTGCCAGAGAAGTGATAATTGCAAATATTACACTCTAGCTACAAAAAGGTATAAAGCTAAGCCCAGCAATTATAGTTCAGTCAGTTTAGTTTCACACAGTGGAAAATTTTAGAAAGGACAATTTAAGCCACAATTAAAGCAACTTAGATTATTTGAGATTGTATTTAACTAACTTGCTGGAGACTTTAAATGAGGTAACAGAGAAGATTGAAAGGTTAATGCTGTTGATATGGTGTACATGTGTTTGCAGAAAATATTTCACAAAGTGCCACACAACAGACATTTGGGAAACCTTACCATTCATGGAATAAGAGGGACCACAGCAATATGGATGCAATCTTGGCAGAATGATAAAAAACAGAAAGCTGGGGTAAATACATGTTTATTTTTGGACTGGAGAAGGAGACCCGGGAATTGGTCTTATCAACCATGTTCCTCCTCATGTATTACGATGATCTACACCTTGGTGTACGGGCACATTTTTAAAATCTCCATATAATTCCAAACTTGGTAAAATTGCAAACTATTGTTGAGGATAGCATAGAGGTTCAAGAGGACATAGTCAGGCTGGTTCAGTGGATGGATAGGTCATACAGTCATATAGCACAGAAGTGGCAGCTGAAATTTATTTTATAGACAAATGTGAATCAATTCATTTTGATAGAAAAAAAATTAGAAACTCAATATAAAATAAACAGAATATAATCCCTACAGTGTGGAAACAGGCCCTTTGGCCCAACAAGTCCACCTGATGCACAAAAGAGTATCCCACCCAGATCCACTTCCATGACATTTCCCCTGACTAATGCACCTGCCCGACACATCCCTTAACACTATGGGATATAGTATGGTCAATTCACCTAACCTGCACATCTTTGGACTGTGGGAGGAAACCCATGCAGACAAACGGAGAACATGCAAACTCCACCCAAGGCTGGAATTGAACCCAGGTCACTGGTGTTGTGAGGCAACAGTGCTGACCACTGAGCCACAAACCACAAACTTCAAACTGAAGAGGGTTTATACATATTTAAAGATGGCAGAAAGGGTTGACAGTGGTTAATAAACAGTGTAGAACCTTTGGTTTTATTAATAGTGACATTGAGTATAAAAGCAATCAAGTTATGTTAAGCTAATAGAGAATACTGGTTTAGTTCTAACTAGAGTATTGCACTCAGTATGGAATGCCACACTTTAGGAAGGATGTTAAGGCATTAGAGAGAATGCAGAAAAGACTTATGAGATTGGTACCATGCAGGAAAGAGGAGCTTCAATTACATAGATAGATTGGAGAACCTGAGACTCTGTTCCTTCAAAATTTAGAGATATTTAATGAGGAGTGTGGACAGATTAGATGGGAAACCAACTGTTCCCATTGGAGAAAGGATCAAGAACGAAATAACACAGATTTAAGGTTATTGGCAAAAGAAACAATGTTGACATGGGAATAAACCTTTCTACATAGTGAGTGGTTAGCTTTTCTGGACTGAGCTGCCTGAGAGAGCAGTGAAGCATTATATCATTTGAAAGGAAATTGAATTTTTAATGGAGAAGTAAGAAAGTGCAGACTATGTGAGAAAACAGGCTAGTGACACTAGGCAAATTGCTCCTATGGAGTGGCAACCCAGACATAGTGGGCCAAATGATCTTCTTGAGTGCTGTAACAATTCTGTGATTTTAAATTATCTCTTATAACTTGCTTTTGTAGCCATGGTATTTATAGGACAGTTCCTGATCAAGGGTAAGCACCAGGATGTTGATAATGAAGAATTCAGTGATGATAATTCATATAATGTCCACAAAAAATGATTCAATTCTCTCTTGTTGGAGATGATCATTGCAAGATGTATGATAATTGCTACTTGTTCAAGCCCGAATATTGCTCAAGTGATCTAATAGACCAAAAGACATAGGAGCAGAAGTAGGTCATTCAGCGCATTGAGTCTATTCTATCATTCAATGAGACCATGACTGATGACACTCAATTCCACTTTCCTGCTATTATCCCTTAATCCTTGATTCCCTAACTAATTAAAAATCTGTTCTCTCAGCCTTGAATATAAAGACCAACATCAACAGACCTCTGTAGTAAGGAATTCCACAGATTGACAACACTGAGAGAAGAAATTCCTTCTGACATATGACCCCTTATTCTTAGATTATGCTCTCTGGTTGAACACTGCCCCACAAGGGGAAACAAACTACTCCACATCTACCCTTTCAAGTCCCCTAAGAATCTTACATATTTCAATAAGGTAAATTCTCATTCTTCTAAATTTCAATGAATATAAGCCCAAACTAATCAATTCTCTCATTATCTTGGTATCAGTCTAATGAGCCTTCTGTTAAATACCCCAAGGCCTGTACGTCTTTCCTTAGATAAGGGGCTACAGTCTGACTAGTTCCTTGTATAGCTTTAGCAAAACCTCCCTATTTTATATTCCATTCCCTTTGAAATAAAGGCTAACATTTTTGTTGATATGTGTGTTTAAGAGGGAATTTTCTGTCCTGCTGCTCTTAAAGAGAGGTGTGGTAAACCTGGTGTTGAGGTGTCTACTCCATGGAAAGCCAAGTAAATAGCTTCGGGTTTTTAAAAATAAGACAAAAGAAGTGGGTGGAGTTGGGTTCACATAGAACCAGAATTCTGGTTTTTGCTTTCAGTTGTTGAAATTATGGCTTTTGGAATTGAAGCTGGTAGATACAACGCTCTCTATCTTTGCTGCTGCAAAAGGCTTGAGCTCTCTCTCTCTGCAACTGGATTCATTCTGTTGCTGTTCCTTCTCCTGGACTGAAGGAGATAGCAAGTGAGGGAAATCTGTTTCGCTGAATTTGCCTCTGCCAAGGGTCAGTTTATGGGATGCTGTTATATTGGAACAATTGATAAGTAGTAGTTAAACAATATATTATTTTGTTAAGTATTTTGATAGATTTACAGTTATGCCAATTCTTCTTTTTGTGTTTCTATTTTAAATGTGGTGTAAGAATAAAGTGTGTTTGCTTCAAGCCTTTTAGTTTATCCATTCAAACCATACCTGGAATGAAGTGTCTTATACTCGCCTTTAAATAAGGTAAAAAATTAAGGTCTAGGCTATTTCCTTCATACGGTTTGAGGGGGTTTGGTCTGGGCCTAATACAATCTAGTTTCCTCCCCTATTACCTACTAAACCTGGATGCTAGATTTTTGTGACAAATGCACAAGGACTCCTAAATCCCTCTATACTTGATTTTCCATAGTCTTTCTGCATTTAACTAATATTCAGTTTTTCCTAATTCCTATCGGAAACTGCACAACCACATCATTAGTAGCAGGCTGCCAATATTTAACATTGTGCAATTTTCAGTGAACATCAGCACTGCTAATCTGTATAGGAGGCAAGATCATCGATGAAGCAGCTAAAGATACTTGGGCCTAGGACATAACCATGAGGAACTCTTGTAGTGATATCCTTCGACTGACATTGTAAGCAATGGCTCACAAATGCAGAAGACAAATAATTACAATTTCATTGCAAGGGCATATAATTATATGAATTCAGCAATGATTCCAGGTAAAAGGAGTTTGTACCAATGTTCCCTCAAGCCTGCACGAACACACAGCTATGCTCATGTTCTGCACATGGCAATTGGTGTTGGCATGCTGATTACGGCATTGACTTTCAGTTCTAGAAGCACAGGCCTTGGACTCCCACACAGCCAGGAAGAAATTTAGACAGAATGCTATTGGGCACGAGATTTGATCATCTGTCTAACTTCCTAAGGGGCTGTACCAACTGTACTGTCTTAGCAATTTGAGGTCTTCCAGGTCGATCAGATTCATGAATGGCAAGGATTTCCACCCCATTGATGGGCTGCAATTACAGAATAATGAAAATGTATTCATTTTGGTGAAGTCAAGATTTTGGGAATTGCTCTGTAGCTCTGCACAGGTACAGTCTATTCTTTTGTTGCTTTTGGATCTACTAAGCAGACTTAAGATATAGTTACTGAGACAGTAGAAATATACACTTCAAACTTGTCTGACGATACCCATCATAAATTCAACCAATGCAGCCCAACAATTCTCCAATGAATACCATCTAGCCAAAAGATTTACTCTTCCCTTCCCTCCTGTTCCTCCATAATACAACTCCTGTAGCTTTAGTAGAAGCAATCATCCTTACTCGTTCCATTGGAATACTCATGTTTAACATTCTGAGCTTTAGAATCTGTGTAATACAGATAAGGATTGCTCTGCTTGCATTTGCCATGTCTGACTTGACCGTAGAGGTGGGAGGCAACTCTTGGAATACTGACTATCCTGTGGTTGTGTGGGTGATGGGTGTTTGACAGGATTGGGGATTGAGGGTACTGGATAGGAATTGGCAGTTCCTCAGTTGTCTGCCCATTTCCATAACTCATTTCACCAGCGTTCCAGCCATAAATCACAGTTGTCTCTTGGCCGGAGTGTATTTTGATGCAGGTCTGTTCTAAGGCCAATTTGAGGGTCTCTGTCTTCATATTTATGGCAGAAGGCATTTCTGTGTCTAAAGTTTGTTTTGGTTTGCAGATGTCAATGCCTGTGTATACACTTGTTTGTTGTTCCACTGAGTTGGCTGCTCCATCTTGCACCCGAGATATTAATCAACTTCTGCAAGAAGTAAGCTGTCCATCTTTCTGAAAATTATGTTCGTGTCATTATGTCACATAGTCTCACTTGCTCCTCAATTAATACATCAGCGATTGCAATATTTATAACCAGTTAAGCAGAACTTGGAGAGGCCTCTGACACAGACTCTTCATTGTTGTCCCTGCCACTATATGCTGCTATGGTCCCTTTTGCATGAAAGTCACCGGGTGAAAACCAAGCTATCAGTTTATTAGCTCTGCTGAAGGGCAAGTTTTAGAATAGTGTATGGTGATCATGGTTCAATGACAGTGCACCCTCAGCAGGAATAGGCTCCTTTGAGGAATTATCATTCATCACATCACCAAATACTGCTCTGACAAAAATAAAAGGTGTAAATTATAAATGGTTCGGAGCTGTCGGTGTTGGACTGTGGTGTACAAAGTTAAAAATCACACAATACCAGGTTATAGTCCAACAGGTTTATTGGAAGCTCTAGCTTTCAGAGCTCTGCTCCTTCACAACCACCTGATGAAGGAGCAGTGCTCTAAAAGCTAGTGCTTCCAAATAAACTTGTTGGACTATAACCTGGTGTTGTGTGATTTTTAACTGAAGTATAAATAACTAGCTTAAAATGCTGTAATGTATTAACCAGAATTATACCAGCTCTTTATACATTAGCTAGGAGTCAAGAGGGCTGATAAAATGGCAGCACAAAGCTTTAGGAAGGAAACCTCATGTATCCCACTGCCAGAGGACATTGCAAGAGTCCATAAAACCAGGAGGAGAGTGGAACATTCTAGATTATTTTCATTCCACTTAGCATATAGCAGCAATTCATCAGCCCTCTGATTGAAGCAGCAGTCAGTTAAGCCAAATTTATTGATCTATTGATCGATATTTTACCACCCATCCAACATGTTACTGGCATTGGAATATCTCCCTCTGCACGTAACGGGCCACAAGCAGCATTGAGGTGACCTTCCAATGGAATTGTTGTGTTGCATTACCGTTCATTACTATAATTTCTAGGATCCATTTCTCTGGCCTCAGCATATCTGCCCATCTTTGATGGTGCTACAATAAGGAGCTTGCTGCTTTGCATTGATTTCTGTGGATCTCTGATAGTGAATTGTATCATCACATAGCCGGAGATCCCTGATTCACTATCTCTGATTAACAGGGATGTCAAAACACCACTGATTTCTCGTGCCTCTGCCTATGGTCATGAGTTATGAAATCTAGTTCCTTTCTCCCTGCTTCATACTCCATGCTCACTCCTCCTGAAATAATGAAGAGAAATGATTTAAGACTACAACAATATGTGTTTAACTGATGAGGACAGCGTATTTGATGAGAGCGACTATCAGGGAGTGGCATGAAATTGCTCAAATATGCATGTGTTTGGCAATTCATGAATCCATGAAAGAAAGTGCAAAGAAAGGTAAATGAATGTGGAGAATGACGGAATAGAGAAGCTTAGCAAGTTGCACCCACCCTTCCTGATCTGGTTAGGTCACTAAAGCTATTTGCATAAGGAGATAATGAGTGTGGTACTGCATTCATGCTACTGATTGCCTGGGTCTCTGCCAACCAAGACTCCTTTGTGTCAACAGCAGGGTTTTTTTTCACATTCTTGTGCAAGTGTATTTTCCTCACATTTCCAATAATTCAGAATCAAGGAAGTCATTCAGTGCATCATGCATGTGCCAGTTCTCTGAAGGAGCAAATCATCTTATGCCACTCGTATGTCATAAAACCACGGAATCCCTATAGTTGAAGCTCATCAAATCATATGAAGCCTCTGAAGAGCAATCAAACCTGGCCCAACCTCCCTCTAATATATCACTGTAACATTGCATTTCTCACAGCTAATCCACCTAGTCTGCACATTCCTAAATACCATGGACAATTTATAAATGGATAATCCACCTAATCTGTATGCCTTGAGATCCAACATCTTTTGAGCAACAGTCCTTCTAAGATTTTGGGAGTTCTCTGACACAGGTGAGGTGAGCTTTTCTGGGTGATTGGTTTAATTAACAAAAGGGGTCACTGCTGTGTCATAACAGTTTGGGGGCTTGTCTGGGACTTGGATAGCTGAAAATGTGTTGCTGGAAAAGCACAGCAGGTCAGGCAGCATCCAAGGAGCAGGAGAACTGATTCCTGAGGAAGGGCTCATGCCTGAAACGTTGACTCTCCTGCTCCTTGGATGCTGCTTGACCTGCTGTGCTTTTCCAGCAACACATTTTCAGCTCTGATCTCCAGCATCTGCATTCTTCACTTTCTCCAGGACTTGGATAGATTTGGACAAATCCAGTCTGAGACTTGGACAGACTTGAACAGATTTAGGGTATGAAAGATCCCAGCAGATTTGAACACTTGCTGATTAGTGTCCTAGATCTTTAAATAAAATGTAGATGAGACAATTTGTTTAATTTCTGTTTCTTGCAGTTGGTTAAATTAAAAGTGCCTCTTAAGATTGCTAAAGTGGTTCTGGGGTTTGAACATGCTCCCCAAATTTGCTAAGAAAGTTTAGAAAGACAGAGGAAGGAGATACTTTTAGAAGTAGCAAATAGGTTAGAACTGGGTTTAACCAGGGACAGAAGGAACGTTGAAATTGTAATGGAGTTGGTTAAGCACTTAGCTACATTAGAGAAACAGACAAGTGCAGGAGAGCTAGAAAAACCTAAATTGCAATTGAGGCAAATGGAGTTAGAAGGTAAAGAAAGGGAAAGAAGAGCCATGAGAGGAGAGAGAGAAGAGAGATAGAGAGGGGGGGAGAGAGAGAGAGAGAAAGAGAGAGGAGAAAGAGCAAAGAGAGAGAAAAAAGGGAGAGAAAGTTCTTAGCTGAGCAAAGAGAGAGAGAAAAGAGATAAAGAGAAAGGGAAAGAGAATTAGGACTTTAGAAGTTGCAGATTAGTCAGGAAAGCCAAGTTGAGAGGATGGAGATGAAGAGAGAAAGTAGTGATGTGTACAAATATGTTAAACATTGCTATATATTTCATTATTTATTCTTTATTTCATTTGAAAAATTGGCTAGGCAAATAGAGTGGCCAGAGAACCTGTGAGTAATGCTAGTTGAGATGAAGCTAATAGACAGAGCTAATGAGGTGTCTGCAACTTAGGGGTATGGGTGGGTTGCGCTTCGGTGGGTCGGTGTGGACTTGATGGGCTGAAGGGCCTGTTTCCACACTGTAAGTAATCTAATCTAATCTAACTCTGTCAGATGAGGGGTCAAGAGATTATGCAAATGTCAAACAATGCTTACTTTGAGTACTTATGAATTGGTACCAGAAGTATAAAGAGAGTAGTTCAGAAACATAAAGAAGGAACCAGGCCAGACATGTTGAGTTTGAAAGAATTAAACGTAGTAATTTTGATAGATGGATGTGAGCCTTAAAAATAGATAAGACCTATAAGGCTCTCAGGGAGATTATTCTGCTGGAGGAGTTTGAAAACTCACTTCCAGAGATGGTAAGAATTTTTGTGGATGAACAGAAGTGCAAGAAGTGAGAAGAGTAGAAGAGATGGAATATACATTGGTGCATAAGACAAAATTTAACTTCCGGCAAGTATTTTCATCCTTGAGAGATAGAAATTGGGAAAAGGGGAGATCCTACACAAGAAAACAAAGAGAAGAGCACACTGGTAATAATTAACTACAAGTGAAACAACTACAATTGGGTGTTTCCAGTTAGATTAGATTACACACAGTGCGGAAACAGTCCACACCAACCCTCCGAAGAGTAACCCACCCAGACCCATTCCCCTTGCACCTAACACTATGGGCAATTTAGCACAGCCAATTCACCTAACCTGCACAATATTTGGATTGTGGGAGGAAACCGGAGCACCCGGAGGAAACCCACGCAGACACAGGGAGAATGTGCAAACTCCACACAGACAATTGCCCGAGGCGGGAATTGAACTTGGGTCTCTGGCACTGTGAGGCAGCAGTGCTAACCACTGTGCCACTGTGCCGCCCATCAATTGTGGTAAGGTGGGGCATGTAAAGTCACAGTGCTAGCCATTGAAGAAAGGCGCTGTGGGAAAAGGTATGGTAAAAGAGGTTAAACTAGTGGGATTGGTGAAAGTAGTTAAGGAAACCCAAAGAAGAGTGGAGGAGCTGCAGGAGAGTGCCCAGCCTAAGCAGGGGCTGGGTATTGAGTTAGTGCCCGATCTCTGTAAAGACTTCGCCTCTGTGGGTAAGGTTTATTCAGAACAGGGGAGGAAGGGAAAGAAGTTATAATTTTGAGAGATACCGGATCTATCAGCCTCTAATAATAAGAGATAGCTGTATTTGCGCTCTTTCTAACATGTTACCCAAGACAGTGGCAATTTGTGGAATAGATGGATAGAAATTTAGTGTTCCACTGTGTAAGGTCAGGCTTTAGTGCCAACTCAAGTCTGGGAAAGTAACAGTGGGAGTGATTGACAGAGTGTTAGTTCGAGGAATACAGTTTGTTTCTGGGAATGATTTAGCAGGACCCATGGTGGGAGTGGCACTCTTTACTGTGGAGAAACCAAAGGAAGATCAGGGAACTGAGAGTGAAAAACAAATACCCGAGAAGTTTTCAAGACTGTGTGGTAACAAGGTCTTGTTATCATAATTCACAGCACAAAGCAAAAACTAAAGAGAAAGATGAAGGAGTTGAGGCTCAGTCAGTGGACACCCTGTTTGATGTAATGGTGCAGGCAAAACATAAACAGGCAGAGGGTCAGACAACAGTGTTTAGTCCTGAAAGGCTAATGAATTTACAAAAGAAAAATGTGACAATAAGAAATAAATATGTGGATACATACTCAGAAAAAGAATCAGACTGTATTCCTGAGAGTTATTATTTTAGAGATAGAATTCTAAGATGAAAATGGAGACCACAGCAGAGAAATGGGCAGAAGTGCACCAAATTGGCCTGGACAGCACAAGGATGTGGTTGAACTTTGCCATACATGTTATACGTGCTAAAAGGTAGGTAAGCCACAGGCAGTAATAAAACCAGCAATTTGTTGCCAATTCCTGCATTTGAAGAACCTTTCACACGTGTTACGATTGATTGTGTAGGTCCCCTCCCTAAAACTAAAAGTGGTAATCAGTAGTTGCTAACCATAATGGATGTGTCTACCAGATTTCTGGAGGCAATTTCATTATGAAGTATGAAGGCAATAAGGAGTTTATGCAGTATGGGCTACCCAAAGTCATTCAGTCAGCCCAAGAGTCTAATTTTACTGCTAGGCTGTTTAAGGAAGTCATGGATAGCTTAAGTATACAGCACTTTAAATCAAGTGTGTACCATTCTGATTTCCAGAGAGCTTTGGAAAGGTGGCATTAAGTCTTGAAGACCATGTTAAGAACATACTATCAGGATTACTTGAATGATTTGGATAAAGATATTCCTTTCATATTGTTTGCCATCAGAGATGCCCCCAAGTGAATCTACTCAGTTTACTCCATTTGAGTCAATATTTGGACATGAAGTGAGAGGGCCTTTGAAATTTATTAAAGAAAAATTGACAGGACGGAAGTTGGAGATCTCACCCTTGGGTTAATTAACTAAGGTGAGGGAGAAATTAAATTGGGTAAGTGAGTTAGCTAAACAGCATCTGAAGAGGGCACAACATGGAATGAAGCAGGTAGCAGATAAAAACTGTAAAATTTGGATATTTTCCTGTAGGAATGACATACTAGTATTGTTACCAGTAATAAGAGATCCCTTCGAAGCCAGGTTTAGTGGTCCCTATCAAGTTGAGAAAAAAAATTAAGTCAGGTAAACTATCTGGTAAAGATGCCAGATAGAAAAAGACTGTATTGAGTAAGTCATGTGAATATGTTGACACCTTACTATAATAAAGACACGGAACTGGAGAAACAAATGTTAGCTACTGCCACACAGAGTGAGGAATCAAATCCAGATCTCATGGAGTTAGATGTCCCTCAAAAATACTGTAAAAAATGAGGAAGTGCTTGAGAAGTGGGATAGGTTAGTGCACTATCAGTCTCAGGAGCAAAGAACCCAGTTGAAAAATTTCTTATAACTGTATGAGGACATATGGAGGAAAATGATAGGGAGGCCTAATGCTATTATGCATAAGGTGGAAGGAGGGAATGCTGTTCCCATAAAATAATATCCTTACAGACCTAATCCTCTCAAAGCCACACAGGTCCAGAAGGAAGTGGATGTGATGGTCAATTAAAATATCATCGAACTGAGTCAGAGTGAGTGGAGTTTGTAGATCGTGTTAGTTCCCAAACCTTACAGGACTCAATGATTTTGTGTGGATTATCCGAAGGTCAATGTCACAGCAAAATTGGACTCATATCCAATAGCAAGTTTGAAGGACTGTATAGAGAAAGTAGGACAAGCCCGTACATCACAAAGTTGGACTTACTACGTGGTTATTGGCAGGTACGTTTATCAGAGAAATTGAAAGACATTTCTGCATTTGTAAACCCAAATATCAATTCAAAGTGATGCCCTTTGGAAAGAAGAAAACACCACCACATTCCAAAGACTCATGAACAGAGTTGTGTCTGGATTAACAAATTGCATAGTTTATCTGGATGATGTAGTGATCTTTAGTGAGACATGGAAAGATCAGTTGGCAGAGCTCTTTGAACAATTATGAGAAGTAAAATTGGTAGTAAACTTTAAAAAAAAACAGAATTTGTAAAGAATGTATATTTTACAGGATGATATGGAATTTTTAAAAAATCGAGGGGGCAAAAAACATATCAATTCTAGTATGACATTTATGTGGATTAGAACAGAAAGAAAAATCTCTGCCATGTGGATGAAGACATCTCCATACATCTGCCAATCCTAATTCTTTATTCAGATCCGCCAGTTGTCTAGATCTGGGAGATACTACAGCAGCACTCTTGGGAATCCTATCTATTTCCGGATCCATAATACAATTATAGGGGGAGACTTTAATTGTATGACGGGCACCAAAGGCCATCAATTTTGAAAAAGCTTCCGTTATAAATTTAAAGGGGTGTGCCGGGGGGCAGTACAAATTTAGAATCCCATATTCCTCTCCATTTACGAGGGCTTTAATCAAAATATATCATCCAGATTCGTCTTTTATCTGATTTAGAATTTTGAAAGGGAAATTCTTCCGCACAAGAATAACAACTCCCCTGCTTTTTGAGCTAAAAGAAGAAAAAAAGGTCTGATCAAATCCACCCTGCCGTAATTTTAAGTGTTCTTTATCCGACAGGTGTGTCTCCTGTAGGAGAGCTATATCAACTCTTTCTTTCTGAAGATTTGATAATATTTTCTTCCTTTTAACTGGCGAATTACTCCCCCGACATTCCAGGTGCACCACTTAACCGACTGATCAACCATAATCATCTGGGCAGATCCGAGACCCCTCGGGAGGGGAAACCCTATCTGGAACATCCCGAGCATGGAGCATATAAAATTTACAAAACTAAAAGCTCTCTAATACACTCACAACAGTGTAATAAAAAACTATTTCTAAATAAAAAAAATATAAAATGTACCTAAGTGGAGATTTTCCCCCTTGTTCCCAGGGGGTGTCACTTCCTCTCCAAAAGTCCATCTTATCCTCTCCCAACCAATGCCCCACCCTTGACCCAGGTACTCCTCAATAAAATGAGGAGAATTCAAATATAATACAAAGCTAGAGTTAACAGTGAGCACCCTCCCTCCGCCCACACCAACACCTGGATATATTTGGGAATGTTAATACCATATATAAATATATAACTATAAAATTACAATCTTAGCAAGTAATAATTAAATATAATAATACAAAATAACAAGGGAGAAACAACCCCGCTCCTAAAGACAGAGGTAAAATAGAATAAGGTAACCACCTCCCCCCACCAACATTAACCAAACGCCCCAACTTATATACATACACATACATATACATACACATACATACACATATATACATACATACATACATACCCACATATATACATAAAGTAATAAAAGAAAACAACCCCAAGGGGAGGGGGAGAAAATCAAATCCCTCTCCCCGCCCCCCATGATAATATAAACAATAAGGTAAGTAAAAAGAGAAACAAAAAAGGGGGGGGATATAGACCAAAGTGGGGGGAAAGGCAAACCAACATCCACTATCTCTTACAGTTTATCTAAGAGAGTCCAAGAATTCCTTAGCCTTCTCTGGTGATCCAAAGTTATATATAGATCCTTCGTGGTTAAAGCGTAGCGTCGCTGGATAGTGTAAGGAGTACTGCTGCAAATGTGTTGCTGGTCAAAGCACAGCAGGTTAGGCAGCATCTCAGGAATAGAGAATTCGACGTTTCGAGCATAAGCCCTTCATCAGGAATAAGAGAGAGAGAGCCAAGCAGGCTGAGATAAAAGGTAGGGAGGAGGGACTAGGGGGAGGGGCGATGGAGGTGGGATAGGTGGAAGGAGGTCAAGGTGAGGGTGATAGGCCGGAGTGGGGTGGGGGCGGAGAGGTCAGGAAGAGGATTGCAGGTTAGGAGGGCGGTGCTGAGTTGAGGGAACCGACTGAGACAAGGTGGGGGGAGGGGAAATGAGGAAGCTGGAGAAATCTGAATTCATACCTTGTGGTTGGAGGGTTCCCAGGCGGAAGATGAGGCGCTCCTCCTCCAGCCGTCGTGTAGTTGTGTTCTGCCGGTGGAGGAGTCCAAGGACCTGCATGTCCTCGGTGGAGTGGGAGGGGGAGTTAAAGTGTTGAGCCACGGGGTGATTGGGTTGGTTGGTTCGGGCGGCCCAGAGGTGTTCTCTGAAGCGTTCCGCAAGTAAGCGGCCTGTCTCACCAATATAGAGGAGGCCACATCGGGTGCAGCGGATGCAATAGATGATGTGTGTGGAGGTACAGGTGAACTTGTGGCGGATATGGAAGGATCCCTTGGGGCCTTGGAGGGAAGTGAGTGTGGAGGTGTGGGCGCAAGTTTTACATTTCCTGCGGTTGCAGGGGAAGGTGCCGGGGGTGGAGGTTGGGTTGGTGGGGGGTGTGGATCTGACAAGGGAGTCACGAAGGGAGTGGTCCTTGCGGAACGCTGATAGGGGAGGGGAGGGAAATATATCCTTGGTGGTGGGGTCCGTTTGGAGGTGGCGGAAATGGCGGCGGATAATACGTTGTATGCGCAGGTTGGTGGGGTGGTAGGTGAGAACCAGTGGGATTCTGTCTTGGTGGCGGTTGGAGGAGCGGGGCTCAAGGGCGGAGGAGCGGGAAGTGGAGGAGATGCGGTGGAGGGCATCGTCGATCACGTCTGGGGGGAGTCTGCGGTCCTTGAAGAAGGAGGCCATCTGGGTTGTGCGGTGTTGGAATTGGTCCTCCTGGGAGCAGATTCCGCCACAAGTTCACCTGTACCTCCACACACATCATCTATTGCATCCGCTGCACCCGATGTGGCCTCCTCTATATTGGTGAGACAGGCCGCTTACTTGCGGAACGCTTCAGAGAACACCTCTGGGCCGCCCGAACCAACCAACCCAATCACCCCGTGGCTCAACACTTTAACTCCCCCTCCCACTCCACCGAGGACATGCAGGTCCTTGGACTCCTCCACCGGCAGAACACAACTACACGACGGCTGGAGGAGGAGCGCCTCATCTTCCGCCTGGGAACCCTCCAACCACAAGGTATGAATTCAGATTTCTCCAGCTTCCTCATTTCCCCTCCCCCCACCTTGTCTCAGTCGGTTCCCTCAACTCAGCACCGCCCTCCTAACCTGCAATCCTCTTCCTGACCTCTCCGCCCCCACCCCACTCCGGCCTATCACCCTCACCTTGACCTCCTTCCACCTATCCCACCTCCATCGCCCCTCCCCCTAGTCCCTCCTCCCTACCTTTTATCTCAGCCTGCTTGGCTCTCTCTCTCTTATTCCTGATGAAGGGCTTATGCTCGAAACGTCGAATTCTCTATTCCTGAGATGCTGCCTAACCTGCTGTGCTTTGACCAGCAACACATTTGCAGCTGTGATCTCCAGCATCTGCAGACCTCATTTTTTACACTTAGTGTAAGGAGTACTGAATATTTAAGTCCCTTAAACGCTTCTTCGCCTCATCGAATGCCTTCCTCTTTCCGACCAGAGCTGGGGAAAAGTCCTGGAATAGCATGATCTTGGATCCTTTATAGATCATGGCTTGGGGATCTTTTCCAAGATTTCTAGAGGCTTCTCGGAGCATCTGCCTCTCCCTATAGCTCTGCAGCCAGAACAGGACCGGGCGTGGGCGCTGGTTCCAGCCGGGCCCACGTATTGCGACCCGGTAGGCCCATTCCACCTTACCTGGCCTGATCCAGCATGCAGATTCAAAAGCTGTGGCAGCCACTGCTCCAGGAATGCTGTAAGCTGGCCTTCCTCTTCCTGTTCGGGAAGGCCCAGCAAACGAATATTTTTTCGACGACCTCAATTATCGAGGTCATCAATATGATTTTCTAAGGTCCGGACTCGCTGTTCAAGAGTCCAGACCTGATCCACGGCCGATTGAGCTGCAGTTTCGGAGGTCGCGGCCTTTAACTCTGCCCCTCTGACTCGACGCTCGAGTTCCTGGATGTCTCGGCCGTTCTTCTGCAGCGAGGCCAAAAGTGAGTCCCATCGATTTCGGGACTCCTCGATAAATGCGTCGATCTTCGCGTCCAGCTTGGTGATCATCTCCACAAGGCTTGTTACCGTCAGTAAGTCCCCCAGGGCAGCTGTGGATGCCTCTGCTGCAGCTGAAGAGGGAGAGGGTGGGGGAGGGGGTCCTGCTTGTTGAGAGCTGCGGGCTCCCTTCCCTTTGGTCATTTTTCACTAAATATTAGACTATTTAAATGTAGTACTAAGCAACTATTTAAATTTAACAGCTATTATGAATGATTTGGTGAGTGTGGTGGGGGTGAGTGACCCATTTTACCCAAGTCTTGGGAAGAGCACTATAGACTCAGACTTGCTGGGTCACCGCCATCTTGGATCCCCCCGGGTCAAACTTGAGATGTATAAAATTTTATGAGTGCCGGAGACAAGGTTGACAGAAAGAAACCTTTCTCCTTGATGGAGAAACTTTATCCAAATTTGGGCCCCACGCATCAAGAAGGACATACTGGCACTGGAACATGTCCAGTGGAGATTCACACAGGTGATCCCTGGAATGGTAGGCCTAACATAAGATTAATGGCTCAGGATCCTGGGATTAGTGTTTAGAAGATTATGGGGAGATCTAATAAAAACTTACAGATAATGCATGGCTTAGAAAGAGTGGACACTAGGAAGTTGTTTCTGTTAGGCAGGGAGACTAGGACCTGTGGGACCTATACCAGAATTAGAGAGGGTCAATTTAGAACAGAAATGAGGAGACATTTCTTCAGCCACAAAGCTGGGCCTGCAGAATTCATTGCCACAGACAGAACATTAAATGCCTTCAAGGCAGAGATTGACAAATTATTGATCTCACAAGAAATTAAGGGCTATGGGGAGAATGCAGGTAAGTGGAGTTGAAATGCCCATCAGCCATGATTAAATAGCGGAGTGGACTTGATGGGCCAAATGGCCTTACTTCCACTCCTATGTCTTATGCTCTTATGGATCAATGACGAGGTGGTATGGATTTAAGGTAAGGGTTAGAGGTGATGTGAAGAAAATATTTTTCTCTCAGAATATGGGAATCTGGATCCCATTGCCTGTCAGGGTAGTTGAGGCAGAAATCCTCATAATATTTAGAAAGTATTTAGATGCACACTTCTGATGCATAGTGCTAGGAAATTGAATTAAAATAGTTAAATGATTTTTTTTAAACCAGTGCTGAAGCCATGGGTCATGTGGACTTTTTTGTGCTATATACCTCTATGACTCACTCAATGGTTCAGTTATTGGGGATGAAGGTGTAACACAGAACATAGAACAATACAGCACAGTACAGGCCCTTTGGCCCCCGATGTTGCAGCGACCTGTAAAACCGATCTGAAGTCCATCTAACCCACACTATTCCAATATCATCCATATATTTATCCAATGAGTGTAAAAATGGTTATATATTAAGCTGTATTTTTAAATTCAAGACGTAACGGAGTTGGGGGTATAAAGATCAGCTAATTAATATTCTATCTGGCTATCAGGGCCATGTGATTCACATTGCCATGGAGGAGGACTTTGAGAGGGGAAGAGTCCGTAGAATATAATTGTAGGGCTGTGTTACAGGTTTTCTTAAAAAATATAATTGAACCTCACAAACAGATTCATTCTGTCAGAATCACAAAGCCTCATGTGGTTCTGAAGGAGACGTCACATTTGGAGTGAGACACAGCCGGAATGAGTAGAAATTTCTGGGATTTTGGAGCATTGTCAGAACAGAATGGTAAATCTCTTTTCTTTCTCCTTTTAAAAAGTTTAAAATTCAGTGGTTGGGGTTTTTTAAATTTGCTTGTTTGGTGCTGTTTTGAATTGTATCATTTTGTACTTGTTGTAATATGAAAAGATCTAATTTTTCAATATTAGCCTAACCTCAGTTGTTGGTAAAATTCTAGAATCCATCATTAAGGATGAGGTTTCTAAATTCTTGGAAGAGCAGGGTCGGATTTGAGCAAGTCAACATGGATTTAGTAAGGGGAGGTCATGCCTGACAAACCTGTTGGAATTCTTTGAAGAGGTGACAAGTAGGTTAGACCAGGGAAACCCAGTGGATGTGGTCAATCTAGACTTCCAAAAGGCCTTTGATAAGGTGCTACACGGGAGACTGCTGAGCAAGGTGAGGACCCAAGGTATTCGAGGTGAGATACTGGTATGGATTGAGGATTGGCTGTCTGAGAGAAGGCAGAGAGTTGGAATAAAAGGTTCTTTTGCGGAATGGCAGTCGGTGACAAGCGGTGTCCCTCAGGGTTCAGTGTTGGGGCCGCAGCTGTTCACGTTATATATTAAATGATCTGGATGATGGGACTGGGGGCATTCTAGCGAAGTTTGCCGATGATACAAAGTTAGGTGGACACGCAGGTAGTGCTGAGGAAGTGGAGAGGCTGCAGAAGGATCTAGACAGTTTGGGAGAGTGGTCCAGGAAATGGCTAATGGAATTCAACGTGAGAAAATGCGAGGTCTTGCACTTTGGAAAAAAGAATACAAGCATGGACTACTTTCTAAATGGTGAGAAAATTTATAAAGCCAAAGTACAAAGGGTCTGGGAGTGCTAGTCGAGGATTCTCTAAAGGTAACCATGCAGGTTGAGTCCGTGATTAAGAAAGTGAATGCAATGTTGCCATTTATCTCAAGAGGGTTGGAATATAAAAGCACCGTTGTGCTACTGAGACTTTATAAAGCTCTGGTGAGGCCCCATTTGGAGTACTGTGTCCAGTTTGGTCTCCATACCTCAGGAAGGACATACTGGCACTGGAGCATGTCCAGCGGAGATTTACATGGATGATCCCTGGAATGGTAGGTCTAACATACGAGGAACGGCTGAGGATCCTGGGATTGTATTCATTGGAGTTTAGAAGATTAAGGGGAGATCTAATAACTTAGAAGATAATACATGGCTTGGAAAGGGTGGACACTAGGAAATTGTTTCCGTTAGGCATGGAGACTAGGACCCGTGGATACAGCCTTAGAATTAGAGGGGGTAAATTCAGAATAGAAATGCGGAGACATTTCTTCAGTCAGAGAGTGGTGGGTCTGTGGAATTCATTGCCGCAGAGTGCAGTGGAGACCGGGACGCTAAATGTCTTCAAGGCAAAGATTGATAAATTCTTGATGTCACAAGGAATTAAGGGCTATGGGGAGAATGCAGATAAGTGGAGTCGAAATGCCCATCAGCCATGATTGAATGGCGGAGTGGATTCGATGGGCTGAATGGCCTTACTTCCACTCCTATGTCTTATGGTCTAATATTTTAAACGTTGCTGACTCAGCTTACTGAGGGACAGTTATCAGTCTGAAGCTTGAATAGAGAGTCCAGCGGCGTTGATTACTTTTAAAGCTTATAATTACTCATCTCCGCTTTCTTTGGCTCTAATGAAGAGAAGGTTTGTTGAAACCAAATGATCAGAAACTTTGCACACAGCCAGGAAGGAGAGATCATTTTCAGAGTGAGGCACAACTGAGAGAATATTTAAATAACTCCAAAGATGCTGGCATCCTGTCACCAAACCAACCTTAGTCTACATCTGCACTTCACATGGGCTCTTACCAGACAGCTCAGAGCCAGTCCCCACAACAGGGGACTCTGAACCTCCTGTTTACATCTGTCATCCAGGGCTCCCTGATTAACCTAGCTTAACAACCACAATCAAAGATTGCATCGTCAATGAGATCTACCTGGCTCTCATTCAAATCACTACAATCTTTCTCCCCAGATCCTGGGATGCAGGACCATTTTTTTTGTAGCCACACCTAGGACATTTTTTGCCCCAGGTCTGGTTCCTCCAACTTGGAGCTGAACATGGGTGGTGTGTACTGGGCTATAGCCAGTCTCACGCACCCAGAACGTTTCAGGAGAGATTCCTCCTCTTGTACTGGTAGAGGCTGCATCCATCTCTGACTCTGAAGTTTCTTCGAGCTGAACGGAAGGGTCAAATCCACAGTTTCTGATGTCCTGAAGGGCTCAGTATGTTTTTCTCCTGCCTGATTTGCAAGGTAGCAGTTTCATGTGATCCATATGTTTGTTCACGATCCAAATATTGTACGTCACAGGACTCAACTTTGCATTAACCTCAACTTGTACCCGTGCAGGGCCATCTCCATGGTTTCAACACCAAACTTCGTCCCCTGAAGTAAACTGTCTTGCTGAGAGGAGACACGTAGCCAGTATAGTATCCCTGCTGCCATTTCACCCAATGGGAGGCAGTTTAAGGCATTTGCAACTTTGCCTCCTGGACGGTTTTCCAACTTATACACAATGAGAATAAGGGTTGACCACTGAATTCGACCAGAAGCTGTAGAAAGCATGGACTTTTCTTTTTAGGTAGACTTAGCAGGAGCTTGTGGTCCATAATTATTACAAATTTGCATCTGCAAAGAGTATTAATGGAACTTTCTTGTACTAAAGATATCTGCCAAACCTTCCTTCTCTATCTGCATATATCTTCATTCAGCATTAGCCAAAGTCCAGGAAGCATATGCTATTGGGTGTTCTTCCTCGTTGGACCACCAGTGAGCCACCAGTACCCCAATACCATATGGGAAGGCAATGCACGTCAGCACAACCTCTTACTTGAGATCGTAGTGGGTCAATACCTTAGATGACAATAGTTGCTTTCTCACTTCCCTAAAAGTTACTTCCTGGCTACGTGAACATTTCCAAGGCTGATCTTTTTTTAATAGCAGGTGTAAGGATGCCAAGATGGAGGCAAGGTTACATATGAATTTCATATTTAATTCATCAAGCCTCAGAAAGACCTGAGCTCTGGTACAGATGTGGGAGGCAGGGCACCTTCTATCACCTTCACATGTCTTCCAAAGGGTGAAACCTGGTCTTGTAAACTGTAGCCCAATTAGGTCACTCGGGATGCCTGGAACATATTTTTCCCTTCTAAGGTATATGCCCAAGCATTTAAGCATTATTTCTAAATTCTCCAAGTGCTTTTTATTGTCTTCCCTGTTATTGGAATGTCATCCAGATAAATGGCAACCTGGGGTAGCCCTTGTAAAATCTTCTCCAAGGTTCACCAGAAAAGGACGCAGCTGCTGATACCCCAAATGACAGTCTTGAATATTGGTACAAACACTTATTGGTATGAACTGTGGCATTCTTATGGGACTCATCTAGTCACTATTGCAAATACAGAAGACTCATGTCCAGCTTTGTGAAGGACAGCGACCTCCAGTTTTGTGTACAAGTCTTCTGTGCAAGGGTTTGGGTATTTTTCCCACAGTTTCACATTCACTTAAAACCCCCACAAAAGTGAACCGAGCCATCAGGTTTCACAATCAACAGAGAGCTGTACTGGTTTGATGATTCCTCCTTTCCAGCCTCCTGATTGCTATCTCTACTTTTGCCTATAAGGCAAATGGCCCTGGGCTGGCTTTGCAAAAATCACAATTGCTTCCTGGTCAACATGTAAGGTGGCCATGGCTCCTTAGACAGTCCCTAGACCTTCCTGAAAAATGTCTGGGTATTTAATTAGGACTTCACTCAAGCTGCCTTTTTAATCAAAAACTGTTGAACCAATCAAGGTAAATCTTAATCAATTCTGTCCCATCAAGCTTGGGTTGAAGCATTTTACTGCAATGTGATAACTTGTATCAACTGCTTCTCATTGGAGGCCAGAACCAAAATCATGCTCTTAAACTGTAATGGGTTCCTAATATAGATTCTCAGCCTGGCCAAACTTAAGGGTTAGAGTCCAGAGTGAATCTAATTGAATAAAACCCAAAAGAACGGTGGACATTGGGATACCGAAACAAACAAAGCACATCAGGTCTGACAACATCTGTGAAGAGTAATCAGACTTAATGTGTTGGGTTGAGTGACCCTTCCTCAGTACCTGGTGAGCTTTTCCAACCTTTTCAGTTTTCAAATCTTGAAAAATACTGCTTCTGCAATTACTGAAACAGCTGCATAGGCATTTGACCCCCATTAAAACCAGGTGACTATTTAACCAGACATTTTTTGACTGGCTCTGATTTGGATGAAACTTAGCAATTTAACTGAGCCAAACCACATGTAGATAGACATTTATGGGTACAGATTCACCTGGATACCAACCTGTGAGCTCTCCTACTCAAGTTAGGCCTCAAAGGCCTCCTTTGAGATGTCCAGTTGGCATACTGACAGCAACCACAATGGCTTGCCAGGCCACATCCTGAAAAGCATTTTAACCACTCAGCCAAACGTTGGCTTTGTTTTCTGGTTTTGCTATGAGCTGGCCTAGAGTCCCTCTGCTCTTGATATGTCCTGTATGAGAATATGCAATTGCCTACACTCAAGCTCAGTCATTCTGGTGAAAAAATCCACCTCCGCTGGGATCCCCTGTAGCTCACATTCTTCACTTGCCACATTCTCTAATGCCAATGCCAGTTGTACTGCTTGTTTGAAGTCCAATTGGGTTTCAGCTAGTAGGCACTTTTGCATGGTTATGTCATTAATCCCACATATAATCAAATAGTCTCACAGCATTTCATTCAGGATTAACCCAAAATAACATGCCTCTGCTAATTGTCTTAACTTGTCAAACATCCCAGTACAGATGCTCCTGGTTCTTCAACTGCCAAATAAAACCAATAGCACCTCAGAATTAGAGGAGGTTTGGTGTCATAATAAGTCATCAATTCTTGAAAAGTTTTAGTAGATGGTGCCTCAGGGAAAGTTAGGCTCCTAAAAACCAAAAATGCTGTGGGCCTGCAAGCAGTCAGAAGGAATACTTATTGCCTTTCATCTGCCCCCAATGTCATTTGCTTGGAAAAACATAATGCATACTTCACATGCGAGGCCCTTTCTTCAACTGTAGGACCAGACAAGTTAAGCTTTCCAAATAAAGGCAAGATGCCAGAAATGCATTCCTCAACTCATAGTCAACTGGTGCGAGCAAATTTTCTTCAGGACCCTACTGTCTTCTCTTGTAGCCACTGAATTAACTCCAAGGAAGCAAGAATCCCATCACCAAATCATCCTTTATTTACACATACACAGTACATGAACTATAAATACCTTGCTCGCAGCCAGTCCCTAGAATGAGGAGACTCCCTGAATCTCCTGTTTAAATCTGTCAGCCAGGCCTCCTGATTGGCTCTAGTTAATAACTGCAAGCAAGGATTTCATCATCAATGAGATCCATCTGAGAGGTGAGGTGAGGCAAGGGGAGGGGACTCATTTGAATCATAAATTGTAAGGTCTTTAATCAAGATAAATTGAAGCCCAGGATCATAGGCCCAGCACAGAGCAGCATTGAGTGACATCACAAGAATACTGTAAGTTCATTGGTTATTAAAAGCTGCTAATATACTTTCAGGTTAAAGATAAGTGGGAGAAATATTTACAGATTAAGAACTAAAGACCAGTGACACTTCCTCTATTTAAAAAAAACTAATTAAGAACTAAGTAAATAAAATTGGGATGCAAGACCAAATGTTAAGTTGTTCCTGCACAATGTGGGAGTTGGCAGATCCCATTGTGATTTATGTAACCATGCCTGTCATAAGTGTTAGTTGCTTGAGGAACATCAGCTTAGAGTTGATGAGCTGGAGTCTGAACTTCAAACACTGAGACTCATTAGGAAGGGGGTGAGTTACCTGGACACTGTGTCGGGAGGCAGTCACACTTCTTAGACTAACTACTTCAAATTTGATCAGTGCTCAGGGATAAGAAAATGTGACAATGAGGAGGGCAGGTAAAGAGATCTAGGAGGTAGTGCTGCAGGAGATTCAGCCCTTGAGCTTGTCTAACATTTGAGTATTGCATAAACATGGATAGAGAATTGGCTAACTATCAGAAAGTAGAGAGTGGGGAGAAATGGGTATTTTTCTGGTTGGTGATCAGTGGCTTGTGGTGTGCCTTAGGATTAGTGGAGCTGAGTCCATGAAAACATCAGTCACGGTCTTATTGAATTGTGGAGTAGGCTGGAGAGACCAGATGGTCTATTCCTGCTCCTATTTTTATGTTCTTATGATATTTTTCTTGTTCCTTATGTGGGCAACAATGGGGCTGTAGAGAAACATTCAAGAGGGGGGAGTAAAGAAAAATGTAGTTGTAATTGGGGTGTATAGCATGGGGAATAGACACGGTTCTTGCTGGGCAGAATCAAGAACCTTGAAGGCTATGCTGCCTGCCTAGTGCCCAATTCAGGCTATCTCATCTGGGTTGCAGAGGAACATAAATGGGAGGGGAAAGGCCCAGTTGTTATGGTCCACTTAGGTACCAGCAGTATAGGTAGAAAGAGGAAGGAGATTCTGTTGCATGGATTTCCTCTGGGTGCTCCGGTTTCCTCCCACAGTCCAAAAATGTGCAGTTTAGGTGAATTGGCCATGCTAAATTGCCCGTAGTGTTAGGTGAAGGGGTAAATGTAGGGGAATGGGTCTGGGTGGGTTGCGCTTCAGCGGGTCGGTGTGGACTTGTTGGGCCGAAGGACCTGTTTCCACACTGTAAGTAATCTAATCTGATCTTCTAATCTAAAATAAGTAATCTAATCTAAAAATATGGGCAGCTAGGGGCTAACTTGAAAAACAGAACCAAAAAGATAATAATCTCTGGATCACTGAGCCATGCTCTAATTGGCACAGGGTTAAAAAGATTAAAGAGGTAAACATTGGTGTGGAAGAAACATGTTCAAATTTGTGTGACATTTGCACCAGTAGTAGGATGGAGGAAGCTGTTCCCTTGGGACAGACTCTACCTGAATCATGCTGGGACCAGAGTCCTGGCAAATCGCATAACTAGGGCTGTAGATAGAACTTTAAGCTGAATAGTTGGAGTTCGGTTCAGTTGCATGGAAAATTATAAAATCAAAGATAAAGGAGAAGGTAAGATTACAGGCATGATCATTACAAAAACATAAAGGGAAGTGATAGATTGTGCAAATGTCATATAGGGCAAAAGAACCATAAAAGTGTTGGAAAATTGGATAATAGAATGAATTTAAACATATGAAGCATTTGGAATCAGGAAGATGAACTTAATGCAGGGAAATTAATATGTTCTTACAGCCATTATGGAAACACTGTTACAAGGATATCAAAACTAGGAGCTTATTTGAGAGGAGATAGAGAACAGCAAGGGAAAGAAAACCTTGGTAAGAATAGCATACAGACTTTTAAACAATAGTCACGCTGTGGGAAAGACTATAAATCAACAAACAATAGGAGCATGTAAAAAGAATAGAGCATGTAAAAAGAAAAATTATAGGTGTCCTTAATCTTCAGATTCATTGGGTTAATTTAATTGGAAAGGATAATTATGACAATGAATCCATTGAGTGTGTTAGATATAGTATCCAATAGTAATGTGTCATGAAGCCAACCAGGGAGCAGGCCATCTTGGATTTGTAAATGTGTAATGAGGCAGGTTTAATAAATGACCTCAGAGTAAAAAGTCCCCTAGGCAACATGGGTGCTGGGGGAAAAATAAGCACTACCGCTGTTAGGCGGTATTGTGGGGGTAAAACAAAAAAGAAATTCCCCAAGACACAGTGATAATAACATGATAGAATTTAATATTCAGTTTGAGGGAGAAACTAGGGTTGGAAACTATAGTGTTTAACTTAGATAAAGGAAAGTACAAGGAAATGGGGATAAAGTCCACTTAAGTGAACAGGGTAGATAGGTTAGCAGAAATGACAATAAGCAAGCCATGGAAGACATTTAAGGTGATAATTCATGACTCTCAGTAAAAATACATCTCAGTAAGAAAGGGAAAATCCAACCAGGCTAACTAAGGTACTTACAGAGGATATGACATTGAAAGAAAATGTGTATAAGGAGGCCAAAGTTAGGGATAAATATGGAATTGAGCAATGAAGGACCAAAAAGATAATAAAGACAGAGACAATAAATTATGAGGGGACTAGTAAGGAATATAAAAACAAACTGTACGTGCATTTTAAAAAATATAAAAAGAAAGAGCTCAAAGTGAACATAGTCCCCCTAGAAAATGAATTTGTGGAACAACGAAATGCAAAGGAGTTGAACAGATCTTCTGCATCAGTCTTTACAATGGATGATATTTCAAACATCCCATTAGTACAAAAGAATACAGAAGGATTTGAATACCATCACCATCACTTGAGAAGTAGTATTAGACAAACTAATTGAACTAGAGGTAGGCAAGTCCTCTGGCCCTGATAGCCTACATCCAAGGATCATAAAGTGGAGGTAGGACATGGTATTAGTTTGCTCTCAGCAACATGGAGGTCCAGACTAACACAGCCCCTCATTTGTCAGCAGGTTTGATGGTGAAATGTGAATTGGGGCATATTCAGAAGGGGTGAGGTTGGAGTGGGTGAGGGGGGGGTGGAGAAATCAAAGTGGTTGATGTCATATCAGAAGCCAGTAATAAAGAGGTCCAGGCCGGGAAAGAGGTCAGGAGGGAGTGTCCAAGAAGAGGAGGAAGGTTGGAGACAGGTAAAGGGGTCTTCGGAAGAAGATTGAGAGTCTTTGTCAAAGAAGAAATCATGGTGGCGGAAGCAGTGGAAGAAGAGCTCCACATCATGGTGGGCATGGAACTTGTTGGGGTCGGGGATAAGGGGCACAAATGTGAGCCCTTTACTAAGGATAGAATGTTTGGCCTCAGAGTTTGATGTCAGGGAGAATGGTGAAGGATCAAGGGGTAGGACTTTGGGGAGGGGATCTTGAGGAGACTCAAGGTGGAGAGGGGGGGAAGGGCAATAGCATGTGATAGGTGAGGGTTAGACATGGTGCAGCGGGAACACTTCCCACCTACATCTGGGACACAAACTATGCCTTCCATCTCTTCAGAAACTTCCAGTTCCCTAGACCCAGTGCTTCATCTTCACTATGGACATGTAGTCCTTATACATGTCCATATTCAACAAATGTGTAGGCCCTCAGCTATTTCTTCTCCAAAGGACCCTCCAGACCCTGCTCCTTCTAGTACCCTCCTCCACCTTGTCAAATTAGTCCTCACCCTCAATACATTTTCCTTTGACTCTTCCCATTTCCTCCAAATCCAGGAGATGACTGTGGGCACTTGCATGGGCTCTAGCTATGCCTGTCTCTTTGCTGGTTACACCGAAGAGTCCCTCTTCATTACATACACTGGTACTGTTCCCCAATTCATCTGCCATTACATTGATGACTGCATTAGTGCTCATCCTGTGCCCAGGCTGAACTGAAGCAGTTCAGTGACTTCAGCAATAACTTCCACCCTGCCTTCAAATTCACTTGGTTTATTTTGGACACATCCCTCTTCCCTTTGACATCTCCACTTCCAGCTCTGGTTGCAGTTTACATACCGACATTTACCATAAATCCACAGACTCCCATAACTACCTGAACTATACTTCCTCCCATCCCATATCCTGAAAAACTCCATCCTGTTTTCCCAATTTCTCTGCCTCCATTGCATTTGCTCTGATGAGGTAGATACTCCATTCCCAAGCATCCAAGATGTCCACCTATGTTAAACAATACCTTTCTCCCTCCTCTGTCACCCAGACAGCCCTCCACCATGCCTCTTCCATTCCCTGCTCCACTGCTCAAAACCACATCCCAACAAAAATAAAAAGACAGGGTTCCCCTTGTCCTCACCTTCCACCTCACCAGCCTCTACATCCAATATATATCCTCAAAAACTTCCATCAACTCCAATTAGACCCCACCAACAAAACCATCCTCCCTTCCCTATTGATTTCTGCCTTCTGAAAGGACCATTCTCTTTGTCACTCCTTGTATAGTGCCACACTCCCCATCAACACTCTCCACCAGTACCTTGTCTTGCAATGTAAAAGATTCAAAACCTGCCAGCACACCACCTCCCTCACCTCTTATCCAGAGACCCCAAACAGTCTTTCCAGGTGAAACAGAGGTTCACCTCCATCCCCCCAACCTTGGTTTACTGTATCCAGTGCTCCCGATGAGGTCTTTTCTACCTCGGTGAGACCAAACACAAACCAAGGGAACATTTCACCCAGCTTCTCAGCCAGACCCGAAAGGGCCAGTCTGAACTCCTGTTCACCGCCAATTTCAATTTCCCTTTACATTCCCTCTCGTACATATGCATCCTTAGCCTTCTCCACTGCCAAGGTGAAACACACCACAAATTGGAGGAACAACACCTTATTTTCTGCCTGTGCAGCCTACCGCCCAAAGGACTCAACATTGGGAATGGAACGTCCCTAATTTCAAATAACCTTCCCACCCATACTCCAACTCCCTTTCCTGCCCTGCCTCTTCCCTTCCATTCCACCTACTGATCCTTCCTTCCAGATACCAAGCAAATTCCTTCCTCCCATCGACCAACCAGATCATACCCACTACCTGTGTTCACCTATCACTACTTCATCATTCCACCCCTCTTCCCACCCAAACCACCACCTTCCCCTTTATCTGTAGCATCCCCTAACTGACCTCCATTCCTGAAGAAGGATTATACCTGTAACGTTGACTTCTCTACCTTGTGATGCTCCCTGGCTTGTTGTGTTCTTCTAGCCTTCTGCTTTTCCACTTCGGATTCCAGCATTCACAATTTTTTTTGTCATTAACTGAAGAGAAAAAAGAGGTCAGAGTTACAGTAGAGAGTGAGATTAAAATAGCAAGTGTTGGGAGCTCATGGTCCCACTCTCAGAGAAAAGTGAGGTGTTCCACAAAATGACCAGCCAGACTGAATTTAATCCATCCCAGTGAAACTGAGATCACAAAGTGCACAACAGATGGAGTATATAAAATTGAAAGTAGAACTATAAAATTGTATCTTAAACTGGATGAATTTACTGTCTGATCTATGACGGAAAAGGACAAGGCAAAGGGGTACACTTTGCCTTCTCTTGTACCTGCATAGGAAGTTGCCAGGAGTGGTTGATTGAAGGCAACTGAAGAATAGACTAGGGTATTGTGGAGGGAGTAGCCCTTTTGGAATGCTGAAAGGGGAGAAATTATATTGGGTGGCTTCATTGTACTTGGAATAATGAATATATGGACTACTGAGATGGAAGGTGAGCCCCATCATTATTTGGAATAGAGTTGAAAGAATGAGAGCAGTAGAGTGGGAACTGGGACAGTCAAAATGAAGAGCTGAGTCAATCACGATTGAGGGAGCCCAGGTACACATATTGCCAGCACTGGTATGAAGGTAGATCATTAGAACAGATGCAATGGAAATAGACAATCTCGGAAAATGGAATTGAGTCTTTACAAGACACAGGGATGGAGGATGTGAAGTCAAGATTGTTGTAGGTGAAATAACTCCATCAAGATCTGTTTCTGGTAATCAAGTCACCCTTTATTTACTCATGCACAGTTTATGATACTGACCTAGCTAGCACAGAGCCAGCTGCTAGAGGGAACAGAACTCCTGACACTTCTGTTTATATCTTTCAGCCAGGGTTCCCTGATTGGACTAGGTTAACAGCCCCAATCAGGGAACTCACATACTGCGAGATGCACCGAACTGACCTTGTTCCAATTGATACATCCCTACCCCTCTAAATCCTGGGATGCAGCCCCATTTGTTTTCCTGTAGCTTCTCCTGGACCATTTTTGCACCAGGTCCAATTCCTCAGACTCTGCGTCAGATTCTGGCATCATGTACCAGACTGTAGTCCACCTCTTGTGCCCAGATTGTCTCAGTCAAAACTCATCTTCTTCAAGTGGTAACAGCATCGAGGCTGTGACATCTACCATGTCCATCCAATTGTCAGAGGTTTCTTTGATGCTAGACGGAGGGGGAGAACTTACAGGTACTGACAGCCTTGCCGGATGTTCTGAGTAGCCAGGTATGTTTTGATCCTGCCTTGCCTAGCCGAATTTTGTGCATCACAGGACCCAATCTCATGTTGACCATGCAAATTACCCATGCAGATCCATTCCCATGGTTTTAACACCAAACTTCATCCCTGAAGTAAACTGCCTCTCCCATTTAAAGGAGTCTTATGGCTAGCAATGGCATTGCTGATGGTATTTCAATCCCTATCAACCCAGCCGCACGCACGAATGATCAAATTTAACGTCGTGCGGGGTCTTCACCCCATTAGCAACTCTGCTGGACCTGTCCCTGTAGCTGCATGAGGGTTGGTCCTATAATCAAACAGGAATTGGGACAGTTTGGTATTGAGTGAAGTTGTAGGCTGTTTCTTTCAGCCTGCCTTCAAAGTTTGGATAGTTCTTTCTGCCAGATTTCTTAAGTTCGTCAAAAATCCCGATATAGATTTGAGCTGTTGAGTAAAATTGATAGCGTCTCAAAATTAGAAGACGCTTGGGATCGTAATGTTAGCTAAATCTGCCAACTCTTGAAATGTTTTAGTATCTGATACTTCCAGAAAAGCTAGGCTCCTAATAACCATACAAGCAGTCAGGAAAATTACTGGTTGCTTTTCATCTGCCCCATTATCATTTGCCCATTTTGGACCCACTCTTTGATTGCAAGATCAAAAGAGTCAAAGCTCACAAATAGTGGCATAATGCCAGAAATATTTATCCCAATTCAAAGACAACTGTTGTGAGGGAATCTCTTCAGGGCCATGTTTGTGTATCATCACCACTGAAATAACTCCACAAAGGCTGGTATCCTATTACCAAGTCACCTTTTATTTATACGTATGGAGTTCATGATACTGACCCAACCAGCACAGAGCAGGCTCCTAAAGTGAATAGGAACCTGACTCTCCTGTTTTTTTTTCCCTGTTTCTAATATTTTATGAAATACACAGTTTACAAAACAATTAACATTAACAGCTGTATACAAAGAAACAGCAATTTTACAAGGGAGAGGAATGGAAAAGCCAGGCCCCAAACCCTAAATGTTCAACCAGTTTTCAGGGAAATGAGGACAAACCTCAAATCCCAGTTCCAATCATAACAAACAGTAACAATAACATTTGTAAATATAAGACAGTCACATAATACTGACCCCAAGCAATCCAGCAAACTTCCCGTTCCTCCCACTTATTGGCCACTCTAAGGCAGCCTTCCCCTACACACCTTCTGGCTCTCAGTCCACCCCACGTCTCTTCCAGTTCTTGGTCTATCCTGACACACATTCCAACCACCTCTAGGGCGGACCATCCTGCTTAGATTACTTACAGTGTGGAAACAGGCCCTTCGGCCCAACAAGTCCACACCGACCCTCCGAAGCGCACCCACCCAGACCCATTCCCCCACACAGACCCAGGGAGAATGTGCAAACTCCACACAGTCAGTCGCCTGAGGCGGGAATTGAACCCGGGTCTCTGGCGCTGCGAGGCAGCAGTGCTAACCACTGTGCCACCGTGCCACCTCCCCCAGGATGATAGCGGTCAGGACGGCCTACCCACCTTCCGGCTTCCCTAACCGCCCTTGGCACCTTCTGGCCACCTCTCAGACAGCCTGCCCTGGTACCCACCTGGAGTGATGGCGCTGAGGATGGCCTACCCGTCTTCCAGCTACTCTCCTGTTTTTTTATTCAAGATAACATTTATTATTTAATTATACAAAATATGGAAACATTTAATTAAGGAAACAGCTCATCAAACAATAACTTGCCAAACAAAACAAAAATCTCAATCTATTTAATTCTCATTCATAAAGCGGCATTATTTTAAACAATTGTGGTCAGTAAGGTTACATTTTTAAAAATGAGAAATCTGAAGTCACATTACTGAAGCAGTATTTGGGATTCAGGAACAGATATATACTCTCCTGGTTTTTTTTGTAGAGTCCTTGGCACTGATTCAGCTCCCTCAGAGCCAGCTCTCAGACTGAACAGAACTTTTGACACTCCTGTTACTCTCCTCTTTATTTTTTTTTATTTTATTAAACAAATTACAAAACAGTTTACAATAAACATTTACAACTGTACAAGAGACAGCAATTTTACAAGGGAGAGGAGCAGCAAAGCTAGGCCCCAAACTCTATCGTTTGACCATTTTACAGGGAGATGAGGACAACCCTCAAATCCCAGTTCCAACTCTCCTCTTTATATCTGTCACCCAAGGTTCCCTGATTGGACCAGCTTAACAGCCCCCAATCAAAAAATCCATATTCTGTGATCTCCACCTGGCTGATCTCCTTTCAATCACTACAGTAGGAATCAGAGATAGTATAGCATTAAATATATTGCCACATAAAAGAATTAGTAGTTTTAATTAATAGTTTATTACAGCTAATAGGGATTACGCCTCACTGGAGTAGTGTGTTGGAAATGAAGCAATGCTATTCTCAGAGTCAATTATTTTTAAAAATTGCAGAATTCTTCAATGTCCTTGGCTTTCAGACTCAGGTTGATAGAAAGCATAGACCAGAATCCTAAACAAGAATGGTGACTTATTATAAATAAATAAACACTAGCTACGGGCAAACTATTATGATCCATTGGCATAAAACTCTCCTCATTAAAACTCAAACTCCCTTTATAAATTCCCCCTTATAAACTCCCCCTTACACACTGAAACCAACACAGACAGAAGAAAATGCATGATGTTATAGGTGGAAAGAAATATTAGGAAAGTAATTCAGTGTGGTTCCTGTTCACAGGATCTGCTGAGTGATTCTTCTACTACTCACAACTCAGTTTTTTTGGTCTTCATTTTCCAGATGTTTTATTGAGTTACAGGAGACACAGGGTGTCTGGTTCACGCTTATAAAAGGTCTCTGACTTGTTAACTAAAAGTAAAACCTTAAATTTTTTTTCTCCCTTCAGACATAAAACAGATTTTGCTTCAGAGAGAGCTTCTGAACTGATAGAATTCTGATGGATTCTCATCATCTTGTTCACAGGCACAAGCTGATCAACTAACTGGGAACCAATACACAGCTGTTAGCAGGCAGAAGGCCCTTGTCATCAATAACTGATCACTTGTCCACAAAACAATCAGCTCCTTGTTGCCAGCGGAACCTCCATTTTGTATAAACCCTTGGCTACAGCTTGCCTGCACCTTCATCTACTACTGCTAGAACCAGCCTCTGTGCAAACAGTACTTACAATGAATGTCAGGTTACTTGCTTTCAAAGCATGGAAAATCATTCAGCAATCCTTGGTTTTTAAAACAGCTCTTTTCCTATTCAGTTCACAATAAAAAAATAGAAAACTGAAAAGCATAGACTTTACAACTGCAATTCATTTAATTTCATTTCAATATTATACATAGGTTGAGCAAAGATCTATTTTCTACAATGTAGGAATAGATTTGTTTACAGAATTAAATTATGAAATTTGAATTTACCTTTGGCTTTGTCAGCTTTATTTCCTGGAGAATCAGAATAACACAGTTCTACCACATTAGATGACTAATTTTCGGCAAATATTTCAAGTTGTGCTAACTATTTGTAATGAGTTTAACTGCATTGTTTGACTTGAAAGTGTGGGAGATGCTAAATGTCTTTGAATTACAGTTAAATCAGATCTTTGAATAATTATTGCAATAACAAAATGAACCAGTGAAAAGCAATCCTTTAGCTGCAGTCAACTGAATTGCACACATGGGATAGGTAAGAATGTTTCTTCTAAAATACTGTATATTTTTCTGATTCAAAGTTCAATAGCCTAACAGGATCAAAACTGTTGATCACTAAAGATAACCAAACAGAAGCTGCAAAAAATTAGGTGCAGTGCTGGAGTTATAGGTTTCCAAACCCCTTGGAGCATTGGCCACTCCTACTCAGAGATTCATTTCAGTCCTTTAATCCTGCGCTGCCATTCAATTAAATCATGGCTAATCATCTACCTCAATGTCACTTTCATACACTATCTTCATATTACTCTCCAGAAACCTAATGATTTATATCATGAAACTACTCGTAATTAAACTTCCAAAGCCTCTAGGGTAGAGAACTCGTGTCTATACTTATCATCCAGAAATGTGGCTGAGATCTTACAGGAGTTTTGGTAATGTTTGATGTACTGTACGTCTGTCCTTCAATGTGCAGAAAGAGAAAAATACTTTTTCTTTCAATTACTTGTTGCAATGTCCCAAAAATAGAAATAGTGGTTAACAGTCCTGTACAGTCACATGACTGAGCTTATTGTGAAACAAAGCAAAGCTTGGAAACTTAAATTGCATAACAAACAGGAAAGGCAAATAATGTTTGCAGTTTTTGTAAAGTTGTTTTGTAGCTACTGAATTTTGTAAAATATTGACTTCAATATTTTGCTAATTATCAATGATATGCAGAGAAAGGAGAAGTGAAACGTTAGCAAGTTTTTCTCAAGGGTACATGTTGTTCTGAGTGAAAATGGAAAAGGAAACCAGAGGTAAGATGGCACACATGATTGGTTTTTCTATGAAATTCAACCAGATAAATAGTCACTGTGGCTTGGCACAAGTTTTGAAACATTTCCTGTGTCTTTCACCATGCCCAAACTTGTACAGTTTCAGTTTGAAAAAGATGCATTACAGTTGAAAATTGGTTAACAAAAACCTTTGCTTTGTTGCAGAACTGATAATAAGAATCACAGGTGGTACAATCATAGATATTTTTTTCCATAAGAAACAGTTTTTAATTTGTCTGTGGACTCAATTTCCAATTTGTATAAGTGCAGTAAACATGTCCAGCTCTTTTTGCCTGGACTCGTAATCATGGAGTATAGAAAAAGCCTTTCAGACTATCACATCTGAACTGCCAAAAGAATCGTGACCTAAATTAAACCCTCTTTCCTGCACTACCACAGCATTGAATATTATGGCCCTTCAAGACTTCACTGAAGTACTTTTTATGGCTTAACTACTCTCACAGACAATGCATTCCAGACACACAACACCACCCAGATGAAAAGAGGTCTACCTCAAATTCCCTCCAAAACCTCCTTCTCTCACTTTAAAATTTTTCCCCTTTATTATTGGCCCTTTGACCAACTATTGTTATGAAGTTGAAGGCGGATATTATACCTTTAAGAGAATATGAAGGCTGTTTTGACAGTGAGATTTAATGGACAAAGTATAGATATGATTGAATTATACTAATGTTATATGTATGTGTATTTCATTGTAATGGAGTTAAGAATTAGAAAAAAAAGAAGCCACCTTTTCATTGTGTTGGTTCTTTGTTCCTTAAGAGGGGAGATATTACAAAATTGAAGGCGTGTTCTCTACCTTTAAGAGAGAGTGAAAGATGTTTTAGCAGTGAGAGTTTGCAGGCAACTGTCATGTGACTGACTAGCAGTCTTGGAGTATACTGGAAAATTGAAAATATGTAACATTTGGCTGTACACTAGACACTTCAGCTTTTTTGACTATTCATGTGAACTTAATCAATCGGTTTAACTTATGCCCCAGGATACAAAAATCCAATTGTTCTTGAATTTTGCTGGTTTGAAAACATCGAACCAATGAGACAATTCGTTGTTTTGGGTATACATAAGCCGGCATTTTGAGAGTTAGCCAGAAACAGAGTGACAACCTGCCATCTACAGAGACTGCCATTGAAAACACTCTCTATCAAAGTTACCTTTCTCATAGGAAACATCTTTACAGCAAACTACCAAAGATGGCCCTGGGAGATCTGTAGCTAAAAGAAGACAAATGCCAATGATGACAGCTGCTGTCTGGTTCTGAACAATTAAGTTGATGTAATTTTAATAGGGGATTTTATTGGATCAGTATATTTTTATAGAGTTGGAGGTAGATAACAGAACTTTAAGAGAAAAGAGGCTTGGATTTGTAAATAGTTGTTGTTTAATGTTCACATTTAGAGTTAAAAAATAAATTGATTCTGTTTTCTTTAAATAGTGGAATTTGGGAGTTCTCTATCACTCATACTTTAACAGATTATGAAGTGAGGTAAACTTTTCTGGCTGTTTGGTTTAATTAGCAGAAGGGTTCACTGTCGTGTGTTAACACTATGCACCCTGTCCATGCCCCATTTAATCTCATCAGGACATTTCTCATGCTTCAATGTTCCAAATAAAACAACCGAACTTATCCAGAATCTCTGAAATGCTTCATCCCAGGCAACATCCTGATGAATCGTCTTTGCACTTCCTTCATTGCAATCACATCTTTCTTTTACTGTGGTGACCAGAACTGTGCAGAGCGTTCCATTTATGGCCTAACCAAATTTTTTTCTATAGCTCTAATAAAATCTCCCTGCTCTTATAATCTATGTCACGACCGATAAGGCAAGGACCTGTACACCTTATAACTATGTTATTACTCTGTCTTGCCACCTTCAGGGATCTGTGGACAAGCACCCCAATATCTCTTTGTTTCTCTGATCTTCCTAGCATCCTGCTATTCAATTAGTATTCCCTTGGCAGCATGTAGAATAAAGGTCAATGACTTACACCTATAACCAACGGTGTACCACAAGATTCCGTATGAGGAATTTTGCTAAGTAAAAAATCACACAACACCAGGTTATCGTCCAACAGGTTTAATTGCAAGCATTAGTTTTCGGAGTGCTGCTCCTTCATCAGATGGTTGTGGACCACGTGATGAAAGAGCAGCATTCTGAAAACCAGTGCTTCCAATTAAACCTGTTGGACTATAACCCAGTGTTTTGTGATTGTTAACTTAGTACACCCCAGTCCAACACCAGCATCTCCAAATCAGGAATTTTGCTGTTTGTTATGTACATTAACAGCTTGGATGTGATTGTAAAAGGTATAGTTAGTATGATTGCAGATGATATAAGAATTGGCGGTGTTGTTGATAATGAAGAGTATGGTCTCAGGCTACAGTCTCATATTGATCAGCTAGTAAATTGAGCACAGCAATGGTGGATGGAATTGTGATAGTGTGAGGTGTTGCACTTTAGGAGATCTAATAAAGGAGGGTTATGCACAATGAATGGTAGTACTGAGGAATTTGGAGTGGCACGGTAGCTCAGTGGTTAGCACTGCTGCCTCACAGCACCAGGGTCCCAGGTTCGATTCCAGCCTTGGGTGACCGTGCAAACTCCCACAGACATTCTCCCTGTGTCTGTGTGGGTTTCCTCCGGGTGCTGCGGTTTCCTCCCACAGTCCAAAGATGCGCAGGTTAGGTGAATTGGCCATGCATAGTGTTAGGTGCATTAGTCGAGGGAAATGGGTCTGGGTGGTTTACTCTTCCAAGGGTCGGTGTGACTTGTTGGGCTGAAGGACCTGTTCCCACATTGTAGGTAATCTAATCTAATCTAACAAAGGGATATGGTTTAAGTATCCATAGATCCATGAAAGGTGTCCACAAAGATTGATAGGTTGGTGAAGAAGGCATTTGAGGTATTCGCCTTCATTAGACAGAGCATAGAATATAGGAGCAGGGAAGTCTTGTTGCAACTTCATAAAATTTTGATTAAGCCACAGAAAGAATACAGCATGCAGTCCTGGTTGCCACACTATCAGAAGGAGAGGGTGTAGAAGGACATTCAACAGGATGTTACCTGGGATGGAATGCTTCAGTTATGAGGAGAGACGGGATAGACTGGGTTTGATTTCCTTGGAGCAGTGGTGGCCGAAAGGGTATCTGATTGAGATATACAAAATTATTAACAGAATACTCTGGGTAGATCATGAGAATTTTTTTCCCATGGCAGACATGTCTCAGACCAGAAAGCATAAATTTAGTGGAAATCTGAAGAGCAAGGTTTTCATCCAGAAGTTGATAGGCATAGTTAACATGCTGTTTGAGAGGCAGGTGCTTTTGCAACATATAAAAAGCATCTTGATGATCACCTAATAGTTTGGTGTTCGTTGATCAGCATAAACATGATGAGCTGTAGGGCCTGTTTCTGTGTTGTGTGATTTTTTGACTTTGTAACCTTCTCCATTCTGCCAGAGTAAGTGCTACCATCTTTTTTCTGCTACCCCACACTCACTCCATCTCTGCTACTGCACGCACCACTCACTAATGCATGCCACATCCTGTCTCACTTTCTCTCATCCACTCAATCCCCCCATTAACCTTGCATGCCCTCTATGTTGCCTTCTTTCTCATTCAATTTGATTCTGGCCTCAAAGTTATTTTCGTTTACCTCAAAGTTATTTTCCTGCACTATCTTCAAACCTCTTCATATCATTAGTCTCCAGAAACCTACTAATTTATATCTTTAACCTCCTCCTTGATTAAACTTCCACAGCTCCAGGGTAGAGAATTCCTGTCTATGAGGCTGGAATCTTGCTTGAGTTGTTGGACTGGATGTACCTTGGATAGCAGATGAACTGTGCCTCACTGTCCTGCAATGTGTAGAAAGAGAAAATCCTTTTTCTTTCAAATATTCATTACAATGTTCCATGAATAGAAATAGCAGTTAACTGTTCTATATAGGCATATGACTGTGTTTATTTTAAACCAGAGCAAAGCTTGTAAATTTAAATTGCATCTCTCCACTTTTTACTCTACCTGCACTGGCATTAACAGCAACTTTTTCTGAATCAATCGCTACCTTTGTCTTATTCCAGGAGAAAACAGCACAAAAAGAACCAGGACAAGTAGTGGGCACCTGACATTCAGCTAATTATATCTTACAAAAAGAGGATCTTGGCTCTTGCCAGCAAGGATTGGAATCAGTCCTATGGAGACACAGAGACATCCATGTCCCAGCAGGAAAGTAAGACTGTACTGCCAAGATTATGCTCTATTCCCAAATGTGGCCTACCTTGTTCAGGAACTGGGAAGACATCAGAGACCCAGAAAATACTCAAGGTCCATCTTCAGAAGGGAATGGAAGCAGGTTATCAGGAAGGATAACACTTAGAGTTTGGACAAGAAGGAATAGAAGTAGTGACACTAGAGTTGAAAGGTCAATACTATTGAATGCATTTTTATTTTATTTATTCAATTTGCCACAATACCAGCCTCCTTCACTGCTCAAAACTTCTGTCAATCACCATGTCACTCCTCCTTAACACTTAGAATTCCTAATTAACATTCAGATATTTCACCCATCCTCATACATAAGCCAATGCTGCCAGCCTTACATAGCTCTTGCTGCTTTCCACACACTTCCAGCTATCCAGTGATGCCAGGTACATTAACTAAATGCATTGCTACGTAACTACGGACACTTTTTCTTCTCTCTTTGGACAAGGTGACTCATAATAGAACAGAACAGAGCAGAATCAAAAGAGGACAATGATACCTGTATCTCCTAAGCACTAGGAAGGAAATAGTTCTCTGCATCATAATATTAGGTGAAGGTATGTTTGCTCCTGCCTTCTGGCCCTTCTGAATTCACAGCTCAATGTTATATTGTTATCTGGCATGAACAAGCTGAAGATGGTGTGTTGTTCAAGATCAGCAGTTGTGGAATACAGGGACCTAGGGGTTCAAGTACATAATTCTTTAAAGTTTGCATTACAAATAGACAGGGTGATTAAAAAGGTGCTTAGCTCAGTCCTTTGAGTATAAGAGTCAGGAAATCCTGTCAAAGGTGTGCAGGACATTGGTGAGGTCTTATCTGGGAGTACTGGTCACCCATTTATAGGAAGGATATTATTAAGCTGGAGACAGTTCAAAAGAGATTTACTGGGATCTTGCTGAGTATGGAAGGTTTGAGCTGTAAAGAAAGATTGGATAGACTGCGACTTGTTTCACTGGAGTGTAGGAAATTGAGAGGTGACTTGACAGAAGTTTATACAATCATGAGGAGTATTATAGGGTTAATGGTGGTTGTCATTTCCCTAGTTTGGGGGATTTCAAGATTAGGGGGCACATTTTTAGGTCGAGAAGAGAGAAATTTAAAAATATTTTACACATTGTGTGATTCACATGTAGAATGAACTTTCTGGGGGAGTAGTAGATGTGAGTACAACTACAACATTTAAAAGACATTTGGATAAGTATATGAATAGGAAAGGTTTAGAGAGATATGGACCAGGAGCAGGAAGATGAGATTATTTATTTTGGGATTATGTTCAGCATGGACCAAAGGGTCTGTTTCCATGTCGTATGACTCTATGACTCTCACCCCATCCAACTTCATTCACTCCTTAGCTCCTACTTTCAGACACCCAAGAACTGCCCAGCCACAGGAGCCCAGGAACAAGAAAGGGACAAAATCCTAGAACTGGAGAAAAGGCCCAATCACTTTGCTTTATGCCAGCAAATATCAGCTCAGACTTATACACGTTGGTGTTGGTTAGCAATTGGGATCAGTGCATGTTAAAATGTGAGTGGTAGGCCAAGGATAAAGGAGAGTTCATTTGCCAGCTTACTTGAGGGAGGAGTGGCAGGTGAGCTCTGTTGAGGAGGACTCAAGATGATTTCAGTGAGGTAGCTTTGCAGGAAAGCAGTTAATGGTAATACATACTGAGATACTAGCTGCATTGAATGGCCTGCCAGACTGTCTCCCATCACTGTCAAGATCATAATTCTAATTTGCTTTCTTTGCAACCTTTGTTCCTTATGCCCAGTTGTGCTGCTTTAAGAGGCACTGCCACTGCAGCAAAACTGTCTCTGTGGTTGCCATTCAACTAAATTCAACAGGCGGGTTTAGGAGGGTATCTTAAGACTAAGGATTCCTCTGAAGAATTATCATGTTTTCAAAAACAAATGTGGCCACTGCTGCAAGTCCTACAACAGAATGACTATAGGCATGGCTCCGGTATCCACATGAGTTGGATACTGACGTTAGATTAAAACAGATTCTAGATTAGAGTGGTGCTGCAAAAGCACAGCAGTTCAGTCCGCATCCGAAAAGCAGGAAAATCGATGTTTCGGGCAAAAGCCCTTCATTATGAATACAGACACCCTCCCCTCATTTATCTCTCCACCCTTCAGGCACTCTGCCTGTATTCCTGATGAAGGATGCTGCCTGAAATGCTGTGCTTTTCCAGCACCACTCTAATCCAGAATCTGGTTTCCAGCATCTGCAGTCATTGTTTTTACCTAGTTGGATTAAAACAGGCCCCATTGGAACCCCTGTCTTCCACCAGGAGGTTGCTTCCACAGGGCTCAGGACAGTTACAAATGGACAATAATACTAGGTGTCTTGGCTACTGGAAACACGTCCCCCGAACAAATATTTAGCAAATAGTGGCATGTGCTGCTTTCCAGGTGGTACTCATTGTAGTTGTTCACCCACTTTGCCCAGCATGGAAACATGCGGAATATTTTGGAGAACATCTCTTGGACACACATGCAAGTCCTTGGCCGCCTCTTCTGCCAAACTCTAGCCACCTGACATCTGGAGGAAGAACACCACATATTCTGCCTTTGGACCCTCCACCACATAGGATCAATGTTGATTTCACTAGTTTCCTCATTTCCCCTGCCCCCACATTAACCCTCTAACTTGGTACCCCCTATCTTCATTTACCTATCACATTCCCAACTACCTTCCCCCCAGCCCCACCTCCCTCCCATTTATTTCTCAGCCCCTTGCCCCGCCCCCCTCCCCCACAACCACCACACCACCACATTTCTCTCAAAGAGCTTATGCTTGAAACTCTCCCACTCCCCGGATGCTGCCTTTTCCAGCACCACACTTGCCAGCATGGAAATATGTCAATCTGCTGATTTATGCCTCGCTATGCAACTTTGGTCGTGGTTTCATCTTCAAATTCATCTTCACAGGCCGAGGAAGTTGGCACTCTTTGTGTACACTGTCATAGAATGTAGAACATTACAGCCTATTAGCCCTTCAGCCAATCTGTGAAATCAATCTGAAGCCCATCTAACCTAAACTATTCTATTCTTATCCATACTTCTATCCATTGACTATTTAAATGTTATTAAAATTGGCAAGTCTACTACTGTTGCAGGCAGGGCATTCTGTGCCCTTACTACTCTCTGAGTAAAGAAACTTCCTCTGACATCTGTTCTATATCTATCACCCCTCAATTTAAAGCTATGTCTCCTTGTGCTGGCCATCACCATTTGAGAAAAAAGGCTGTCACTGTTCAAACTATCTAACCCTCTGATTATCTTACATGTCTCAATTAAGTCACTCAACATTCTTCTCTCTAACAAAAACAGTCTCAAGTCCCTCGACCTTCCCTCCATACCAGACAACATCCTAGTAAATCTCCTCTGAAGCCCTTCCAAAGCATCCAAGCCTTCTTATAATGTGGTGACCAGAACTGTACACAATACTCCAAGTGCAGCCACACCAGACTTTTGTACAGCTGCAGCATGACCTCATGGCTCCGAACCTCAAACCCTCTACCAATAAAAGCCGATACACCATATCCCTTGTTAACAACCCTGTCAACCTGGGTGGCAACTTTCAGGGATCTATGCAAATGGACACCAAAGTCTTTCTGCTCATCCACACCACCAAGAATCTTACCATTAGCCCAGTACATTTTATTCCTGTTTCTCCTTCTCTCCAACGAAAACAGCCTCAAGTACCTCAATCTTTCCTCATAAGACCTTCCCTCCGTGCCAGGCAACATCCTAGTGAATCTCCCCTGCACCCTTTCCAAAGCTTCCACATCCTTCTTATAATGCAGTGATGAGAACTGTATACAATACTCCAAGTGCGGCCGCACTAGAGTTTTGTACAGCTGTAGCATAACCTCATGATTCCGGAACTCAATCCCTCTATTAATAAAAGCTAAAACACTGTATGCCTTCTTAACAACCCTGTCAACCTGGGTGGCAACTTTCAGGGATCTATGCAAATGGACACCAAAGTCTCTCTGCTCATCTATACCACCAAGAATCTTACCATTAGCCCAGTACATTTTATTCCTGTTTCTCCTTCTGAAGTGAATCACCTCACACTTTTCTGCATTAAACTCCTTTTGTCACCTCTCAGTCCAGCTCTGCAGCTTATCTATGTCCCTCTGTAACCTACAATATCCTTCAGCACTATCCACAACTCCAAAGACGTTAGTGTCATCGGCAAATTTTCTATACCCTCTATTTCTGCCCTCAACTTGGTCATTTATAAAAATGATAAACAACAAAACAGCAGTAGCCCCAGACAGATCTTTGTGTTACACCACTAGTAACTGAACTTCAGGATGAATATTTCCCATCAACCACCAACTTCCGTCTTCTTTCAGCTAGCCAATTTCTGATCCAAGCGGTTAAATCGCCCTCAATCCCATGCCTCCGTATGTTGTACAATAACCCACAGTGGAGAACCTTATCAAATGCCTTACTAAAATCCAAATACAGCACATCAACCACTTTACCCTCATCCACCTGTTTGGGCACCTTCTCAAAGAAGATTTGTGAGGCATGACCTACCCTTCACAAAACCATGTTGACTATCCCAATCAACTTATTCCTCTCGAGATGATTATAAATCCTATCTGCTATAACCTCTTCCAATACTTTTCCCACAACAGAACTAAGGCTGTCTATAATTATTAGGGCTGTCTCTTCTCCCCTTCTTGAATACAGGGCAACGTCTGCTATCCTCCAGTCTTATCGAACTATTCCTGTAGACAATGAGGACACAAAGATCAAAACCAAGGATCCTGAAATCTCCCTGGCTTCCCAGAAAATCCTAGGATAAATCTATCTGGCCCAGCGGACTTACTTATTTTCCAGAATTGCTAACACCTCCTCCGTGTGAACCTCAATCTCATCTAGTCTAGTAGCCTGTATCTCAGTATTTTCCTTGACAACATTGTCCTTTTCCAGTGTAAATACTGACAAAAAAAATTCAATTAGCGCTTCCCCTGTGTTCTTGGACTCCATGCACAAATTCCTTGACTGGCCCTCATCTTACTCCAGTCATTTTTTTATTTCTGATTTAAAGAAAGCTTTAGTGTTTTCCTTGATTGTATCTGCCAATGACTTCTCATGTTCCCTCCTGGCTCTTCTTAGCTCTCTCTTTATGTCTTTCCTAGCTAACTTGTTACTCTTAAGTACCCTAACTCAGACTTCACGTCTCATCGTAACATAAGCCTCCTTCTTCCTCTTGACAAGAGACTCAACTTCTTTAGTAAACCATAGCTGCCTCGCTTGACCACTTCCTCCCTGCCTGACAGGTATATACTTATCAAGAACATGAATAAGCTCCACATTTCAAATGTGCGGAACACCTGCAGTTTCTTTCCCCATCCTATGCATCCTAAATCTTGCCTAATCGCATTATAATTGCCTTTCCCCAGCAATATCTCTTGTTCTGTGGCATATATCTATCTCTTTCCATCACTAAAGTAAACATAAGTGAATTGTGATCACTATCGTCAAAGTGCTCAGCTACCTCCAAATCTAACAACTGGTTAGGTTCATTACCCAATACCAAATCCAATGTGGCTTCGTCCCTTGTTGGCTCATCTACGTACTTTGTCAGGAAGCCCTCAATACACACACATTGGACAAAAACTGACCCAGCTAAAGTACTCAAACTATAGTATTTCCAGTCAATATTTAGAAAGTTAGAGTCTCGCATACTGTTACTCTTGCTCCCGTTACTCTAGTTCCTATCCAGAATTAGCTTTGCTACTCTTTCATCTATATCTCTGAAACTATTTTGAGGCCAATAGAAAACTCCCAACAGGGTGACATCTCTTTTTCTGTTTCTAACCTCAGTCCATACTGTCTGAGTAGACAAGCTCTCAAAAGTCCTTTCTGCCACCGTAATACTGTCCTTGACTAACAATGTTACACCTCACCGTCTTTAACAATCTTCTCTGTTCCTACTGAAACATTTAAATCCCAGAGCTTGCAACAATCATTCCTGTCCCTGCTCTAACCATTTCTCCGAAATGGCCACAGCATTGAAGTCCCAGGTACCAACCCTGACTGCAAGTTCACCCCCCTTATTCTGGATGCTCCTGGTGTTGGAGTAGACACACTTCAAGACACTTTCTTGCTTGCCAGTGACCTCTTACAACCTTGAGACCTTATATTTAACCCTATTGCACTTCAAGCCACTTTCTTGCTTGCCAGTGACCTCTTACAACCTTAACCTTATATTTAACCCTATTGCTCTCAACCTCCTGGACCTTGGAACTAAAATTTAATTTCCCAACCCCCTGCTGAATTAGTTTAAACCTCCCGAAGAGCATTAACCTCCAGGATATTGGTACCCCTCTCCTGTTTGTAGAGCTCCTACCTACGCCAAAATGATCCCCACTTATCCAGGTATCGAAACCCTCCTTCCTGCACCATCCCTGACGGTAGGACAGGTAGGATGGTGCAGTGATAGGCAGCGGAAGTCGGGAAGGTCCTTAATGAATACTTTGCTTCATTATTCACTACTGAGAGGGACCTTGACTTTTCTGAGGATGGTGTGAAACAGACTGTTATGCTAGAATATGTTGCTGTTTGGAAGGAGGATGTGCTGAAACTTTTGAATATCATAAGGAAAGATAAATACCCTGGGCTAGACGGGATATACCTTCAGTTATTTCAGGAAGCGAGGGAAGAGATTACTGCACCTTTTGTGGTGATCTTTGTGCCCTCACTATCCACTGGAGCAGTGGCAGATGATTGATTTAGATTAGATTCTGTATAGTATGGAAACAGGCCCTTTGGCCCAACAAGTCCACACTGAACTCTGAAGAGTAACCCACCCAGACCCATTCCTCTACTCTACATTAACCCCTGACTAATGCATTAATACTATGGGCAATTTAGCAAGGCCAATTCAACTAACCCGCACATCTTTGGACCATGGGAGGAAACTGAAGTACCGGAGTAAACCTATACAGACACGGGGAGAATGTGCAAACCCCGCACAGTCACCCAAGGCTGGAATCGAACCTGGGTCCATGCAGTGTGAGGCAGCAGTGCTAACCACTGAGTCATTGTGCCGATTGAAGAGTGGCTAATGTTATTCCCTTGTACAAGAAAGGGAATAGGGATAATCCTGGCAATTACATACCAGTCAGTGTTACGTCAGTGGTGAGCAAAGTATTGGAAAGGATTCTGAGAGACAGGATTTATGATTAGTTGGAAAACTTTAGTTTGATTAGACATGGCTTTGGGAGGGGCATGTGATGCCTCAGGAACCTTACTGAATTCTTTGAGGATGTGACAAAACACACTGATGAAGGTAGAGCTGCGGATGTGGTGTACATGGATTTAGCAAGGCGTTTGATAAGGTTCCTATGGTAAGCTTATTCAGAGGAGGTAAGGAGGCATGGGATACAAGGACATCTGGCTATCTGGATACAAAATTGGCTGGTCCATAGAAGACAGAGGGTGGTGGTAAATAGAACGTATTCAGCCTGGAGTTCAGTGACTAATGGTGTTCTGCAGCGATCATTCTGAAACCTCTGCTTTTTGCAATTTTTATAAATGACTTGGATGGGGAAGTGGAATGGTGGGTTAGTAACAACACGAATGTTGGTAGAGTTGTGAAAAGTATGGAGGGTTGTTCTAGGTTGCAATGAGACATTGATGGAATGTAGAACTGGGCTGAGAAGTGGCAGATGGAGTTCAACCTGGAAAAGTGTGAAGTCATTCACTTTGGAAGGTCAAATTTGAATGCAGAATACAGGACTAAAGGCAGAATTCTTGGCAGTGTAAAGGAACACAGAGATTTTGGGGTCTATGTCCATACATCAAGACATAAATAAGGAAAAAAAATTAAGACAAAGAACATTTTAGTTCAATCCCTGGCTCCTGGGTTTGGGTAAAGACAGTACCACTGCAAGACCACCATGTCAAGCGGCTAGGATACTGGGCTGCAAGACTCCAAAGAAGCGGCCCCAAGGACCAATCTTGTCAATTATCCTGGTAAGGAAGATGTTACAAAAGCTGCCCAAATGATTCCCAGGCCATCGAATGCTGGGCTGAAAGCACCTCAATACCAAAGCCACCGCCAACCTCCACCCATGTAGCAGCTGATTCTGGGTCCCCATGCTCACTCCTCTGCCTGCCACCTCTTCACCTTTAGTTTCAAAGTCCTGATCCAGTCTCACCAGATGCCTCATCGTTGTCCTCCAGAGCCCATTCCAGGCTCATCAGCTGTTGTCAACTGTCAGAGTCTCACTCAGGACTCACCAGCCACTATCATGTTCTGGACCTCAATGAAGATGCCTTGGGGCTCAATGGTTAACACTGTTGCCTCACATCGCCAGGAGCTCAGGTTTGATTCCTGTCTCAGGTGACTGTCTGTGTGGAGTTTGCACATTCTCCCTGTGTCTGCGTGGGTTTCCTCCAGGTGCTCCACTTCCTTCCCACAGTCAAAAGACGCGCAGATTAGGTGAATTGGCCATTCTAAATTACCCATAGGGATGTGTACGTTAGGTGCATTAGGCAGAGGAAATATAGAGTAATAGGGTAGGGGAGTGGGTCTGGCTGGGATTGCTTGCAGGATTGGTGTGGACTTGTTGAGCCAAATGGCCTGTTTCCACACTGTAGGGATTCTATGATACTAGCTTCTGCCAAAATATGATAAAATAAGATTAAAAAGAGGGAAAAAAATTTAAAAAGACAATTTAACAAAAAAGGAGAGTGGATGAGCCCTGGATACAAGAGCCCAAACACTGCCTCGTCCACCATCATCATGTCAGTCCACATGTGAGAAAGAGAAAGAGCATGGGAAAGAGAATGAAAGACACAGCAATGTGTGTAATAAGTGAAATAGAGGGAACATGTGTGCAGAAATGAGGGAGGAGTATGGGTGAGGGAGTAGGGGGAACATATGTGAGGGAGTGAGTCAGTGAGAGAGCATGAGTGTGTGCGAAGGATGTACACGAATAGATAGGGGAGTGAAAGAGAGGGCGAGCACATGTGTGGAGTTGAGAGGGAGGGCGAGCATGTGTGAGGGAATCACTCCCTCACATATGTTCCCCCTACTCCCTCACCCATACTCCTCCCTCATTTCTGCACACATGTTCCCTCTATTTCACTTATTACACACATTGCTGTGTCTTTCATTCTCTTTCCCATGCTCTTTCTCTTTCTCACATGTGGACTGACATGATGATGGTGGACGAGGCAGTGTTTGGGCTCTTGTATCCAGGGCTCATCCACTCTCCTTTTTGAAATTCACATTTAATCTTGTGCAAGACAATATATTCTGAATTGTGCTCAGGTTCTTTTATTGAAAAGAATTGAAATGTGGCCTCTGACACAAAATCCTGAGTTACATGGCTAGATTGGGAAGCTGTGCTGTTTTCCTGAGTGAAGGTTGAGGATATTTTACACAGATGTTCAAAATCATGAGGAATTTGAACAGAATAAGTAAAGGTTAAAGAGCTAGGATCTAGAAGGTGCTACCTGAGATTACAAAGTTAATTCTTGTTTTCAAAACAGAATAGGGTGGCACAGTAGTTCAGTGGTTAGCACTGCTGCCTCACAGTGCCAGGGACCTAATTTTGATTCCCGCCTTGGTTGATAGTGTAGAATTGCACAAAGTTTCTGTGTCTGCGTGGGTTTCCTATGGTGTTCCGGTTTCTCCCATAGTCGAAAGATGTGCAAGTTAGGTGGATTGACCATTTCTAAATTGGCCACAGTGCCCAGGGATATACAGGCTAGGTGGATTAGCCATGGGAAATACAGGGATGAGGTGGGTCTGGGTGGGATACTCTTTGGAGGATCACAGTGGTCATGGTGGGCTGAATGACTTGCTTCCACACTTAGGGATTCTTTGAAATGGATAATTTTCTAAAAATAAATTATTATAGGACTATTAAAGAAAAGGGGAGAGATGTTAGCTGAGTAATTATTGCAGAGAGCTGCATGGACATGAGGAGCCAAGTGTATGCACTGCCCTGTACTTCTGTGCTATAAACATTCTATGATGCTAACCCATTTAGCTCAGGGTTCTCCCTGCCACCTGTCCCATGAAATTTTCATTCCATTTATCTTGGTTGAATTTGCAAACTAATTGTCAATGGTGATCTGGTTGGTAACAGTTGTTTCAAGTTTAAGGCAATTACTTAGGTATTGAGGTAAAATCTTGCCAAATTTGGTCTACAAATTACAGTTGTATATCGATGAGAGATTAAAAAGGCATTAAATGACAAGACTGCACCTGCATCAATGATGTGATAAATCTTCAGAATTTGATAAATATTCAGGTTTCAGTTGTATTTATTTGTTTGCTGTAGTTTCCTATATATCTGAAATATGTTTCAGCTCAGTATGTTCAAAGGAGTTATGAGAGGATATTATTTTACAAGACTCCTACAGCTGGCTGTGGGGTTCAGTATCTTGGTAATAGTGAAAGTCAAATGTGCCAATTTTATTGAGGTCAGTTTCATTTAATTTCTTTTATGTAACATCTGCACGTACAGGTGGTGTTTCACTGATTTATTTCTTAAAGTATGCTCAAAACACTCTCTTCATGATATATATTTATCAGTTATATTTTGAGCAGAATGCACTGGTAGTAAGAGAATCTGCATTTAAAGCAATGTGATTTCAAGATGAATCAGTTCTATAGATAACATGTTACACAGGCAACTTTACTCTTGTACCTAGATCTTCCAAGTGTTCCTATGCATGATCACTGGGCACGAATTACTTGACGTAAAAGGAGGTATATAGATAGGCTCTTTAGAAAATATTCAGTTTACAGAAAATTAAAGGCATATTCTGGTTTACTTTATTTTACAATGGATAAATGCTTCCTCTCAAAGGTTGACATAAGGGCGGCACGGTGGCATGAAGGGCGGCACGGTGGCACAGTGGTTAGCACTGCTGCCTCACAGCGCCAGGGACCTGGGTTCAATTCCCGACTCAGGCGACTGACTATGTGGAGTTTGCACGTTCTCCCCGTGTCTGCGTGGGTTTCCTCCGGGTGCTCCGGTTTCCTCCCACAGTCCAAAGATGTGCTGGTCAGGTGAATTGGCCATGCTAAATTGCCCGTAGTGTTAGGTAAGGGGTAAATGTAGGGGTATGGGTGGGTTGCGCTTCGGCGGGTCGGTGTGGACTTGTTGGGCCGAAGGGCCTGTTTCCACACTGTAAGTAATCTAATAAGGAGAGAAGAATTGGGTAGACTAAATGATATTAAGGTGGACAAATCCCTAGGACCAGATGGGATCTATCCCAGGTTGCTAAGGGAGGTGAGAAAGGAAATAGCTGGGACCCTGATGGCTATCTTTGTAGCAGCCTTTAACACAGGTGAGGTGCCGGAGGGCTGGAGGGTTGCTCATGAAGGTAACTGCTTAAAAATGTGTTGCTGGAAAAGCACAGCAGGTCAGGCAGCATCAAAGGAACAGGAGAATCGACGTTTCAGGCATAAGCCCTTCTTCCTGACATTTTTAAGCTCTGACCTCCAGCATCTGCAGTCCTCACTTTCTCCTATTCCAGGTAACTACAGACCAGTGAGCCTGACGTCAGTGGTGGGAAAGTTGCTGGAAAAGGTACTGAGGGATAAAATCTGTTTTTATATTTGGAAAAGAATGGTCTAATCAGTAACAGGCAACATGGTTTTGTGTGGAGTAGATAGTGCTTTAGCAACTTAATAGAGTTCTTTGAGGAAGTGACCAAGTTGATAGATAAAGGAAGGGATGTATGTACTGTAGATGTCATATACATGGACTTTAGTAAGGTGTTTGATAATGTTTCCCAGGGTAAACTAATGGAGAAAATGAAGTCACATGGTGTGCACAGTATTCTAGCTAGGTGGATAAAGAACTGGTTGAGCAACAGGAGACAGAGAGTAATAGTTGAAGGGAGTTTCTCAAAATGGAGAAAGGTGACCAGTGGTGTTCCACAGAGATCAGTGCTGGGGCCAGTTTTGTTTGTAATATACATAAATGATCTGCAAACAACATTGTGTCAGCCCAAAAGCAACAAGTATTTTCTTGACAGCTTTTTCGATTACTGGGTGTCTAACATTAATTGAGGCACCAGATATTAAAACCTTTCAAGAATTGGCAGACATAGTTAGGGAATAGTATGATACCAATCCTCCTCTAATACTGAAACACTATTACTTTTACTTGGAAATTTGAGAACTAGGGGAATCCGAATCAGAATTTTTTGACTTGGTTAAGGTAAGTGGCAGAAGCATATGACTTTGGTTTAACTCTTAATGAGATACTTAGAGACCGTTTGGTGTATGGGATTAGTGATGTAACTATGCAAAAACACCTGCCAAAAGAAGCCCAAGTGGACTTCAAACAGATGCGGTAGCTGGCTTTATCATTGGGAAATGCAGTAAATGGAACTTACCAGTTGCAGGGTATTCCTGTGGAAGTGGACCCCGTCTCCAGTTAGACTGACCTTGGAGAATGCCACTTGAGCCCAAGCAATTACACTGTCTCAATCAGGGCACATCCTGATCAGAGAAACTCAAGGTCAGGCCACAGCAAAATCCCAAATGAAGCCAAACCACAGATTCAATCAATAAGCACATCGACCTGGACCCAATGTACCGGTCACTGCAGCAGACAGCTGGAACTGACAACCGGAAGTGGCAGATACAAATCACTATAAATGCCGGAGGAAACATCACAGAAGCGCTTCACAGGAGGCTCCCAAGCACTGAGGATGTCACCTAGACAGGGGACAAAACGTCTGCAACATAAATTCCCAGCTTGGCGAACAGAACCACAACAACGAGCACCCAAGCTACAAATCTTCTCCCAAACTCAGCCAAATGGTTAGAATTTTCTTCAGGATCCTGGACAACAAGCCATTATTGTTGCTGCCAGTATGCAGACTTGAGACAGCAAAAGTGCCCTATTAGACCTAAATCGAGTAAGATAACTCATAGGCATGTCCAGGAGGGTATCCAGGAGAGTTTATCCTCAGGAAAGTACACCTGCATCTGGTTTGGAACAGTTAAATTGCTTAGCAACATCCAAATCAGAACCAATCAAAATAAACATCTGGTTAAATGGTCATCTGGTTCTAATGGCGATTGATATTGGCGTGGCCATATCAGTGATCACAGAACCAGTTTTCAACAAAATTTGCTCTGGAAACCAGCCTTTAGGTTTGTGCAAGACCTACGTTAGGCTGAGAACCTTTACCATGGGACTTTTACAGATTAAGGGTACATTTTGATTCCGGTTGCTTATGAAAAGCAACTGCCTTAGTTAACAGTGATTTGTAATAAAATGCTTGAGCGCAAGCTTGCTGGGGTGAAATTGTTGTAAGAGATTCACCTACACTGAGACAACATTTTTGATTAGAAAACGGTTGCCTAAGTCCTAAGTAAATACTCAGAAGTCTTCCAGGAAGGCCTAAGGACTATCAGAGAAGCCAAGGCCACCTTGGACCAGGAAGCAATTCCATGATTTTGCAAGTCCTGCCTAGTACCGTTTGCTTTATGGGCAAAAGTAGAGGGGGAAATCAGAAGGCCAAAAAGTGAAGGAATCATCAAATTTATGGAATGGATTGTATCCGGTTGGATCGATTTTGAAACCTTATGGGTCAGTTCGCCTTTGTAGGGATTTTAAGCAAATGGTAAAATCATTTTTGAGCTGGATAAATAGCCAATTCTTTGGACAGAGGACTTATACACAAAGTTGGCAGGGGAGCTGTTCTTCACAAAACGGGATATGAGCCACATTTACTTGCAATTACATTTAGACAAGGATTTCCAGGACAGTTTACAAGGCCAACCTCAGGTCACCATTTACATAGATGACATTCTGGTAACAGGGAAAACTAATAAGGAACACTTGGAGATCTTAGATATAGTCCTAAGGCATTTTTCCAAGGTGAGCATACACCTGAGAGGGGCAAAATGTGTCCTCTAGGCACGTGAAGTGACAAACTTGGGGTACAGAGTTGACAACACCAGGTCACACCTACTGGAAGATAAAGGGAGGGCGATCAAAGGGACTCCAACTTCCACATGAAAAGGAGCTTAGATCAATTTTTTTGGATGGTAAATTATTACAGAAAGTTCATACATAACCTGGCACCTATCCTGGCACTTTTGCATCAAGTCCTAAAAGGTGTCAGCCTTGGAAATGATCGTATAGACAAACTCTTCCTTTCAGTGAAGTAAAGAAATCACGATCATCTTCTAAAGTGTTAGCACATTGTGACCCCAAGAAAGATCTGGTTTTGACATGCAATGCCTCCCTGTACAGCATCGGGGTGATATTAGCTCATGGGTGGCACAAAGGAGAGTAATGCCCAATAGCACATCGACCCAGGGCTTTGGCTAATAGAACATGTAACATAGAATATTACAGCACAATACAGGTTCTTCACCCATTGATGTTGTGCCAACCTGTGGAACCAATCTGAAGCCCACTACACTATTCCATTTTCATCCATAATGCCCCTTCATCCATTTAAATGCCCTTAAGGTTGGTGAGTCTACTACTGTTGCAGGCAGGTTGTTCCATGTCCCTAGTACTTTCTGACTAAAGAAACTACCTCTGTCATTTATCCTATATCTATCATCCCTCAATATAATGCTATGTACCCTCGTACTGGCCATCACCATTCCAGGAAAAAGGCTCTCACCGTCCACCCTATCTAACCCTATGATTATCGTACAGGTCTCAATTAAGTCACCTCTCAACCTCCTTCTCTCAAATAAAAACAGCCTCAAGTCCCTCAGCCTTTCCTCATAAGACCTTCCCTCCATAACAGGCAACATCTCCTCTGAACCCTTTCCAAAGCTTCCATCCTTCCTATAATGTGGTGACCAGAACTATACAAAATACTCCAAGTGCGGCCGCACCAGAGTTTTGTACAGCTGCAACATGACCTCAGCACTCTGAAATTCAATCTCTCTACTTAATAAAAGCTAATACATCGTATGCCTTCTAAGCAACCCTATCAACTTGTGTGGGAACTTGCAGGGATCTATGTAAATGGACAGTGAGATCTTTCTGTTCATCTACACTACCAAGAATTTTATCATTAACCCAATACTTTGCATTCCTGTTCATCCTTCCAAAGTGAGTCACATCACACTTTTCTGCATTAAACTCCATTTGCCACCTCTCAGCCCAGCTCTGCAGCTTATCTGTGTTCCTCTGTAACCTACAACAGCCTTCGGCACTATCCACAACTCTAACCATCTTAGTGTCATCTGTAAATTTACTAACCCATCCATCTACACTCTCATCCAGGCCCCTGATAAAAACGACAAACAGCAGTGGCCCCAGAACAGATCCTTGCAGTATATCACTAGTAACTGAACTTCAGGATAAACATTTTCCATCAACCCCCACCACCCTCTGTCTTCTTTCAGGACCCAATTTCTTATCCAAATCGCTATATCACCCACAATCCCATGTCTCCATATTTTGTGCAATAGCCTACCATGAGGAACCTTATCAAATGCCTTACTGAAATCCATATATATCACATCAACCGCTTTACTCTCATCCACCCTCAAAGAACGCAATAAGGTTTGTGAGGCACGATCTACCTTTCACAAAACCATGTCGATAATCCCTAATCAACGTATTCCTTTCTAGATGATTATAAATCCTATCTCTTATAACCATTTCCAACGCTTTACCCACAACCGAAGTAAGGATCACTGGTTTATAATTACCAGGGCTACCTCTACTCCTCATCTTGAACAAGGGAACAACATTTGCTATCCTCCAGTCTTCGGGCACTTTTCCTGTAGGCAAAGACAATATAAAGATCAAAGCCAAAGGCTCTGCAATTTCTTCTCTGGCTTCCCAGAGAATCCTTGGATAAATCCCATCCGGCCCAAGGTATTGATCTATTTTCACATTTTTCAGACTTGCTAATATCTCCTCCTTGTGAACCACAATCCCATCTAGTCTAGTAGCCTGTATCTCAATATTGTCCTTGACAACACTGTCTTTTTCCAGTGTAAATACTGACAAAAAATTAATTTTGCGTTTTCCCTGTCTCCTCTGACTCCACGCACAACTTCCCACTACTACCCTTGATTGGGCCTAACCTTACTCTAGTTACTCTTCACTCCTGATATACCTAAAGAAAGTCTTGGAGTTTTCCTAATGCAGAATATAAATATGCCCAGATAGAGAAAGAAAGATTAACGATTACATTTGAAGTCAGGATGTTCCACCAGTATCTTTCTCGATGAAAATTTGTGACAAGGAGTGACCACAAACTCTTTCTTGCTGTGCTTAAACAAGACAAGGCAGTGCCACCCATAGCTTTGGGCCACAATCAGCAGTGGGCTGCAATGCTAGGTGCTCATAATTACAAGTTAGAACACCTTAGAAGGCCGAATAAAGAATACAGAAGCATTGGGTGCATCAGCAGATACACCACCCATGGTATCCCCAGTGAAAGAATCTGTAATGGTATTTAAATGTTCTGGACACACTCGCAATTACAGCTGACAGTATCATACTTTGGACACAGAAAGATCTAGTGCTTTCAAAACTGAAACAACTAATGGTGATGGGGGAAACCAAAGTGCTGCCACAACTAGAATTGAAACCTTTTCAGTGCAGGAGAAACCAGCTCAGTAGAAGGTAGCGTATTGTTATGGAGAGCAAGAGTGATTGTTCCAAGCAAAGGTCGCCATTGAATACTAGCTGAACTCCACCAGGGCCATCCAGGGATCTCCAAAATGAAAATTTTGGTGGCAAGTTATGTCTGGTGGCCAGACCTGGATACAGACATAGCCATATTGTTGGGGCAGTGCTCAGAGTACCAACAATGGCAAATATTTCTACCAGCAGCTCCTCCACATCTCTGGGAATAGCCAGGTAAACCTTGGACTCAGGTGCATTTTAACTATGTAGGTCCTTTGATGGGTTCAATGTTCTTTGTCATTTAGATGCCTACTCAAAGTGGTTAGGCATGTATGCAGTCCATTTGTGAAACACTGGTATGACAATGGAAAAATTATGCACATCCTTTTCAATACACACAGTTCCAAAAGCGTTGGTCACAGATAATGGGTCATCATTTACCAGCAGGGAATTTGGGTATTTCCTAAAGTCAAATGGGATTTGACTCCATACACACCCCACTCATCCAATGGCCTGGCAGAAAGAACAGTCCAAACTTTGAAGGCTGGCTTGAAGAAACAGCCTACAGCCTCACTAGACACCAAGCTGTCACTGTTCTTATTTGTGTCTTGGACTACCCCACATGCAGCCAAAGGGAGAGCACAGGCAGAGTTACTAAAGGGTAGAAAACTCCACACTAGGTTGAGTCTGATCTTCTCAGACTGGGAGCATCAGGAATACCAATGCTGGACAAGACTCCACCAAGTCAGAGAGACAACTTGATACAGGGACGAAGTTTGATGTTAGAATCATGGAAGTGGACCCACATAGGTAACAGGCATTGTCGATGCAAGGTCAGGACCAGTGATGTATTTGGGTAGGTGCAATGGTCCTGAACAAGAATGTGGACCAAATGAAATCTGCAAATTCGCAAATGGTGCAGGAACAAGATATGTCCTGCCCTCAGAACAGTCAAAATGACTGCCAGAACTCATTAGTTTACTTCTCCACCAAGCATTGATGAGTTCTCTGAATCAGAGATGGACATGATGGATGTAGCCGCTTTGATGCCTTTGCCACGAGAAGAAGAGTAAAATTCTAGCGGGGCATGCCTGATGCAGGGATGAGCTTCCATGTAACATCAACTGTATCAGATGCAGTGTCAGAGAACTTGACCTGGTGCTAAAATGCCTTCGGAGACTCTCCACGAAAAAGGTCCAGCCTATGTTCTAGGTCTCAGAGGAGGAGAGATGCAGTGACTCTAATGAGGTCAGCCAGCTGGAATTCATAGGATATAAATTCCCTAATTGGGGCTGTCAAATGGGTCTATTCAGGAAGCACTGGATGACAGATAAAAAGGAGAGTGTCAGAGATACTGCCCCTCTGAGAGCTGTGACTGAATGAGGCAGTTCTAGAGTCAAGAACTCTTCATGCGTAAATAAAAAGTGACAGGAAATTGGCCTCTGTGAAGTTACTTTCTTGTCTAGTTCTCTTGTTTTACACTCTAATTTTACGTAGCTTGTTCCTCTTTTCTATTCCTGTATTTACTTTATTCACAGTCTCTCATTCATGTAGCTTAAGCCCTCCCTACTAGTGAACATGTAGACATTAATGTTACCCATTTTTTAAAAATATATTCTTCCTGCTGCAAAACTGATCCCAATGCCCAAACATTTGAAGTCTATCTATCCTACACAATGCTTCAAGTCAAACATTAATATTCACTATTTCAATTCTTGCTGATGCATGGCATTGGCAGCAATTCAGACATTACTGCCTTACATTTTGCTTTCCTCCCTAGCTCCTAAAAGTCTGATCCTACATCTCAACACCTGCCCTCTCTGTGTGGTAGGTACCAATATGTGTCACAATTTCGGGTACCCTCCCTTCCCCTTGCTGAATATTCTGCACCCTCTCCATAATATTTTTTACTTGGCAACAGAAACATCTGACTTTCAAATTGTGGGATCTCTGATAAGAACTGCACTTCTACACTTTGTTGTTTCCACCCCATGCTGTCCTTTACCCACTGGCACTACTGTCTAACACTTACAATCCAGAGAAATCCCATTTTCCTTCATGGTCTGCAGTAACTCTGTTTGTCTTTCAAGCCTGAAACCATTAGCTTGAGTTCAAGAAGCTACATTCTAATGAAGTGACAAAATCAATCCAGAGGAATCTACTTTTATAAAGATTAGTGGACTTCTTGAAACCATGAAGCCATAAACTTTATAACAATAGTAAATACAACATGTTCGCGATTTTGAGCATTGTGGAAATAATTTGCTGAAATAACACTGCTCTTGGTTTTTTGGTGATATCTTGTTCAATGTTTCTTTATATACGTTGTTTCGTTAAATTTAATCATCTTTTTTAGATTAGATTACTTACAGTGTGGAAACAGTCCCTTCGGCCCAACAAGTCCACACCGACCCTCCGAAGCGTAACGCACCCAGACCTATTCTCCTACATTTACCTCTTCACCTAACACTATGGGGAATTTAGCATGGCCAATTCACTTAACCTGCACATTTTTTGGATTGTGGGAGGAAACCGAAGCACCTGGAGGAAACCCACGCAGATACGGGAAGAATGTGCAAACTCCACACAGAGAGTCGCCTGAGGCGGGAATTGAACCTGGGTCTCTGGCGCTGTGAAGCAGCAGTGCTAACCACTGTGCCACTGTGCTGCCCATCTGTTTCTATATACAGAACATAAAATATTGACTCAGATGTTCCAAAGGGCAGATGATTGTTTCTGCAGTATGGATGGGAGTTGTGTATTGGGCCTTTGCAGACTCCCCTGTCTAACAGACTCTGACAGAATCACTGGGAAATTGAAGATTTCACTGAGCAGTTACCCCACACTGGAACCCTCAGAAAATATCAATTTAAATTGGACAATTCAGAGAGTTCCACTGCAATTAAATGATTAGTTATCAGGCAAGGTTAGACTATTAAATACCTTTTGTAACTCCTGATTAATTATGCAACTGACACCACTCTATCACATCTCACATATCCCCAACTATACCTCCCACAGACCTCTTAGCATACCAGGTCTGACTCAGCACTCTACTTCTTCAACAAGATCTGACACAGCACCCTACCTCAAGAATCAAAAATCCCCTGCCTCGGCACTCTCTACACCTGTCTCTGCTCCTGGAGCTCAACATCAACACCAACCCTCGATTTCCAAGGTCCTGATACTTTCTCAGCTTGCCACTGGACCTGAACTGCACTCCCCACCATCAGCAGGACTACCACAACCCTCCACCACTTACCTGACCATCCTTCTACTTTGCACCTGATTCCCTGTCAACTAGATATCAAACATGCTTGACACCCCATCGTGCCAACATTCTAACCTCACACTAATCTTCTGTAACTATCTTTTCACAGAAGCTGTCAATATCTGTATTGTAAAATATTTAAATCACAGACTACGGCAACTACTGCTGGGAAAATGAGGGAATGATTTGCCGGCCCCCAACTATCCTACAGTACTTGAGATTTGTCAGATTTAAAGTTGCCCTGATTGGAATGTTCTGCCAGAAATGTGGAGCTCTTCCTTTACACAGAGAAGGAAAGAATTGTACTCAATCTGATTATGATTGCCATTCCTCAGAAAATCTAGCCCATAACAGTCCTGAGTTTGTGTGGAGTGATGAAACCAAGACAGTCAATGCTGACCCTGACTAAAACCTCACTGACAGATCTATTGTTTCCAGTGCTATGTTATGGTAATATAGTTGAGAGCAACATTGTTTACTGAGGAATTCTCAACATGGAGCTGGAATTATGTCATCAAACTGTTCAAACACCAAATCACAATAAAAGATTTTCAGTAACCTTGAAGTGGAAAAGCACAAGTAATTAAATAAAATTATTTACAAAGAATTTTCCACTTAGCAAATTAAAAATGGTTACATACAAAAGAGGTGAAGGCAGAAGCTAGAATATTGAAAAAGCATTTTTTTAAAATTATCAATACTACTAAATAACTTACCAGGACTCCACAAATATGAAATTACATTTTCAAAGCCAGTTCTGTTGTTCAGCAAATATTATAACCGTAGCATGTGTTATCCCTTGAAATTGGAGTCAGTTTCACAGGGATTAGAAGGGTGAGCACTGACAGCTTACTGTCAACTCTTACACCATTGCACATCCCTCACCATCACACTCATCAATATTAACCCCACCCCATACTGCTCAACAGTACATCCAGGCCAATTTGTTGTTTATATTTTATTTCATAAACCTAAGTTTAGAAAGTACAATTCTGCAATTAAATTCTTGAACGTACATTGCAAGTTGCTCCATCTTTGTAACCACAACAATCACAAACCTTGCAAAAATCATAATTCTGTTTCAGGTCTTTTTTAAAAATAAATCTTCACATCAATTTGTTTACCTTTGAGGAATAGTAGGGAGATGGTGGAAAGATTCCCACCAGCCTGTACAGTCCTTCAGTGGTCAACAAGTCCTGGAGACTTGAACCAGGGCCTTCTTTAAGAAGGCACAGTTACTCCTACTGCAACAAAATATCTCTTATGTTGAACTATTCAACAACTTAAAAACAAATTCCCACAAATTCTGCACGTAAAAATCATTGATACTGTGGGATATAATAAAGTAGTGTTACTTCTGCAATTATAATTACTTATACAAAGTAAATGAACTCACACCAGTGTGTAATTGTTTCAGCCAAAAGCTGAGTCAACAAGAATGGAAACTATGTGGAGGAAATGCACAATTGTTTTTTTGTATTAGCTAAAAATGTATGCAAGAAAGAAACGGGACTGCAAAACAATGGTAGAAATACAGGCGACTAGATAAGGTGCTGTGAAGAGAGGCAGTTAAGCTAGATACGCCTGTACAAACAGTAGCTATAAACATCTGTTTCCCACTTTTACAGAAACACAGGAACAAACCCCAATTAAAAGGGTCTTAACGATAACATGCTGTAAGGGGAAGAACAGATGGAGGGAGTAGACAATGGTAAGGAAAGGATATGCCTAACAATGACCCTTGGCAGGATGAGGTCAATTCAGCCTTGTGAGGCCAGAAATAAGCATTTTGTCACAGACAAGGCCAGATAAGGCAAGAGATAAACAGGAGTAATGGGTACCGGTCTTAGGGAAGTGGAGGATGTAAACGGGGAGGAGCAATGAAATAAAAAAAAGGACCCAAATTATATAAATATCGAGTATTCGTTGAATTCGGTGTGAGTCCCTTGCCTTGTACACAGACAGTGGACTTTACACCTTCTTGCAAGAGTAAAATAAAGGACACTACTGATTCAGATTTTGTCTCAGACTGAAATTATTGAAGTGTGTGAGCTTCGTTTCTCACAATACTATGTCTTTTATGTTGCAAACTGCTAAATAACCTCTCTTGCTCAAGGTAGACTAACTAGGACATGCATCGACCAGCACATCCTTCAGCCATTTCTGAACAACTGAAGATTATTGTGGAATGACAAGGTTATTTAGTGAATAAAGATTATTTGCATTACTAGGTAAATAAAGCTGGCCTCTGACAAATGAAATTAAAATGCCATTTTTGTTTATGAGACATGATCTTCCAACATATATAAAGAACTAATGCATTTCTATACACTCTGTTTTAAACATTTTTAATGCAAGAATACATGTTACAAATTACACTACTGGAATCAAAATCAAGTCTATAGCACTGCAGATGCATTAAACAGTGCAGTTCTGCCACAGCTCCAAATGAAATATAACAGAACACCTGGGACTCTGAACTGCCAAAACAGGGTAATACAGTGGTATTTTCATGGGTACCTTGTCTCATATAGGAACTCAGTCTCATATATGGCCCTCTGCATCAAAAAGGACAGAGCTAATGAAGACAAGGGGTTCCTGCACCTTTAGGACTTGAGCAACCTGCTATACATACCAGGTTCCAAATGTACAGTCAGATAAAGCATACCTTCCTGAAAGGCTGAAATCTGCTTCACAAGTTGTGGTGTCCAAGCTTGCAGTCAGAACCTGGACCCCAACAACCAGTGCTATTTCTGCTTTAATAAATTTGTCACAGAGTCCCCTGACAGACTCTATGAGAGCAAATATAGTGAAACTTTTTTCCACTAATTAGAATCGTCCCTGTCAAAGAAGAAACTAATTTTGATTGATGGAGTTCAGTCTCTCAGTCTGAAGTTACTTGGCACTCAGCAAGACTCACCAGTATAGAGTAGCGATCTTCAAAGCAATGAGAATGAGAACTACAGAATTAAAACATTCAAATAGAAGTAATGTTCTGATTATGCAATGCTGTGCTCAGACCACACCTTGCCTGATCTGCCTGCTGATAACAATGAATGGAGGCATTGATGAAAACTGCAAGACTGATCCCTGCAGCATTGAAAGGTTACGTGGAAAGGCTAGATGAATTTAAGATTTTCATTGTAATTTTATGGCAGTCTGCAAAACGTTAATCCAAAATACTACTGAAATAAGGGTCGCGATTGTGGTGCTAGAAAAACATAGCAGGTCAGGCAGCATCTGAGGAGCAGGAGAATTGATGTTTCAGGCATGAGCCCTTTACTGAATTAACCATTGTTTCATGAAAATGGACAGAGAAAACATGTAAAGGTAGATTTATTACTGATATCAGAAGGTTTATCCACAGAGATCAACAATTGAAACAGAGAATTGAGTCGAGGTAAAGACTCTAATAACTCAAAAGTGCAACTAAATATAACAAAGGGTACAGTTCCAATTGAATTAATTGAAATGGGTCAAGTGGTATTCCTTTCAGTAAATATTTTGCTCCATTAGAAATTAATTATGATTACTGAGGGGAGAACACTCAAGGAACATCATATTATAAGAAGCTTGTGAAATAATTATAAAAGTGAGATAATGAGAATTCAGGCATAGCATGTTCCTGTTAGTTTGAAGGGCACAGTTGGCAGGAGTAGGGAACACTAGATGACTTGAGATATTGAAGCTCTGGTCAAGAAAAAGGAGGTATTTGTCAGGTGGCATCAAGGGAATCCCTGGAGGAATATAGGTGATGTCAGAGTACATTTCAGAGAGAAATCAGAAGGGCTAAAGAGGACATGAGGTAGTTTAGTCACATAAGATAAAGGAAAATACAAAGAGATTCTAAAAGCATATTAAGGGCAAAAGAGTAACTAGGGAAAGAATAGAGTCCTTTAAAGATCAACGAGACCATCTATGTGTAGAATCACAAGGGATCCACATTACAGAATAGGAGGTGCTGGAGATCTTAAAACACATATTGATAGATAGATCCCCAGTAACAGGTCAGGTTAACTCAGGACATTGTGAGAAGTTAGAGAAGAAATTGCAGGGTTCCTAGCAGAAATATTTGTATCATTGTTAGCCGCAGGTGAGGTGTCAGAAGACTGGAGGGTGGCTAATGTTATGTTATTATTTAAGAAAGGCTGCAAGGAAAAGCCAGGGAACTACAGATGGGTAAGCTTGACATCAGTAGTGTGTAGGTTGTTGGAGGGGATTCTGAGAGACAGGATCTACATGCAAAGAAAGGTAAGAACTGATTAGAGATAGTCAGCATGGGTTTGTGCATGGGAAATCATGTCTTACAAACTTGGTTGAGCTTGTTTGAAGAGTTAACCATGAAATTAGATAAAGGCAGAATGGAAGTCGTTGTTTTCAGGGATGTTATCAAGGCCTTCGACAAAGTTCCACATGGTACACTGGTTAGTAAGGTCAGGTCACACGGGGTCCAGAGAGAGCTAGCCAATTGGATACAAAATTGATGATAAGAGACAGAAGGTGTTGGTAGAGGTTGTTTTTCAGTCTGGAAACCTGTGACCAGCGGTGTGCCACAAGGATCTAACAACAGGTCTACTGTTGTTAGTCATTTATGTAAACAATTTGGATGAGAACATAAAATGCATGGTTAGAAATCTTGTAGATGACACAGAAATTGGTGGCATAGTGGACAGTAAAGAAAGTTATCTAAAGATCCAATGGCATCTTGATCAATTAGGCCAGTGGACTAAGAAATGGAGTTTAATTTAGATGAATGCAACATCTGGCAAGTCAAACCAGGGCAGGACTTATACGGTAGGTCCCTGGGGAGCATTGTTGAACAAAGAGACCTAGGGATGCAGGTACACAGTTCCTTGAATTTGGCTTCACAGGTAGACAGGGTGGTGAAGAAGTTACTTGGCACACTTGATTTCATCGGTCAAAGCAAAAAATGTGGTGCTGGAAAAGCACAGCAGGTCAGGCAGTATCCAAGGAGAAGAAAAGTTGACATTTCAGCATAAGCCCTTCATCAGGAATGTGGGGTGAAGGGGTCTGAGAGATAAATAGGAGGATGGAGGTGGTGGAAAGGCACTGGGAAGACAATAAGTAGATGCAGATGGGGTGTGATTATGATAGCTTGGTGGGGAGAGTAGAGCGGATAGATGGGAAGGAAAATGGACAGATGAGACAGGTCAAGAAAGCAGTGCCGAATTGAATAGTTGGATCTGCGATGCAGTCGTGGAAGGGAGATTTGGAAACTAGTGAAGTCGATGTTGATGTCATGTGGTTGAAGTGTCCCGAGACAAAAGATGACGTGTTCCCCCTCCAGGCGTTGGGAAGCTCGGATTTGGCAGTGGAGGAGGCCCAGGACTTGCATGACCTTGATGGAGTGGGACGGGGAGTTGAAGCAGCCGGCCACAGGATAGTGGGGTTGTTTGGTAAATGTGTCCCAGAGATATTCTCTGAAACGTTCCACAAGTTGGCGTGCTGTCTCCCCAATGTAGGGGACACTGCATTGAGGAGGGAGGACCCATCCCTCCAGATCTCCCCCTCTCTGAGGATGAAAGATCAGTCCTCAGCAGGGGCCTCACCTTCGTTCCCCTACGCCCTCGGATTAATGAGTTCAACACGCGGCGAGATATTGAACAATTCTTCCGCCGCCTTCGCCTCCGTGCCTACTTTCACAACCAAGACTCCCGCCCACCCTCTGACGACCCCTTCTCCCGCCTCCAACACACCCCATCCACCTGGACACCCCGTGCAGGCCTCCTACCCGCCCTCGACCTCTTTATAGCCAACTGCCGCCGTGACATCAACCGACTCAACCTGTCCACCCCTCTCACCCACTCCAACCTCTCACCCTCAGAACGTGCAGCCCTCCACTCCCTCCGCTCCAATCCCAACCTCACCATCAAACCCGCAGACAAGGGAGGCGCGGTGGTAGTTTGGCGCACTGACCTGTACACCGCTGAAGCCAAACGCCAGCTCGCGGACGCCTCCTCTTATCGCCCCCTTGACCACGACCCCACCTCCCACCACCAAACCATCATCTCCCAGACCATCCAGGACCTCATCACCTCAGGGGATCTCCCATCCACCGCCTCCAACCTCATAGTCCCACAACCCCGCACCGCCCGTTTCTACCTCCTGCCCAAAATCCACAAACCTGCCTGCCCCGGCCGACCCATTGTCTCAGCCTGCTCCTGCCCCACCGAACTCATCTCCCAATACCTCGACACGGTCCTGTCCCCTTTAGTCCAAGAACTCCCCACCTACGTTCGGGACACCACCCACGCCCTCCACCTCCTCCAGGATTTTCGCTTCCCCGGTCCCCAACGCCTTATTTTCACTATGGACATCCAGTCCCTGTACACCTCCATCCCCCATCACGAAGGACTCAAAGCCCTCCGCTTCTTCCTTTCCCGCCGCACTAACCAGTACCCTTCCACTGACACCCTCCTTCGACTGACTGAACTGGTCCTCACCCTGAATAACTTCTCTTTTCAATCCTCCCACTTCCTCCAAACTAAAGGAGTTGCCATGGGCACCCGCATGGGCCCCAGCTATGCCTGCCTCTTCGTAGGATATGTGGAACAGTCCATCTTCCGCAACTACACTGGCACCACCCCCCACCTTTTCCTCCGCTACATCGATGACTGTATCGGCGCTGCCTCGTGCTCCCACGAGGAGGTTGAACAGTTCATCAACTTTACTAACACCTTCCATCCCGACCTGAAATTCACCTGGACTGTCTCAGACTCCTCCCTCCCCTTCCTAGACCTTTCCATTTCTATCTCGGGCGACCGACTCAACACAGACATCTATTATAAACCGACTGACTCCCACAGCTACCTGGACTACACCTCCTCCCACCCTGCCCCCTGTAAAAACGCCATCCCATATTCCCAATTCCTTCGTCTCCGCCGCATCTGCTCCCAGGAGGACCAATTCCAACACCGCACAACCCAGATGGCCTCCTTCTTCAAGGACCGCAGATTCCCCCCAGACGTGATCGACGATGCCCTCCACCGCATCTCCTCCACTTCCCGCTCCTCCGCCCTTGAGCCCCGCTCCTCCAACCGCCACCAAGACAGAACCCCACTGGTTCTCACCTACCACCCCACCAACCTGCGCATACAACGTATTATCCGCCGCCATTTCCGCCACCTCCAAACGGACCCCACCACCAAGGATATATTTCCCTCCCCTCCCCTATCAGCGTTCCGCAAGGACCACTCCCTTCGTGACTCCCTTGTCAGATCCACACCCCCCACCAACCCAACCTCCACCCCCGGCACCTTCCCCTGCAACCGCAGGAAATGTAAAACTTGCGCCCACACCTCCACACTCACTTCCCTCCAAGGCCCCAAGGGATCCTTCCATATCCGCCACAAGTTCACCTGTACCTCCACACACATCATCTATTGCATCCGCTGCACCCGATGTGGCCTCCTCTATATTGGTGAGACAGGCCGCTTACTTGCGGAACGCTTCAGAGAACACCTCTGGGCCGCCTGAACCAACCAACCCAATCACCCCGTGGCTCAACACTTTAACTCCCCCTCCCACTCCACCGAGGACATGCAGGTCCTTGGACTCCTCCACCGGCAGAACACAACTACACGACGGCTGGAGGAGGAGCGCCTCATCTTCCGCCTGGGAACCCTCCAACCACAAGGTATGAATTCAGATTTCTCCAGCTTCCTCATTTCCCCTCCCCCCACCTTGTCTCAGTCGGTTCCCTCAACTCAGCACCGCCCTCCTAACCTGCAATCCTCTTCCTGACCTCTCCGCCCCCACTCCACTCCGGCCTATCACCCTCACCTTGACCTCCTTCCACCTATCCCACCTCCATCGCCCCTCCCCCTAGTCCCTCCTCCCTACCTTTTATCTCAGCCTGCTTGGCTCTCTCTCTCTTATTCCTGATGAAGGGCTTATGCTCGAAACGTCGAATTCTCTATTCCTGAGATGCTGCCTAACCTGCTGTGCTTTGACCAGCAACACATTTGCACACTGCATTGAGGGCAATGGGCACAGTAGATGAGGTGTTTGGATGTGCAAGAAAATCTCTGCTGAATGTGAAAAGATACTTTGGGGCCTTGGACTAAGGTGAGGGCAGAGGTGTGGGCAAAGTTTTACATCTCTTGCAGTGGCAAGTGAAGGTGCTAAGTGTGTTGGTCAGGACGTGGACCTAACGAGGGAGTTAAAGGTAAGCACGGTAGTGGAAGCGGTGGAAGAGAAGTTTGACGCATGGAATTCATTGACCGGAAACGTAGTGGGTGAAGGTGAGACCTTTACTGAGGACGGATCACTCATCCTCAGTGAGATGGAGGTCCTGGGGGATGGTAAAACCTGGCACGGCTGGGATCTGGGGCCTGGTGTAGAGCTGGAGTTGGGAGTGGGGGTGCAGATTGTCTTTTGAATGAGGGCAATCATGTTATCATTGGTAATGTCACCAGAGGAAATAACATAAATGGCAGTGGTCAGGGTGGCAAAAGTAGTGCATTTGGTGGTACCCACAGGGGCGGAAGTGGCATTCCGTGTAGCATTCACAGTAGGTGTGCCTTCAGCAATGGCTGCCAAGGTGACATGGTCAGCGGAGCTGTAGTGAGTGATGTCAGTGCAGGCAAAAGTGGCACATTCCACAGCAACTGCAGGGATGTAAGTGGTAGCTACAGTGGCACAAGCAGAAGCTGTGCTTTGGCATCATGTGAGAGGGTGGGATGGTGTTCGGGGCTGTTCTTGTGAGTGATGTTGGTGGGGGCGGAAGTGGTGTAGGCAGCGATAACCACAGGTGCGGACGTGACATGAACAGTGTTCATGGAGATTTCGGCAGCAGAGGCTGTGGCAGAGGTTCATGGTGGCAGAGGTTCTGGCAGAGATCATGGAGTTCGTAGTCGTGGCAGCGATCGCAGAGGCGGCATATTCGGCAGTGGTCGTGGTCAGTAGGGCGGCGGGGTAGAAGTGACATCACCATTTTCAGGGGTAGTGGTGACTGTAGCGGCTACATAGATAATGGCATCTGGAGGCCGGGGAAAGGGTCTGGATTGGTCAAGGAATCACGAGTTTGGAGGTAAGTACGTGAGGGTTTTGTGTACTTACGTTCCTTGATGTCTGATAAGCTGGAGAAAAAGTGTTTGATGAGCGTTTTGCAGGTCTGGGAGAGTGTGACCCTGAGTTGAGGCACAGCTGACTGCAGGAAGATGGAGGCACATGGCTGCGATTGTGGAGCAGATAATCTGGAGGGAGAACTGTTTCCGGAGGTTTTGGATTTGCTGTAGGCAGTGATTGTCCCAGTCCAAATTGAGATGGTCTGAATGTGGTCTGGTCCACACGAGGTAAGTTGGTTGCATAGGTAGGTGCTAAGGAAGGAGACAGTACTGTAGTAGTGGATCTGCTTCAGGATGTGGTTGAAGAGCTTCAGGGCAGAGGAGGTGACCTAAGGGATGCAGTGGGAGAGGGACTCACTGAGATCCCTGTGGAGGAAGGAAGAGAACTTCTTCAAGGTGGGCATCATTGGAAGACGCTTCGCAGTAATGGTACAGTGACTAAGGGAAAGTTCAGTCAAAGCATTGAGTTAAGACATTATGTTACAGCTATGCAAGACATTGGTAAGGCCATATTTGGATTACTGCATACAATTCTAGTCATCCTGCTATAGTAAAGATGTTATTAAACTAGAAAGGGTGCAAACAGATTTACAAGGCTGTTAATGACAGTGGAGGGTTTGAGTAATAAGAAGAGTCTGGATAGGCTGGGACATCTTTCCCTGGAGTATAAGAGGCTCAGGTGACCTTATTGAAGTTTATAAAATCATGAGGTAAATAGCCAGGGTAGGGGAGTCCAAAATTAGAGGGCATTTGTTTAAGGTGAGTGGGGAAAGATTTAAAAAGGACTGCAGGTGCAACATTTTTACACATAATGTGGTGCTTTTATGGAACAAGCTGCCGGTGTAAACACGAGTACAATTCCAACATTAAAAGAAATTCAGACAAGGACATGAACAGGAAAGGTTTAGGGGGATATGGTCCAAACGCAGGCAAATTGTGTTCAACTTCGGAAACTTGGTTGACATGGTTGAGTTGGGCCAAAGGGTCTGTTTCTGTGCTTTACAACTCTATGACAGATTGTTTCATCTATCTAGCACACTCATGATTTTGGAAACCTTTTACAGATCTCCACTTAGCCTTCTTGCCAAAGAGAATAGTTGCAACTTGAAACTGAAATTTCTCATTCCTGGAGCCATTTTTATTAATCATTTCTGCACTCATTCTAATTTAGAGTTATAGAGTTGAAAAGGCACAACTTTAAAATGATTAACAAAAGGAGCAAATATAGAGCAAGACAAACTTTTCACAAAGCATATAATTAGACTATGGAATCCATTGCCTGGAACTGTGTTGGAGGCAGGTTCATTTGAGACATTCAAATAGTTATTGAATGATTATTTGGATCAAAATAATAATTGAATAAGGTTGTGGGGAAGGGGGAAACATGAGATTGGCAGAAGGCGATGGTGGTCATTTGTGTAATGATCGGAACGATGTCAACAAGGTGGATCTCTCATAGAATATGAATTCCCTGATTGGACCTCCTAACCTGGTCCAATCAGGAAGTTTCAGCTGACAGGTTAAACAGGAACATCAGGGGTTCTGTTCATTCCAGGAGTTGGCTCTGTGCTAGCTGGGTGAATGTAGGAGTTTAAGTAAATGATGACATGGTGACTAGATATTGGCCTTCTTGGAGTTATTTCAGTGATCATGAGATTAAAAAAACTCATATCAAGAATCCATATCTGGAATTTTGACAAAGTTAAGATGACTGGCAGAGGCATTTGATTTTTGATTTAACCCTAAGTGAGATGCAAAGATACTATTTGGTATGTGGGAATAATGATGTGACTACTCAAAAGCATTTACTAGCTGAAGCCCAATTGGGCTTCAAACAGACATTACAATTGGCTTTGCCATCAGAAAATGCGGTAAATGGAGCTTATGAATTGTAGGAATTGCCAATTAAAGCGGATATCCTTACCAGGCCTGCTGAGCTTGCACCACTTGAGTGAAGGCAATTGCATAGCCTCACTCAGGACATATCCTCATAGAGGGACACTAGGGCAGCCCACTGTAAAACTCCAAATCAAAGCCAATCCCTGGCTAAATGGTTAAAATTTTCTCAAGGGCTTGGACTGGTGGGCCATTGTAGTTGCTGCTAGTATGCGGACTCGAGACAGCAAAAGGGTCCCACTGGTCTTGAACTGAGAAAGAGAACTCAGGCTGATATCAAAGAGAGTGCACACCCTAAAAAGTTAAAAATCGCACAACAATCAGGTCATAATCACCTGATGAAGGAGCGGCGCTCCAAAAACTAGTGTACTTCCAATTAAACCTGTTGGACTATAACCTGGTGTTGTGTGATTTTTAACTTTGTACACCCCAGTCCAACACCGGCATCTCCAAATCACACCCTAGAAAGTTCACCTACAGTTGGTTTGGAACCGTTAAATTGCTTAGCGACATCCAACAAAGAGCCAATCAAAATAAATGACTGGTGAAATGGTTACTTGTTCTAATAGATGTCAATACTGGCCTGGTCATTGCAGAACCAGTCTTTAGCAAAATTTGCTATAGAACCCAATGCTTAAGTTTGAATAAGTCCTCAGCCAGGCTGAGAACCTATACCAGGGAACCTTTAAAGATTAAAGGTATAATTTCAGTTCCAGTCTCTTATGAGAAGCAGCTGGTTTAGTTACCAGTGATTGTAGTAGAAGACTTGGGCCCAAACTTAATGGGGCAAAATTGTTTCAGAAAGATTCAACTTGACTGGCCCAATATATTTTGAAAATGAGTGAAATCCTAATTTCTTTTTTCAGGGAGATCTGGGGACTATCAAATGGGCTAAAACCACCTTACATGTTGACCAAGAAGTAATTCCATGATTCTGCAGGGCCTGCACAGTGCTATTTCTCTTGCATGCAAAAGTAGAGGCAGAAATTAGGAGGCTGGATTGGGTAGCACCATTTGTAATGGTTGTAAAGCCTTTGTGGGGATTTTAAACAAATGGTAAACCACTTTTTGCAGCTAGATAAATACTCAATCGCTTGCATAGAGGATGGATACACAAAACTAGCGAGGGGAGGAGGGCTGTCCTTTGCAAAGCTGGACTTACATTATGCGTGCCTGCAAACGCAATTAAATAAGGATTCCCAGAGGTCTCCTACAAATAATACCCGTAAGGGGTTGTACCAACAAATGAGCCTGCCCTTTGGGGTATCATCAGCCTATGTCATTTTCCAGCAGATGATGCAGAACATTTCACGAGGAATACCCCAAGTTGCCATTTATCTGTATGATGTGCCGATAACAGGGAAGACCAATAAAGAGCATTTGAAGAACTTGGTCATAGTGTTTAAACATTTCTCCAAGATGCATGGATGCCTTAGTTGGGAGAAATGTGCGTTCCAGGTACCCAAAGTGGCCTACCTGGGTTACAGAGTCAACAAGACCAGGTTACACCCATTGGAAGATAAAGTGAGGGTGATTAAAAGAGTCTGGCTCCCATGTCTAGGTCTTTCCTAGAAGTAGTAAATTATCACAGAAAATTAATCTGCAATCTGACCTCCCTCCTGGCTCTCTTACACTTGTTTATCGAAAACGTTTCAGCCTTGGAAATGGTCTCATAGCCAAGATATAGTGTCTAGGGAAGTGAAGAAGCAGCTTGCGTCATCTAATTTATTAGCAGACTACCATTCCTAGCACGATCTGGTGCTGACATGCGATGCCCGCCCGTATGGTATTGGGGTAGTGTTGACTCATTGATGGCCCAACAGAGAAGAACGCCCAACAGTGTATGTTTCCCGGATGTTGGCTGATGCTGATTGCAAAAACCCATATAGAGAAGGAAGATTTGGGGCGGTCATAATACCTTTACTGATGTAAATCTATAATAGTAATGGATGACAAACCCCTGTGAGGTCTATTTAAAGAGGACAGGGTTGCGCTGCCCATTGCTTCACGTTGAATTCAGGGATGGGCACTTATTGTGAGTGTGTAAAATCACAAATAGGATCCAGCACCACCAATCCAGAATTTGGTTTCCAGGATCTGCACTCATTGTTTTTACCATCCGGGAGGCCAAATAGCAAATGCGGATGCTTTGAGCTGCCACCCACTGGTGGATAAACCATGGGTCGTGCATACACTGGAAGTTTCCATTCTGGTTTTAAACTTTCTGGATATGCTTCTGGTCAGCACTGACAATATCAGAATGTGGACACAAACAGATCCCGTCTTGGCAAAACTAAAATAGCTGGTAGTGAGAGGGGTGACAAAAGGGCCATCATAAACAGAACCGAAACTATTCTGGACCTGGCAAGACCAGATCATTGTAAAGATCAGCATATTATTAGGAGGAGCAAGAGTGATTGTCCCGATCAACAGTAGCTGCCAAACACTTGCTGAATTAAACCTGGGTAATCCAGGAGCTTCCAAAATGAAGATGTTGGTGAGAAGTTGTGTCTGGTTTGGATACCGATTTAGTTGTGTAGGTGGGACAGTGTCCAGAGTGTCAACAAAGACAGAAATTACCGCCAGCAGTTCCCCAACATTTGTGGGAATGGACTTGGTTACACATTGACTGTGCCAGTCCTTTCATGGGCTCTATGTTTTTAGTCAAAGTGGGCGCTCCATTCAAAATGGTTGGATGCACATAAAGTTAATTTGTCAAATACAGGAATGACAACTGAAAAGTTTCAAGCATCTTTTGCTATACAAAAATTCCCAGGGATGTTGGTCACAGACAACGGGCCATTATCTACCAGCAGGCAATCTGAGTATTTCCAAAAGTCGAATAGCATTCAGCATGTACGGACAACTCCATACCATCTATCATTCAATGGTCTGGCAGAAACAGCAGTCCAAACTTTGAAGGCAAGTTTAAAAAGAAGCCTGAAGATTCACTGAACACCAAACTGCCATTTGATTATAGAACCACCCCTCATGGAACTACAGGGACAGCTCCAGCAAAGTTGCTAATGGGGAGAAGACCCCACACCAGGTTAATTCTGATTTTCCCGCACCTGGGGAGGGGGGATTGGTGAAATGGCATCAGGCAAGCTGCCAGTCACAACTCCTCTAAACGAGAGAGAAAGTTTACTTCAGGGAACTAAGTTTGGTGTCAAAACCTTAGGAATGGCCCTTCATGGTAAGAGTCATGTTTGACGCAAGGTCAGGTCGCATGACGTACAAAGTTTGAGTTGGGGAAGTGGTCCAGAACAAGCATGTAGACCACATGAAAGCTGCAACCTCGCAAACGATGCAGGAGCAAAACATACCTAGACACTCAGAACATCCAGCAAGACTGTCAGAACCCCTGGGTTCTACCTCTCTATTTTGTGCCAAAGAAACTTGTGAGGACAAGATGGACATGGCAGATGACGTAGCCTCAATGGCATTACTGTCTGAAGATAAGTTGCAGCCAAGAGGCGGGCTATAGTCTGGTACACATTGCCATATCCAAGGCAGAATCCAAGGAACAGACCTAGTGTGAAAACACACCAGGAGGAGATACAGGAATAAAGAATGGGCCTATATCCCAGGACTTAGAGGGAGAAGGATGTAGTAGACAGAGAAGTATGTAGTGATCGGACCAATGTCAGCCAGGTGGGTTGATTTAGAATATAAATTCTCTGATGGGGCTGTTAACCTTGTCCAATCAGGGAGTCCTGGCTGATAGATATAAATAGGAGTGAGTACGGAGGGTGGCTGGAGACCGGAAGGCCAACAACCAGTAGAAAAGTGGCCTGGGGGTAGTCCGGTTAGTATGTGGGGCGACTGGAGTTGGGTGGTCAATAATCAGCCTGGAGGAAAGTGGGTCTGGGGAAAGTCGGTTAGTACACAGGGAAGCTGGAGACCAGAAGGCCGATGACTGTCCTGCAGGAAGACTAGCCAAGGATGATCCGATAGTATGCACCATGAACTGGTACCAGTGTCTTTTTCCAGCTGTATTGGGTCTGTGTTTTATGCACTGTTTCTCATTTGATTGCACTGTCTTGTGTGTTTATTACTATTACCTTTGACTGAAAGTGGGATTTGAGGTTTTTCCTCGTCTCTCTGAAAACTGGATGAACAGTGGGGTTTGGCTTCGTGGCCCTTTCTCTTGTATAATGCTTTTTTCTTTTGTGAACTGCTGCTTTCTGTTCATTAACTGTATTTTGTACTGTTTAATAAAATTTTTAAAAAGGTGCGTCAGGGGTTCTGTGTACTGTAGGAGCTAGCTTTGTCAGTGTATTCTGCTATGCCTAAATAAATAAAGGGTGGCTGGGGGCGGGGGGGAATAAAATGTTGGCCTTTGTAGAGTTATTTCATTTTGAAACAAAACTCGTACACTCACGATGGGCCGAATGGCTGCCTTCTGCGCCCGAGAACTCTATGATCTTCTAAAACAGTGGACTTTAGCTTCTCAATGATAGGGACAGGAGATGGATCACAACTAATATAACTGTTACCAGGGGCAACCTTTCAATTTTCACCTCCAATCCGCGCTCCAACAGTGAGAGGAGCAGGCAAGGAAATCAGTCAGAAAAAAAACACTGGACGTGAAAAAGGAGCGGGGGATCACTTCTTATGTCGCCAGGGAATTAAAACAGAAACAGATTATTTATGTCTATGCGAACTTCCTTTTGTCATTGGGAGGCTCGCTCCCGGAAATGACGCGAAGTTTGCATTAGTAACCGTTGCCAAGGCAGTGGTTGTTGGGAGTGTAGGGGTACTGCATCAAAGTTTTATTCTCGGTTCCAGTTATTAGCTAAACTGTAGCAATGGCTACTGTTTTGCCACAACAGGACAATAGCAACACGTACACATTCTCGAGCCGCCCGAGAGCGCTGCAGGAAAGGAGGAAATATCGGCAGGAGCAGCAGCAGCAGTGAGTAACGGGGACAGACACAAATGGAAAGTAGGAGTCGGGCAGAGAGCAGCACTGAGGAATGGGATAAAAAGAGGACGTCGGAGGGTAGCATTGAGGGGGAAGGGTAGGTCAGAGGATGACATTCGGGAGCGGGGTGAAACACCCGGGTAAAGGGTGGCATTAAGGGAGTGAAATTGAAGGATAGGAGAGATGGGCTGAAGGGTGGTAAGTGAGGCAAAGAAGTGCATTGTTGAGTGAAGTTATCATCAGCATAGGATTGCTGTCTAATTAAGCCATCATTGTGTAGTGGTTTAACCTGAAGGTCACCATGCCTCAGGTGAGAGAAGGTGAGTTCTTCATGGTAACTTCAGCTGGTATGGAATTTAACTTATGTTGTTGCTATTGCAAGCCAGTCACCGAGCCTGATTTCTCCCGTTTATAGCTTTCACTCCCTGTTGGCATAAAATGCCTCCTCAACTGCATGATGCAGCTTCTCCACGTCCTGGTGGTTATGGTGATGGGGATGGACCAGGTGATGGAGGGATTTAAAAGTTTAAAAATTAGGGTTGCTAAACTGAAGTGTTGTCAGATCAGGAGTCATGCAAATTCAACAAACTTGTGTGGGCAGTGAACAGGATATGCAGCAAATTAAGATATAACTGTGCTTTGAATGAGCACATGTGAATGACTTGTCAGTTGGGCATGAAGTAGTTAAGTGTGATGATAACATTGGCATGGATGAAGTCTTAGTGATATTTCTGCTTGATGGCAGTGATATGCAGGAGGATGCAAGTAGTTTTACTGATGGTAAGAGTAAGTGGTTATGTGTTAATTTCTGTTTGAAACATGGGTTATGACCTGCCTTGTTCTGCTTAAAATAATTGTAAGGAATTGAAGCAGTATTCAAGGAAAAGTGCTTGTGGTATGGACAAAAGTGAGTTCCATTTTCCCAATATTTCCTTGGAAAACTTTCCCTTCATTCAATATTGAATGTTCAATCATCAATGTGACAAATCAGTCTGTAGAGAGTTTTGAAGGAAGGGCAGTGAGGTAGAAGTAAGAATCAAGCTCAGATCTGGAATAAGATATTTTTGGATGCTATACCAAAGGATTAGATGTTATGGATTCAAGAATATATTGTTGGACTCTAGAGCTTAAAGTGCGTAATTGAGAGAAAAACCATTTCAGATGAATCTTTGCCCATGATTCCACAGATAAGAATGGAAGTTCCCCTCCAAGCCACTCACCATCCTGACTTGGAAATATGTCATTTCATTGTCATTGGGTTAATATGCTGGAATTCCTTCCCACATGGCATTATTGGTATACCTACACAAAATGGATTGCGGTGGTTCAAGACAGCTCACTACCACCTTCTATGGGGCAACTTAGATGGGCGATAAATGCTGGCCCAGCCAGTCTCAGTATATCCCATGAATGAATTTAAAAACAAACTGACTACAACTCCACATAGTTGGACAATAAAGGAGTCTTTAGGATAGTGTGTAATAGACAATTGTGTTGAAGGCTGTGGATAGGTTAAGAAAGAAGAGGTTTATAGAATTTACAGGGATAAAGATAATCGGAACGTTCCACAGTATGAAAGGAAGGTGGGAGTTGGGTCCTGATGTCTGTGTGAGGAGGGAGTATGGCTAGGTGGGCACGAATGGAGTCAGGGAGAGGCATCAGGAGCTGGGGTGGAGGTGGGAGTACTTGGACAAGGTCTGGGAAGGGAGTGAAGCCAGCACAGGTATGGATGAAAGCAGAAGAACAATTGAGACCTGGGGAGTGTAGAGCAGAAGCAAGTGTAGTAAGGGGATAAAGGTGTTATTTTTCAGGAGCACAGTTGAACTCTGGGATATGAAGAGATGGGGCCAAAGTTGATGGGAGTTAGGCCAAACCCTGGAGAGGGAAGTTGTCCCTGAGATGAGAGATGTGTGAGCTTTTATTAAGGAGGAGAAACTGACAAAATGTGGGTGGAGCAGAAATGATCGAGATCATGGGTGGGGTAAAATTTGATGAAAAGAGTATACTGGAAAATTGGGCTATGCTTAGTATATGGGTTGCCTGATTTGGATGGCTTGCAAAGTGCAGAGGGAAGTGGATATTAAGATGGTGGAAGTGTTCTCTGTAATCTTCCAAATGTTCCCGATATATGGGGGATGGTGTGCCAAAGTTGGCACATGGCAAATGTGACTTTCAAGAAAAGTTACAAAGACATTCCTGATGACTCAAATGTTGCTTTACATTAATAGTGGGTAGGTCCCAGAAAAAATCAGATGGAAAAAAAACATTCAGACAACTGAAGAGGTTTCAGTTAATTGAGGAAATCCAGTAATGATTTGCAGAAGGTGGATCATGCCTAACTAATCTAATTGAGTTCTTTAGATTAACTAAATGAGAGGAGAATGCAATGAATGTCCTCTGAATGGATTTTAAGAAAACATTTGACAACACACCATGTAAAAGTGGCAAACAAAACTGAGGTTTATGAAGAAGTAAATTTATAGTATATTTTAATCTTTCGATTTCAAAATTTTTTCACAATTGAAGAGAAGTGAAAAGGGAATGTTTTTTGTGTCGAAAAAGATGGGGTGAAGGAGCAAGTGGGAATGGAACAGAAGGAAATATCAGGAAAACGTGCTGTCAAAGTCATATTGAAGAAGGATGTATTTGAGACCTTGGGTTGGCTAAAGACTGTGAAAGAAGCCAATGGATAGGCTATCTATCTGTACTTGGTAGCAAGAAACACTTGCTTCTGATCCTCCTTAGATGCACATGCTTGAGATCTGAAAACTGCCCCATTATTTACAACATATAGAAGAATAAACCTAATGTCTACAGTCCTGCTAGCTTAATTTTTAGAGTGCAAGTGATTTTAGAAGTGATAATCTGGGACAAAATTGACACCTTTGGACAAATGTGGCTTGATTTAAGGAAAGCCAGAAAGAGTTTTTTTAAACATGGATGAGATTTAACTTCTGTTTGACATTTTTGTGGTAGTGCAGTTAATATGGCTGTGTATATTTCTAAGAAGTTTTTGCTAAGTACAACAAACAAGTTTATGAGCCAAATAAAATCCATGAAATATAGGTGACAGTGACAATATGGAGGCAAAGTTGGCTGTGACAGGAAACTATAGTTGTAAGCCATTGTTTCTCTGACAGGAGTTAGGAATGCACATCATTCGTAGTTTTTGCTTTTGTCTTTACAATGGTGTTTCATAGGGACCAGTAGTAGAACTACTGATTTTCTTGATCCATATTGGTGACTTAGACTTGAATATACTGGGCACAACTTCAATATTTGTGAATGACCCCCAAAATGAGAAAATTTTATGAACTATGGGGCAAGGCTTTTTAAAATGCCTTTCCTTTTCAACATAATTTGAGGCCGACAATCCAAAAATTCTAAGCAACAAGTGAAGCTAACTGGTATATGTGAGACTAGATAAGAGGAAAAAGGATGCGTACATAAGGTCTAGGCGACTGAAGACAGACAAAGCTTTGGAAAAATATCAGGAATGTAGGACCAATCTAAAACAAGGAATTAAGAGGGCTAAAGGAGGTCATAAGATATCCTTAGCGAGCAAGGTTAAGGAAAACCCCAAAGCCTTTTATTCATATATAAGGAGCAAGAGGGTAATCAGGGAAAGGGTTGGCCCACTCAAGAACAAAGGAGGACAGATATGTGTGGAGTCAGAGAAAATGGGTGAGATTCTTAATGAGTACTTTGCATTGGTATTCACTGAGGAGAGAGACGTGGCGGATGTTGAGATTAGGGATTGATTTTTGATTACTCTAGGTTAAGTCGGCATAAGGAGGGAGGAAGTGTTGTGTATTCTAAAAGGCATTAAGGTGAACAAGTCCCCAGGACAGGATGGGATCTATCCCAGGTTACTGAAGGAAGTGAGAGAGGAAATAGCTGGGGCTTTAACAGCTATCTTTGCGGCATCCTTGAAAATGGGAGAGGTCACAGAGGGTGTGGGGCAGTCTAGAACTAAGTTTAGGGTGAGAGGAGAAAGATATAAAAGAGACCTAAGGGGCAACTTTTTCATGCAGAGGGTGATACGTGTATGCAATGCGCTGCCAGAGGAACTGATGGAGGCTGGTACAATTGCAACATTTAAAAGGCATTTGGATGGGTATATGAATAGGAAGGGTTTGGAGGGGTCGGTGCTAGCAGGTGGGACTAGATTGGGTTGGGATATCTGGTTGGTGTGGACGGGTTGAACCGAACGGTCTGTTTTAATGCTGTACGTCTCTATGACGGTATGACTAGAGAATTGCTAATGTTGTCCCCTTGTTTAAAAAGGGTAGCAGGGATAATCCAGGTAATTGCAGACTGTCAGCCTGCCGACAGTGGTAGGGAAGCTACTAGAGAAGATACTAAGAGATAGGATACATACCCACTTGGAAGAAAATGGGCTTATCTGTGATAGGCAGCATGGTTTTGTGCAGGCAAGGTCATGTCTTACAAACCTAATAGAATTCTTTGAACAGGTGACAAAGTTGATTGAGGGAAGGGATGTAGATGTCATACACATGGACCTTAGTAAGGCATTTGATAAGGTTCCCCATGGTAGGCTGATGAAGAAGGTAAGGCTGCTTGAGGTTCAGAGTGTTCTAGCTAGATGGCTAGAGAACTGGTTGAGCAACAGGAGACCGTAGTAGTGGAATAGTGCTTCTCAAAATGGAGGTCTGTGATCAATGGTGTTCCACAGAGATCCATGCTGGGACCACTGTTTTTTTGTGATATATGTAAATGATTTGGAGGAAGGTGTAGATTGCCTCTTTAACAAGTTTGCAGATGACAATAAGATTGGTGGAGTAGTAGACAGTGAAGGCGACTGTCAGAGAATACAGCAGAATATAGATAGATTGGAGAGTTGGGCAGAGAAATGGCAGATGAAGTGCAATCCAGACAAATGTGAGATGATACATTTTGGAAGATGCAATTCCAGAGCGAACTATACAGTAAATGGAAAATTGATGTACAGAGAGATTTGGATGTTCAGATCCATTGTGAAGGTGGCAATGTAGGTCAGTAGAGTGGTCAAGAAGGCATATGGCATGCTTTCCTTCATCAGACAGGGTATAAAGTACAAGAGTTGGCAGTTCATGTTACAGTTGGATAAGACTTTGGTTCGGCCTCATTTGGAATACTGCAGACAGTTCTGTTTGCGACATTACCAAAAGGATGTGGATGCTTTGGAGAGGGTGCAGAGGAGGTTCGCTGGGATGTTGCCTGGTATGGGTGTGCTAGGTATGAGGAGAGATTGGAGTTGATTAGGATTGTTTTCATTGGAAAGAAGGAGGATGAAGGGGGGAATTTATACAAAATCATGAGGTGTAGCCAGGGTGGATAGCAAGAAACTTTTTCCCAAAGTGGAGGACTCATATTCTAGGGGTCACAAGTTCAAAGTGAGAAGAGAAAAGTTTACGGGAGTTATATGTGGAAATTTCTTACGCAGAGGGTGGTGGGTACCTGGAATGCATTGCCAGCAGAGGTGGTAGAGACAGGAACGATGGTGTCATTTAAGATATATCTAGACAGATACATGAATGGGCAGGGAGCAAAGAAATACAGAACCTTTAGAAAATAGGCAACAGGTTTGGATAGAGGATCTGGATCGGCACAGGCTTGGAAGGCCAAAGTGTTCTTATGCTATAATGTTCTTTGTTCTATTCTTCAGTAGCACCATGACTGATATTTGTCACACACTGGATGCTGCCATCAATCCAAAAGATGTTCTGCATTTCTCTCATGAATAATTTGTATATAAATTTCAGAGCATTACCAGCATAAAGCCCAAGTTTCCCAGTGATGGTCCAATCATTAGACAAAGGAGCAGAAATATGGCATTCAGTCCATCAAGGTTGCTCAGCAATTGAAGAAGATCATGGCTCATCTGATGATCCTCCATGCCTATATAATAAAATAATACAAATGCTAGAAATCTGAAACAGAAAATGCTAGAGAACCTCAACAGGACTAGCAGAGTAGCAAGAGAAAAACAGTGTTCTTGTTTCAAATCAGTTATGACTCTTCAGAACTGAGAGGTGTTGTATAATAGGATTTTTTAAATACTTCTGACAAACACAGAGGAGGAGCAAGAAGGCAGGTGGTGTAGAGGCCCAGGGCAAAAGACAAAGAAGTGTTAACAGCAGAGAAATAAAAAAAATGAGTTGTAAAATGGGTGTAAATTTGCAGTGTGAAAGGGAAAGCGTTAGTCCCAGTCAAATGGTGCTGGAAAAGTACGGCAACATCCGAAAAGCAGGAGAGTCGATGTTTTGGGCGTAAGCCCTTCATCCATCTATTAAGTGCAGAGTAAACAAGACATGGCTATGTTTTGCTGGGTGTGGGGATAGGCAGTGTTCTCTTAAAAAAAAGACACAAAGTAGTCAGTTTCTGAGGGAGTGTCACTGAACCTGAAACATTAACTTAGTTTTCTGTCCACATACAGCCAGACCAACTGAGTTTCTCCAGCAGTTTATTTTTCTTTGATTTCCAGCATCCACAGTTCTTTGTTTCAGTTTTTGAAGTTATTGAATTCAATATTGAGACTGTAAAGTGCCTAAGTGGGAAATGAGGTGTTGTTTGGTGAGCTTGCATTGTACTTCATTGTAACATTGTAACACTGTAACACACCAAGGACAGAAATGTAAGCATGAGGGCAAGGTGATTGATTAAAATAGCAAGCAACTGGGAGATCTAGATCATTCCTCCAGACAAAACTGTTGTGCAAAGCAGTCTCATTTGAAGACTGTGGAGTTGGAAAAACACAGCTAGTCAGGCAGCATACAGATGCAGGAGAATTGAGATTTTGAGCATAAGCCCTTCATCAGGACTGTGTTTGGTCACACCAGTGTAAAGGAGACTGCATTGTGAGCATCAAATGAAGTACATCAGCTTGAACTGCTTCACCTTGAAGGTGTGTTTGGGGCTTGGACAGTGAGGAGGGAAGAAGTGCATAGATAAGTTTTATCTCTTTTTACAATTGTGTTGGAAAGTGCTGTGGGCAATGAGAGTCTTAGGGGATATGGAGCAGGGGACCAGGGTGTCATAGAGGGAGCACTCCTTGTGGAATATTGACAGTGGAGGAAATGGCAGAGATTGATCTTTTGAATACAGAGACTCATGAATGCCTTAGATTCCTAAGCATTAAGCATTCTATATTTTGCAGCCTTGATTATATTTAATGACCTAGCATCAACAGCATTCTGAGGTAAACAATTCCATTGATTCATTAATCTCATCTGTCTTGAATGTGCAGCCCTTTTTCTGAGATCATACCCTCTGCTCCACGAGTCTCTCATAAGAGAAACAAACTTTATTAAACAGTACATTCCTTAAGCTGTTCCCAATAGGCAAAATTCTGAGTGCATTTAATCAGTCTGTGCTTGCAAAACTCTGAACATAGTGTTAGATGTGATTCCATGATTGGATAGCATTTGCTGAACAATCCTAAGTTTGTGATGAATTACATTAACAATCAATTTAAGATCCAGTTGTGCTTGCAAATTATCCCTCTCATGCTTGCTAGAAGCCATAAATACATATCCTCAGCAGAAAAAATGTCCACATGTTACACCTTGTTTTGAATCAAATGAAAGCTTGGGAGATAATAGTTTTCTGCATTCTCCATGTCAATGTTTTGTACAATAAATGTCAACTTTCCATCCAGTCAGCACTTCTTTCTCAGGCAGTATAAATTGTTGCACTATTTGATACTTGACATTCTTGTCTTGATGTGTGTAACAGGAAATCTTCAACATTGCTTTTTCTTTCAGCAATATTTGAGTTCTGTATTGTATGATAAATAGCATGATGCTTAATTGGCAGTCAAACATCCGTTTATCTAACATTAAAAAGATTATACTGTAATTAATAAAAATATTGAAAGACAATAGAAAAATGACATTTTAACAAAAAACATCCCTGATGACTTTTATCCTGGGTTGCTTGTAGTAGTCTGGGAAATTAATGTTTTATTTCAAAAAACTCTTAAGATAATCCTGAAGAATTGGTAAATTTTACATGAAGGGGGACAAGGGCTGAAAGAGATTTCAGAAAGTGGATTAACAAAAAAACCTGGCTATTTTGGCATTCTGAAATCAAACATGAATATTGAGTTGTTTTGCAAGAAGCTTAATGCAGTCCAGCCGAATCTTTGCTAACTTAAAGTTGCTGTGCACTCATATTTGCAATATTCAAAAACTCAAGTGTTTGGACCATTGGCAGAGTATTGACATTTCTTATACAGGATAACAAACTCTGCTTTGATGTCACAGCTACTTAGTAAGAATAGATTTGGACCTTACCTAACTCTAAAGAGATTAATGGAACAGGCAAAGCCAGCAAATTAATTTACGGCACTGTGGTAACAGCTCATTCCTTTGTATTTCAGATGTCCAGCAGGATATTATGGAAACATCATGTATGACAGAAGGGTAGTACGAGGAAATACATATGCACAGCACACCCTCCCAGCGGTATGTGTACTGAAACTTGTTTCTAGTTTTACTAAGTTAGATAAGTGTGCTGATTTCTTAAACTGGCAATGCACTGGATTCAAAGGAGAATATATTCTATTCACAGTTGAAGACTTAGATACAAAAATATGACAGATGCTGAAATCCTAGATAGACGAGCAGGAGGCTGGGAGAACGCAGCAAGCCAGGCAGCACGAAGAGGTTGAGAAGTCAATGGTTCGGGTGTAACCCTTCTTCAGGCCTGAAACATCGACTTCTCCTGATGCTGCCTGGCTTGCTGTGTTCTTTCAGCCGCTGCTTGTCTACCACAGCTGAAGATTGGTAATTTCAGATTTAGTAGGTTCGCACTTGAATTCATAATTGTGTTCATAAATGTTGTGACTTTAAGTAAATTATAGGTCCACAAAGAGATCAATGTTAAAACTGGAATAAAAGCAAAATTCTGGAAATCTGAACCAAAAGCAGAGAATGAAATAAAATGATGATTGCTATTTCAGTTGACCACCTTGCTCACACACTAACATTTCTGTCCTATGCTGGCCTTGCTCTGATATTGCAACAAAGCAAAACACGAGCTAAAGTAACAACAGCTCATCTTCCGCTTGGGCACTTTACATTCTTGTTGTCTCAGTACTGAATTAATTAACTTTAGAAACCAGATTATGTCTGTTCTCCATTTTTCTTATTCTCCCCCTCCTGCCCCCACAGTCATGTGTCTTGGTTAATTTCAGTTTAGTAGCAAGGACCAATTGTTTTCATTTCACAGTTTAATTTACACTTTTTTTCCCCTTTCTCCACTATTAACCCCTTTGTCATTTACAGTGGACCCCAATACTATCTGCCAGTTTGCTCTTCCTCAGCCTGTCAAAGTAAAAGAGAGAAGCTATTTTCCAACACCTTTCAGCTCTGAAGAAGATTCACACCAGACTTGAAACATCAACTCTCTTTCTCTTCACAACTTGAGTTTCTTCAGCATTCTGTTTGTTGATGTTAAAATTGGTGCTGTGTTCCTTTTGGTTGCTCCCACAGATGCAATATGTCAATTGCACAAGCTGAAATATTGTTCTGTATTCTTATATGAATATGTACAGTTTTTCAAAAATCACAATTAAATAAACACATTCTATAAATGAAGGTAAGTTTGTTCTCTGTGGTGGAAGGTTCATTTTTAGATGTTTCGTCACCATAATAGGTAACATCATCAGCATTGGTGATATGGCCCACCTTTTATTTATGTTGATGATGCCATTTCCTGTGGTGATGTCATTTCCTGTTCTATTTCTCAGGGGATGGTAAATGGGATCCAAGTCAAGTGTTTGTTGATAGAGTTCCATTTGGAGGGCCATGCTTCTAGGAATTCTCATGTGTCTCTGTTTGGCTTGACCTTCCTCATCTGTATGTAAAGATACTAGTGAGTCTTTTCCATGTCTTTTTGTGGCTAGTTGATGTTAATGTATCCTAGTGGCTAGTTTTCTGCCTTTGTCCAATGTAGTGTTTGTTATAGTTCTTGCAAGATATTTTGTAAATTACATTAGTTTTGCTTATTTTAGATTACTCACAGCATGGAAACAGGCCCTCCAGACCAACAAGTCCACACCGACCCACCACAGCGCACCCACCCAGACCCATTCCCCTACATTTACCCCTGCACCTAACACTACGGGCAATTTAGCATGGCCAATTCACCTTATTTGTGTAGGTTCTTTCAAGTTCATTAGCCGCTGTTTTAGTGTGTTGGTGAGTTTGTGGGCTACCATGATGCCAAGAGGTCTGATTTGTCTAGCACTCATTTCCAAGATATCTTAGATGTAGGGGAGTCCTTGGGCTATTCACCTTATCTGTACCCCTCATGATTTTATAAACCTCTATAAGATCACTCCTCAGCCTCCGCCATTATAGGGAAGAAAATCCCAGCCTATCCAGCCTCTTCTTATAACTCAAACTCTCCAAAATCAGCAGTATCCTTGTAATTTTTTTTCTGTACCTTTTCCAGTTTAAGCAAGGTAACTACAATGTTACACAGTGAGGGGAATATTATAATTTTACAATGTTTTTAAACTTAAGACAATTAAAAAGGAAATAATATTTAATGTGGAAGCATTCTATCGGTACCTATTTATAGAATTAAGTTGGGCTGAAGAGCACTAAGAGATGAGCAAAATAAACTCAGTGGATTATGATAAAATGGCAAGAATATTTATTTTTGGTAAGGAGTCTGAATAAGCTACTTGCAATGGTGGAAGTCATCAAGAGGGATGTTATAATAATTGAGAGCAAACAAAATGTACAAGATAAACTAGATAATTAAAACCACCGATACTTGAGAAACTTGCTGGTATTTATTTATAAAAATTCAACACAAAATAAGTTATTCTTGAAGATGACTGCGTACCAGGTGTAATTCCACTTTTAAAAGAAAAATTGAAATAACTGAGGAAGTACTAGGTAAGTATCAGTAACAAGAAAGATATTGGAATTCCAGCTTAAAAGGAATCCAGTGACAGAGCATTTAGATGTGGAGAATGTAATGTGGGGGTGAAGCATGGATTTTTAATAGGTCAGTTTTGTTGAATAATTAATTGAAGGAATCCAAGATGGTGGCAGAGTACGCAGCATCTGGATTCCTCAGCCTGGGGATTGTCCATGCCATCTATTTTCTTTATCTTTTCTTGTTCTTCTCTTTTTTTAAAAAAAAACACTGAAAGAAAACTTACCTTGGAGCATCTGAGGGCCAGAGTAGAGAGGGCTTGGAGGCTGGCATGGGAATGGTCACCAGGCCCTGACCAGAGTGGGAACAGTTGTTGGGATGGGGGCTAGTGCGGGGGTCAGCAGCTTGCGAGCCCAGTCAGATCATGTCTGCATGCCTGCATTGATCCGCTGCAGGCCCTTTATGAAAGGACTATAATATTAATCTTTTTAAAGTTATTTCTTAATTTTCTAACTTATTACCTTACAGTATTCATAGTATAAGTTTTTCATTTCTCTAGTTTATATCTACGATTTGTACCTCGGTACTTTATACCTAAGATGACATTGTAAACTTTTCAACATGTACTTTTGTACTTGAGTACATGTGACAATAAATCTAATTCTGAATAACTGATTTAGGCAAGAACAGTGCAGTTCTGCTAAATATTGACTTTCAAAGCCATTTTAAAATGGTATGTATGAAATTAAGTAAAAGATCCCATTTTGTCTAGGGGCAATGATTAGATTCTCTTATCGCTGCATGGCATTTGTGTGATATGAACGATACTTGTGTAATGTTAAAATATTAAATTGGACTATCTCCCTGGAATTAAAGGGTTAAACTGCACTGTCCTCTTCCAGAAACTGAACATTCTGGAGGGGAGTGGGGGTGGGGGTGGGGGGGGGGAGACAACATTCATGCAGGAATGCGGATTTAGACAGCCATTTACTACTACTCTCCTACTATATCAAATTAAACTCATTCAGTCCCTTCCATTCAGAAATACTTTCATAGTCATCCCCCAGCCAATCAGGTTCACTTGCATGATCATCCCCGATACTGAAGTATATCACACCTACATTTTCTGTGGAAGTAGCAGAACCAGAACTTATTTGCAAGGCCGCCCTGAAGCTTGGACATATGACACCTATATTGTCTTGGGTAATCATGGAGTCAGCAAATTGTTGGTATAATGATTTTCCAGGATTAGGGCATTTACATTTGCATTATCTCCAAGGATGACCTCATCCTACCATTGTACTGTGGTTATGGCCGGGGAGTGGCCAGATTACCTGTAAACATTACTAGTTGACCTGTATAAAGGGAATGTGTTTTTCTTGTTCAGGGCCTCATTTTGACTCAACTTTACATGATCAGCAAAGAGTGCCAGAAGGGGTCACCAAGCTTGTACAAGCTTTAATAAACTTTAACTGTTTGCAGAAGGTGGTATGTGCAAATCATATCTCGTGTGTGAAATCCCGGGAAAAGAACGGCACAGTGGCTCAGTGGTTTGCACTGCTGCCTCACAGCACCAGGAACCTCGGTTCGATTCTAGCCTCAGGTGACTGTCTATGTGGGAGTTTGTGCATTCTCACTGTATCTGTGGGCTTCTTCCTGGTGCTCCGGTTTCCTCCCACAGTCTAAAGATGTCCAGGTCAGGTGAATTGGCAATGCTAAATTCTCCATGTTCGGGGATGTGTAGGTCCGATGCATTAGTCAGGGGTAGATATAGGGTAGGGGGAATGGGTCTGAGTAGTTTACTCTTCGGAGGATCGGTGTGGACTTGGTGGGCGGAAGGGCCTGTTTCCACACTGTAGAGATTCTTATGATTCCACTTGTCAGCTAAAGCCTGGATATTGTCCATGTTTAGTTGCATTGGTCATGGACTGCTTCACTACCTGAGATAGAATCCCTACAGTACGGAAACAGGCCCTTCGGCCCAACAAATCCGCACCGACTTTCCAAAGAATAACCCACGCAGACCAACTCCCCTAACCTATTGTCCTATATTTACCGCTGACTAATGCAACTAACCTACACATCCCTGAACACTATGGGCAATTTAACGTGGCCAATTAACCTAACCTGTACATCTTTGGCTTGTGGGAGGAAGCCAGAGCACCCAGAGAAAACTCACGCAGACACAAGGAGAATGTTGCCTGAAGTTGGAATCAAACCCAGCCCCTGGCGATGTGAGGCAGTAGTGCTAACCACCATGCCACCCATGCCACCCATGTCGTGAATGGTGTTGAGCATAGCTCATTTATGAGCAAACATCCACACTTCTGACCTTATCTATTGGAAGGAAGGTCATTGAAGCAGTTGAACAGAATTGGTCCTAGGGTACTACCCTAAGGAGCTCCTACAGAGATGTCCTGGAACTGACATAACTGATTTTCAACAACTGCAATTAACCTCCTAGATGCCATGTCTGACTCCAACTGGTGAAGACTTTGCCCCCTGATTTCCATCAATTCTAATTTTGCTAGGGCTCCATGATGCCACACTAAGTCAAATGTGACCTTGATGTCACTCTTGTGTCATCTGTGGAATTCAACTGGTTTTGTCCGTGTGTGAACTAAGGCTATAATGAGGTCAGGAGCTGAGTGTTCCCCTGGCAAATGAGAGATTTGGAGCTCTCTTCTACAAACAGCAGTTGATGCTGGATCAGATGTTAATTTTAAGTCTGGAACAGATTTTTGTTGAGCAAAGGTATTAGTGGATTGAACAAAAGATAGGTATATGGAGTTAGGCCACAGATCAGTCATGATCTTCCCATTGAGGTTGCAGGGGCTGAATGGCCTACTCCTGTTCCCATGTTCCTAAATTTTTCTTCTGTTGTTTAAGAATTGTTTAGTTTTGTCTCGATGTTGCTGTAAATGAATACCATATTGCCTAAATTTAAAAACCTGATCTATCAAGCCTGGTTTTATGCTGGGATCTGACTTGTCCAGCAGAAGCATCAGACGGTATGATAATGAGTGAAAATTCTGGAAAAGGACAAGTCTCTTGTATTCCTAAATTGTGTTTAGAAGATCTTTATTACAGAATTGTGTCCAATTTAATGATGAAGGAACCTCGATCTTACAATAGAGGTACGCCAAGTAGATCAAGTGTCAGTTGGGAGCATTTGGGACAGTGGAAAAGAACAACGAACAATCAGGAGTAAGATAATCCACTAACTTCAATGGGGCTAAAAGAAAGCTGAGCTAGACAGACTAGAACCAAAGACTGCTAGGAAAATCTGTAGCTGAATAAATGGCTTAACTTCAAAGAAAACATTTGTTTGGGGTCTAAAAGTGCATTTACATGTGGAAGGAGGATTGTGGCTCATGTATTAGACAAGCACTTTGCATTTGTACCTAGAAAGCACATGCTACCCATACCATGGTGACAGGGAAGGGAATTTAGTCAGCAGAAGAGTTCAAAATTGATAACGGGGGATATAGCATAAAGTGTCAGCACTTGTGTTGACATTATATTAGACCAGTTGAGATGTATTTAAGCACACAGGCCATTCTGCTAAAGCGTGCATTTTTGTTAATGTGAATTCGCTGTAATGCAATTGAATTGGGGCACTGTTTCTAAAGTGCGAACTTCTAAAATGTGTATTGGCTGTACTGTGAATACATCACCAACACTTTCTGCTCGTTTTGTAAAGTGTGATTTTTCTATAATGTAGGGTTGCACAAGCATTCATCCATCATTACAGAAGAACTACTTGTACTAAAGAAAATTAGTGGAAATTGTGAAGGCAATGACCATAATTTTTCATCCTTAGCTTCAGGTAGTGCCCAGATGATCAGAGAATTGCAAACATTTCACCCTTGTTCAAAAAGGTGCAGGGACAAGCCTTGCAATTACTAATACAGACTAGTCAGTTTAACTCAGTGGTTGGGAATCTTCCAGAAATTGTTCAGGATAGAATTAAGAGTCATGTGGACAAAACAAAGGGCAAATAGTGTTAACTAAGTTGCTGGATTTTTTTTGAGGAAATTACTGAAGGTAATGCTGTTGTTGAGGTGTATGTAGTGAAAAGTGACAGGTTTGTGGACACAGTTAGAACCGCATCAAATAAAAGGGCCACCAGCAGCAGCATGAAAAGAACATTGGCTGAGGTAATGGATATTTTCTGAGCTGTAGGAAGGCTTGAAGTGGAGGTCCCTAGAAATCAATATTGGGTTGTTTTTTGCTTTTCCTGATAGGATCTAATCATCTACACCTACATGTACTACTAGGGATAAATTTCCCTCCTCGCCCCTATCAGCGAATCCCATGTCAGATCCAACCCCCTCCCCTCCCACCCAAGCCCTCAGCCCACTCCCTGTACCTTCCCCTGCCACTGCAGGAAGTACAAAACCTGCGCCAACACCTCCCTCCTCACCTCCATCCAAGGCCCCAAAAGATCCCTTCACTCAGACAGAAATTTACCTGTACTTCCACAAAGGTCATCTACTGTATCCTTTGCACCTGAGGTGGTCTCCTCTACATCGGGGAGACAGGACACGAGCTTGCAGAATTGTTTCAGAGAACATCTCTGGGATACCGCACCAGCTAACACCACCACCCCATAGCTGAACAGTTCAACTCCCCCTCTGACTCCACCAAGGATATGCAGGTCCTGGGCTTCATTCATCGCCAAACCCTAACCGGTAGGAAGAGCTTCTCATCTTCCACCTTGGGACCTTGCAACCACACAGCTAATGTGGTTTTCTCCAATTTCTTTTCCCCTTTCTCTCCCCGCCCCCCGCTCCCGCCATCTTATCCCCATCCCAAGCCTCCACTCAGCACCGCCCTCTTGACCTGTCCATCATCTTTCCCATCTATCTGCTCCACCCTCCTCCCTGACCTATCACCTTTCCCCCCCACCTTCATCTACCTATTGCATTCTCACCTCCCCCTCCCCCCACCCACGCCCCGATCCCATTTATCTCTAAGCCTCCCGGCCCACAAGCCTCATTCCTGATGAAGGGCCTATGCCCAAAATATCGATTCTCCTGCTCCTCGGATGCTGTATGACCTGCTGTTCTTTTCCAGCACCATACTCTCAACTACATGTAACAGAGACGATTCCAAGGTTTGTGGACTATACAGATAAAGCTGAAGCATTCGTAACAATCTTCAGCCAAAAGTGTCAAATAGATGATCCATCTCAACCTCCTCCATTGAATCCTAGAAACCCTATAGCAGGCCTTCAGCCCACTGAGTCCACCACACCTTCTGAAGAGCATTCCTCGCAGACCACCCCCTCCCCTAGCCCTGTAACCCTGCATTTCCCATGGCCAAAGCACCCAGTCTGCACATCTTTGGACTGTGGGAGGAAATCCACGCAGACCCATGGAGTGAATGTGCAAACACCACACAGCCACCTGAGGGTGGAATTGAATCCTAGTCCCCAGTACTGAGACAGTAGTGCTAACCACTGTGCATCCCTACATGTCCCCCTTATCACATACCAATCTTTGACCAATCAATCACTTCATGTTGGTAGCATTGGATATTGCACAAGCTAAGGAAACTGACAACATTGCAGCTGTATTGAAGACTAGAAATTTCTATGCTCCTAGTCAAGCTGTTCCATTATCGCTACAATAGTGTATAAAACTGTCCAGTATGTCCCGTACACAAACAGGAAAACTCCAATCTGGCAATTATCACCCCATCAGTCTACTCTTGATGATCAGTAAAGTGATAGAAGGTATCAATCACAGTGCTATCAAGTGCCATTTAGTTAGCAATAACCTGCTCACTGGCATTCATTTTGAATTCTGCAAGGGCCACTGAATTCCAGAGATGAGATACAGAGTTTCCCTGTGGCTATCTCCCTTTCTAACAGATAAATGGCTTTTGGTACTGATGGGGGAGATGGCTGTGCAGAGAAACCAGTGGCAGCCAACTTTATGTCACCAGGACTATGCCTGTTCTACAAGAGAGGAGGAAGAAGGACAGCAAGGCAATAGCGGTAGGGGAATCAGTTGTAAGAGGAACAATTGGTTGTTTCTGCACCTGCAAAAGAAACAGGATGGTATCTTGCCTCCTGATGCCATTGTCAGGGATGTCACTGGCTGCAGGGCATTCTGAAAGGGAGGGGCAAAAAGACAGATCATGGTTCATACTGATACCTGCAACATAGGAAAAGGGATAAGGTTCTCTAAGCAGAATTTAGTGAACTAGAAAGCATATTTAGTGAACTAGAGCAGGACCCAAAATGTAGTAATTTCTGGATTAATTCCAGTGCCACAAGCGGGTGAGTGTATGAATAGGTTACTCCAGATGATTGCATGGCTGCAGGAGGGAGAGATTTCAATTTCTGGGACTTTGGGATGTTTTTCATAGGTGTGGCACCTGAACCTAAATGGGGACACCATCCTCATGGGTCAGGTTTGTTAGTACTATCGGGCAGGTTTTAAACTAACTTGGCAGGGGTGGGTGGGATCCACATAATGTTCAGCAGGAGAAGCCAAAATTAGAAGTGTCAACAAGTAAGTTAGGAAGGCATAGATATTATAGACTGGTTAAGGCACAAAGTATTTATCTTTAATGCATGGAGTCTGACGAACAACGCCGATGAGTTGACGGCCCAAATTAAAATATGGTAGTATGATATCATTGCTATCACAGAGACATGGTTGAGAGAGGGGCAGGAGTGGCAACTGAACATTCCAGGATACAGGATCATGAGGTAAGATCGGGAAGAAGACAAAGGAGGGAGTGTTACAGTTTTGATCAGGGTATCTATTACAGTAATAAAGAAGGATGAGACCTTCAGCTCCTCAAGTGAAGCCATATATGTAGTGGACAATGAAGAAAGTTATCTCAGAGTATAGCAGGATCTTGATCAGATGGGCCCGTGGACCGAGGAGTGGCAGATGGAGTTTAATTTAGATAAATTAATTTATCTAAATTAAAGGTGATTCCAGCCTTTAACTGTCGACTGTTTGTGTGGAGTTTGCACATTCTCCCCATGTCTGCTTGGGTTTCCTCTGGGTGCTCTGGTTTCCTCCCACAATCCAAAGATGTGCAGGTTAGATGAATTGGCAATGTTAAATTGTCCATTGTATTCAGAGATGTGTAGGTTAGCTGCACTGGTCATGGGTAAATGTAGAATAATAAGGTAGGGGAATGGGTCTGTGTGAGTTGCTTTTCAGCGAGTCAGTGTGGACTTGTTGGACCAAATGGCCTGTTTCCACACTGTAGGGATTCTATGATTTCTATAAAATGTGAGGTGCTGCATTTTGGAGAGGCAAATCAGGGAAAAAGGATTTATACACTCAATGGTGAGGTCGTCAATGGGGAGTGTTGCTGAACAAAGAGTGCAGGTTCATAGTTCCTTGAAAGTGGAGTCGCAGGTAGAAAGGATAGTGAAGAAGGTATTTTATATGCTTTTCTTTATTCGTCAGAGCTTTGAGTATAGGAATTGGGAGGTCATGTTGCAGCTGTACAAGACATTGGTTAGGCCACTTTTAAAATACTGTGTGCAATTCTGGTTTCCCTGCTATAGGAAGGATATTGTGAAACTTGAAAGTGTTCAGTAAAGATTTACATGGATGTTGCCAGGATTGGAAGGCTTGAGCTTGATTGGAAGGGAGAGGCTCAATAAGCTGGCTCTATTTTCCCTGCACCATTGGAGGCTGAGGGGTGACCTTTAGAGGTTTATAAAATCATGAGGGGAATGGAATAGGTAAATAGACAAGGCTTTTTACGTGTGTGTGTGGGGGGGGGGGGGGGGGGGCCGCGGGGGGGGGGTGGCGTGGTGGCAGTCCAGAATTAGAGGGCGTAGGTTTGGGGTGAAAAGGGAAGGATTTAAAAGGGATCTAAGGGGCAACTTTTTCACGCAGAGGGTGGTATGTGTAAGGAATGAGCTGCCAGAGGAAGTGGAGGAGGATGATACAATTACAGCATTTAAAAGGCATCTGGATGGGTATGTGAATAAGAAGGATATGGGTCAAGTGCTGACAAATGAGACAAGATTAATTTAGGATATCTGGTCAGCATTGACAAGTTGGATAGTAAGGTCTGTTTCCGTGCTGTACATCTGAGCAGAACTTAAAAACCAAAATGGAGCATCCGCACTGCTGGGAGCATGCAATTGGTCCACTAATAGTCCAAGAGAAATAGAAAGAATTTTGGGGAAATGTAAAGATAATAGGGTAGTGATTGGGGATTTTAACCAGGTTAGTCATTGATTAGAGGTAGTAGAATTGTAAATGCATCCAGCACAGCATTTTAAGCCAGCACATAGAAGATCCTACAAGCGAGGGGGTGGTCCTGGACTTCATTTTAGGTAACGAAGGAGGGCAAGTAGTTGACGTATCAGTGAGAACATTTTGCAAACAGGGATCATAACTCAGTTAGAGTCAAAACTACCCCAGCAAAGAACAAGAATGGGCCTGAAATCCAAATTCTCAACTGGGGGAGGGCTGATTTTAGTACGGTCACATGATTTAGCCAGAGTGGATTGGGAGCAGATATTTTCAGGTAAATCTGCCTCAGAACAGTGGGGCATTCAAGAAGGAAATATGGAGAGAATAGCCAACACGTTCCAACAAAAAAAAAGGTGTAACCATCAAAACTCATGAACCCTGGATATCAAAGGTTATACAGCTTTAGATTAAGAAAAAAAACAGATCCTCATAGCAGATACTAAGGCTTAAAATAGCAGAAGCCCTATAGGAGTATAGAATGTGCAAAAAAGAGCTTAAAGGGAAATTAAGAGAGCTGAAAGGGGATATGAAAGGATAATAAAGGAAAATTCTAGGTTATTTTACAGGTACCATAAGGGTAAAACAGTAATGTGGGAATGAGTGCAGCACATTAAGGATCAGAGCAGTAATTTGTTGGAGCTAGAGGACATAGTTGGTGTTCTAAATGAGTACTTTATGTCAGTGTTCACAGGTGAGAGGGATGATATGGATTTAGAAATCAGGTGTTCGATATATTTAAAAGAAAAGCATTGAGTAATCTGGCAATCTTAAAAGTAAATATCCATAATTGTCCAGGATGCAAAAAAGGGTCACCCACATGCCTGGAGAGTCGAGAGTCACATGTACATCAGACCAGGTAAGGATGGCAGTTTTCTTTTCTAAATGAAGTTTGTGAACAAGATGGGGTTTTTTTTTCAGCAATCAACAGTGCATTTATGGTCTTCATTAAACTCTTAATTCCAGATATTTATTGAATTAAAATTCCACCATCTGCTGTGTTGGGATATGAATCCAAGTCCACCATTAAAGGGAGTGTGAGGAAAAGCTTTCTCACCCAGAAGTTGGTGGGAATCTGGAATTCACAAAGAGTGGTAGGGACAGAAACCCTAAACATTCATGAAGTATATATTTAGAAGAGCACTAGTGAGATAGGAATAGTGCCAGAAGATTGGAGGAAAGCAAATGTTCCCTTATTCAAGAAGGGGAGTAAAGACAACCTGTAATTATAGATCAGTGAACCTTACTTAGGTTGTGTGTAAAGTGTTGGAAAAGGTTAAAAGAGATATTCTTTTATGGATTATAAATCCTAAACTGATTAGGGATAGTCAACACGCTTTTGTGAAGGGTAGGTCATGCCTCCCAAATCTTACCGAGTTCTTTGAGAAGGTGCCAAACAGGTGGATGGGGGTAAAGTAATTGATGTGATGTGTATAGATTTCAGTAAGACATTTGATAAGGTTCTGCATGGTAGGCTATTGCACAAAATAGGGAGGCATGGGACTGAGGGTGATCTAGCGGTTTGGATCAGACATTGACTAGCTGAAAGAAGACAGAGGGTGGTGGTTGATGGGAAATGTTCATCCTGGAGTTCAGTTACGAGTGGTGTACTGCAAGGATCTGTTTTGGGTCCACTACTGTTAGTCATCTTTATAAATGACCTAGCTGAGGGATTAGGGGATGGATTAGTAAATTTACAGATGACACTAAGGTCAGTAGAGTTGTATGTAGTGTTGAAGGATGTTATAAGTTACAGAAGGACAAAGATAAGCTGCAGAGTTGGGCTGAGAGGTGGCAAATGCATTTTAATGTGGAAAAGTGTGAGGTGATTAATTTGGGAAGGAGCAACAGGAATGCAGAATACTGGGCTAATAGTAAGATTCTTTGTGGTGTAGATAAGCAGAGGTATCTCTGTGTCCATATACATAGATCTCAAAGTTGCCACCCAAGCTGATGGGGTTGTTAAGAAGGCATATGGTATGTTAGCTTTGGTTGGTAGAGGGATTGAGTTTCAGAACCATGAGGTCACGCTATAGCTCTACAAAACTGGTGCGGCTGCACTTGGAGTGTTGTGTACAGTTCACGTCACCACACTATAAGAAGGATAGAACATACAAGATTACAGCACAGTGCAGGCCCTTCAACCCTTGATGTTGTGTCGATCTGTGAAACCAATCTGAAGCCCATCACACATACACAATGTGTGGAATTAGATTACTCAGTGTGGAAACAGGCCCTTTGGCCCAACAAGTCCACATTGACCCACCGAAGAGCAACTCACGCAGACCCATTTCCCCACCTAACACTACGGACAATTTAGCATGGCCAATTCATCTAACCTGCACATTTTTTTGGACTGTGGGAGGGGTTAAACCGGAGCACACGCAGGAAAGACACACAGACACGGGGAGAATGTGCAAACTCCACACAGACAGTTACCTGAGGTGGGAATTGAACCCGGGTTTCTGGTGCTGTGAGGCAGCACTGCTAACCAATGTGCCACCATGCCTTTGGAAAGGGTTCAGAGGATATTTACTATGATGTTGCCTGGTATGGAGGGAAGTTCTTAAGAGGAATGGCTGAGGGACTTGAGGCTATTTTCGTGAGAACGAAGAAGGTTGAGAGGTGACTTAATTGAGACATATAAGATAATCAGGGGGTTAGATAGGGTGGACAGTAGAGCCTTTTTCCTCCGATGATGATGGCCAGCATGAGGGGGCATAGCTTGAAATTGAGGAGTGATAGATATAGGACAGATTTATTTACTCATACAGTAGTAGGGGCATGGAAAGCATTGCCTGCAACTGTAGCAGACTCACCAACTTTAAGGGCATTTAAACAGTCATTGGATAGATGTTTGGATGATAGTGGAATAATGTAGATTACATTGGCTTCAGATTGGTTTCACAGGTCGATGCAACATCAAGGGCTGAAGGGCCTGCACTGCGCTATAATGTTCAATGTTCCATCGGGCTATGGAGGAAGTGCTGTAAAGTGAGATTCAATAGTTAAATTGTTGGTTTTGAAAGGCACAGACATGATGGGTTGAAGGGCCTCTCTCTCTGCTGTCGATCTCTGACTGAGGTGGATATGAATGCCCTTGACCTCATGGAGCTCTAGCAAAACTGGAGCCACTAGGAATTGATTCTGCATTAGTTGAATCATACTTCGCACAAAAGAAAATGTGATGTTTGGATAGTCAGTCATCTTTGCTGTAGAACATCTTTGCAGGAGTCCCTCGGTAATTTCCTTGGCTGAATCATTTCCAACTGCTTCATCAATGATGTTCTGTCCATGATAATGTCAGAAGTAGGGATGTGCAATCAGCAGCAAACTGTTCAGCATCATTCATTACTCCACAGATACTAAAGAATCTCATGCTTAACAGTAGTAAAATCTGGTCAGTATCTGTGTTTGGCTGACAAGTATGTTTGAACCTCCAATGATTTTTCATTATTTTTACTTAATTGATTAATCAATTTTTAGTTTGGAGCTGTGAACTATGCACTGACCTTTGAGCTGTGAGCAGCAGCTAGTGGTGGTGGTTGGGGGGAGTGGGTGGGGAGTGGCCATGCTAAATTGCATAGTGTCCAGGGATGTGTAGACGAAGTAGGTTAGTCTTCGTAAATGCAGGATTGCAGAGATAAGGGTCTTGGTCTGGGTGGCATGCTCATGAGTATTGCTGAAACCTCCTCCGTGAACTGAAAATCTGGTCCTTATTGACATCTCCAGAAAATCAGTCAAGAAGCAATAATATATACCTTGAAACAATGCAAAATAAAAGCCACTTAAGTAATTTGACCAATTTGGTTATTTTCTTTAATTGTTCCTTAACTATTTGGTTGTGTGCCTTTTGTATGGATGAGACTGAAAACAAAAGTTATAAGTTTAAATCAGACATCAGTTAGATTACTTTGGTGTGAGCTACTGACTGGAATCTAATCAAGGGGTTTGGGGTGGTTCATGTTTGAAATAACAGATAAATGGAAGTTAGTCACAGATTGGAATTTTATCGACAGACTTGGAGTGTTATTTATAGAAGAACTCATGAATGAGGTACAGACTGGAATGTAATTGAGGTGCTTTTTATATAGAATAACTGATAACTCGATACTCTCTCTCTTTCCTGCACAATCTCAGTATTTCTCTCTCTGTCCTGTAAAATCTCTCAATTTCTCTCTCCCTCCCATGTACAATCTCACTATCTCCCTCTCTATACAGGAAGGGAAAAGGATGAGATTCTGAAGGGAGAATATAGAAAGGTAGGCAGGAATTTAAAAAGGAGGTCCTCGAGGTAGTAATACCTGGATTGCTCCCAGTGCTACGAGCTAGTGAGGATAGGAATAGGAGGATAGAGCAGATGAATGCGTAACTGAGGAGCTGGTGCAGGGGAGAAGGGTTCACAGTTTTGGATCATTGGAATCTCTCTTCTGGGGTGGAAGTGACATGTACAGGAAGAACGGATTGTACCTGAATTGGAAGGCGACTCAAAATCTGGCAGGGAGATTTGCTAGAGCTGCTCGAAGGATTTAAACTGGTAAGGTGGAGGGATGGGACCCAGTTGAGAGCGAGTCAAACAGTCAGGGCAGGCAGAAACAAAGTAGAGAACAAGGTAGGACTGATAAACTAACCTGCATTTACTTCAATGCAAGAGGCCTAACCGGGAAGGCAGACAAACTCAGGGCATGGTTAGGAACATGGGATTGGGATATCAGAGCAATTAGCGCTGAAAATGTGTTGCTGTAAAAGCGCAGCAGGTCAGGCAGCATCCAGGGAGCAGGAAATTCAACATTTCGGGCATCAGCCCTTCTTCAGGAATGCTGCCTGACCTGCTGCGCTTTTTCAGCAACACATTTTCAGCTCTGATCTCCAGCATCTGCAGACCTCACTTTCTCCTCGAATATCATAGCAATTACAAAAACAAGGCTCAGAGATGGACAGGACTGGTGGCTTAAATGTTCCAGGGCACAAATGCTATAGGAAAGATAGAAAGGAGGTCAAGAGAAGAGGGAGAGTAGCATTTTGATAAGAGATAGCAATACTGCTGTACTTAGGATATCCCTGGGAATACTTCCGGGAAAGTAATTTGGCTAGAACTGAGAAATAAGAAAGGGATGATCACCTTATTGAGATTGTATTTAGACCCCGTAATAGTCAAATCCGGGAAATTGAGAAACAAGTTTGTAAGGAGATTTCAGTTATTTGCAAGAATAATAGGGTGGTTATGGTAGGGGATTTTAACTTTTCAAATATAGACTGAGACTGTTATATTGTTAAGGGTTTATGGAAACAGGCCCTTTGGCCCAACAAGTCCACACCAACTCTCCAAAGAGTAACCCACCCAAACTCTTTCCCCATATTTACCACTTGACTAATGCACCTAACACAATGGGCAATTCATCTGATCTGCACATCTTTGGATTGTGGGAGGAAACCGAAGCAAACCCACACAGATATTGGGAGAATGTGCAAACTCCACACAGTCACCCCAGGCGAAAATTGAACCCGAGTCCCTGGTGTTGTGAGGCAGCAGTCCAAACCACTGAGCCACCATGCTGCCCCAGATGGAGAGAAATTTGTGAATTGTGTAAAGGAAATTTTCTAATTCTGTGTATGTACCTATTAGAGAAAGTGCAAAACTAGTCCAACTGGACCTACTTTTGGGAATTAAGGCAGAGTAGTTGACTGAGGTATCAGCGGGGTAACATTTTGGGGCCAACGACCGTGATTCTGTTAGTTTTAAGGTAGTGATGGAAAAAGAGAAAATTGTAGGAAGGCTAATTTTGATATTATTAGGCAAGAACTTTGAAAACCCTAACTGGGGACGGATGCTTGCAGGTAAAGGCATGGCTAGAAAATGGGAAGCCTTCAAAAATGAGATAACAAGAGTCCAGAGACAGTACAGACTTGTTCCGGTAAAAGGAAACGCAAGTAAGGAATGCTGGATGACTACAGAAATTCAGGGTTTGCTTAAGAAAAAGAAGGAAGAGTATGTTAGGTATAGACAGGAGAGACTGAGTGAATCTTTGGAGAATAAAGGCAGTAGGAGTATACTTAAGTGGGAAATCAGGAGGGTGCAAAGGGAACATGAAATAGCTTTGGTAAATAGGGTTATGGTGAATCCAAAGGATTTTTAGAAATGCATTAAGGACAAAAGGGTAACTATGGAGAGAATAGAGCCCCTCAAAGATCAGCAAGGTAGCCCACGTATGAAGCTATAGGAGATGTTGGTGTTAATAAATGTTTTGCATCAATGTTTACTGTGGAAAAGGACATGAAAGATATAGGATGTGGGGAAATAGCTGGTCACATCTTGAAAGATGTCCATATTACAGAGGAGGTAGTACTGGATGTCTTGAAATGCATAAAAGTGGATAAATCCCCAAGACTTGATCAGGTGTACCCTAGAACTCTGTGGGAAGCTAGAGAAGTGATTGTTGGGCCTCTTGCTGAGATATTTATATCATCGATAGTCACAGGTGAAGTGCTGGAAGACTGGAAATTGGCTAATGTGGTACCACTATTTAAGAAAGGTGGTAAGGAAAAGCCAAGGAACTATAGACCAGTGGGCAAATTGTTGGAGGGAATCAGAGGGACAGGATTTACATGTATTTGGAAAGGCAAGGACTGATTAGGGATAGTCAACATAGCTTTGTGTGTGGGAAATCATGTCTCAAGGGGCAACTTTTATGCAGTGTGGTATGTGTATGGAATGAGCTGTCAGAGGAAGTGGTGGAGGCAAGTACAATTGCGACACTTAAAAGGCATATGGAAGGGTATATGAATAGGAAGGGTTTGGAGAGATAGGGCCTTGTACTGTCAGGTGGGACTAGATTGGGTTGGGATATCTGATCAGCATGGACGAGTTGGACTGAAGGGTCTATTTCCGTGCTGTACATTGCTATATGAACTCGATTGAGTTTTTTAAAAAAGTAATGAAGATGATTGATGAGGGCAGAGGGGTAGGCGTGATCTATCTCAGTAAGGCATTTGACAAGGTTCCTCATAGGATTCTGGTTGGCAAGGTTAGAACTCATGGAATACATGGAGATCTAGCCATTTGGCTATAGAACTGGCTTAAAGGTAGAAGACAAAATGTAGTGGTGGAGGGTTGCTTTTTAGACTGATGGCCCGTCACCAATGGTGTGCCACGGGTTCTGGGTCCACTACTTTTCTTCATTTATGTAAATGATTTGGATGTAAACATAGGAAGTTTAGTTAGTAAGTTTGCAGATGACACCAAAGTTGGAGGTGTAGTGGGCAGCGAAGAATGTTACAACGGGATCTTGATCAGATGGGTAAGCGGGCTGAGGAGTGGCAGATGGAGTGTAATTTAGATAAATGTGAGGTGCTACATTTTGGAGAAGCAAGATTTATAGGCTTTAATGGTAACATCCTGGGGACTGTTGCTGAACAAAGAGACCTTGGACTGCAAATTCATAGTTCCTTGAAAGTATAGTCGCAAATAGGTAGGATAACGATGAAGTAATTTAGTCTGCTTTCCTTTATTGGTCAGAGCATTGAGTATAGGGAGGTCATGTTGTGGCCATCCAGGACATTGATTAGGCCACTTTTGGAATATTGTGTGCAGTTCTGGTTTTCTTCCTTTTGGAAGGATGTTGTGAAATTTGAAATGGCTCCGAAAAGAATTACAAGATTATTGCCAGAGTTGAGGATTTGAGCTATTGTGAGAGGCTAAATGGGCTGGGGCTATTTTCCCTGGAGCGTCATTGGCTATGGGGTGCCCTTGTAAAGATCTATAAAATCATGAGGGACATGGATAGGATAAATAGGCAAAGTCTTTTCCCTGGAGTTGGGGAGTTCAGAACTAGAGGGCATAGCTTTATATACAGAATAACTAATACCCAAGAGTGACTCACAGACTGGAATCTAATTGAGAGGATTGGGGTGCTTTTTTTATAGTGACAGAAACCCAGGAGTGAGTTACAGACTCAAATTAATCCAAGTGGTCAGGTTGGTCTATAAACAGAATACCAGAAACCCAGGAGTGAGTTATAAACTGGGCTCGAATTGAGGGGAGTGGCCAAGTTCTTTACAGAGCAATAGGATATGAATGGGAAAAAAGTACCAATCATGGACCAACTCAACAATGAGCTGAGCTGTGCTCTTGGGTCCTGGTTTCCCCACTAGTGGAAAGATCTTCAACTGCTGTATACAGAGGTTTTCATGTGTTCTGAAAGATGAGAGAGAAGCATGCAGACACCCTTCCAGTGAACAACAGTCAGGAAGGGACAGAAGCAGATTAAGATTTCCGAATGATATCAGATCAGGACAGTCTTAGATTTAAACATTGAGTCAGCAGAGATAGCTTGGAAAGGAAATTGGAGTGAGAACAAATCACAAGAAGTTAACCTGTTTGATCCACCAACATTTAGGAGGATAAATGATGTGTTCCCAATTTTACCAGGAATTTGAGTGGGATAGTGAGGAAAAGGCATCAGATTATTGTGAGTCTGCACTGAAAAATTCTAACTAATGTTTGATCAGTTTCCTTTTGCTGAGAACAATCCCAAAACTTGTATAACCTTTTAACTGTTGAACTCATGAGTTACATACTTTAGTGACTCCTCACTTGCCTACTTTGAACACCATCCCCCCTCTGCTTTCCCCATTCACTGAAGATATGCATACCCTTTGATAATGTCACTACCATACTGGTTACAATGCTGCCTATCTCGCACTGTCTCCATATGATATAGGAGCAGAGTTAGGCCATTTGACCCATCAAACCTGCTCCACCATTTGATCATGCTGATATAGGTTTCTCAACCTCATTTTCCTGCCTTCTCCATGTACCCCTTGATGTCCTTTCTGATTAAAATCTGTTTTGAATACACTCAAATGACTTGGCTGAGAGACTGTGACGATAAGTTCCACAGATTACCCACCCGCTGGCTGAAGAAATTCCTCCTCACCTGAACAAAGAGACCTTGAGGTGCAGTTCACAGTTACCTGAAGTGAAAATCACAGGTAGATAGGGTAGTTAAGGTGGCATTTAATATGCTTGCCATTATTGGTCAGTGCAATTGAGTATAGGAGTTGCGTGGTCATGTTGCAGCCATACTGGGCATTGGTTAAGTCACTTTTGAAATACTGCATTCAATTCTGGTCTTTCTGAAGGTGGTTGTGAAACATGAAAGGGTTCAGAAAAGATTTACAAGGGTGTTGCCAAGGTTGGAGGGTTTGAGTTATTCCAAGTGGTTTTATTAGGCTGGGGCTATTTTCTCTGGAGTGGAGTTTGAGGGATGACCTTATAGAGGTTCAAAATCATGAAGGGTCTATTTCCGTGCTATACAAGTCCATGATTCTATGAGCAGCATAGATAGGGTGAATAGCCAAGGTGTTTTTCCAAGAGGTTGAAAGAAAACCAGATGGCATAGGTTCAATGAGAGAGGAGAAAGACTTAAACAGGACCCAAAGGGCAACTTTTTCACGTGTTGTATGGAATGACCTACCAGAGGAAGTGGTGGAGACTGGGACAAAGCATCTGGGTGGGTACATGAATAGGAAGAGTTTAGAAGGCCATATGGGATTTGATTAATTTAAAGTATCTGGTCCACAGGGATGAGTTGGACCAAAGGGTCTGCTTCTGTACTACACAACTCTATGACACTCTCTTAGTTCAAAAGGGTTGTCCCTGCACTGAGGCTGTGCTCTTGGGTCCTGGTCTCCCCACTAGTGGAAAGATCTTCTTCATGTCCACTCTACCCAGGGCCCTCAGTATCTAGTAAGTTTCAATGAGATCCTCTCTCATCTTTCTAAACTCCATTGAGTACACACCCAGAGTCCTCAGTTGCTCCTCATATGATCCCTGGGATCATTCTGGTAAATCTTGCCTGGAACTCGTCCAATGCCAACACATCCATCCTTTAATACAAGACCCAAGCTGCTCTCAATATTCAAATATGGCCTGACTGGAGTCTGACACAGCCTCAGCGGTATATCTGTACTTGTATTTTAGCCCTGTTGAGACATGGAATAACAGATACCCAGGAGGGAGTTACTGACTGGAATCTAATCGAGCGGTTCGAGGTGATTTATGTTTGGAATAACAAATAAATGGAATTTAGTTATAGATTGGCATTTTATAGAGGGGTTCAGGGTGTTTATTTATAGAAGAACAGGTACTCATGAATGAGGTACAGACTGGAATGTAATTGAGGGGATTGGGGTACTTTATATATAGAATAACTGATAACTCTCAATATTCTGTCTCCTGCACAATCTCAGTAATTCTCTCTATCTCTCTCTGCTGTAAAATCTCACAATTTCTCTCTCCCTCCCATGTACAATCTCACCATCCCCTTCTCTACACAGGAAGGGAAAATGATGCGATTCTGAAGGGAGATTATAGAAAGTTAGTCAGGAATTTAAAAAGGAGGTCCTCGAGGGTAGTAATATTTGGATTACTCCTAGTGCTACGAGCTAGTGAGGGTAGGAATAGGAGGATAGAGCAGATGAGGAGCTGGTGCAGGGAAGAAGGGTTCACAGTTTTGGATCATTGGGATCTCTCTTCTTGGGTAGAAGTGACCTGTACAGAAGGACAGATTGCACTTGAATCAGAAGGTTGCTTGACCTACTGTTGGGAAACAAGCAACCTTTCAATTGGCAGGGAGATTTGCTAGAGCTGCTCGGGAGGATTTAAACGAGTAACGTGCGGAGGGTCAGGGGGACTTGGGAAAGTAGTGAGGAAAGAGATCAATAGTTGGGAAAGAAATGAGTCAAACAGTCAGGGCAGGCAGGAACAAAGAGAACGAGGTGGGACCGATAAATTGCATTTATTTCAATGCAAAGGCCAGACAGGAAAGACAGATAAATTTGGCATGGTTAGCAACATGGGACAGGGATATCATAGCAAATACAGAAATATGGCTCTGGAATGGACAGAACTGGCAGCTTAAATGTTCCAGAATGCAAATGCTATAACAAGGGTAGAAAGGGGGGGGGGTTGGTAAGGGAGGAGGGGGAGTGGCATTTTTAATAAGGAATAGCATTGCTGCTGTACTTGAGGATGTTCTTGGGACTACATCTAGGGAAGTAATTTGGCTGGAACTGAGAAATAAGAAAGGGATGATCACCTTATTGGGATGGTATTTTAGACTCCTAATAGTCAGCGGGAAATTGAGAAACAAATTTGGAAGGAGATTTCAGTTATAGGGGGGGATTTTAAATTTCCAAACAAAGACTGGGACTGACATACTGTTAAGGGTTTAGATGGAGAGGAATTTGTTAAGTGTGTACAATGAAATGTTTTGATTCAGTATGTGGATGTACCTACTAGATAAGGTGCAAACCTTGACCTACTGTTGGTAAATAAGGCAGGGCAAGTGTCTGAAGTGTCTGGAGGAGCACTTTGTGGCCAGCAACCATAATTCTATTAGTTTTAAATAGTGATGGAAAAGGTTAGACTGGATCTAAAAGTTGAAGTTTAACGGTGTTAGGCAAGAATTTTCAAAAGTTGACTGGGGGCAGATGTTCGCAGGTAAAGGGACGGCTAGTAAATGGGAAGCCTTCAAAAATGAGATAACGAGAGTCCAGAGACAGTGTATTCATGTTAGGGTGAAAGGAAAGGCTAGGAGAAAGTGAGGACTGCAGATGCTGGAGATCAGAGCTTAATGTATTGCTGGAAAAGCGCAGCAGTCAGGCAGCATCAAAGGAACAGGAGAATCGATGTTTCGGGCATAAGCCCTTCTTGAGGAAGGGCTTATGCCCGAAATGTCGATTCTCCTGTTCCTTTGATGCTGCCTGACCTGCCGCGCTTTTCCAGCAACACTTTTTAAGCTCTGAAAGGAAAGGCTGGTACATGTAGGGAATGCTGGATGATTACACAAAATGAGGGTTTGCTTAAGAAAGAGAAGGAAGCATATGTCAGGTATAGACAGGAGAGATCGAGTGAATCGAGAGTATAAAGGCAGTGGGAGTATGTTTAAGGGGGAAATCAGGAGGGCAAAAAGGGGACAAGAGATAGCTTTGGCAAACAGTATTACAGAAAATCCAAAGGGTTTTTGCAAATACGTTAAGGACAAAAGGGAAACTATGGAAAGAATACGGCCCCTCAAAGATGAGCAAGGCAGCCTATGGGTAGAGCAACAGGAGATGGAAGAGATACTAAAACCAATATTTTTGCATCAGTGTTTACTGTGGAAAAGGACATGAAAGATATAGAATGTGGGGAAATAGATGGTGACATCTTGAAAGATGTTTATATTACATAGGAGGTAGTGCTGGATATCTTGAAATGCATAAAAGTGGATAAATCTCCAAGACCTGATCAGGTATATCCTAGAACTTTAGAGGAAGCTAGGGAAGTGATTGCTGGGCCCGTTGCTGAAATATTTGTATCTTGGATAGCCACAGGTTAGGTGCAGGAAGATTGGAAGTTGTCTAACACTGTGCCACTATTTAAGAAAGGTAGTAAGGACAAGCCAGGGGCCTATAGACCTGTGGGACTGACATCGATAGTGGGCAAATTATCGGAGAGAATCCTGAGGGACAGGATTTACATGTATTTGGAAAGGCAAGGACTGGTTAGGGATAGTCAGCATTGCTTTGTGCATGGGAAATCATGTCTCACTAACTTGATTGAGTTTTTTTTTGAACATCTCACAGAGGATTGATGAGGCCAGAGTGGTAGGTGTGATCTATCCAGACTTCAGTAAGGCATTTGACAAGGTTCCTCACGAGAGACTGGTTAGCGAGGTTAGATCTCGTGAAATACAGGGAGATCTAACCATTTAGATACAGAACTGGCTCGAAGGTAGAAGTCAGAAGGTAGTGGTGGGTGGTTGCCTTTCAGTCTGGCACCAGTGGTGTGCCACAAGGATTGTCTTCTACTTTTTGTCATTTACACAAATTATTTGGATGTGAACATAAAAGGTATAGTTAGTAAGTTTGCAGATGACACCAAAATTAGAAGTATAGTGGACAGCTTAGAAGATTACCTCCAGAGTACAATGGGATCTGATCAGATGGACCATTTGGCTGAGGAGTGACAGAAGGAGCTTAATTTAGATAAATGCGAGGTGCTGCATTCTGGAAAAGCAAATCAGAGCAGGACTTATACACTTTCTTGGTAAGGTCCTAGGGGGTATTGCTGAACTCTGGAGTGCAGGTTCATTGTTCCTTGAAAGTAGAGTTGCGGGTAGATAGGATATTGAAGGAGGTGTTTGTTATTAGCTTAGATTAGATTAGATTCCCTACAGTGTGGAAATAGGCCCTTTGACCTAACCAGTCCACACCGACCCTCTGAAGAGTAACTCACCCAGACCCATTTCCCTCTGATGAATGCACCCAACACTATGACTCCACACAAACAGTCGCCCAAGGTCGGAATTGAACCTGGGACCCTGGTACTGTGAGGCAGCAGTGCTAATCACTGAGCCACCATGCTGTCCCGTGCTTTTCTTTATTGGGCAGAGCATTGAAATATAGGAGTTGGGAGGTCATGTTCTGGTCATACAGGACTTTGGTGAGGCCACTTTTGGAATATTGCATGCAATTTTGGCCTCCTTCCTATCAGAAGGATATTGTGAAACTTGAACACATTCAGAAGAGATTTACAAGGATATTGCCAGGTTGGAGGATTTGAGCTATTGCGAGAGGCTGAATAGGCTAGGGCTGTTTTCCCTGGAGCTGAGGGGTGACCTTTAGAGATGTTTATAAAATCATAAGGAGTATGAATACGATAAATATATAAGGTCTTTTTCCTGGGGTGGGGGAGTGCAGAACTAGAGGGCATAGGTTTAGGGTGAGAGGAGAAAGATATAAAAGGGACCTAAGGGGCAACATTTTCATGCAGAGGGTGGTGCGTGTATGGAATGAGCTGCCAGAGGAAGTGGTGGAGGCTGGTGACAAGTGTAGCATTTAAAAGGTATTTGGATAGGCATATAAATAGGAAGAGTTTAGAGGGATATGGGCCAAGTGCTGGCAAATGGGACTAGATTAGGTTAAGATATTTGATCGGTATAATCAAAAGTCTGTTTCCATGCTGTACATCTCTATGACTCTATGCTGAGGTCATTGTATTATTAATAGTTACGTCTTTTGTTTAAGATCCAAACCCAATGTTTAGAATTGGTTATTCAGAGTCTGGGATTAGATTTTCAAAACTTCTGTTTATGGGCCCTTTGGATTCTATTTTGATGGTCTTTTAGGGTTTTAATTTTACTGTGTTGTAAATGGAGGTGGGAAAGCTGATTTGATTAAGCTGACTGATCCATACTACAACAATGGCAAGTAACATTGTCTGACACTTGTGTGGTGCAAATGACCATCTCCAGCAAGAGGATTAGATAGGGTGGATAATGAAAGTCATTTTCCTAGGCTGATGACGTCAGCTTGTACGAGGGGCCATAACTACAAATTGAGGGGTGATAGATTTAAGACAGATGTCAGAGGCAGGTGGCACAGTGGTTAGCACTGCTGTCTCACAGCGTCTGAGACCCGGGTTCAATTCCCGACTCAGGCGACTGACTGTGTGGAGTTTGCATGTTCTCCCCGTGTCTGCGTGGGTTTCCTCCCACAGTCCAAAGATGTGTGGGTCAGGTGAATTGGCTATGCTAAATTGCCCGTAGTGTTAGGTATGGGGTAAATGTAGGGGTATGGGTGGGTTGCGCTTCGGCGGGTCGGTGTGGACATGTTGGGCCGAAGGGCCTGTTTCCACACTGTAAGTAATCTAATCTAATCATTTACGCAGAGAGTGATGAGGGGGTAGAATGTCCTACCTGCTAATGTAGTCAACTCAGCCACATTAGGGAGATTTAAGCAATCCTTAGATAAGCACATGGATGTAGGGAGATGAGATTAGATTAGATTAGATTTACAGTGTGGAAACAGGCCCTTCGGCCCAACAAGTCCACACCGACCCGCCGAAGCGCAACCCACCCATACCCCTAACCTAACACTACGGGCAATTTTTTTTTTTAGCATGGCCAATTCACCTGACCCGCACATCTTTGGACGGTGGGAGGAAACCGGAGCACCCGGAGGAAACCCACGCAGACACGGGGAGAACGTGCAAACTCCACACAGTCAGTCGCCTGAGGCGGGAATTGAACCCAGGTCCCTGGCGCTGTGAGGAGCAGTGCTAACCACTGTGCCACCGTGCCGCCCTTTGAGCTGAGAATAGTTCACAGGTCGGCACAACATCGAGGGCCAAAGGGCCTGTTCTGCACATAAATGTCCTATGTTCTAAGAGACAATCTATCACTGCTTGACATTTAGTAGTATCACCATTACTGAACACCCCTGCCTACCTCCCTATTCCCCACTGTCAAATCCTGGGGGTTACCATTGAACAGAAACTGAATTGGACTAGTCATAAATGGCCCCAGGAATGAAGGAAGGAAATTGTGCTTGGAGGCAAATGATGTGGAAGAGACCCTAAATATGTACTCTACCTCCACCCCACGCTGATTGATGATGTCACTTTCGCTCCCATCATGGCCACTCCCACAGCTACCTCCGGCCCTCACATCATCGCTGATGCCACACGCTCAGTGACTTCCGTCACCCCTACTGCTGTGTCTGCCACCACTTCCACCCCCACCACCGCCACTCATCTGCATTCTGCTGACACACCCCCCACAGACCCCACTGTCACTATCCCCACCCCCCAGAACCCTGAGGGGAACACTACCCCTGCTCATGACTCTACCCCCATTCCCCCCACCATCACACCCACTCCCAGCTCCACACCCACACCAGATCCCAGCTCCCAGCCTTGCCGGGTTTTCACCATCCCCCCAGACCTCCCCCTCACTGAGGACGAACGATCAGTCCTCAGGAAAGGACTCACCTTCATCCCCCTCTGTCCACGCATTCGTGACGTCGAATAATTCTTCCGTGGCCTCCGCCTCCAAGCTTACTTTCACAATCAGGACTCCCGCCCACCTTCCGAGGACCCCTTCGCCCACCTCCAACACACTGCATCCACCTGGACACCCCGCGCTGGCCTATTACCTGCCCTCGACCTCTTCATTTCCAACTGCCGCCGGGGCATTAACCGCCTCAACCTGTCTACTCCCCTCCCCCACTCTAACCTCTCACCCTCACAACCCGCAACCCTCCAATCCCTCTGCTCCAATCCCAACCTTACCATTAAGCCAGCGGATAAAGGGGGCGCAGGGTAGTCTGGCGCACTGACCTCTACACCGCTGAAGCCAAACGCCAACTCAAGGACACCTCTTTCTACTGCCCCCTCGACCATGACCCCACCCTCTATCACGAAACCATCATCTCCCAGACCATACAGAACCTCATCACCTCGGGAGATCTCCCACCCACAGCTTCCAACCTCATAGTCCAGGAACCCCGCACTGCCCGGTTCTACCTCCTTCCCAAGATCCACAAGCCTGACCACCCCGGCCGACCCATTGTCTCAGCATGCTCCTGCCCCACTGAACTTATCTCTACCTACCTCGACACTGTCCTGTTTCCCCCCCCTAGTCCAGGAACACCCCATATACGTTTGAGACACCACACATGCCCTCCACCTCCTCCAAGACTTCAGTTTCCCCGGCCCCCAATGCCTCATCTTCACCAATCCCTCTATACCTCCATCCGCCATAACCAGGGTCTCCAAGCCCTCCGTTTTTTCATCTCCCAACATCCCCAACAGTACCCTTCCACCGACACACTCATTCATTTGGCCGAACTGGTCCTCACCTTTAACAGTTTCTCCTTCGAATCCTCCCATTTCCTCCAGACCAATGGGCACACGTATGGGCCCCAGCTCTGTCTGTCTTTGTTGGCTACGTAGAACAGTCGATCTTCCGTAATTACACCGGCACCACTCCCCACCTCTTCCTCCGCTACATTGATGACTGCATAGTTGCCACCTCATGCTCCCGCGAGGAGGTTGAGCAATTCATCAACTTCACCAACACATTTCACTCTGACCTTAAATTTACACGGACCATCTCTGACACCTCCCTCCCCTTCCTGGACCTCTCCATCTCCATTAATGATGACCGACTTGACACCGACGTTTTTTACAAACCCACCGACTCCCACAGCTACCTGGATTACACCTCTTCCCACCCTACCTCTTGCAAAAATGCCATCCCGTATTCCCAATTCCACCACCTCCGCCATATCTGCTTCCAGGAGGACCAGTTCTACCACAGAACACACCAGATGGCCTCCTTCTTTAGAGACCGCAACTTCCCTTCCCATGTGGTTAAAGATGCCCTCCAACGCATCTCGTCCACATCCCGCACCTCCGCCCTCAGACCCCACCCCTCCAACCATAACAAGGACAGAATGCCCCTGGTGCTCACCTTCCACCCTACCAACCTTCGCATAAACCAAATCATTTGCCGACATTTCCGCCACCTCCAAAAAAGACCCTACCACCAGGGATATATTTCCCTCCCCACCCCTTTCCATCTTCCGCAAAGACCGTTCCCTCTGTGACTACCTGGTCAGGTCCACGCCCCCCTACAACCCATCCTCCCATCCTGGCACCTTCCCGCGCCACCGCCAGAATTGCAAAACCTGTGCCCACACCTCCTCCATCCAAGGTCCTCAAGGAGCCTTCCACATCCACCAATATCATTTATTGTATCCATTGCTCCCGATGCGGTCTCCTCTACATTGGGGAGACTGGACGCCTCCTAGCAGAGCACTTTAGGGAACATCTCTAGGACACCCGCACCAATCAACCACACCACCCTGTGGCCCAACATTTCAACTCCCCCTCCCACTCTACCGAGGACATGGAGGTCCTGAGCCTCCTTCACCGCTGCTCCCTCACCACCAGACGCCTGGAGGAAAAACGCCTCATCGTTCCCCTCGGAACACTTCAATCCCAGGGCATCAATGTGGACTTTAACAGTTTCCTCGCTTCCCCTTCCCCCACCTCACCCTAGTACCAAACTTCCAGCTCAGCACTGTCCCCATGTCTTGTCCTACCTGCCTACCTTCTTTTCCACCTATCCACTCCACCCTCCTCCCTGACCTATCATCTTCAACCCCTCCCCCACTCACCTATTGTACTCTATGCTACTTTCTCTCCACCCCCACCTTCGTCTAACTTATCCCTCCACCCTTCAGGCTCTCTGCCTTTATTCCTGATGAAGGGCTTTTGCCCGAAACGTTGATTTTACTGCTCCTCGGATGCTGCCTGAACTGCTGTGCTCTTCCAGCACCACTAATCCAGAATCTGGTTTCCAGCATCTGCAGTCATTGTTTTTACCTTTTACATGGGAAAAATGGTGATTGCCTTGCTGGCCAGTGGAAATTATGTTGAGAAGCATGAATTTAAGATAATCTCAAAAATAGTTTAGTACACGTTGGATAAAGAAGTGATTAATAGAAATTAGAGTGCATATTTCCCAGTTGCATGCTACAACTTTAGTAATATGTGTTTGTTATTTCAGCATGTGCTAAACTTATTAACAATGCTTTTTGGGTAGCTTTTTTAAAAAAGATCTATACCTTTTTAAAAAATATTTTTCACATCTTATTGAACCCTTTAGACAGCCCAGCCTGACCCTATTGAAATCCAACGACAGCATGAAATTCAGAGGAGGGCAGTGGCCAGGAGGCGAGCTAAAGCACAGCAGCGAACTGGAACCCCGCACCCTGTGGAAGGAAGAATACATACAGAAGTACAGACCGGTATGATTAGTAGGGGTCTGTGTTCAAAATAACACAAAGTGCTCACTCTTCCAAGCCTGCTACTTTAGGAGTTTAGAAAGCATTATTAGGATGTCACATTTCCAAGTGTTTTAATGGGGTTCTAGAGCTCATAGGTTGATTTTGGAGTTTGGTTGTAATCCAGCAATACTTTGATTAAATATGCATTGATGTCACTTGCAGCCAGGGACATGACCAACTGTAATGTTGCCTATATACACTGTCAGACTCTCCAATTAATAATTATGTAACTGCTACCTTGCAAGAAAAGAAATTGGTAAGAAGAGCCTGATATAGGATGCATCTTTTATGAATGCCAAGTTTGAATTAATATTAGCACTAAAGTTCCAAACTAATCTTAATTTCTGTATTGATCAGAATTGTATCTGGAAGAACTCAGTGATCGCATAGAAGAAGTTGATGTTGATACTCAAACAGATGCATTTTTGGATAAACCACAAACACCCCTCTTTATCCCTGGAAAAACGGGCAAGGATGTTGCTACACAGATTGAAGAAGGAGAAGTATGTTACACATAGCATGTAGAGGATATATTCAGAGATATTGTTATAAATAAAATTGAGAAAGTAGTCTGGATCATGACCTTTTAAAAGGCATTTTCATAGTGATAAATGCTCTAGGTAATGTTTTTAGATCTAGCGCTGTGTTTACTCATTCCCGGAATATGGGTGTTGTTAGTTGGCCAGCATTTGTTACCCAACCCTAATTGCGGTTAAGATTCAACCCATTGTGTGCATACGGAGTCACACATAGACCCAGATTTGGTAGGGATGGCAGGTTTTCTTCCTTAAAGTTCATTATTGTACCAGATGGATTTTTATAAGTGGCAATGGTTGCAATTGCATTTGGGCTAGCTTTATATTCCAGAAGATTTTTTAAAATTGAATTCAAATCCCACCATCTGTCATGTTGAGATTCAAGCCCCTGACCCCACCTCCCTATGTTGGCACAGGGCAAATTAAAATCTGATAAGATCTTCCAGGAAAAGGTAATCAAAGTACAGGCAAATTCCAAATAGAGTTACAGAATTATACAGCACAGAAATAGACTCTTCAGTTCAACTCATCTGCACCAACCAAATATCTGAAGCAACTGATCTAATCTTGTTTGCTAGCTTTGGCCCATATCTCTCTCTCAATTCTTCCTATTCATGTACTTATCGAGATGCGGCACATTGGTTCAGTGATTAGCACTGCTACTTCACAGTGCCAGGCACCTAGGTTCGATTCCAGCCTTGGACAACTGTGCAAACTCCACACAAAATTCAGCATGAGTTTCCTCCCACAATCCAAAGATGTGCAGTTTAAGTGAATTGGCCATGCTAAATTGCCCATAGTGTTCAGGGATGTGTAGGTTAGGTGCATTAGTCAAGAGTAAATGTAGAGTAATAGGGTAGGGGAATATGTCTGAGTGGGTTACTCTTCAGAGGGTTAATGTGGACTTGTTGGGCCAAATGGCCTGTTTCTACAGTGTAGGGGTTCTATTAATGCCTTTTAAATGTTGTAATTGTACCTACCTCCACCATCCTCTAGAAGCTCATTCCATGCATGCATCCTCTGCAAGAAAAAAATGCCCCTCAGGTTCCTTTTAAATCTTTGCCTTCTACCTAAAACTTATGACCTCTTGTTTTGAACTCCCATAGTCTCAGGAAAATGATCTTGGCTATTCACCCCAACCATGCATCCTATGATTTTATAAACCTCTATAAGGTCACCCCTTGGCCTCTGATATTCCAAGGAACAAAGTCCCAGCATATTCAGCCTCTCCCTGTAGCTCATACACTATAATCTCAGCAAAATCCTTTAATCTTCTCTGACCCTTTTCAAGTTTTACAACATCTTTCCTATAGCAGGGAGATCAGAATTGAATGTAGTAGCCTAAAAGTGGCCTCACAAATATCCTGTACAGCTGGAATATGATTAGATTCTCTACTGTGTGGAAACAAGCCTTCTGAAGAGTAACCCACCCAGACCCATTTCCCTCTGACTAATGCACCTCACACAAGAGCAATTTAGCATGGCCAATTCACCTAACCTACACATCTTTGGATGTCCCAACTCTTATTCTCAATATTCTGACCAATGAAGGCAAGTGTGCGAAACGTCTTCTTCAAAATCCTGTTTGCCTGAAACTCTGCTTTCAAGGAAATATGGACCTGCATTCCTAAGTCTATGTTTGGTAATACTCTCCAGGATCTTATCATTAACTGTGTAAGTGTTGCCCTCTTACCAAAATGCAACACCTCACATTTATATAAATTAAACCCCATCTGCAACTTCACGGTCTATTGGCCCCTCTGATCAAGATCCCATTGTAATCTTAGATAACCTTCTTCAATGTCTCTGTATTACCAATTTTGCTGTGATCTGCAAACTTGCTAACCACACCTCCTATATAAATGATGAAAAGCAGTGGACCCAGCACCAATCCTTGTGACACACGCTGGTCACAGGCCTCCAGTCTGAAAAACACAACCCTCTACCACCACCCTCTGTCTCTTACTGTCAAACCAATTTTGTATTCAGTTGGCTAGCTCCCCAAGATTCCATGTTATCTAACCTTGGTAACCAGCCTATTGTGGGGAGCTTTGATGAAGACTTTGCTAAGTAGTATTTAGACAACATCTACCACTCTGCCTTCATCGATCTTCTTAAAACAAAAACTCAATCAAGTTAGTAAGACATGATTTTCCATGCATAAGGCCATGTTGATTATCCATCATTAGTCCTTGCCTTTCGAAGTGCAAGTAAATCCTGCCTCTCAGAATCCCCTGCAACAATGTACTCACTATTAATGTCAGGCTCACCAGACTATAATTACCTGTCTATTCCTTACCATCCTTCAGAAATAATGGTACCACATTAGCCAACCTCTAATCTTCCAGCACATTGAAGGTGTGATACTCAATTCCAAAACAAGAATCTTAAATATAGCCAATGACTGGTGTGAGGGGAAAAGTTAGCAAAATTTTGTCTAAAGATGAAAAATGATAGCAGTAAATAAAAAGTGGGAACAGTGAATGAAGAATTTCAAGATGTTCAACAAGAATATGTTCCTATTTCTGAGAAAAAAAAACACCTCCAATGAGAGATCATCCGTAGCTTGAGTAAAGTTGTGCGTAGACTAAGGAAAGAGGCACGTAATGTTATGTATTATAATAGTAGAGCTAAAATTTGAGAAAGTTTTAGAAACTAGCAAAGGAACTTAAGTAATTAAAATATCGACTGGGCAAAATTATGACATACCAGGCCGTTCTACTATTATGTGCATTTCTTCAACACAAATTCACTGTAATGTGATTGATGAATTGGAGACACTGTTTCTAAAGTGCGAACTTAAAACATGTTGACTGTAATGTGATTACATTGCCAACACTTTAAATGCTGTTTCTAAGCATAACTTTTCTATATTACAAGGTTGCACAAAAACGCAACCATTGTGTTATAGAAGAACTGACTGTATTCTAGAGACTAAAAGCTGACAAATCCCTTTGACCAGATGACCTAAGACTCTACATTTATGAAAGAGATAGCTAAGATGTACTATAACGATTTTCCAAAATTCCTTAGATTTGAGAATAATCCCTGCAATATGATTTTAGCAACATTAGCATTGCCTTTCAAGGAAGGAGGGAGAAAAGAAAACTGGGAACATCAGGCCAGTTAGTCTAACATCACATCAGTAACTGTAAAAATGCTGTTTTTGTTTTGTTAAACAAGTCTTAGCAATGCTATTGTACTATGATTGTCAGATAAAATCAAATTGACTTAATGAAAGAGAAGCCATGTTTGACAAATATCAGTTTCTGAGCACATAATTAGTATACGGATATTAATGCAGATTATAACACACCACACACAACTTTAAAATGCAAGATACAGTCATGTGGTGTTAGGAAAAGGAATATATTGAATAGATGGTTCCAGACTGAGAAAGCAAAGAGTACATGTGAACAGGATATGTTTCAAGTTTGCAGATTGTGTCTAGGAGAGTGCCTCCAAAAATTAGTGCTGGAGTTTCATTCATTTACAGTGATATTGAAGAGAAAGCAAATGAGCATAATTTATCTACATTTGCTAACAATCCAAAGCTATGTGGGAATGTTAGCTGTAAGAAAGACAGAGGCTGCAAAGATGTGGTTAGGTTAAGTAAATATGGTGGAAGACTTACTCTTAAAATGTTGACTCACTCCCACTCTTCAAATGCTGCCTGACCTGCTGAGCTTTTCCAGTGCCACTCTTCTCTACACTAAGTGAATATGCAACAAAGTGGCAAATGGAGCATAATGTGGGAAAGTGTGAAGTTGTTAACTTTGAATCTAAAAATGTACAACAAAATAGCAGAAAACACTTTAAAAGGTATGGAGCATCTAAATGCTGATGTTCAGAGGGACCAGGGTCTACGTGCACAAGGAGTATACATATACATGGATTAGATTACAAGTTCAAGGAAATACTGCTAGAATTGTATACCGATTTGTTTAAGCCAGAACTAAATCAAATATGCTAAATCAAGAGGGGCATTGAAGAAATGAGACTTTCATTTTTTTGGCAATAGAATGGCAGTAGAAAAAGGGAATTCAATGTGGATAAATATGAGATGATGCATTTGGGCAGGACAAACAAGGCAAGGGAATACATGATTAACGTTAGGACCCTGGGAATCACTGAGCATCGAGAGGAAAGTTGCTGTGCATTTATACTGGTCCCCTGTGATATCAGGACAAGTGTATAAAGTGGTTAAGAAGGCATGTGGTGTACTTATATTTATTAGCCAAGGAATACTGTTATGAGCAAGGAGTTTATGCTGGAACTGTAAATTATTGGCTTGATAATAGCTAGAGCATTGGGTGCAATTCTGGGATCCACATTATAGAAGGTATGTGATAACACTGGAGAGGGTGCTGAAGAGATTTACCAGGATGTCACCTGAGCTGGAGAGTTTCCGTCCTGAAGAGATTGGACAGACTGGTGTTTGTTTCCTTACAGCAAAGGAGATTGAGAGGTGACCCGATTGACATGCATAAAATTGAGGGGCAAACTTAGTAGATACTAAGAAACCTTCCCCTTAATGGAGACATCAATGACCAATGGTCATAGATTTAAGATAAGGGGCAGAAAGCTCGGAGGAGCTATGAGGCAAAGCTTTTTCACCCAGATGGTGTTGGGAATCTGGAACCCACTACCTATAAGGATTCAGAAACCCTCACAACATTTAAGTATTTTAGATGTGCACTTGAAATGCCAAGAATACAAGACTATGGGCCAAGAGCTAGAAAATAGGATTAGAATAGTTAGGTGGTTGTGTCCGTGCCAGTCAAAACCAATGGGCTGAAAGGCCTTTTTCTGTGCTGTAGGTCTGTCTGTGATGGTTTAGTAAGTAGGTTGGGTGGATTTGATATTGAGGTTTCATGTTGCCACAATTATTCAATTTCCTTTGCCTACCAGCTCTTTGACTTTGACATTGAAGTGAAACCATTGTTGGAGGTACTGGTGGGAAAAACTATTGAACAAGCTCTACTAGAGGTTATGGAGGAGGAGGAACTGGCCCACCTGCGCGCTTTACAACGTGACTTTGAGGAGCTTCGCAATGCTGAGCTCGCAGAAGTACAACGTATGGAAGAGAAGGAGAGACGACACAGAGAGGAAAAGGTATAGGTCATTCCAATATAAGGTTTATTTTGTGAAATACTTTTTGTTTTCACTCTACAAGATGGTGTAAAAATTTCTTTCCAGTCGATATTATATTAGCTATTTTGACAATTCTTAGCGCCCTTCCAGAATCTAATTTTTAAGGTGCTCTCACAAGAGGACTGGAAAATTCCTGAAGCACAGCTTGAGTAGATCGCACCATTTGTGAGGAGCATACAGCTGCCACTGAGTGCTGGTCATGAAGAGAATGAATGTTTAAACTGTTGAATAGGATGCTAGTGTTGTGCCTGCCGCAGTTTAACTCCCATCTAGCCAAGAAACTGAAAGTCAACACTTAATAGTAATAAATGATAATATTTATATATTTAACACAATATTATAATAACAAAATACACTACAAGCTAACAATTTATACTATAAATCTAATCAACTATCTTGTACTTAAACTTAATGCTGGTTGATCATATACAACCACACTAGATCTTGGCCTAAGCAATAATCATCTGGTCATCTTCTCCCGGTGGTCCGGGGGTGTCTTCCCTTTAAACTGTTTGGGCTAGAATTAGCGCCCCTGAAAGGGGGTGTTGCAGCGATTCTTATACTATGAAGCGTTTGTGCCTTTTGGGAAGATCTTCGCTGTCCACCAATAGATCAATCAGGTCTCGATCACCCTGATCAATTGGAACCAACCAGGTGTCAGCATATCAATGGCACGGTGGTCCTTGGGCATCCATTCTTGGAGATGTTGAGGGCACATAGGTCAGATAGCCCTTCCCAGATAAAGGTCTGGTAAAAATCTCAACGTTTCTGATTGTCCTGGCGATGGCATTCCGGTCAACTCCATTCAATTCAAATTGAAATGCATATTCTATTTTCTTCAGTTGCTGAGTCAATGGTATACTGTCTGTCTGTAGTTGCAAGCTGTCTGGATTCATCAGTTTGTTTATGTCAGTGTCTTTGAGCACAGTCACTTTTGGCTAAGACTTGCCTCAATTTCCCAACATGCCTCAATTATTGTCCCTTTTTTCCCTATGTCCACCGTTCTGAGCAGCCTTTTCGTCCACAGTCCCTTCTCTTGATCCTAAAGTGATGTATAATGGATCACATGATGACTGGCAAACTTCCGTGTACCATAACTGTTAGGGCAGCACAGTGGCTTAGTGGTTAGCACTGCTGCTTCACAGTGCCAGGGACCCGGGATCGACTTCAGCCTCAGGCTACTGTCTGTGTGGAGTGTGGAGTGTGCACCCCCCCCTCCCCCGTCTCCCCCTGGGTTTCCTCCAGTTGTTCTGGTTTCCTTCCAAAATCCAAAGATGTGTGAAGGTCAGGTGAATTGGCCGCTCTAAATTGCCCATGGTGTTAAGTGGATTAGTCAGGGTTAAATGTAGGGGAATGGGTCTGGATACGTTCCTCTTCGGAAGGTCATGTGGACTTGGTGGCCCATATGGCCTGTTTCCACACTGTAGGTAATCTAATGGTGACTGTATGATGATCCACTTAAACAACTGAACTCTTGCAGGTAGCATATTGGAAAATCACATCTAACGAAGAACAATCAAACAATCTACACCACAAAGAATCTTACTATTAGCCCAATATTCTGCATTCCTGTTGCTCCTTCCCAAATTAATCACCTCACACTTTTCCACATTAAAATGCACTTGCCACCTCTCAGTCCAGCTCTGCAGCTTATCTTTGTCCCTCTGTAACCTATAACATCTTTCGACACTACATACAACTCGACTGACCTTAGTGTCATCTGCAAATTTACTAATCCATCCTCTAATCCCTCAGCCAGGTCATTTATAAAAATGACTAACAGTAGTGGACCCAAAACAGATCCTTGCAGTACACCACTCGTAACTGAACTCCAGGATGAACATTTCCCATCAACCACCACCCTCTGTCTTCTTTCAGCTAGCCAATGTCTGATCCAAACCACTAGATCACCCTCAGTCCCATTCCTCCCTATTTTGTGCAATAGCCTACCATGCAGAACCTTATCAAACGCCTTACTGAAATCCATACACATCACATCAATTGCTTTACCCCATCCACCTGTTTGGCACCTTCTCAAAGAACTCTAAGATTTGGGAAGCATGACCTACCCTTCACAAAAGCGTGTCGACTATCCCTAATCAGCTTATCCTTTTACGGATTATAAATCCTAGTTCTTTTAACCTTTTCCAACACTTTACCCACAACCGAAGTAAGGTTCACTGATCTATAATTACAGGTTGTCTTTACTCCCCTTCTTGAATAAGGGAACATTTGCTTTCCTCCAATCTTCTGGCACTATTCCTATCTCACTAGTGCTCTTCTAAATATATACTTCATGAATGTTTAGGGTTTCTGTCCCTACCACTCTTTGTGAATTCCAGATTCCCACCAACTTCTGGGTGAGAAAGCTTTTCCTCACACTCCCTTTAATGGTGGACTTGGATTCATATCCCACCACAGCAGATGGTAGAATTTTAATTCAATAAATATCTGGAATTAAGAATTTAATGAAGACCATAAATGCACTGTTGATTGCTGAAAAAAACCCATCTTGTTCACAAACATCCTTTAGAAAAGAAAACTGCCATCCTTACCTGGTCTGGCTTACATGTGACTCTGGACCCTCCAGCCATATGGGTGACATTTTCTGCATCCTGGACAATTTAAGATTGCCAGATTACTCAATGTCTTTCTTTTAAATATATCGAACACTTGATTTCTAGATCCATATCACCCCTCTCACCTGTGAACATGACAGAAAGTACTCACTTAGAACCCCAACTATGTGCTCTAGCTCCAACAAATTATTGCTCTGATCCTTAATGTGCTGCACTCATTCCCACATTACTTTTTTACCCTTATGGTACCTGTAAAATAACCTAGAATTTTCCTTTATTATCCTGCCAGTATCCTTTCATATTCCCTTTCAGCTCTCTTAATTTCCCTTTTAAGCTCTTTTTTTGCACATTCTATACTCCTACATTCTATACTCCTACATTCTATACTCCTTCTGCTATTTTGAGCCTTAGTATCTGCTATGAGGATCTGTCTTCTTCATAATCCAAACCTTTGATGTCCAGGATTCATGAGATTTGATGGTTACACCATTTTTTTTTGTTGGAACGTGTTGGCTATTCTCTCCATATTTCCTTCTTGAATGCATCGCACTGTTCTGAGACAGATTTACCTGAAAATATCTGCTCCCAATCCACTCTGGCTAAATCATGTGACCGTACTAAAATCAGCCCTCCTCCAGTTGAGAATTTGGATTTCAGGCCCATTCTTGCCCTGAAGTTTTGACTCTAACTGAGTTATGATCCCTGTTTGCAAAATGTTCTCACTGATACGTCAACTACTTGCCCAGCTTCATTACCTAAAATGAAGTCCAGGACCACCCCCTCGCTTGTAGGATCTTCTATGTGCTGGCTTAAAAAGCTGTGCTAGATGCATTTAAAATTCTACTTCCTCTAATCAATGACTAACCTGGTTAAAATCCCCAATCACTACCCTATTATCTTTACATTTCCCCAAAATTCTTTCTATTTCTCTTGGATTATTAGTGGACCAATTGCATGCTCCCAGCAGTGCGGATGCTTCATTTTGGTTTTTAAGTTCTGCTCAGATGTACAGCACGGAAACAGACCTTACTATCCAACTTGTCAATGCTGACCAGATATCCTAAATTAATCTTGTCTCATTTGTCAGCACTTGACCCATATCCTTCTTATTCACATACCCATCCAGATGCCTTTTAAATGCTGTAATTGTATCATCCTCCACCACTTCCTCTGGCAGTTCATTCCATAAACGTACCACCCTCTGCGTAAAAAAAGTTGCCCCCTTAGATCCCTTTTAAATCCTTCCCTTTTCACCCCAAACCTACACCCTCTAATTCTGGACTCCCCCATCCCAGGGAAAAAGCCTTGTCTATTTACCCTATCCATCCCTCTCAGGATTTTATAAACTTCTAAATGTCACCCCTCAGCCTCCAATGGTCCAGGGAAAATAGAGCCAGCCTATTGAGCCTCTCCCTATAGCTCAAGCTTTCCAATCCTGGCAACATCCTTGTAAATCTTTACTGAACACTTTCAATTTTCACAATATCCTTCCTATAGCAGGGAAACCAGAAATGCACACAGTAGTTTAAATGCTAAATTGTCCATAGTGTTAGGTGCATTAATCAGAGAGAAATGGGTCTGGGTGGGTTACTCTTCGGAGGGTCAGTGTGAGCCTAAGGGCCTGTATCCATTAAGTCACTGAGATCATGTGGGGCTCCCTTAGGCATTGAAGCTGCAGTCAGTGGTAGAGATGAGAGAGTATAAATTTTGTCAGGAGTGCAATCTGACTGAGATGCTGTGTCAGGGGTTTCCTTGGTCTGGGCTAATCTTGGTCTTGTCATTGCTGTTGTCACAGTATCATCCACCATACACATCTAAAAGTGGTGAGAGCAGCTGTGTTAAGTGCCATAGGCTTTTAATTTGTTTACATGGTACCAGCTGGTCTTTCCTGTGACTAGTAGAACCACGTAAACTGAAGGGCTTGCCCTATCCACCACAATTTGGGGACTTGAGTATTTAGATTAGATTCCCTTCAGTATGGTAACAGGCCCTTTGGCCCAACAAGTCCACACTGCCCCTCTGAAGAGTAACCCACACAGACCCATTCCTTACCCTATATTTATACCCCGACTAATGGATTGTGGAAGGAAATCGGAGCACCAAAACTCATGCAGACTTGGGGAGAATGTGCAAACTCCACACAGACAGTCACCCCAGGTGGGAATTGAACCCGGTCCCTGGTGTTGTGAGGCAGCAGCACTGAACCACCGTGCTGCCCCGGCTGGAGAGGAATTTGTGAATTGTGTAAAGGAAAGTTTCTGATTATCTAGTCTAAATGTTCTTGAAGTCTTGCTGCATGCAGACTGCTTCAGTGTCTGAGGAGGTGTGATTTTTACTGAACACTTTACAATCATCAGCAAACATCTCAGTTCTGATCTTCTGATGCCAGAAGGTAATTTAGACAGCTGAAGATAGTCAGTCCAAAGAAAATGCACTGAGGAACATATATAATGATATGTGGTTGAAATAGAAATCTAAAAACTGAACATGAGAAATTCCAGCTGTAAAACTTGAAGTTCACCTAATAAATTTGGAGTTAAGTTGTTTGTCTCAGGACTGCAATCCATAATCCAACTGATTCACTCCTATCCTTCAAGGTAGGAAATTATAACACAGATCTGCATGCAGCAGAAGTATCCTAAGTGTAGCTAAGTAATCACACAATTAAGGCTGTAAAGCAAACTTTTGTATCCAGTTATGAATGGTACAATAACTGAATAAATAACCACAGGAGAAGACTTCACAATAGCAACAAATTCAGGATGGCTGGCAGCACTTAAACTTCTATGAAACGCCTAACATGTTTCTCTGTTAAAAGTGCCATATAAATGTGATTTGTCACAAATGACAAATAATGCTGAAGTAGTTATTGAGTTCTGTATTAGCTGCAAAGTTTTAATTTATGTAATAACAGTCCTTACAAGACTGGATGTTGTACATATGGATAATCACCACAGTGACAGTGAAAGTTCATGGAGGAGTAGAGTGGTGTATTGTACCTCAGCATAATTTTGCTTAAAGATAAGCAAGTGGAGCGAACTAAGTCAGGGTTCCTGGCATCTCGAAAGTATCATTATGGGGCCATTGCTGGAGATTTCCTGGCTATGATTCAAAAGTCAAGAATGGGATAAAATAAGGGTAGGTCCACTCAGTTGGACAGAAAAGAAGAGGTATTGGAAGAACATAACGCTTCAGTAGCTACAGAACATGCAAGAAGGACCAGCAAAGCTAGTGCATCCTGGTAATAGTTGCAGGAGATGTTATTTATAATTTTGATTGGACCGATTTTTGGGGTAAAAACCTGATGCATGTAACAGCAGTCCTGTAGCTTTCATCTACGCAGCATACTTCATCTGAGGTACCGGATAAGGTATGATATCCTGTTGCTGGTCTTCAACCAACGAGGTTCTAACATGAGACTGAGAATTATGCAGAAGTAATTCTAGTTTTCTCATTTTCAGTTCATTACCACTGCTTGCACTAATGTGTATCTAGGGGATAGGAAGGACTGCAGATGCTGGAAAGTCAGTAGATAAAGTGTTGAGTTGGAATAAGCACAGCAGGTCAAGCAGCATCAGAGGAATAGGGGAGTCAATGTTTCAGATCAAAACCTTTCATCAGTCCTGATGAAAGGTTCCAACTTGAAACATTGACTCCCCACTCCTCTGATAGTGTTGACCTGCTTTGCTTTTTCCAGCTCCACACTTTATCCACTGTGTATCTTCCATATTGTCAACTCACCTTGTTAATAAATGTTAATCCACTGTAGTTCTTTGATAGTACTGGCAAAAATAGTCAATATATTTATCAACAAGTATAGTACTGATGTTTCATCAAGTAATATTTGAGTACTATGTGATATTTTACAGAAACGTCGCATGGCACAACAGCAGGAAGTGTTAAAGAAGGAAAAGGACACTTCAGATAAGATTGCAGCCCGTGCATTTGCCCAAACATATTTAGCTGACCTAATTCCTACAGTTTTCAGTACTCTTCGGGATAATGGTTACTTCTATGACCCTGTGGAGAGAGGTTTGCCTTTAGTATATGTTATAGTCACACTAATCTTTGCAAAGAAATGTTGCTTAAAATTATTCTTCTAACAAATAGATTCAGTTTGGGAATTATTAATCTCTTTACTTTGTTACTCCTTTTGCATCTTCCCTTTCTGTGAGTGCCCTCCCTTATTCTGTTTCTACTGTTTCTCCTTCCCTCATACTGAAACTGGCCCTGCCTTTATTTCACTGTCACCGAAATGCTCTGCTGTTCCACATCCCATCCCCATCATAAAAACAAAATCTCATTTTCTATCAAGTATTGTACTATGTTTCTCATCAGGGTGATGTGTTCACTGCTTCCATCTTCTGCCTATGTAATGAGTACCTCTAATCATTGGTAATGATAACTATTTAAAATTATTTTCCCTTTATTTTAAGCTGGTGTAGGCCATTTGGCCCCTCAACCTTGCTCCAGCATTTAGTAAGATCACAGCTGATCTGACATTCCTCCTCATTGACATTCCTCGACTTTCCCTCCCCTTTCCTTGCAACCCTTAATTCCCCTGATCAATCAAGAATCTATCCACTTTGGTCTTGAATCTACACAAGTCTGCGCACACATTTCTCTGTGGCAAGAAGTTCCAAAAATGCTCAACTGTCTGAAAGAAGAAATTTCTCCTCATCTCAGTCAGCACTCAAGAAGTGGTCTCACGAGCACCTTGTACAGTTGCAGTATGGGTGGCCAACTTTCATTCTCCAACCCTCTTAAGATAAAGGCCACCATAATATTAGTATTCCTAATTGCCTGCTTTGTGTTTTGTGCACAAATGCCCCCAGCTTCCTTTTGTTTTGCAGTTTTCTGCAGTATTTTTCTCCATTTTAAAATACTCTGTTCTATGTTTTCCCTTCCAAAATGAATACCTTCACATTTTCCCACATTATATTCCCAACTGCATACTTTTCGTCCACTTACTTAACCTATTAATATCTCTGTCAGCTGTCTGTTTCCTTCTTACAACCTGTCTTATTTGGCTACAGAACATTGACTTCCTTCTCCAAATCATATATATATATATATATATAATATATATTGTTGTTCGAGCACTGACCACTGTCGAATCGGGGTCAACAATCTAAAGAAGAACCCCTGATCCCTACTATCTATTTCCTGCCTATTAGCCAATTCTTTATGCATGCCATTATACAACCTCCAACTCCATGAGTTCTTATTTTATGACTTAATCTCTTGTGAGGTATCTTGTCAATCGCCTTCTGAAGTCCAAATACAATACATCTATTGGTTCCCCTCTATCCATTCTGGTTGAGACTTCTCCATAAAATGCTAATAAATTATTCAGACATAATTTCCCTTATACACTTAATTAGATTATGATTTTCCACATGTTCTGCTTTTACTACCTTAATAATTGATTCCAGTACTTTCCCAGCACTTGATGTTTGGCCACTCGGCTTATGTTTACCTACTTTTTGCCTCCCTTCCGAATGAATAGAGGTGTCACATTGGTACTTTTCCAACCTCTGGTACTTCTCTGGAATCCAAGGACCTTTGGAAAAGAGAAGGCTGAGGGGTGATGTTATTGAGGTATACAAAATTGTGAGGGGTAGAAGATAGAACCTGTTTCCTTTGGCAGACAATTCAAAAACCAGTAGTCACAGACTCGAGCTAAATGGCAGAAGGATTGGAGGGGATATGAAGAAAAACATTTTCATGCAACAGCTGTCTAGAATTTGCTGCCTGAGTTGCTGGTGGAGGCAGAGACCTTAAACTCTTTTTCAAAAAGTACTAGGACCTGCAGCTTGATCAGCAGGGCTATAGGCTGTGTGCAGGAAGATGGGATTAGAAAGGGCATCTAGATGTCTTTGAATCAGAGTAAAGAGATGTACAGCACGGAAACAGACCCTTCAGTCTAACTCGTCCATGCCGACCAGATATCCTAATCGTATCTAGTCCCATTTTGCCAGCACTTGGCCCTTATCCCTCTAAACCCTTCCTATTCATATAACCATGCAGATACCTCTTAAATGTTATAATTGTGTCAACCTCCATCACTTCCTCTGACAGCCCATTCCATACCCACACCACCCTCTGCATGGAAAAGTTGTCCTTTAGGTCTCTTTTAAATTTTTCCCCTCTCATTTTAAACCTATGATCTCTAGTTCTGGATTCCCCCACCCCAAGGAAAAGATCTTGTCTATTTATCCTATCCCTCATGATTTTATAAACCTCTATAAGGTCACCCCTCCGCCTCCAAAGCCCCAGGGAAAACATCCTATTCAACCTCTCCCTGTAGGTCAAATCCTCCAGCCCTAACAACATCTTTAAATTTTTACTGAACCCTTTCAAATTTCACAACATCTGTCCTATAGGAAGAGACCAGAATTGCACACACTATTCTCAAAATGGCCTAATCAATGTCCTGTACAGACACAACGTGACCTCCCAACTCCCCTACTCAGTGCTCTGACCAATAAAGGAAAGCATACAAATGCTGCCATCACTATCCTATCTACCTGTGACTCCACTTTCAAAGACCTATGCACCTGCATTCCCAGGTCTCTTTGTTCAGCACACTCCCCAGGACCTTATCAATAAGTGTATAAGACCTGCTCAGTTTTGCTTTTCCAAAATGCAGCACCTCCCATCTGCTACTCCTCAGCCCCTTGATCTCAAGAACTCTGAGGTAACCTTCTTTGATGTCCACTTCACCTCCAATGTTGGTGTCATCTGCAAACTTACTAACCATACCTCCGATGTTCCCACCCAAACCATTTATGTAAATGACAAAAGGTAGTGGACCCAGCATCGATTCTTGTGGCACACCACCGGTCGTAGGCCTCCAGTATATGCAACCCTCCAAACACCACCCTCTGTCTTCTACCTTCAAGCCAGTTCTCTATCCAAATGGCTATTTCTCCCTGTATTCCATGAGATCTAACCTTGTTAACTGGTCTGCCATGAGGAACCTTGTCGAACACCTTACTGAAGTCTATGTAAATCACATCCACTGTTCTGCCCTCATCAATCCTCTTTGTTACTACTTCAAAAAACTCAATCAAGTTCATGAGACATGATTTCCCACACAAAACCATGTTGACTATTCCTAATTAGTCCTTGACTTTCTAAATGCATGTAAATCCTTTCCCTCAGAATTCCCTCCAACAACTTGCCCACCATCAATATCAGGCTCACCAGTCAATGGTTCCCTGGCTTTTCCTTAACACCTTTCTTAAATAGTGGCACCACATTAGCCAGCCTGCAGTCTTCTGGCACCTCACCTGTGACTATCGATGAGACAAGTGTTTCAGCAAGAGGTGCATAGCAATCACTTCTCTAGCTTCCCTCAGAGTTCTAGGTCCTGATCAGGTCCTCGAAATTTATCCACTTTGATGTGCTTTAAGACATCCAGCACCATCTCCTCTGTCATATGGATTTTTTAAAAGATGTCACCATCTATTTCCCCACATTCTGTATCTTCCCAGCATGGACAAGATGGGCTGAACCTCCCCCTTCTGTGCTGTGTTAATTCTATTGTTCTAGCTCTGTAGCTGCTTCTTTTAGGATCCTTCGATGTAAGCCTTCAGTGGCAGAGGACTGATCTACCTTTTGGCTCCATTAGTTTGTCAAATACTACTTCTCTAGTAATGGTAATTGTACTTAAATCCTCTCTGCTTTCATCCAAATTAATTGGAAGTTCCAAGTGTAATGATTGTAACAAGGTTAGTCAGCTGGACTCAGAATATGAGTTGCCTAATTGGGGCTGTTAAAGTGCTCCAATCAGAGGGGCCTTGCTAACAGCCCATTCCATACCTGCACCACCCTCTGCATGGAAAAGGTGCCCCTTAGACTCCCAGAAAATAGGGCATCTCAGAGAAACTGCCATTCTGAGAGCTGACTGAATGAGGCAGTACTAAAGTCAAGGATAGTCCATGTGTAACTAAAGGATGATTTAGTGACAGGATACTGGCTCCTGTGGAGTTATTTCATTGATGATCAGAGTAAAGACTGAAGAAGCCTGCTTGCAACAGTCATCTTTGAGTTGGGGTAAGCATTTCTTACATCATGCTTTTGTTTGGGAAACTCGCCGTCAAGGACTGAGCCCAGTATGTGAAAAGGATGTGTTATTTTTTCTGGGCAAATGATATTGTGGCACACAAAAAGCAATGAGCAATTCTCCTGACGATCCGTGGAGTTGCAGTTTTACTGTTACTAGGAGCCTGACTTTCCCTAAGGTATAAGATACTAAAACCTTTCAAGAGTTGACAAACATAGTTAAGGAATATTACAGTCCCAAGCCACCTCTAATTCTGAAACGCTATGGGCAACTTGAGAACATGGGGAATCTGAATCAGAATTTTTGACTCTGTTAAGATGACTGATAGCCTGTGACCGGTTTAACCCTAAAGGAGATATTGAGAGAGTATTTGGTATGTGGGATTAATGACGTGACTATGCAAAAACACCAACTATGTGAAGCCCAGCTGGACTTCAGACGGATGCTACAACTCACTTTATCACTGGAAAATGCTGTAAATTCAGAATATGGGTTGCAGGCTATTCTGATGGAAGTGGACACCTTTGCTGATATGACTGAGCTTAAGACAATTGCACAGCCTCACTCCTGTTCAGAAGGACTCTATGTTGACCCACAGAAAAACCCCAAAACAAAGCCAAGCTTCAGCCAAACGGTTAAATTTTTTTTTCAGGATCTGGGCCAGCAAGCCATTGTAGTTGCTGCTGGCATGTGGACTCTAGACAGCTAAAGAGTCCTACAAAACCTAAATTGAATAAGGAGAGTTCATTTCCTGGAAACTCCACCTACAGCTGACTTGTAATGATTGAATTGCTGAACAACATCCAAATTAGAACCAATCAAAATAAATTCTGGCTAAATGGTCATCTGATTTTAATGGAGGATGATACCGGTGTGGCCATATCAGTGGTCGCAGAACCAGTTTTTAAACAAAATTCACTCTGGACTTTAACCCTTAAATTTGCAAAAGACCTTGCTTAGACTAAGATCCTAAACCAGGAAACCTTTACAGATTAATGGTACAACTTCAGTTCCAGTTTCTTACGAGAAGCAGCTGATGCAGTTTCCAGTAAATGAAGTAAAAAGCTTGGACTCAAGCTTGAATTTGGTTGAGGAAGATTCACCTTGGTTGACTTTCAATTTTCAATTAGAAAACTGGGTGGCACTGCTGCCTCACAGCATCAGAGACCTGGGTACAATTCCCACCTCAGGCGAGTTACTGTGTGGAGTTTGCACATTCCCCGGTGTCTGCATGGGTTTCCTCTGGGTGCTCCGGTTTCCTCCCACAATCTAAAAATGTGCAGGTTAGGTGAATTGGCCATGCTAAATTGCCCATAGTGTTAGGTATAGGGGAATGGTTCTGGGTGGGTTGCGCTTCGACGGGTCAGTATGGACTTGTTGGGCCGAAGGGCCTGTTTCCACACTGTAAGTAATCTAATCTAATCTAATCTAATCTAATCTAAAATGACTGCCTGAGTAAAGTCCAAATTAAATCCCTGGAATTCTTCCAGGAAGGTCTAGGGATTATTAGAGGCGCGAAGGTCACCTTTCATGTTGATCAAGAGGCAAGACCTGCCTAGTGCCACTTGCCTTATGAGCAAAAGTAGAATCAGAAATCAGAAGGCTGGAAAGTAAAGGAATCATCAAACCAATCCAATTTGTGGAATGGGCAGCACTGGTCATACGAAGTTTGGAGTCCGACAGGCCAGTTTGCCTTTGTGGGGATTTTAAACCAAATGCTAAGCTGCTTTTCTCAGCAGGAGTCTCACAAATCCTCCCTCAGAGGATTTTGTACACAAAGCTGGACATAAGCCACACTTACTTGCAATTGTGTTTAGACAAGGATCCCCAGATGTATCTTACAATTAATACTCAAAAGAGCTTGTTCAAATTTATGAGACTGCCATTTGGTTTAGCTTTAGCCTGTTCAATTACACCCATTGGAAGATAAAGTGAGGGCGATCAAAGGTGCCCCAGCTCACAACTGTCTGGGAGCTTAAACCTGGTCTCCATCCTGACACCTATGATTCAAGTCCTAAACGAAAGGGTCAGCCCTGGTAATGGCCTCATAGACAGGCCCTAGCTTTCAGTTAAGTAAAGAAACAGGTATCATCCTCTTAGGTTTTGCCAAAACCTATGATTCCAAGAAAGATCTAGTATTACTATGTGATGTCTCCTCGTCTGGTATCGGGGTGACATTAGTTTATAGATGGACCAATGGAGAGGAAAACCCAATAGAGTATGCATCCAAGACTTTGGATAACGCAGAGCATAAATATGCCTAGATAGAGATAGAAGGATTGGCAATCTTATTTGAAGTGAGGAAGTTCCACCAATACCTTTATGGATGAAAATTTGTGATAATCACTGACCACAATTCCTTACTGATTTGCTTGGAGGGGACAACGTAGTGCCATTTATAAGTTTTGGGCCCCATTCAGTGGTGGACTCTAATGCTAAATGCTTATACTTACAAGCTAGAACACCATCCCGGAGGCAGAGTTGCAAATGCATTGAGCCGCCTGCCATTAGCAGATACACAACCTGTCATGGTATTTATTTTCTGGACACACTCCCAGTCACAGCTGATAGTATCAGACTTTGGAAACAGAAATACTCAGTCCTTTCAAAACTGCAAGAACTGGTGGGAATAGCCCGATAAACCTTGGACTTCATTGCACATTGACTATGCAGATCCTTTCATGGGTTCAATGTTCTTAGTCATTGCAGATGCCCGGTCAATGTGGTTAGATGTTCATAGGGTCCGTTCAACAAACATTGGGACAATGATAGAAAAATTGCACCTTCCGGAAGTTTGAAGTCATAGATAATGGGACATTATTTACCAGCAGGAAATTTGGGTATTTCCTAAAGTCAAATGGGATTCAAAATACAACAACACCTCTATATACCCAACATCCAATGGCCTGGCAGAAAGAGCAATCCAAAATTTGAAGACTGACTTAAAGAAATAGCCTACAACCTTGCTAAATACCAAGCTGTCACGGTTCCTATTTGATTATAGGACCACCACATATGCAGCTGCAAGGATAGCATGGGCAGAATAGCTAATGGCTAGAAGACTACACACCAGTTTAAAGCTGATCTTCCTGGACTTGGGACAGGAGGGTAAAATGGCATCAGGAACGCCAGTGCCAAACACAAGACTCTGCCAAGTGAGAGAGACAGTTTGATACAAGGGCCCAAGTTTGGTGGAAGAATCACCAATGTGATCCTGCAGGAGTAGGAGTCATAGTCAACACCAGTCAGGACCAGTGATGTATAAAGTTCAGGTCAGGGCAATGGACCTGAATAAGTACATGGGCCATATGAAAGGCACAAATTCACAAACCATGTGGGAGCAAAATATGCCCTACCTCTCAGACAGTCTGAAAGGCTACCAGATCTGTGGTTCACCCTCTCCATCAAGCATTGATGATTCCTCAGAACCGGAGACCAACAAGATGGATGTAGCCACCTCGGCACCTTTGCAGCTGGAAGATGAGAGTAAAATTCTACCGAGGCACTTCTGATGCAAAAGGCAAGCTCCTGTGCGTTCCTCACTACCCATATTGGAAATCTAGTCAGACGAATCTGACCCTGTCCTAAAACACCCTGAGGGGTCCAAGATAAAGGACCAGCCTGTGTCCTCAAACTCTGACAGGGAGGGATGTATTGATTGTAATGAGGGTCAGCCAGCTGGACGTTATAGAATGAGTTCCCTGATTTGGGCTGACAGATAAAAAGGGGAGTGTCAGAGATACTGAGGCAGTACTCAAGTTAAGGACTGTTCATGTGTAAATGAAGGGTGACTAGGTGACAGGATACTGGTCTCTGAAGAGTTATTTCAGAAGTATCTTCCACAATAAAGACTGCTGCAGAATATCTGTTTAACTCCTCTGTTTCTTGTTCCTCATAATTACTGCTCAGATTACTTTTCTGAGGGGACTATGTTCACTTTGCATTTGAGGAGCCGGAGAATCAACGTTTCGGAAAAAAGCCCTTCATCGATTCTCCTGCTCCTCAGATGCTGCCTGACCAGCTGCGCTTTTCCATCACCACACTCTCTACTCTAATCTCCAGCATCTGCAGTCCTCACATTCATCTATGTTCACTTTGACCTCTTTCTTTTTATATTCCTTGCTAGTTTGCCCTTGTAATTTATTTTCTCTGCCTTTATTATCTTTTTAGTTCTCCTTTTGGACTCTATATTTATCCCAGTCTTTGGGGCTACTGCTGATTCTTGCCTCCTTTTATATGCCATTCTTTCAATTTAATTTGCTCCTTAATTCCTTTGGTTAGCCATGGTTGGTGTATAACTCTCTTAGAATCTTTCTCCATTACTGGTGTATATTTTTGCTGAGAATCATGTGCTACCTCTTCAAATAATGAAGGGCTTATGCCCGAAATGTCAATTCTTCTGCTCCTCGGATGCTGCCTGACCTGCTGTGCTTTTCCAGCAACACACTCTCAACTACCTCTTCAAATGTTTGCTTGCTTACTGTCTTTCCTGCCAATCTATCTGCCCAGTCCACAGTAGCTTGCTTTATGCCAATTTCATTATAATTCCCTTTTTATTTAAGTTAAACACATTTGTTTCAGATAAAATTTCTCTCACACAAACTAAATATTAAATTCTAGCATATGTGATCACTATTCCTAGGGGGATCTTTTACTCTGAGGTCATTTACTAAACCTGCCTCATTACCACACCCAGGGTAGCCTGTTTCCTGGTTGGCTCATGAATATTGCACCATGATACTATCCCTACTACGCTGTTTGTTATTGTAGCTATTCTTCCAAATTGATTTATCCAATCAGTATGAAGATTGAAGTCACCTGTAGTCATTGCTCTATTCTTTTTTGCTACCCTTTCCTACAGTGAGGCTACTGTTTTGAGGGCGGGGTGTTGTCTATGCACTACTCCTACCAGTGATTTCTTTCTCTTGCTGTTATTTACTTCCACCAAAGTGGACTGTACGTCTCACAACTGTCCTTATTTCATCTTTTCTTAACAAAGCTACCCCACCACCTTTTTTTTTATCCTCCTGCCATTCTGAAAGAAATATCCCTGAATGTTAAGTTCCCAGTGCCTCTGTAATGGCTAAGAAACCAGACCCATTTACCTCAGTTTGCATCGTCAATTTATCAAATTTCTGAATGTATAATGCATGAAGATACAAAGCTTTTAGGCTTGCCTTTTTGCCATTTTTAATCATCCTAACTTTTCTTTTGAGCCTATTTGCCTCCCATTCTTGTCTACCATTTCTACCATTTTTGCATTTGGTTCTTCCTTTTTATAACTCTCCTCGTTTCTCCTTTCTTTGTCATCCTGCTTAGGTTCCCATGTCCATACTTTAGTTTAAAGCAGTTTAAACCTACCCAATCATATTAGCAAATACTTTCCCTCAGACATCAGTTCAGGTCCTGCAAAGATAGAATGTGTTCAATTTCGACTGATCCCTGTCCTAGGAATTTGAAATCCTCCCACTTGCACCATCTTTCAAACTCCATATTCAACGATGCATCTTTTTATTTCTACATTGACTAGCATATTGTACCGGTTCATCCTGCAATCACTGTCTTGAGGTCCTACTTTTCAACTTTGTTCCTAACTCCCGATATTCAGCTTTTAGAACCTCATCCCTTTAACCTATAAACTATGCTTAATTGATATGTACCACAATCACTAGCTGTTCACCCACCCCCTCCAGAATGTCCTGTTACCACTGAGATATCCTTGACCCGAGCATCAGAGAAATAATGTGGAGTTTCATTTGCTGCCAGAGAAATACCTATTTATTCTAATATTCCCGCATTTTATCTCCTCCTCTCCCATGAAGTTGAGCTAACTCTGGTGTGACAAGTTTAGCTGTACATGTCTGCCCTAAGAAGCCATTCCACTGCCACTCTACCACCCCACCCCCAATCATTCTTATCCAGAGTGGTATATCTGTTTTTCAGGGAAATAGCCACAAGGGGTTTCTGCACTGCCTACCTCGTCCTTTTACTCTGCTTGGTGATCACCCATTCCCTTTATGTCTATGGTTTCTTAGCCTGTGGTGTGACCGCTTCTCTATATGTGCTAACCACTATACTCTCAGCTTCACTGCTGTGGCTCCATCGCCAAAACCCAGGCTTCAAGGATCTGCAGCTGGAGACACTTCTGCACATGTGCTGGCCTCATGAACTGGAAACATGCACAGATTTCCACATAGAGTCGGAGGAGAAAGTAAACAGGAGAGCTTTGAGCTGTCCTGCCATGACTTATCCCTTTGGAATAAACCTTTTAAAGGGCCAATAAGACTAAGAGGAATAACAGATATAAGGAGGTTACTGAACACTGGTTATTATATTTGTTTTAATACAAGGAGTATGACAGATCAGGCAGATGTATTAATCCAACTCTAAATTCATGTCTTTATGATTTTGTAGCTATTACAGAAACCTGGTTTAATGTTCTAGGATTTGATGTTTCAGGCATGATAAAGAAGTGGGGGGGGTTGCATAACTGATTATGGAAAGCACTTTGGAGGGCTTATCAAACAAGGTCATGTGGATAGAGTTTAGGACTAGGATGGATGTAATTATGGTGGAATTATATTGCAAGCCTCCCAACAGCCAGAGAAACACAAATGTGTACAGATTATGAAAAAATATACAAATAGCAGGGTTATGGTAGGTGATTTTAACTTCGCAATACTGTCAAGGGTTTAGATGGGTAGTTTGCTAGGCATGTCCAGGATCATTTTTTGAAATGCAGAAGGAATCCAATTTGGGGAAGGTGCCATACTGGACCTGGTGTTGGGAAATGAACCAGGTCAAGTGATCAAAATTTCAGTGGGGTCACATTTTGAGAACAGTGACCATAATACTATAAATTTATAAGTTACTTATGGATAAGGATAAGAATGAAAGTACTAAACTGGGGGGAAAGGCTAACTACCACAGTATCAGACAGGGACCGGTGAATGTAGATGATGGCAGCTGTTTGACAGTAAATCTACGTCTGGCACGTGTGAATCTTTTAAAGGCCAGTTGATTTAAATTCAGGTCAAACATGTTCCTGTGAAAATCAAGATTGGATGGCAAGATTAGAGTACCTTGGGTGACAATAGAGCTTAGTCAAGAGAAAGGAAGCATACGCTTGGTTTAGGAAACTGAAGACAGAGAGCCTGCAAAACATACAAAGATAGCAGGAAAGATCTCAAACAAGGAATTAGGACTGAATGAGGCTATGAAAATGTCTTTAGTAAACATGATTACTTATGTAGACAGGCCAACAAGAGGTGAGGCCATACTGGATTTGGTTCTGGGTAACGAACCAGGCCAGGTGTTGGAATTGGAGGTAGGTGAGCACTTTGGGGACAGTGACCACAATTCGGTGACTTTTACTTTAGTGATGGAGAGGGATAAGTGTGCACTACAGGGCAGGAGTTATAGCTGGGGGCAGGGAAATTATGATGCGGTGAGGCATGACTTAGGATGTGTGGCTTGGAAAAGTAGGCTTCAAGGGAAGGGTGCAATTGTTATGTGGAGCTTATTCGAGGAGCAACTATTGAGTGTCCTTGATCAGTATGTACCTGTCAGGCAGGGAGGAAAGGGTCGTGTGAGGGAGCCGTGGTTTAATAAGGAATTGGAATCCCTTGTTAAAGGGAAGAGGGCGGCCTATGTAAAGATGAGGTGTGAAGGTTCAATTGGGGTGATTGAGAGTTATAAGGTAGCCAGGAAGGATCAAAAGAGAGAGCTAAGAGCAGCAAGGAGGGGACATGAAAAGTCCTTGGTTGGTTGGGTTTTCCCTAATCCTAAGGCTTTCTATAGGTATGTCAGGAATAAAAGGATGACTAGGGTAGGTATCGGTCCAGTCAAGGATAGTAGTGGGAAGTTGCGTGTGGAGGCTGAAGAAATTGGGGAGACACTGAATGAATACTTTTTGTCAGTATTCACTCAGGAACAGGACATTGTTGCCGATGTGAATATTGAGTCACAATTAATTAGAATGGATGGCTTTGAGGTATGTAGGGAAGAAGTGTTGAAAATTCTGGAAAGGGTGAAAATAGGTAAGTCCCCTGGGCCTGATGGCATTTATTCTAGGATTCTCTGGGAAGCAAGGGAGGAGATTGCAGAGCCATTGGCCTTGATTTTTATGTCGTCATTGTCTACAGGAATAGTGCCAGAAGACTGGAAGATAGCAAATGTGATTCCCTTGTTCAAGAAGGGGAGTAGGGATAACCCTAGTAACTATAGGCTGATGAGTCTTACCTCTGTTGTGGGCAAAGTCTTAGAGAGAATTGTAAGGGATGGGATTTATGAACATCTGGATAGGAATAATGTGATGAAGGATAGCCAGCATGGTTTTGTGAAGGGCAGGTCGTGCCTCACAAACCTTATTGAATTCTTTGAGAAGGTCACTAAGGAGGTGGACGAGGGTAAAGCGGTAGATGTGGTGTATATGGATTTTAGTAAGGCGTTTGATAAGGTTCCCCATGGTAGGCTACTGTAAAAAATACGGAGGTATGGCATTGAGGGGGAGTTGGAGGTTTGGATTAGGAATTGGCTGGCTGGAAGAAGACAGAGGGTAGTAGTTGATGATAAAGGTTCATCTTGGAGTGCAGTTACCAGCGGTGTTCCACAAGGATCTGTTTTGGGACCATTACTGTTTGTCATTTTTATAAATGACCTGAAGGAGGGGCTAGAAGGTTGGGTGAGCAAGTTTGCGGATGATACGAAAGTCAGTGGAGTTGTTGACAGTGAGGAAGGATGTGGCAGGTTACAGCGGGATATAGATAAGTTGCAGAGCTGGGCAGAAAGGTGGCAAATGGAGTTCAATGTAGCTAAGTGTGAAGTGATTCACTTTGGTAAGAGTAACAAGAAGATGGAGTACTGGGCTAGTGGTCGGATACTTGGTAGTGTGGATGAGCAGAGGGATATTGGTGTCCATGTACACAGATCTCTGAAAGTCACCACCCAGGTAAATAGTGCTGTGAAGAAGGCATATGGCGTACTGGCTTTTATTGGTGGAGGAATTGAGTTCCGGAGTCCTGAGGTAATGTTGCAGTTGTATAAGACTCTGGTGTGGCCGCATCTGGAGTATTGCGTGCAGTTTTGGTCACCATCCTATAGGAAGGATGTGGAGGCACTGGAACGGGTGCAGAGGAGGTTTACCAGGATATTGCCTGGTATGGTAGGAAGATCATATGAGGAAAGGCTGAGGCACTTGGGGCTGTTTTCATTGGAGAAAAGGAGGTTTAGGGGTGACTTGATAGAGGTGTACAAGATGATTAGGGGTTTAGATAGGGTTGACCATGAGAAACTCTTTCCACGTATGGAGTCAGCTATTACGAGCGGGCATGGCTTTAAATTAAGGGGTGGTAGGTATAGGACTGATGTTAGGGGTAGATTCTTTACTCAGCGAGTCGTGAGTTCATGGAATGCCCTGCCAGTAACAGTGGTGGACTCTCCCTCTTTATGGGCATTTAAACGGGCATTGGATAGGCATATGGAGGAAAGTGGGCTAGTGTAGGTTAGGTGGGCTTGGATCGGCACAACATCGAGGGCCGAAGGGCCTGTACTGCGCTGTATGTTTCTATGTTCTATGATTAAGGAAAATTCCAAGGTGTTTCATATTTGAGCAAGAGCATAACAAGGGAAAGTGTAAATAAACTCCAGGTCAAAGGAGGGAATTTATGCGTGGAGCTGGAGGAAGTGGGTGAGGTCCTTTAGGATAACTTCGCATTGGTATTCACAAAGGACAAGGACATGGTGGATGGTGAGTCTTTTGTTGTTACGTAATAATACAGGCAAAAAACAAACGACTATTGGAGTTCAAGGTGTGTGATTGGAAAGTGTGAGCCCACTTTTGAAATACTGTATTCAATTTTGGTGTCCCTGTTATAGGAAGGATGTTGTGAAACTTGAAAGGGTTCAGAAAAGATTTACAAAGACGTTGCCAGGGTTGGAAGATTTGAGCTATAGCGAGAGGCGGAAGAGGCTAGGGCTGTTTTTCCTGGAGGCTGAGGGGTGACCTTACGAAGGTTTATAAAATTATGAGGGGCATTAATAGGTCAATAGCTAAGATCTTTTCCCCAGGGTAGAGGAGTCCGAAATGAGAGGACATAGGTTTTAGTGAGAGGGAAAAGATTTAAAAGGGACTTAATGGGCAACTTTTTCATGCAAAGAGTCATAGAGATGTAGAGTTTGGAAATAGACCCTTTAGTCTAACTCATCCATGCTGGTCAAATATCCCAACCCAATCTAGTCCCACCTGCCAGCACCCAGCCCATATCCCTCCAAACCCTTCCTATTCATATACCCATTCAGATGCCTTTTAAATATTGCAATTGTACCAGCTTCCACCACTTCCTCTGGCAGCTCATTCCATACACGTATCACCTTCTATGTGAAAATGTTTACCAAGATGCTCCGAATGCCAGTTCTGAAGAAGGATTACTGGACCAAAAACATTAGTTCTGCTTTTTCTCCACAGATGCTACGAGACCTGCAGAGTTTTGTCAGCAATTCCTGTGTTTGTCACCAGAATGTTGTCTGGTTTGGTGGGTATTAGCTATGAGGATAAGTTGGATAAATTTGGTTTGTTTCAATTGAACTTTCAAGAATGAGGGGTGACATGTCAAGGATGTTTTCCCAGGGTAGAAATGTCAGTTACTGGAGGCATAGGTTTAAGGTAAAATGGAAAAATTTAAAGGAAATTATAGACCAGTTAGTCTGACCTCCGTGGTGGGAAAGATGCTGGAATCTATTATAAAGGATGAGATTACGGCACATCTGGATAGCAGTAACAGGATAGGACAGTCAGCATGGATTTATGAAGGGGAAATCGTGCTTGACTAATCTTGAATTTTTTGAGGATGTCACTCTGAAGATGGGTGACTGAGATCCAGTGGATGTAGTGTACCTGGACTTTCAGAAAGCTTTTGATGAAGTTCCACATAGGAGGTTAGTGAGTAAAATTTGGGCGCATGGTATTGGGGGCGATGTACTAGATTGGATTGAAAATTGGTTGGCTAATACGAAACAAAGGGTAGTGATAAACAGCTCCATTTCGAATGGCAGGCAGTGACCAGTGAAGTACCGCAGGGATCCGTGCTGGGACCACAGCTTTTTACAATATACGTTAATGACATAGAAGATGGTATCAGCACTAACATTAGCAAATTTGCTGATGATACAAAGCTGGGTGGCAGGGTGAAATGTGATGAGGATGTTAGGAGATTACAGGGTGACTTGGACAAGTTAGGTGAGTGGACAGATGCATGGCAGATGCAGTTTAATGTGGATAAATGTACGGTTATCCACTTTGATGGCAAGAACAGGAAGGCAGATTACTACCTCAAGGGAATTAACTTCGGTAAAGGGGCAGTACAGAGCGATCTGGGTGTTCTTGTACACCAGTCAATGAAGGCAAACATGCAGGTACAGCAGGTAGTGAAGAAGGCAAATAGCATGCTGGCCTTCATAACAAGAGGGATAGAATGTAGAAGCAAAGAGGTGCTTCTGCAGCTGTACAGGGCCCTGGTGAGACCACACCTGGAGTACTGTGTGCAGTTCTGGTCTCCAAATTTGAGGAAAGACATTCTGGCTATTGAGGGAGTGCAGCGTAGGTTCACAAGGTCAATTCCTGGAATGGAGTGATTACCTTACACTGAACGACTGAAGCGACTGGGCTTGTATACCCTTGACTTTAGAAGACTGAGAGGGGATCTGATTTGAGACATATAAGATTATGAAAGGATTGGACACTGGCAGCAGGAAACATGTTTCCGCTGATGGGTAAGTGCCGAACCAGAGGACACAGCTTAAAAATACGGGGAAGACCATTTAGGACAGAGATGAGAAGAAACTTCTTCACCCAGAGAGTGGTGGCTGTGTGGAATGCTCTGCCACAGAGGGCAGTGGAGGCCCAGTCTCTGGATTTGTTTATGAAAGAGTTGGATAGAGCTCTCAAAGATAGTGGAATCAAGGGTTATGAAGATAAGGCAGGAAGCAGATACTGATTAGGAATGATCAGCCATGATCATATTGAATGGCGGTGCAGGCTCGAAGGGCTGTATGACCTACTCCTGCACCTATTGTCTATTGAGTTATAGAGTCATAGCGATGTACAGCACAGAAGCAGACTTTTCAGTCCAACTTGTCCATGCCGACCATATATCCCAACCCAATCTAGTCCCACCTGCCGGCACCTGGCCCATTTCTCTCCAAACTCTTCCTATTCATATACCCATCCAGAAGCTCTTAATCAGATATCAATTATTTTAGGGGCCGTTCTTCCTTTGACCTTGTTAAAACAAAATATAGCCCTTTTAAACCATAAAGAACAAAATAAAAACTTTGCAAAGTATAAACCATAACAGGGGTACAAATACTCACCTTCTGTACTGACCCAGTCCTCAGCTTCCACTTGGCACTGTGTTACTTTGAACCCTGATGTCAGCTCTGCCTCTGGATTTAGTGAAGGTAAGTTGTGCTGCTCCTTTGAAAATTGTCCTGCTGCTTTGCTCAGTTGCTCCTTGCCAGATTTGCTTTCACTCTGTCAGATCTCCAGCACTCCTGGGTTCAATGTTGTCCTCTTCTCCCTAAATCCCTTCCCTGACTCCTATTCTTGGTCACTCCCTCCACCTGGCGTTAAAGCATCCATAGTCTATGAGATGAGAGAATATCTAATCCCCTTTTATTATTGGCCTCCCTGACTCAACCCCACTTCTTTATATGCCTAATCCTGTGGAAGTGAAATCCTTCCCCAGGCACTTCCAACTGCACAAATCCAACTGTTTAAACTTTGGCCATTGGTGAGGATAAGTTCAACTATGGTTTTTCTCGTTCTTTCTCGAACCTTTATCATACCATCTAAAGCAACTCCTCACATGTTGAAGCAGTTCACATGTAAATACAGCAACATCTGGACAATATCCAGGTTTTCTCTGAAAAGTGGCAAGTAACATTTGCAACGCACAAATGTCAGAGGATGACCATCTCCACCTAGAGAGAATCTAACCATAATCCTTTGACACTTACTGGCATTATCATCATTGAACCCACCAGTATCAACATGCTGCGGGTTACCATTGATCAGGAACTCAACTGGACTAGCCATAGATCAAGTCAGGGAACTATAGACCAGTGAGCCTGACCTCTGTGGTGGGCAAGTTGTTGGAGGGAATCCTGAGGGACAGGATGTACATGTATTTGGAAAGGCAAGAACTGATTCGGGATAGTCAACAAGGCTTTGTGCATGGGAAATCATGTCTCACAAACTTGATTGAGTTTTTTGATGAGGGCAAAGTAGTGGATGTGATCTATATCGACTTCAGTAAGGCGTTCGACAAGGTTCCCCATGGGAGACTGATTAGCAAGGTTAGATCTCATGGAATACAGGGAGAACTAGCCATTTGGATACAGAACTGGCTCAAAGGTAGAAGACAGAGGGTGGTGGTGGAGGGTTGTTTTTCAGATTGGAGGCCTGTGACCAGTGGAGTGCCACAAGGATCGGTGCTGGGTCCTCCTACCTTTTGTCATTTACATAAATGATTTGGATGCGAGCATAAGAGGTACAGTTAGTAAGTTTGCAGATGACACCAAAATTGGAGGTGTAGTGGACAGCGAAGAGGGTTACCTCAGATTACAACAGGATCTTGACCAGATGGGCCAATAGGCTGAGAAGTGGCAGATGGAGTTTAATTCCGATAAATGCGAGGTGCTGCATTTGGGGAAAGCAAATCTTAGCAGGACTTATGCACTTAATGGTAAGATCCAAGAGAGTGTTGCTGAACAAAGAGACCTTGGAGTGCAGGTTCTTGAAAGTGGAGTTCCTTGAGAGTGGAGTCACAGGTAGATAGGATAATGAAGAAGGCGTTTGGTATGCTTTCCTTTATTGGTCAGAGTATTGAGTACAGGAGTTGGGAGGTCATGTTGCGGCTATACAGGACATTGGTTAGGCCACTGTTGGAATATTGCTTGCAATTCTGGTCTTCCCCTTCCTGTCGGAAAGATGTTGTGAAACTTGAAAGGGTTCAGAAAAGATTTACAAGGATGTTGCCAGGGTTGGAGGATCTGAGCTACAGGGAGAGGCTGAACAGGCTGGGGCTGTTTTCCCTGGAGCGTCAGAGGCTGAGGTGTGACCTTAGAGGTATACAAAACTATCAGGGGCATGGATAGGATAAATAGACAAAGTCTCTTCCCTGGGGTCAGGGAGTCCAGAACTAGAGAGCATAGGTTTAGGGTGAGAGGGGAAAGATATAAAAAGAGACCTAAGGAGCAACTTTTTCATGCAGAAGGTGGTAAGTGTATGGAATGAGCTGCCAGAGGATGTGGTGGAGGCTGGTCCAATTGCAACATTTAAGAGGCATTTGGATGGGTATATGAACAGGAAGGGTTTGGAGGGATAGGGGCTGGGTGCTGGCAGGTGGGATCAGATTGGGTTGGAATATCTGGTCAGCATGTACGGGTTGGACCGAAGGGTCTGTTTCCATGCTGTACATCTCTATGACTCTATATAAATACAGTGGCTACAAGAGCAAGTCAGAGGCTAGGAATATTGTGGTGAGTAACTTGTCACCTGACTCTCCAATGCCTGTCCACTAAGGCAGGTGTGATGAAATACTCCCTACTTACCTGGATGAGTACAGCTCCAACAACACTCAAGAAGCTTGACATCATCCAGGACAAAGCAACTGCTTGACTGGTTCCATATCCACAAATATCCACCACCAATGCTTAACAGTAGCAGTGTGTATCATCAACAAGAGACACTGCAGAAATTCACCAAGTCTCCTTAGACAGCACCAACCAAACGCACAACCACTTCCATCTGAAAGACCAAGGCAGCAGATATATATGGGATCATCACCTGCAATTTCCCCTCCTAGCCACTCACTATCCTGACTTGTAAATATATTGCACTCCCTTCAATGTTGGAGCTTTGTAATTTCTTCCCTGACAGCATTGTGGGCCTACCTACAGCAATGAAACACAGCTATTCAAGAAGGCAGTTCACCACCGCCTCGAGGGGAGCTAAGGATGGGCGTCAACAATGTTCATATCCCATGAATGTGTGTTAAAGGAAAGAAATTAACCCCTTTGACCAAACTTCTTCTTTTGTCATCTATGTTACTAAGAATCAGATTTTTATTTGATATTGCATTGATCTGATATGAAGGGTAAAGTTACCATAGTCATTAAAGAGAGACAACTGGTGGTGGTTTATCCAGCAGATCACTATGCCTCAAACAAGAGAGATTGAGAAGGAGAGTCCTTCATGGTAATCTCAGCCAGTGCAGGAACTGAATCCATGCTGCTGGCATCATTCTGCATCACAAGCCAGCCATCCAGCCAACTGAGCTAACTATTTGCTTTGTATTCATTATTTCCCGGCTATTTTTACTTGCATTCCAATTGTAATGCCCTTTATATTCTGTGGATTAAGGATCAAGCTGGTCATGGCTCAAAGTCATAGTACTGTGTATATCGATGACTCACAGAAGAATAAAGGAAATGGAGAGAAAACTAGACCATGTTCCATCGTTAATGCCACTTAATTTATCTTATTTTCATTTATATTTGGGAGCTGGATTATTTCCACATAATGAATATGATTATTTATTAATCCAGCCCCTTATGCTTCTGCGTTGATGAAAATAATGTTTTAGTCTTCTACATTTGTAAGACTAAGGCCATTTGTAATTCTGGACAGATTCTTATAGGACGCAATCCTGGGGCATTGATCAAATGTCCATTTCAGTATTTAGCACACAGAGGGAAGACATAATCATTCAAAAATAAGCTTGAGACAGTCAACTCCCTGCCAATATCCTGAGCTTGACCTTAAGAATGTTAAATTAAATTTTAATTTGTGATGTCAACAGAGAAAATTTTCATTGTTTTAAAACACTCTGCCGTTTATAAAACAGCCTCAGTTTTTGCTTGACCACCTACATCCAAAGCATTTCTGTTGCACTACGAATGTCCAAGTTTTCTTCCTTGATTAATCTATGTTAACAAATAGGAAAGTTAGATCATCTGTCTTGCAGCATCAACTTCATTCCAAAAAGTAAGGTGTCGTTCATGTACTATTCAATTCCAGCTTCAGTTACTTGCGCTCATAACATGGAGTTAAGTAGTGTTCGTAACTGACTTTTTTTTATATCCAGAAGTGCTTTCTCTCACAGCTGAATGGTTTTCTCCCCATCACCGAATCGCCTGCTTAACTTTCCACACTAAATCATTTGAGATTCCAACTAATAACCAATTTACATGTAGAACTCATTTAGGGCAATGCAATGACACCAAAGGTTTAAATTTCATTTAGATTTAAATGAAGACAGAGTTAGAACATTGAACATAGAACATTTCAGCACAGTACAGGAGCTTTGCCCTTCGATGATTCTACAGGTCGGTGCAACAATCTGAAGCCCATCAATTCTACACTACTCCATCTTCACCTGTATGTTTATCCAATGACCATTTTAAATGCCTGGAATTTGGCGAGTCTAATACTGTGCTGAAAAATGTGTTGCTGGAAAAGCGCAGCAGGTCAGGCAGCATCTAAGGAGCAGGCAAATCAACGTTTTCGGGCATTAGCCCTTCTTTAGGGCTTATGCCCAAAACATCGATTCTCCTGCTCCTTGGATGCTGCCTGACCTGCTGCGCTTTTCCAGCAACACATTTTTCATCTCTGATCTCCAGCAACTGCAGTCCTCACTTTCTCCGAGTCTAATACTGTGGCAGGCAATATGAGGGAGAAATAAGGCGCTCCATCCTCTGCAGTGTCTGTTATTCTCAAGGCATTGAGTGTGTTGGTTGACATCATTCAGGTACAGGACAGTCAGGCACAGATATAGCATGAAAGAGGGGCAAGAAGTTGGCAACTACGAGCATGAGGGGCACTACGTGAACCTGTTAATGGCCACCTTGGCCAAGTCCAGAAGCAGAGCAGACCCGTAAGGAGGTTTTCTGACTCGCTCCAATTGTCCTGGGACTCCACAACATTGACAAATAGCAAGTAACATTCACGCCACCATCGTCAGCAAGAGACAATCTAACCACCACCCTTCATATTCAATAGTGTTACTATCACTGAATCTTTCACTGTCAACATCCTGGGGGTTATCATTGATGAGAAACTCAAGTGGACTCATCACATAAATACAGAGGCTACAACAGCAGATCAGAGGCTAAGAATCCTGCAGCAAGTAACTCACCCCCCCCACCCCTGACCCCTTTGTCCATTATCTACAAGGCCCAAGTCAGGAATGTGATGTAATATTCTCCACTTACCTGGATGGGTGCAGCCCCAATAACACTCAGTAGCTTAACAGCATCCAGGATAAAACTGCTGCTTGTTTGGTATTGCATCCACTGCCTGCACGACCAATGCTCAATAGCAGTGTGTAGTATCTACAAAATGCACTGCAACAATTCACCAAGGACAGCACCTTCCAAAATAATGACCACTTCCATCTAGAAGGACAAGGGCAGCAGATATTTGGGAACACCACCATCTTCAAGTTCCTCTCCAAGCCTCTCACCATCCTTCACTATTTCCTCACTGTCGCTGTGTTAAATCCTGTAATTCCGTCCTTAATGGCATTGTGAATCAACCAACAGCATGTGGATTGCAGCGGTTCAAGAAGACAGCTCACCACTACCTTCTCGAGGGAACTAGGGACCTGCAATAAACGCTGGTCAGTGAGCGATACCCACATCATGCAAATGAATAAATTTTAAAAAGGGTCATATAGCATGAAAATGGACATTTTAGTCCAACCAGTCCATACACATCATAATCCTAAATTAAACTAGTCCCACCTGTCGATGCTTGGCCCATATTGCTACAAGCATTTCTTAGTCCTGTGTTTATCCAAATGTTTTTTAAACGTTGTAACTATACCCGCATCTGCTACATTCTCTGGCAGTTCATTCCACACATGACCAAGCATGTGGATGAGGGTAGAGCAGTGGATGTAGTGACATGGATTTTAGTAAGGCATTTGATAAGGTTCCCCATGGTAGGCTTATGCAGAAAGTCAGGAGGCATGGGATAGTGGGAAATTTGGCCAGTTGGATAGAGAACTGGCTAACCGGTCGAAGTCAGAGAGTGGTGATAGATGGTAAATATTCAGCCTGGAGCCCAGGAGTTCCGCAGGGATCAGTTCTGGGTCCTCTGCTGTTTGTAATTTTTATTAATGACTTGGAAGAGGAGGTCGAAGGGTGGGTCAGTAAATTTGCAGATGATACGAAGACGAGTGGAGTTGTAGATAGTGAGGAGAGCTGTTGTCAGCTGCAAAGGGACTTAGATATGATGCAGAGCTGGGCTGAGGAGTGGCAGATAGAATTCAACCCAGTCAAGTGTGAGGTTGTCCATTTTGGAAGGACAAATAAGAATGCGGAATACAAGGTTAACGGTAGGGTTCTTAGTAAGGTGGAGGAGCATAGGGATCTTGGGGTCTATGTTCATAGCTCTTTGAAAGTTGCCACTCAGGTGAATAGAACTTGTAAGAAAGCTATAGTGTATTAGTGTTCATTAGCAGAGGGATTGAATTCAAGAGTCGTGAGGTGATGCAGCTCTACAGGATCTTGGTAAGGCCACATTTGGAGTACTGTGTGCAGTTCTGGTCGCCTCACTTCAGGAAAGATGTGGAAGCTTTGGAGAGGGTGCAGAGGATATTTACCAGGCTGTTGCCTGGAATGGAGAATAGGTTGTACGAGGATAGGTTGAGAGTGCTAGGCCTTTTCTCATTGGAACAGCGAAGGATGAGGGGTGACTTGATAGAGGTTTATAAGATGATCAGGGGAATAGATAGACAGTCAGAGACTTTTTCCCCAGGTACAACAGTGTGTTACAAGGGGACATAAATTTAAGGTGGAAGGTATAGGGGGGATGTCAGGGGTAGGTTCTTTACCCAGAGAGTGGTGGGGGATGGAATGCGCTGCCTGTGGGAGTGGCAGAGTCAGAATCATTGGTGACCTTTAAGCGGCAATTGGATAGGTACATGGATAGGTGCTTAAGCTAGGACAAATGTTCGGCACAACATAGTGGGCCGAAGGGCCTGTTCTGTTCTGTATTGTTCTATGTTCTACATTACATTATGTGTAAACAAAAAAAAATTGAATTGAACTCAGGCCACCTGGCTTAGAGGTAGCAACATTACTACATCACTAGTATCCCCTAACTGTTTCATAGATTATTGAGATTCTTCATTCCATTTTGGAAAAGTACTGATTCTCAGCAGAGACCACTTGTATAAGAGCTGGGAAATCTTGATATCAAAAATGCCAATTCTCACCAATGCAGACCTGGACTTGTAATTGAACATACATATAGAAATAGAATGCACATATCTTTGTAGCTAGGCTATACTTTTCTTTAATCAACCAGTGGCTAACTTGATTTACAGAGATTTCTCAAAATTTTTAAATTGTTGAACTTTCTTAATTGTAACTCACTTGTGAGCTAGTGTGGCTTGGGATGAGAAGAAAATTGTGATATTGTTTCATTCTTTTTCATGGCTGGTCATTTTCCCCATTAGATGTGGAGAAGGTATTCTTGCCTTGGCTGATGGAAGAAACAAAGAAATCGATAGAGAAGAGAATTTTGGGAAGGACTATGTTGGACAGTAAGTAGATAATCTATCCAAGCAATTCTATTTTTATGCATAAACTCAATTAATTCATGTAACAGACTAAAACAAATGCAAAATCAAAACATCTTGGGTGCTGAAAATCTGAACTGAAAACAGAAAATTAAAGAGGTACTCAACAGATTTCATATTATCCACGGAAAGAAAAGCAAACTAAAAATTTAAAGCCTAATGACCTTCCTTTTCAAAGACTTTAATGTTGGTTAATAACTTTAATGTTGGTTAATGTTAGAAATGAAAATTCACTTCTAAATAATCGCTCTGGACAAATTCAAGAGAACAAAGATTTTATTAACAAATTCTGCAGAATTGGACGCCTTCCCAAAGAAGAGCGTACCCAAGCATTACAGCGATCTTTCTTATATAGCAATTTAGAGCCTCCCCTATGGCCCCTAGAGGTCACGAGGATCATTGCTTTACAATGATCTCATTTCTTACAGAGAAAGCATATGATCATGTCCTCATTGTCTCGAACTCCAGTTGCATAACCCACTTCCCTGTCTAATGATATTTTCAGCCCTTGAACTTAGCAACCGTCTCGCACCTTGTACTCTTAGCTGGTTGTTTTTGCACCATATTAGCAGAAGTATTGTCTCGCTCAAGGTTTCGTTATTTTTCAAAGCTGACCCCTTGCCCCCAGCTAGCTTGTTTTTCTTACTAACTGCTTACATTGCAATACTGATCGTTAGAAGATCAATCTTTACGTAAATTAGCCCAAACGTTAACATTTCCTTAAAATAAAACAGCCAGTATATATAAAATAAAGTAGCAAGACATACCACATATTTAGTTTGGTTGTATATTAAATGTCTAGGGTACCATGCACATCTTAATAGCTTCTTGTTGCATAATAAAGCAAATCTAAATCTCACAGTTAATAACACCATAAGAAATAAGAACAGGAGGATGCTATTCAGGCCCTCAATCGTCCTCCGCCACTCAGTAGGATTATGATTAATTTGACATTCATCACTTCAAATTTTCCCTGTAATCTTGATTCTCATAATAATCAATAATCTGTCTATCTCAGCCTTAAATATACAGAAGGATTCGGCCCCAAAGGTAACTCAGCCCTCTGAGAGAAGAAATTCTTCCTCGTCTCCATGTTAAATTGTTGCCTGTTTAGACTCAGGTCATGCCCTCTAGTCATGGACTCTCCCATTATTGAGGGGAACATCCTCTTCCTTACCAACTATTTTTGTGTGATCTGAAATTTTTGTTACATTCATTTCCTTTCTCCAAATCGTTATTGTATATTGTAAATAGTTGTGATCCCAGCACTGATGCCTATGCACCCCACAAGTCATAGGTCACCACCCTGAAAAAAAATCCCTTATCCACACTTAGTGTTTCCTGCCAATTAGCCAATTCTCTAATTCTCTACCTATGCCAATATACCTTCTATACCATGAGCTCTTATCTATGACTTAGCCTTTTGTGAGGTATTTGTTGATTGCCTTCTAAAATCCAGTGCAACACATTTATTGCTTCCCCTCTCTCTAGTTGAGACTTCCTCACAAAATTCAAATAAATTATTCAGGCATGATTTCCCTTTCATGAAGCCATGGTCACACTGCTTGTATAGATGAGGATTTACCAAATGTGTTGCGATTACAGATAGATCTGGGATAATGTGTTTCGGCAGCGCAATTTGCCTATAACATCGCTGAAGAATTGGGGAATGGTATTTTGGAAAACACTTAACTCTGTTCGCAACAGTGCAATTCCAGCGGGGAGCAGTTCGCATGCGTAGTCCTGCGCATGCACCAATATGCGCACTGAAATCTCTGTGCCATTCTGTGCATGCGCTGGTGTTTTTGCCATTCTGCGCGTGAGCCAGTGTCCGCACATGCTCAGCATCGGTGCTGGGCTTTGTGTCGTCCTGAGCATGCGTGATGTCGGCGACAAAAGCCTACATGCCGTTCTGCGCATACATGATGTCGGCGCTGGTGTTCATGTTGTTCTGCGCATGTGCTCATGTTTGCTCTTTCTGTAAGAGGTATTTTACAGAGAGCAGCTTTCTTTATATTTTTTTCAATGTACTGTGTTAAATTTACTTTTGTTAATAAATATGATTTCAATCTTCATTCAAACTGTACCATACTTTGGGTTAAACTTTTTTAGGTGATTTTTCAGCAATCATGAGTGATATTTTATATCGGTCTGCCCCAACCCCACTTTTTTCCCGTAGGTCCCATTTTTTATATTAATCAGGGTTTTGCTGGAACGTATAGAAGAACTACCTGTACTTAATAATTGATTCCAACATGAGATGTAGATTGGCTTTAGGAACCCAAGTTTTGTCTCACTTCCTTTTTGACTGGGGGTGTCACATTGACAGTTTTCCATTCTTCTGTACTCGTCCAGAATCCAAAGACTTTTGAAACATTTCCAAGCAATGCATCCATTATTGCTGTAATGGAAATAAAGAAGTCAGGAGCATGACTGGGCCATTTGACTCCTCAAGCGGCACGGTGGCACAGTGGTTAGCACTGCTGCCTCACAGCGCCAGGGACCTGGGTTCAATTCCCGCCTCAGGCGACTGACTGTGTGGAGTTTGCACGTTCTCCCTGTGTCTGCGTGGGTTTACTCCGGGTGCTCCGGTTTCCTCCCACAGTCCAAAGATGTGCGGGTCAGGTGAATTGGCTATGCTAAATTGCCCGTAGTGTTAGGTATGGGTGGGTTGCGCTTCGGCGGGTCGGTGTGGACTTGTTGGGCCGAAGGGCCTGTTTCCACACTAAGTAATCTAAAAAAAGCCTGCTCCACCATGCACACTGATCATTGAGCACAATAACCTAATCCTGCCCTCCCTTCAAATGCCTTAATCCCTCTAGCCTCAAGAGCTGTATCTACCTCCTCATTGAAAAAAATAGTGTTTCAGCCTCAACCGCTTTCTGTAGTCGTGAATTTCCCTGGCTCCCCATTCTCTGAATAATGACATTTCTCACCTGAGAAAGGGTTTACCCCATTATCTTTAAACTATGACCCCTGGTTCTGAGTTCCCCTGCCATTGGGAGCTTCCTTCCTGCACCTAATCTGTCTAGTCCTGTCAGAATTGTATAGGTTTCTATGAGATTCACTAACCCCTTCTATTCTGCTAAAATCTAGTGAATATAATCCTAACAGTCTTGACCTCTCCTCATGCGTCAGTCCTGCCATTCAATGAATCAATTTTGTAAACCTTTGCTGAACTTTATAGCAAGAACATTCTTCCTCAGATAAGGAGACCAAAAATGCACCAGTATTTTCCAGCGGTGACCTCACCAAAACCCTGTATAATTGAAGTAAGACATCCTTGTTTCTGTATTCAAATTCTCTCACTATGAATGCAAACATAGTTTGCTTTTATACAGCCTACTGCACCTGTATGCTAACTTTCAGCAACTGGATTACATGGACACCCAAGTCTTATTGACCCTTTTCCTCTCTCAATTTACCATTCAAATAATAATCTTCTTTCCTCTTTCTGCTACCAAAGTGGAGAACCTCTCATTTATCCAGATTATACTGTATTTACCATGCTTTTGTACATTCATTCAGTCTATCCAAATCAAACTGCAACATCTCTGCATCTTCCAAACAGCTCACACTTTCAGCTTTGTGTCATCTGCAAATTTGAGACATTGCATTTAGTTTCCTGATCTAAATTATTAACATATATTATTGGGACACCAGTTATTAACACCGATCCTTGTGGTATCCCACAAGTTACTGCCTGCCATTCAGAAAAACTCTTCACTTCGTGTGTGCTCACCAATTTTCTATTCATCTCAATATGCTATCTGCAATCCCATACACCTTAATTTTACACTTTAATCTTTTAGGTGAGACTTCGTTGAAAGTCTTCTGAATGTTCAAATAAACCACATCCTCTGACTCCCTTAATCAACTCTACCAGTTACATCCTTGAAAAATTCCAGTAAATTTATCTTTTCTTAAATCCATGCTGACTGTGTCTGATTTTACCACGGTTTTCTAAGTGCTTTGCTATAAAATCCTTGATAATGGACGCTAGCAACTTCCCTTCTATTTACACTGGAATGGTCTATAATTCCTGTTTTTCTCTTTGCCTCCCTTTTTAAAATAATGGGGTTACATTAGTCATCTTCCAACTGTAGGAACTGTTGGAAGAGTTCAACAGTTCTCAACTGTTCGAACGAATCTAAAAATCTTGGAAGATACTAATTCTGAACACCCTGTTGTCTCTCAGCGCCTGAGACCCGGGTTCAATAAGGGGTAAACGTAGGGGTATGTGTGGGTTGCGCTTCGGCGGGTCAGTGTGGACTTGTTGGGCCGAAGGGCCTGTTTCCACACTGAGTAATCTAATCTAAAAAAATAACCCCAATGCACCTGCTTTTTCTAAGGCCACTTCTTTATGTACTCTGAGATATGATTATCAGGCTTTGAGATTTATCTGCTTTAAATCATATTAATTCATCAAACACCATTTCTGTACTGATACAGTTATGTCAGTACCTCCCTTTTACGGAACCCTGTGTTCCCTTACATTTCTGGTGTGTTATTCGTCTTCTCCTTTAAAGAGTGAAGTGAAGTTTGAATTTAGTTTGTCAGCTTTTTTTGTTCCCTATTATAAATCTTCCCCCCACCCCCACCCCACTTTCTGACTGTAAGACTCCTACTTTACTTTTCACCAACTTTTTTTTCTTTACATACCTAAAAAATGTTAAAGTCAGTTTTCATGATAACAACAAACTTACTCTATTTTCCCCTTCTTAATCAATCCTGTGGTCTTCCTTTGCTGACTTCTAAACTGTTTTCAATCCTTAGGTCTATTGTTCTTTCTTGCCAATTTGTATCAGATGCAAAAGAGAGACATACAATCACTTAACCTTCCTCATAAGCTGTGATTCAACCACTGTTCTGTTGAACTCTTGTGTCATGCAGGAATGAACAATTTTTGTTGTTCATCCATTCACTCTTTAAATGTTTACCATTGTCATTCCTTTCAGTAATGTTTCAGAATTCATCATTGCCACCTCACCTCGTGCCATCATAGTTTCCCTTCGTAAGATTTAGGGCCTAGTCTCAGAATCAACTACCGCATTCTCCATCTTGATGAAGAATTCTCTCATAATATGATCTCTCATTCTCGAGGAGTCTTTAGTTGACTCCTCAATGTATTGGTCCAGCAAACCATACCACATGCACTTCTTTACAGCTTTGTGACTAATTTGATTTACTCAATCTATGGAGAAAGTGAGAATGCAGATGCTGGAGATCAGAGTCAAAATGTGTGGTGCTGGTAAAGCACAACCGGTCAGGCGGCATCCAATGAGCCGGAGAGTTGACATTTTGAGCATAAGCTCTTCATCAGGAGTCTGGGTCCACATTCCTGATAAAGAACTTGTGCTCGAAATGTCAACTCTCCTGCTCCTCAAATGCTGCTTGACCAGCTGTGCTTTTCCAGCACCACACTTTTTGACTCGCTCAATCTAAATGCAGATTCAAGTCACCCATAATTACTGACATACCTATACTTGTATGCATGTTTAATGCCATTCCCAACATCACCACTACAGTTTGATGGTTTGTATACCATCCCCACTAATGTTTTTTTGCCCCTTTAGTATTTCTCAATTCAACTACACCGATTCTAAATTGTCTGAACTAATATCTTTTCTTACTATTCTGTTTATATATTCTTTAACTAGTAACGCAACTCCACTGCATTTTCATTTGCATCTGTCCTTACTAAATACTGACCATCCCTGGATGTTCGGTCACCATTCGCAGTCACCTTGCAGCCATGTCTCCAAACTATATCCCAACTATATCATATCCATGTACACCAGGTTTGAATTATCAATTCATTCACTTTATTTTGAATAATTCTTTACGGTCCTCAGATATAAGCTGTCAGGACCAGTGGACTTATCTGCTTTTAGCCCCATTAGTTTGTCTAATATTACTACTCTGCTTATGGTGATGATACTTAATTCCTCTCCCTTATTCTTTGTCTTACTGGGATGTTGGAAGTTTCTTCCTCCATGAAAACTCATGCAAAATATTTGTTTAACTCCTGTGTCATTTTCATGCTCTCCATTACTATTTCAGCAGTTAAGACAAAGGTTCTGTTTTATTTTTGAGCTAAATATATTCAAGGGACAGATTTTAGCCTGGATTTTGCCTTGCAGAATGAATTGAGCTAAATTGTGTAGAGCAGATATCCTATTTAATATAATTTCTCCAATAGGTACCCAAAAGAGTTTAATAACCTGTTTACTCTGTGTAACTAATGAGATCCTCTTGTCCCACCAGGAAAGTCTGGGGTTCTTTCACCATGCCTCTACCCTTCCTCAAACACACTGTCAAACCACCCCCTGCCACAAGAACCCATAACCTCAGCCTGGGTTGGCAATCCCTCATCATAGAAATGCTCAACCTCTAGCCTGCAAAGCACAATATGGCCTTCCAGTGTATTTCATTCAGCTCAACATCTAATTTATAATAGACAATTTTACAACTCATTCATAGGGTTCCAATAGTGGTCAATTACATAACCTTACATGAGAAGAATCATAGAACAAGGGAAAAGAGATGTTATGTCATAGAGTGCTACAGCACAGACACACGTCCTTTGGCCCAAACTGGTCCATGCCGACCAAAATCTACATTAGTCTCATCTCCCAGCACTAAGGCCATAGCCTTGAATATTATGACATTTGAGGTTCTCATCAAAGTTTTTTTTTAAGTTCATGAGCTTAGGGTAGCACAGTGGCTCAATGGTTAGCACTGTTGCCTCAAAACGCCAGGGACCCAGGTTTAATTCCAACCTTAGGGGACTGTCAGTGTGGAGTTTGCACATTCTCCCTATGTCTGCGTGGGCGTCCTCTGGGTGCTCTGGTTTCCTCCCACAGTCCATAGATGTGCAGGTCAGGTGAATTGGTTGTGCTAAATTGCTCATAGTGTTAGGTGTATTAGTCAGAGGGAAATGGGCCTTGGTGGGTTACTGTTCGGAGTGTCGGTGCGGACTTGTTGAGCCAAAGGGCCTGTTTCCACACTGTAAGGAATTTAATCTAGAATCTAATCAAAATGTCTGTCCACGCTAACTCCATTTCCCTGCACTTGTCCCATATCCTTCTGATCCTTTCCTATCCATGTATTTGTCCAAATGCCTTTTAAATGTTGTTAATGAACCTGCCTCAACCACATCCGCTGGCAGCTCATTCAGTATGTACCATCTTATGTGTAAAAATTTGGATTCCCTTTCATTTTGTCCCCTCTAACCTGATGCCCACTGGTCCTCGATTACCCAACCTATGCCTGATGAAGGGCTTTTGCCCAAAATGTCAATTTCCCTCCTCCTCGGATGCTGCCTGACCTGCTGTGCTTTTCCAGCACCACTCTGATCTAAACTCTGGTTTCCAGCATCTGCAGTCCTCACTTTTGCCAATTTTGGAAAAAAGACTGAATGTATTCATCTTATGCATACCTCTCATGATCTTATATTTCTCCATAAGGTGCCCCTTCAATCTCCTACGCTGTAAGGAAAAGGTCCTAGCTTGTCCAACCTCTCTCTAGGACTCAGACCATTGAGTTCAGGCAACATCCTTGTGGGTTTCTTTTGCACTCTTTCCAGTTTAATAACATCCTTCCCGTAACAAGGTGACCAAAACTGAACACAATATTCCAAGTGTGGCCTCACCACAATCATGTATAACTGCAACATAACTTCCAAACTTCTATACTCAAAGTCCTGACTAATGAAGACCCAGTGTATGCCAAAAGCCTTCATCATTGCCCTGTCTACCTGTGACTGCACTTTCAGAGAACTCTGCACCTGAACTCCACTATGCTCCTTAAGGCCCTACCATTCACCACAAAACTTCTACCTTGATTTAACTTTCCAAAATGAATACCCCACACTTTTAGATATTAAACTCCATATGCCATTTCTAGGCCACTGCCCCAGCTGATCAAGGTCCTGCTGCAATTTCTGATAACCTACCTCACTCTCCACAATACTACTTATTTTCATGTCATCTACAAACTTGCAAATCATCCAAGTCATTGATATACAGAGGAACATCGATTATCCGAATACCACTTATCTGAAAATTGGATTATCTGAAGGAGATCTCGAGGTCCCGACAGAAGCATTACATCAAAGGCGTGTGTCCAACACTGGTCGCATCTTTTGTTTACAGTGATTAAAAGTGCTGCCGAGAACAGTCCTGGACTGATGGGAGCGCAGGCACTGTCTCTAAATGTTTGACCTCCCACTCACCCTCTCTCTCTCTTCCCACACTTTCTTTGGAATTCTACGCAGGGGTACACCCTAAACCCCCCCTTCTCCAGATAATTTCTCCAACATTGTCCAGTACAGAGCAGAAGTGGAACCTGTCAAAAAGTTGCAGTAAAAAGTTGTGTCTGTGTGCATTATTTGGAGACCCACCCACCCAAAAGATAGATGTTATAGCAGCAGTCTTGTTGTTGGTGTCCAGTCCAGCTGCTCTGGAGATGGGGTGGGGCTGATGGAGGGAGATGGGGGTCATGTGGGGGGTGGGGGTGGGCAGGGGGTGGGCAGTGGGTAGGGGTGGTGTTGGGGGGGTGCACCAGGGGACACGGTGTTGGGGGTGGTATTGGGGGTGCGGACGGGGTGGACAGGCAATATTGGGGGCAGTTGGGGGTGGTGTTGGGGTGGTGTTGGGGACGTTCTGGGGGAGCGGGCAGGGGGCAGTGTTGGGGGCAGATCTGGGGGGGGCGTGGGTGGGTGCAGTTTTGGATGGGGTTTGGGGGCAGACGGGGGTACTGTGTTGGACGGGTTTGGGAGCGGGCAGTGGGCACTGTTGGGGCCAGGCGAGGGCTCATCTGCACGGTGTACTGCTGCCTAGTCTCCTGAATGGGGAAGTAAAAAATGAGGTCTGCAGATGCTGGAGATCACAGCTGCAAATGTGTTGCTGGTCAAAGCACAGCAGGTTAGGCAGCATCTCAGGAATAGAGAATTCAACGTTTCGAGCATAAGCCCTTCATCAGGAATAAGAGAGAGAGAGCCAAGCAGGCTGAGATAAAAGGTAGGGAGGAGGGACTAGGGGGAGGGGCGATGGAGGTGGGATAGGTGGAAGGAGGTCAAGGTGAGGGTGATAGGCCGGAGTGGGGTGGGGGCGGAGAGGTCAGGAAGAGGATTGCAGGTTAGGAGGGCGGTGCTGAGTTGAGGGAACCGACTGAGACAAGGTGGGGGGAGGGGAAATGAGGAAGCTGGAGAAATCTGAATTCATACCTTGTGGTTGGAGGGTTCCCAGGCGGAAGATGAGGCGCTCCTCCTCCAGCCGTCGTGTAGTTGTGTTCTGCCGGTGGAGGAGTCCAAGGACCTGCATGTCCTCGGTGGAGTGGGAGGGGGAGTTAAAGTGTTGAGCCACGGGGTGATTGGGTTGGTTGGTTCGGGCGGCCCAGAGGTGTTCTCTGAAGCGTTCCGCAAGTAAGCGGCCTGTCTCACCAATATAGAGGAGGCCACATCGGGTGCAGCGGATGCAATAGATGATGTGTGTGGAGGTACAGGTGAACTTGTGGCGGATATGGAAGGATCCCTTGGGGCCTTGGAGGGAAGTGAGTGTGGAGGTGTGGGCGCAAGTTTTACATTTCCTGCGGTTGCAGGGGAAGGTGCCGGGGGTGGAGGTTGGGTTGGTGGGGGGTGTGGATCTGACAAGGGAGTCACGAAGGGAGTGGTCCTTGCGGAACGCTGATAGGGGAGGGGAGGGAAATATATCCTTGGTGGTGGGGTCCGTTTGGAGGTGGCGGAAATGGCGGCGGATAATACGTTGTATGCGCAGGTTGGTGGGGTGGTAGGTGAGAACCAGTGGGGTTCTGTCTTGGTGGCGGTTGGAGGAGCGGGGCTCAAGGGCGGAGGAGCGGGAAGTGGAGGAGATGCGGTGGAGGGCATCGTCGATCACGTCTGGGGGGAATCTGCGGTCCTTGAAGAAGGAGGCCATCTGGGTTGTGCGGTGTTGGAATTGGTCCTCCTGGGAGCAGATGCGGCGGAGACGAAGGAATTGGGAATATGGGATGGCGTTTTTACAGGGGGCAGGGTGGGAGGAGGTGTAGTCCAGGTAGCTGTGGGAGTCAGTCGGTTTATAATAGATGTCTGTGTTGAGTCGGTCGCCCGAGATAGAAATGGAAAGGTCTAGGAAGGGGAGGGAGGAGTCTGAGACAGTCCAGGTGAATTTCAGGTCGGGATGGAAGGTGTTAGTAAAGTTGATGAACTGTTCAACCTCCTCGTGGGAGCACGAGGCAGCGCCGATACAGTCATCGATGTAGCGGAGGAAAAGGTGGGGGGTGGTGCCAGTGTAGTTGCGGAAGATGGACTGTTCCACGTATCCTACGAAGAGGCAGGCATAGCTGGGGCCCATGCGGGTGCCCATGGCAACTCCTTTAGTTTGGAGGAAGTGGGAGGATTGAAAAGAGAAGTTATTCAGGGTGAGGACCAGTTCAGTCAGTCGAAGGAGGGTGTCAGTGGAAGGGTACTGGTTAGTGCGGCGGGAAAGGAAGAAGCGGAGGGCTTTGAGTCCTTCGTGATGGGGGATGGAGGTGTACAGGGACTGGATGTCCATAGTGAAAATAAGGCGCGTGATGGGGGATGGAGGTGGGAAGCAGACTTAATAGAAAACTCTAAGCCCCAGAGGAAAGGCACCAAATCAATTAACAGAATAATCAATTATCCGGATGAAATAGTGCCCACCCATCTTGTCCAGATAATCAAGGTTCCTCTGTAGATAACAAACAGCAATGGGCCCAACACTGACCCCTGAGGCACTACATTAGTCACAGGCCTCCAGTCCGACAAGCATTCTTTGACTATTACGATCTGTTTCTTACCATCAAGCCAATTTTGTATCCAATTTGATAGCTCATCCTGGATTTTATGCAATCTAACCTTCCAGAGCAGCATATCAGGTGGAACCTTATCAAAAGTCTTACTGAAATCCATATTGCCTTTCCCAAGTCAACCTTCCTGGTCACTTCATCAAAAAACTCTGTTTACTTTTAAAGCTGGTTGGCTTTTACCTCGTACTTCAGAATTAGTTCAACTTTCCAACAACCTATGTTTTGTAGCAGTTCTTGTTCTAATCACGGTTATTAGCAGTCATCAAAATCTTAGGGGCTGAGATTGCTTTGTGGCCATTATTGCATTATCTTTTGCCTGGATCGCTATTGAGGACTTGTTTTGGATTGCGCTTTGCTGGTCCTGCAAGGTTGAGAACTCCTGATGCATTGAACTTGGGATCAATAGAACACTCAACACTCAGTCTCCACTACAGGAAGGTGGTAATCCATGGAAAGAATTCCAAGAGCAAAACGACTGAGTCAAACTCCACTGCCTATGTGTCAGTCTGAAGCTAGGGTTTTCCAGACCTCTCAAACCTGTCCCAGTCAACTCTCACCAATTATTACAGGGCTAGGGTTGTGTGTGCAAGGGTTTGAATTCCTCTACGTATATGCTTTGTGCATCTTTTCACATGGGCATGCACAGTCCTTGACATAAGACAGATTCTATTCCAGTTGCAAGGAAGTCTCAATGACGGGAGATCTCCCTACTGCTGCAGCCTTCATCTGCTATCACAGCCATTGATATCACACAATTTTCACTCTTCAAATAGAAACAGGAGAGCATTGTGTTAGCTTTCTTCACAACTAAGCAGCTATCTTCAAGATCCACTCTACTCGGCCAGCACGGGAAGGGGTTGGAAAAGGTCTCCTTAAAATAATCTGTTCCATACCACTCTGACTGGAAAACCACATTCAGCAGGCTCATCTACCTGTGGTCTGAAAATTAAAATCAAACTCAATCTTGGAACCTGGCATAGGGGAAGCATTACCCAGCTCAAGGAAGGTACTTGAACAAGAGAAGGACAAAGAAGGCATTTCATAGACTCTCAAAAGGTATCCCTCATGAAATGCAACATAGATGCCAAAGCATAGGACCCTCATTTAGAGGAAACCAACTATGAAGGGACACAACTCTTCAAAGACACCTGTCAACAAAAGGAAGAACAGAAAAGGACCCAGGAAAAAAAGAATGGCTTTTTATACTTAGATAAGAATATTTCCAACTCCTGGAAATAGCTGTTAAATGTTTGTATGGAAATATGGCTCTAGGATCATGCTCATCAGCCACCCATGACATGTAATTTCTTAGGTGGACAATCATACTCCTAAGTTTTCAGTCTTGTTATTTGACCAACGTTATGTAGCACTTCATTGATCTCTGCATAATTCCTTTCGTAAAATCCACATTTTTGTACTCGTTATTGGTCTAAATATTTGCTGGTGCCCAAGTCTGGTGCTTATTAATTTCTCCATAATTTTTCCTATAAAAAGTCTTTTGTCCTTACTACGTATTATCTTATGATGTGGAGGTGTCAGGGTTGGACTTGGTGGACAAGGTCAGAAGTCACACAATACCAGGTTATAGTCCAACAGGTTTATTTGAAATCGCAAGCTTTCGGAGTGCTGCTTCTTTGTCAGGTGAAGTGAAGAGAACTACAGGCACAGAATTTAAGGGCAGAGAGATCAAAAAATCATACAAATGTTGTAAATGGAGTGTCAACAGGCAGAATAGTAAGTCTCTGCAGGTGAGCAAAAACATCAGACTGTGTGAGTAAAGTGTCAACAGCTGAATAGCAACTAAAGGAATGACCTATAATCCGATTAACTGAGGCAGAGATATAATGACAAAAATTTTAAAAATAAAGTGGTGCTGGAGATAAACCAAATAGCTGGAATAACATGATAGATATAAGAGTTGCATGCTGAGGGGCTACCAAAGTAACAAGTAATCCAAAACTGTACAAACTAATTAAGGTAGATAGATCATAACAAGCTATCAAGGTAATGATGTCTGAACAGAAAGGAAGGTTTTACAGATACAGAACAGTACAGTGAGGTTACATGTAGCATGACATGAACCCAAGATTACTGTTGAGGTCGTCTTCATGGATGAGTGGTGTTCCCATGAGATGATGGTAGTATCCATGTTGATGATCTGACACGTCTTGCAGAAATTGCTGTGGCAGGATTGTGTGGTGTGGTGTTCAGTATTGTCCTGAAGATTGGGTAGTTTGCTGAAAATGATGGTCTGTTTAAGATTTGGCTGTTGTTTGAAGGTGAGAAGTGGAGATGTAGGTTTGGTTTTGACGAGATGTTCACCCTTGCATTGGACCCATCCGGAAGGATGCTGCCTTAGACTCGACATGCATTATCAAGCCATCAAGAGATGTGTTAACCCAGATTCATCAGCCACTCTCACAAGATAGTGCAGAACGTCACCCATGCACAGTGCAATGCCATCCATGCTCTCCAGAGTAATTGCAATATCATCATCAAACCAGCAGACAAAGGAGGAGCCATTGTCACACAGAATAGAACAGACTGCTTCAAAGAAGTGTACCAGGAATCCAACAACCAGGAACAGTACAGAAGCTACCTGCTGATACAACCAAAGAACACACTGATCAACTGAACAGACTAATCAAGGCCTTTAATCCAGACCTTCAGACTATCCAATGCGCTCTCGTCCTGCATATTTCTCCCATAGGGAGACTTCTACTGGCTTCTGAAGAATCACAAAGCCAACACACTGGGGCGTCCCATTATATCAGATAGTGGGACCCTGTGTGAGAACCTCTCAAGCCATGTCCAGGGCACCTTGAAATGCATTACAAGGAACCCCCAGCCTCTGTTGCGATACTGCAGATTTCTTACAGAAACTCAACACCCATGGACCAGTCCAATCAGGAACATTTCTCATCATAATAGATGTTTCAGCACTCTACACTAGCATCCCTAGTGTAACAGCCTCAATACTCAACGCCAATGATTTCCAGATTCCATACAATAGCTTATCCACTTCATCCTCAACCACAACGTCTTCACCTTTGACAACCATCTCTTCATCCAGACACACGGAACAGCAGTGGAGTCCAAATTTACATCCCAATATGCCAACATTTTCATGTACAAGTTTGAGCAAGATTTCTTTGCTGCACAGAACCTCCAACCAATGCCATACACCAGATACATTAACATTTTCTTCCTTTGGACACGGCGAGGAATCACTGAAGCAACTACACAACAATATCAGCAAGTTTCATCCCACTATCAGATTTACCATGGACTACTCTTCAGAATCAATCAGTCTTATTCTTGGGCATACGTATCACCTTTAAGGACAACCACCTCAGTCCCTCGCTCTACACAAGCCCACAAATAACATCACAATGCAACCCTTCTCTAGCTTCCACCCTAAATACGTTAAAGAACGCATCCCCTACAGACAAACCCTGTGTATACACAGGATCTGCTAAGATGAGAAGGAACATGACAGATACCTAAAGACGCCCTCATACGAATGGGATATGATGCTCAACTCATTGATCGCCAGTTCGAACATGCCATGGCAAAAATCGCAATGACCTCCTCAGAAGACAGACACAGTTCACGACCGATAGAGTCCCCTTCTTTGTTGTAGTTCTGTTCGCCGAGCTGGGAATTTGTGTTGCAGACGTTTCGTCCCCTGTCTAGGTGACATCCTCAGTGATTGGGAGCCTCCTGTGAAGCGCTTCTGTGGTCTTTCCTCTGGCATTTGTAGTGGTTTGAATCTGCCACTTCCTGTTGTCAGTTCCGGCTGTCCGCTGCAGTGGTCAGTATATTGGGTCCAGGTCGATGTGCTTATTGATTGAATCTGTGGATGAGTGCCATGCCTCTAGGAATTCCCTGGCTGTTCTCTGTTTGGCTTGTCCTATACTAGTAGTGTTGTCCAAGTCGATTTCATGTTGCTTGTCATCTGCGTGTGTGGCTACTAAGATCGTGTCGTTTCGTGGCTAGTTGGTGTTCATGGATGCGGATCGTTAGCTGTCTTCCTGTTTGTCCTTTGTAATGTTTTGTGCAGTCCTTGCATGGGATTTTGTACACTACATTGGTTTTGCTCATGCTGGGTATTGGGTCCTTCATTCTGGTGAGTTGTTGTCTGAGAGTGGCTGTTGGTTTGTGTGCTGTTATGAGTCCTAGTGGTCACAGTAGTCTGACTGTCAGTTCGGAAATGTTCTTTATGTATGGTAGTGTGGCTAGTCCTTTGGGTTGCGGCATGTCCTCATTCCGTTGTCAGGGAATTCCTAGAGGCATGGCACTCATCCACAGATTCAATCAATAAGCACATTGACCTGGACCCAATATACCAACCACTGCAGCAGACAGCTGGAACTGACAACCGGAAGTGGTAGATTCAAACCACTACAAATGCCGGAGGAAGGATCACAGAAGCGCTTCACAGGAGGCTCCCAAGCACTGAGGATGCCACCTAGACAAGGGACAAAACATCTGCAACACAAATTCCCATCTCAGTGAACAAAACCACAACAACAAGCACCTGAGCTACAAATCTTCTCACAAACTTTGAGTCTCCTTCTTTGCCCAGTACTTATCTGAAGCAGAGGAACTATACCATGTTCTTCGCAACCTTCAACCTGTTATCAATGACGCTAAACATCTCATTAAGATCATCCTTACATCTACACTTCTCGCCTTCAAACAGCCTCCCAACCTTAAACAGACTATCGTTCGCAGCAAACTACAACCTTCAGGACAACATCGACCACACAGCCCTGCCACGGCAACCTCTGCAAGATATGCCAGATCATTGAAACGGATACGACTATCACGTATGGGAAAACCAACTCATCAAGTACACAGCGGATACTCATGTAACTCAGCCAATGTTGTCTATCTCATACATAGCAAGCAAGGATGTCCCGAAGCATATTATATTGGGGAGACCATGCAGACGCTACGACAACGGCTAAATGAACACTGCGCAACAATCGCCAGACAGGAAAGTTCCCTTCCAGTCGGGGAACACTTCAACAGTCAAGGACATTCAGCCTCCAATTTTCATGTAAACTTCCTCCCTTCGATGCCAACAACACTGATTGGCTGAGCAGAAACTGACAGTCAATTTTTGTATCCATGAAGACAGTCTCAACCATGATCTTGGGTTCATGATTGAGACTGTGGCCCCACTATACTGTTCTGTATCTGTAAAATCTTCCTTACTGTTCTGTATTGACACCTTCACCTTGATAACTTGATACTATCTCTCTACCTGAAGTTTTGGATTACTTGTTACTTTGGTTAGATCCTTGGCATGCAACTCTCATACTAATCATGTTATTCCCACCATTCAGTTTGTCTGCAGCACCACTGTATTTAAAAAAAATGTTATAATCATCTCTCTGCTTCATTAAGTTGGATTATATAGGTCACCTTTTCAGTTCTGTTCAGCTGTTGACACTTTACTCGCACCATCTGATACTTTTGCTCACCCTGCAGAGACTTATTATTCTGCCTGTCGACACTCCACTCCCACCATTTATATGATCTTTTGATTTCTCTGCCTATAAATTCTGTGCCTATGGTTCTTTTCACTTCACCTGAGCAGCAGTCTGAAAGCTTGCGATTTCAAATAAACCTGTTAAACTATCACCTGGTATCGTGTGACGTCTGCCCATCCATTAGTTCGAAAAAACTAATTATTGATAGGCATACGAAGTGGCTATAACAATCTTTCTCTGTAAGAGATTATATCAATTATTTTTCTCCTCTAATTCGAAGCACCTAATCCCATTAATGTTATGTAACATGTTGATGAGAAGCAGCATGTCTTATAAATTTTTGCTATAGGAATCCAAGAACGTCCTGACTGGATAAACTGCCAAGTGTCTGATTTTTCCAAAAACAATTGCCTTGTGCTCCATGTCATATTTCATTTTTTGCCTTTTTCACATTGAAGTACTGTGCATGATCAATATCTCACTAGAGATTACATTAGTACTTATAAACGGTTCACTATATATTTTATATGGAATTACAACACTTTACCGATTGCAAGGTGTTGTCATCACATCAAAACCAAGTATATTCTCTAACCTCGCATTGTTTCTCACTTGAGGATCCTGTAGATCAGAATAGCTTTTTAACAAATCTTTCCCAAATACTATTTAAATATAACCATTATCTATTACTACACATTTGGATAAAAGAACTGTAGTAGCGAGTAAAAGAGACAGAGGGGAAGAGGAGCTGCAGTAGTTCGGGAGGGGCTGGGAGATGAGCTCGGGGAAGGATCTGTAGGTGGGGCAAGAGTCTGCAAAGTGAAGAAAACATTAATCATTTCAAGTGAATATGCACCATTGGAAACTGGAAAGCTGAGGTAATGCATTCCTTAAAATTAAGATGGAATTTCCAAATTAAGCTGCAGGAGGGTAGGAGGGAAAATGTAGTGGGCGAGATTGTAGTGAACTTTGTCAATTGTAAAATTAAATCTTGAACAGTTTATTTCATGAAGATTTGCATTTATGTTATTTCATTTCAAAGCGTCTTGCACACTATGAATTACTTGAGGTGCAGTGACTGTTGCATCATACAAATTTAGTTTCAACCTCACTGCACAGAAATTTGATGCAGTGGGTTGGCTTTTTGTTAAGAGTTTTTAAGAATAAAGAAATTTGTTGCTAACATATGCCTGTTTTCTTGAGTATATTAGTACTGCGCTGTCTAGGAAATTAATATGTTCCTTGTGTTGTGGTTTTAATGAAGCAGTGATGATTATTGGGCATGTTGGTGAATTCTTCTCATTCGGCTTCTGAAACAGCCTAAATTTATTACCTATATCAGACAAGGATATTGTTACTTAGTGACTGCGTCATGTGGTGAAGGAGTTTTGGTGCCGAAGAAATTGCCCCTGAGAAATCTTGAAGCTCAATATTTTGATCAGTCTTAAAAGTTCTTCTTGAGTATTGTGTACAGTTTTGGTCTCCATATTAAAAGAAGGATGCCATAGAGGGAGTGCAACAGAGGTTTACCAGACTAATTTGCCTTAGGATTGTTTTTAAAAGGGCAGATTTAGGAAACTGAGCCTGTATTCTCTACAATTTTGAAGTCTAAGAGGTGATCTTATTAAACTTACAAAGTTAATCCAAGGTGTAATGGGGGTTGTAAGTTTGTTGTTTCCCCTTGCTGATATAGAATCGAAGGACTTAAGCATGGAATAAGGGGCAGGCCTTTTTAAAATGAGGTGAGGAGCTACCTCTCTACTCAGTGGGCAGTAAATTTGGAATTCCCTACCCAGAGGGTTATAGGGGCTCAATCATTGAGCATGTTCAAGACAGAATTTGATAGATTTTGGATATTAATACAAGGGAAATGGAAATTGCCACTTCCTGCACTTTTATGATTAGCCAGGATGATGTAGTAGGATGTTTCCCCTTGCTACTGGCTTCCCTTTAGGGAAGGAAACTGCCATCGTTTTTTGGTCTGACCTACATTTGACTCCAGACCCACAACAATTTGATTGACTCTAACTGCCCGCTGAGCAATTGGGGATGGACAATAAATGCTGGCCTATCCATGCTCGTCCTGTGATTGAATTTTAAAAAAATAAAAGGGTTTTGCTCTGCTTACTAATTATACACACAAATTACCACTGTTTCTGTAACATTATATCTTAACTTTTCCAAATACTCTATCAAATGGTATGATGCATAAATATCACAAACGTTTTATTTAAAGAGGTCATTTGGACATTGTTTGTTTGTCTATAACACACACGTACTGTTGTTTCATCTTGATTCTGCGCTTCTCCAAATGAGAATAAATGTTGCTCCTGACAATGATGTGTCTTTTAGTTTTCTAAGCATTGATATTATCCCAATGGGATTTTTGTTTCCAGGATACAGGATTTGTAATTGGGGTGTTACATTTTGGAATCCACCAGTCCTCTACAATCACTCCTGTACCAAGGAGGATTGAAAAAATTTCATCAGATCTTCATTCAGAAACCTATCTGGATCAATTACTTTATTAACTTTGAATAATACCATCTTTTCATCTATCCTTTTTAACAGTTTCTTCTGTGCAATACTACTATTCCCCACTCTACTGACATAATAATTTGCTTTGAAAGATAATTACAAAATATTTAGTCAATATCCCAGCCCTTAACTTACATACGATTTCCTGACTTATCCTAGCGTTGCATAGTTTTTTTCAATTTCCTTTTACATTTTATATTTTTATAATCTTTTTGATTTCTTTTCTTCTTATGCACCCTCATTGATCTTTACCTTTGATCAGTGGAAAAAGTCAAATACATATCAGCGCTGACACTCATTACACTTTAAAGCAATATGATTTTTATTCCATTTACTAACTGATGTAGCTTTTGTCCAACATTCAGCAGAGACAATCTTGAAAGAACAGTCCTTACTATGATTGATTCAAGAAAAATACAATTGTGAGCAGTGTAGCTTCTGTAATTATAAGTATGTTTGTTCATTGTTTTGCAGTTATACTTCGTGATGTGGTTAATAACAGAAAACAGGCTTTCGCGGAGATGAAATCTTAGAAACCAAAAAAATGGGGAGACAATACAAGATCAATTTGGGTAAAGAAGGAATGCCAGAAATTTTATATCTTTCACTTCAATAAACAGTTCTGCTTTTATAAATAAACTGTCAATCTGTGAAAAAATAGCAGTGTGATGCTGCTAGTTTACATTTGTTTCATATCTTTATGTCTATTTTCATCTCTACTGCCTGGCAAGTGTTTTAGTTTAATTTCTGGAACTTCATGCAAGCAAGTTTCTTTACTTAGGAAATTGATTTTACAATTGGAAAATAATAGAGCTATCTGTCCAACTTTCAAAATAATAGCACCTTGAAGTGTTCTCAAAGAAAACATATTGCAGTGTTTATGAATGTGAAGCTCGCATATCAAAAATAGAATTATGACAAGTATACTTTTTTGTATTGCAATTTGCATGGGATTTCATTCTTGTTTAATTTAAATGTGTTTAGATTAAAACATTCCCACATCATCGTCTGAAAAGGCTCCAGGTTTATGTTCTTTGTTTTGCCTCTCTCAGTAGATTTCCTGGGTAAGTGTGCATGTTGCACTGTATCTGACCTGCCTCAACCACTTCCTGTGATAGCTCATTCCATGCACGCAGCACCCTCTGCACACAAACATTACCCCCTGGGTCCCTTTTAAATTTTTCCCATCTCACCCTAAACCTATCCCCTCTAGTTCTGGACTCCCCCACCCCAGGGAAAAGATCTTATCTATTTATCCTACCCATGCCCCTCATGATTTTATAAATCTCTATAAGGTCACCCCTCAGCCTTCGATGCTCCAGGGAAAATAGCCCCAACCTATTCAGCCTCTCCCTATAGCTCAAACCCTCCAACCCTGGCAATATCTTTATAAATCTCCTCTGAACCCTTTCAAGTTTCACAACACCCTTCAGATAGGAAAGAGACCAAAATTGCACGAAATAATCCACAGAACAAGTCATGGAGATGTACAACACAGAAACACACCCTTCGGTCCAACCCATCCATGCCGACCAGATATCCCAACCCAATCTAGTCCCACCTGCCAGCACCTGGCCCATATCTCTTCAAATCCTTTCTATTCATATACCCATCCAGATACCTTTTAAATGTTGCAATTGTATCAGCCTCCACCACTTCCTCTGGCAGCTCATTCCATACACATATCACCTTATGTGTGAAAAAGTTGCCCCTTAGGTCTCATTTATATCTTTCCCCTCTCACCCTAAACTTATGCCCTCTAGTTCTGGACTCCCCCAATCCAAGGAAAAGACTTTGTCTATTTATCCTATCCATGTCCCTCATGGTTTTGTAAACCTCTAAGGTCACCTCTCAACCTCTGAAGTTCCAGGGAAAACAGCCCCAGTCTGTTCAGCCTCCCCCATAGCTCAAATCCTCCAACCTTGGAAACATCCTTGTAAATCTTTTCTGAACCCTTCCAAATTTCACAACATCTTTCCAATAGGATGGAGACCAGAATTGCATGCAATATTCCAACAGTGGTCTAACCAATGTCCTGTACAGCTGCAACATGACCTCCCAATTCCTGTACTCAATACTCTGACCAATAAAAGAAAGCATACCAAATGCCTTCTTCACTATCCTATATACCTGCGACTCCACTTTCAAGGAGCAATGAACCTGCACTCCAAGGTCTCTTTGTTCAGCAAACTCTCTTGGACCTTACCATTAAGTGTATGAGTCCTGTTAAGATTTGCTTTCCCAAAATACAGCACCTCATATTTATCTGAATTAAATTCCATCTGCCACTTCTCAGCCCATTGGCTCATCCTGTTGTAATCTGAGGTAAACCTCTTCGCTGTCCACTACACCTCCAATTTTGGTGTCATCTGCAAACTTACTAACTATACCTCTTATGCTCACATCTAAATCATTTGTGCAAATGACAAAAATTAGTGGACCCAGCACCGATCCTTGTGGTACTCCACTGGTCATAGGCCTCCAGTCTGAAAAGCAAGCCTCTACGACCAACCTCTGTCTTCTTCCTTTGAGCCAGTTCTGTATCCAAATGGCAAGTTCTCCCTGTATTCCGTGAAATCTAACCTTGCTAACCAGTCTCCTGTGAGACATCTTGTTGAACGCCTTACTGAAGTCCATATAGATCACATCTACTGCTCTGCCCTCATCAATCCTCTTTGTTACTTCTTCAGAAAACGCAATCAAGTTTGTGAGACATGATTTCCCACGCACAAAGCCATGTTCACTATCCCGAATCAGTCCTTGCCTTTCCAAATACATGTACATCATGTTCCTCAGGATTCCCTCCGACAACTTGCCCACCACTGACGGAAGGCTCACTGGTCTATAGTTCCCTGGCTTGCCCTTGATACCTTTCTTAAACAGTGACACCACATTAGCCAACCTCCAGTCTTCTGGCACCTCACGTGTAACTATCGATGATACAAATATCTCAGCAAGAGGCCCAGCAATCAATTCTCTAGCTTCCCACAGAGTTCTAGGGTACACCTGATCAGGTCCTGGGGATTTATCCACCTTTGCGTTTCAAGACACCCAGCAATTCCGCCTCTGTAATATGGACATTTTGCAAGGTGTCACCATCTATTTCCCTACATTCTATATCTTCCATATCCTTTTCCACAGTAATTACTGATGCAAAATACTTGTTTAGTATCTCCTCCATTTTCTGCGGCTCCACACAAAGCCCCTTTAACAGGATTCGCTCTGGAGTCCAGCCCTTGTGTTTGCGCAAAACCTCAGCCAGAATGAGAACCTATACCAGGGAACCTTTACACATTAAGGGTATGACCTCAGTTCTGATCTACGATGAGAAGCAGTTGGTGCAGTTACCATTGAATGTAGTAAAAGGCTTGGGGCCAAGCTTTTTGGGGCAAAATTGCTCGAGAAAGATTCAACTTGATTGGCTCAACATTTTTCAATTAGAAAATGGCTGCCTGAGTGAAGTCCTAATTAAATACCCAGATGTTTTTCAGGAAGGGCTTGGGACTGTCAAAGGAGCTAAAGCCAACTTACATATTGACCAGAAAGCAATTCCATGATTCTGTAAAGCCCGCACAGTGTCATTTGCCTTGCATGCAAAAGTAGAGGCAGAATTCAGGAGACTGGAAAGTGAAGTAATTATCAAACCAGTACAGTTTGCAGAATATGCAGCACCGGTTATATCGATTATAAAGCCTAATGGGATGGTTCACTTTTGTGGTAATTTTAAGCAAGCAGTAAACCGCTTCTCGCAGCTTCTTAATTCCTCACATCGAGGACTTGTACTCAAAGCTGGCAAGGAGGATGCTGTCGTTCACGAAGCTGGACATGAACCACACCTACCTGCGATTTTCACAAGGTGAAGAGTCCCAGAAGCGTACTACAATTAATATCCTAAGGGTTTGTACTAGTATATAAAACTGCCCTTTGGGGTATCATCATCATTTTCCAGTGGACAATGGAGAACATTTTACAAGGTCTATCACAGGTTGCCATTTACCTGGATGTTGTTCTAATAACTAGGAACGCTATTAAAGAGTACTTAGAGAGCTTGGACATAGTGCTTAAACATATATCTCAGACAGGTGTATGTCTTAGGAGAGAAAAATGTGTGTTCCAGGCACCCCAAGTGACCTAGTTGGCTTACAAAGTTCACAACAGAGTTACACCCTTTGGAAGATAATGTGAGTGTGGTCAAAGCTGCAGCAGCTACCACATCTGCAGCAGAAGTTAGAAAATTCATACATAATCTGACCTCATCTCGACACCCTTACACCTGCTATTGAAAAATGGTCAGCCTTGGAAACAGTTGGATAGCCAAGAGGTAGCTTTTATGGAAGTAAAAAAGCAGCTGTCATCATCAAAAGTGCTAGCCCTCTACAATCCCAAGTGAGAAGTGGTACTGACATGTGATGCGTTACTAGCGTTGGTTCAGCAGAGCGGAACATCTGATCATGTATGCTTCCCGGACTTTGACTGATGCTGAATGTAAATGTGCTTGGATAGAGAAGGAAGGTCTCGTGATCACCTTTGATGTGAGAAATACCTTTACATATCTAAATTTATAATACGAATGGACCAGAAGCCCTGCTAGGGCTACCTAAAGAAAGGCTGTGCCATATATAGCTTCGGATTGAATTCAACGGTGGGCCCTTATTCTGAGTGCATACAATTGCAAGTTAGAACAACGTTTGGGAGTCCAAGTGGCAAATGCGGAGTCTTGAGCTGTCTCTCACTGGCAGATACACTACTAGTGGTGCCTCCCCTTGAAGAGTGTGTTCTGGTTTTGAACTTTCTGGACACCCTTCCAGTCACTGCTTACAATATCTGACTGTAGACAGAAAATGATCACATCCTGACAAAAATAAAACAGCTGGTGGTGTTGGGGAAGCTAAAGAGCTATCACAACCAGGATTGAAACCTTTCTGGACTCAGTGAGACCAAATCACTACAGAAGACAACAACATGTTATTATGGAGATCAAGAGTGAATGTCCCAAGTAAAGGTCGCCACAAGATATTTGCTGAACTCCACCAGGTTTTCCGAACTAGGTCTGGTGACCAGGATTGGATTCTGAGAAAGCTACATTGATGGGGCAGTTCCAGAGTGCCAACAAGGACAAAATTTACCGCCAGCACCACACCCACATTTGTGGGAATGGCTGGGTAAATTCTGGACTTAATTACATGTCAACTATGCCAGTCATTTCATGGGCTCGATGTTCTTGGTCATTGTGAATGCCCATTTGAAGTGGTTGGATGTGCAGAGTTCATTTGGCAAATTCTGCGATGATGATTGAAAATCTGGAAGCATCGTTCACAATACACAGACTCCCAGAAGTATTGGTCACAGCCAATGGGGCATCATAAACCAGCAAGGATTTCAAGTAATTCTTAAAGTCAAATGGCATTCGGTATGTCTGGACAGGTCCATACCATCCATCATCCAATGGTCTAGTGGCAAAAGCCATCCAAATGTTGAACTCAGTCTCAAAGAAACAGCCTATGGCTTCACTTAATACCAAACTGTCCCAGTACCTGTTTGGCAATAGAACCACCTATCACACAACTACAGGGATAGCTCCAGCAGAACTGATGACGGTGAGAAGACTCTACCCCGGGTTAAACCTGATAATCCCAGACCTGCAGGGAGGGTGAAACTGCAGCAGGAATGTCAATGTCATTCCCCCATCTAAACGAGTGAGACAGTTTACTTCAGGGGATGACGTTTGGTGTCGAAACCATGGAAATGGCCCTGCATGGGAATGCGGCAAAGTTGACCAAAGGTCAGGTCAGCTCCTGTGACAAAGTTTAGGTAGGTGAGATAGGCCTGAACAAACATATGGGTGGACTGAATACTGCTACACCACAAACAGGGAAGGAGCAAAACATACCTGGCCCCTCAGAACAACAGAAAGCTGTCAGAAAACCTGTGGCTGTGGGTTCTCCATTCCTATGAGTGATGGAGAAACCTCACAGTCCAAGATGGATGCAGCCTGGATACTGTACTGCCTGATGAAGAGGTATGTGCTGCCCGTGTCTGAGTCCAAAGTTAAAGGAAACATTTCAGGAGAAGCTACAAAAAATGACAAGGCTTACATCCCCGGGGGGGTGGGAGGGGGGTAAGAATTGTAGTGATTGAAACGAGGGCCAGGTAGAGCTTAGTGACTATAAGATCCTCAATTGGGATTGCTAACCTGGGCCAATCGGGGAGCCCTGGCTGACAGAGATAAATAGGAGCTATTTGATGTGAAGGGCACTGCTTTGTCACTGGACCACTCGGGTGTTTTCCCGGTTAGGAGTTGGACCAGTGGCAGTGTGTGCCTGTGAAGGAAGAAGGCAGAAGGCTGTGTGTTCTGGGCCTAGCTTTGGAGCTGCAGTGGGGCCCACTCCCACTGCTGGTCTCTGGGACCCCGCCTGGGCCTGCCTCTACCACCGCAGCCTGGGACTCGCCTGAGGCCTCTTCCCACAACCTCCTCCACTGGTGTGACCTGAGGCCTACCTCCACTGCTGGGACCAAGGGCCAGCCTGGGACTCGCCAGAGGCCTGCCTCAACTTCTGCTGCAGCCAGAGGCCTGCCTCCACCAGCGCTGCCTGGGACTTGCCTGGGAGTCCCTCCCCAACTGAGGGCCTGCCTGGGACTCGCCAGAGGCCTGCCTCCACCACTGCAGCCTGGGACTTGCCTGAGGCCACTCCCCGCAGCCTCCACCACTGCTGCGACCTGAGGCCCACCTCCACCGCTGCTGCCCAGGACATAATTTTGGGGCTGCCTGGGACTTGTCTTGGGGACCCCCCCCAACAGGCCTGCCCCCAACACTGCAACTGAGGGCCTGCCGAGGACTTGCCTGAGGCCTGCCTCCACCACCGCTGCCTAGGACTCGCCTCGGGTACCTCCCCAAGGACTCCACCGCGACTACTGCCAGAGGCCCACCTCCACCGCTGCTGCCGGGGGCCGACGGAGTATGGCGAGCCCGAAGGTCGCAGGGCCCAGCCGGACCTACGCCGGGGTAGCCGCTGCCTTGGGCTCGGCTGGCCCAACCCCGGCCGCAACCGCATCCGCCTTCAGGCACCTGACCAAACACCTGGGGGTCAAGGCCTATCCCCATCCCAACATGACCATCGAGGCCTGCAGTAAGGCCATGGCTAGTGTGGTCGGCCCACTGGCCATCGTCACTGCGGCCCGCATGTACGGGAAGGCCGTATTCTTTCTTAAGACCGAGCAGGCGGTCCACCTGGCCGTGGAGAGGGGGCTCACTGTGGGCAGGACATATTTGCCAGTCGACCCTTTGGAGGTCACGGTCCAGAGAGTCGTGATCTCCAACGTCCCGCCCTTCATTGCCAGCGAGCTCCTTCTTCCCCACCTCAACACCTTGGGGGAGATCCGGTCAGGTGTTCAACCGCTCCTGCTCGGTCTTAAGGACCCCACCCTCCGTCACGTGTACTCCTTCCGACGCCAGGTGTTTATTTGCCTGGCCCGGGAGGAGGTCACAGAGGGCTCATTCACTGTCCTCCATGAGGGCGCGGCATACCGCGCCTTCTGGACGGCGGACGGCGTGCGGTGCCACCTGTGCCGTGAGGTGGGGCACATTAGAAAGAACTGCCCCACCCAGAAGGCTGCCCAGCCCACACCAACGGCTGCGGGTGGTGCCGCCGCACCCACTCCCCCTCCCCCAAAGTCAACACCACAAGCCCCGGCACCGGGGGCTAAGCCGGAGGCTCCCAATGCCTCAGCCTCTGGCAGGGAGGGGGGGCGAGCGTCCGACCGAACGGAAGGCGCTCAGGAAGACGCAACGCGTCAAGCCCGCCCACGGGGAGACCACCCTATCCCCATCCCCTTCCCCTTCCCCTTCCCCTCCACGTAGCCCGCGACCTGCCCCGCCCCGGCACGACAATGCCCCTGCGGCCGTGCCAGCGTCGCCCCGGCGCGGGAACCCTGACCCCCGAACCCCCAAACCCGTACCTGATCCCGGTCCCACTGACCCCGACCCCAACCCCAACCCCCACCCCCACCTCGTTAAGGAAACTCCTGGGGCTTCAAACCCTCCTCCAGAAACTGAGCCCCGCCCCACCCAGCCACCCCCTGGCACTAACCTGGGGGGGAACCATCGCTGCTCCACTTCCTGCAGCGACCGTGTCTCTGGGCCCCGGAGAGGGAACTGGGCCCCTGCCCCGCCCGCCATCACCTGATATACCAGGGGCGGGGCAGGAAGTGACACGGCTGACTCTCCCCACCCTGGCCACGCCCCCTGCCTTCCCCCAGCCAATCGTATTCCGAGAAAGGCAGGGGGAAGGGACCTCGGGCCCCATGACCACCAAGGCGGGCGGGGAGGAGAAGGCTCATAAACTCCCCCCTGTCTCTCTGGGGAAGAGGCACTGGCCCTTGGAGGGGGGAGGAATCCCATCAGCGCGCCAGCGGTGCTTCCCCTCTCCAGGGGATGAGCCGACGGTGTCTCCCCACTGTCCTGCACCATGGCCCGACCTGCCCAAACCCCGAGGGGCGACAGCCGGGCCTTCCACCGCCATAACTCCTCCAGCCCATGGGGAGGATTTTAATACCATCACAGGCCATGGTGCAGTCGACAGTCTTTTATTCACTGCTGGGTCGTCGAGCGGTGGAGGGGAGGAAGGTGTTATCCTCGCTCCTCCCTCCCAGACTGTTTTTCCGGGGGCCTTGGCCCTGGGGGAGGACCTTTTCCCCGAGGAGCCGGGCGTCCCGGTGTCGGGAGAGGAGCGGGGCCCCGAGCCTCTGCCGCCCGGCGACCCGAACTTGGGGCATTCCGGGAAGGGGTGCGCCGAGGAAGATACGGAAGGTGACCCTGGGGGTGGGGTCACTGGAGGTTTGAGGCCAGTTGGCGGTGCTGGACCAGCCCCCATCCTCTCGGTGGGGAAGGGGTCGGTGACCGAAGGCGACCTCCCGGAGGAGGGTTCTGGATCGGTGGCGGACACCGGGGACGACGCGGAGTCTGTCTCCAGCGACATTTTCGAGTCCCAGGTGCCCCCCACCGATCTCCCCCTCATCCCCCTCGAGGAACTCCGGGAATTTGTCGAGGAAACTCGGAGTCGCCCAACTGGCGCTCGACCGCTGGAGCTCCTTCGAAAGAATCTACTGGTCGGCCCACGCTACGCGCCAGGCGCCCGGGCTTGACGTCAATGAGCGAAAGCAAGTCAGGAACTTCCTGGGAGCACTCCTGGTGAGGGCGAGGGACTTCTGTGCCCCTCTCTCATCCTCCCAGTAAAAATGTATATAGTTTAACTGTGTGTACTGGTGGTGGTTGCACTATACTTTCGACATGGAGACAACTATAGCCAGCCTCAACATCAACGGCAGCAGGGAGTCACAGCGCAGATTCCAGACCCTCTCGGTCCTTCGGGACGGGAGGTATGCGGTGTGCTTCCTGCAAGAAACCCACACTACCCCGGGAGACGAAGCCACCTGGCTCCTGGAGTGGCGAGGGTGGGTCTACATGAGTCACCTCACCCGCAGATCTGGTGGGGTGGCTATCCTGTTGGCCCCGCGTTTTCAGCCGGAGATCTTGGGGGTCAGGGAGCCAGTGCCAGGCCGTTTGCTTCACCTGACGGTTCGGCTGGGGGGCGCGGTGCTTCACTTGGTGAACGTCTACGCTCCCCTGGCCGGGCCGAGGCAAGCGAGCTTCTTCGAAGAAGTGTCCGCTCATCTCGCTTCCATCGACGAGAACCAGTGCGTCGTCCTCGGGGGAGGTTTTAACTGCGTCCTCGAGGACAGGGACCACGGCGGTGCCCGCACGAGTTCGACGTCGGGGAGGAGGTTGGGGGACTTGGTCAAGTCCTTGGACCTGGTGGGCGTCTGGCGGAATCTCCATCCTGACTCCATCGCCTTCACCTTCGTGAGGCCTGGGGTCGGAGTGTCCAGAATCGACCGCCTGTACGTTTCGCGTGCGTACGCCTCCTGTTTTCCGAAGGCCTCCACGCGGCAGGTGTCGTGCACGGACCATCACCTGGTGTGGGCGGAACTTCTTCCGTTCGGCGCCAGGTTGGGCTCCGCGTACTGGCACATTAACAACCTGCTGCTGGAGGACGAGCGGTTCCGGGACTCGTTTCGTCGTTTCTGGGCCGGCTGGAGAAGGAAGCGGGGAAGCTTCCGCTCCCTGAGGCTATGGTGGGACGTGGGCAAGGCTCACGTCCGAGTCTTCTGTCAGGAGTACGCGAGGGGGTCGACAAAGAGGCGGAAATCCAGGATCGGGGAGTTGGAGAGGGAGATGCTCGACCTGGAGTCACGCCTCGGTCAGCCCGACGCGGACCCGGCCCTGCGCGGGGTGTACGAAGAGAAGAAGGCCGCGCTCCGGGACCTGCAGCTCGTTGGGGCTCGGGGCGCGTACGTGAGGTCGCGGCTCCAGCTCCTCCAGGACCTGGACCGCGGCTCCCCCTTCTTCTACTCGCTGGAAAAAAGGCGCGGCACCCGTCAGCAGCTCCTTGTGCTGCTGGCCGACGACGGGTCCCTCGTCTCGGATCCGGAGGGTATCAGGGCCCACGTCCGATCCTATTACACGGCCCTGTTCTCTCCGGATCCGTCCAGCGAGGATGCTCGCAGAGTTCTGTGGGAGGACCTGCCGCAGCTCAGCCCGGAGGACGCCGGAAGGCTCGACGCTCCCGTCACCTTAGAGGAGCTGACCGGCGCCCTCGACCGGCTCTCGAGGGGCAAATCCCCGGGGCTGGACGTGCTGACTGTGGAGTTCTTCAGGGCGTTCTGGGACGTCCTGGGGAACGACTACGCACAGGTCCTGGGGGAGTGTCTAAATGCCGGAGAGCTGCCCCTTTCTTGGCGCAGGGTGGTCATCGTCCTGCTGCCAAAGAAGGGGGACCTTCGTTCTTTGAAGAACTGGCGTCCGGTCTCCCTCCTCAGCACGGACTACAAAATCTTTGCCAGGGTGTTGTCTTCTCGCCTGGCTTCCGTGCTGGCCCACATGATTCACCCGGACCAGTCCTACACGGTCCCGGGCCGGAGGATACAAGACAACGTCCATCTGGTCCGGGACCTGATCCATTTCTGTCGACGGGCTGGTCTGCCGAGCGCCTTCCTGTCTCTCGACCAGGAGAAGGCGTTCGACAGGGTCGATCACTAGTACCTGCTCGGGACTCTGCGGGCGTTCGGGTTCGGGACGCAGTTCGTCGCCCGGATCCGACTTTTGTACGCCGCCGCAGAGTGTCTGGTTAAAGTTAACGGGTCCCTGACGGCGCCCCTTCGCTTCGGGAGAGGAGTGCGTCAAGGCTGCCCCCTGTCCGGCCAGCTGTATTCCCTGTGCATGGAGCCTTTCCTGCGCCTCTTGCGGAGGAGGTTGTCGGGGCTGGTTCTGCGCAGCGCGGGCGCGGGGGTGGTCCTCTCGGCCTACGCCGACGACGTGCTCCTCACTTTCACCGACCCGGCTGACCTGGGGAGGATGCGCGAGTGCCAGGCCGTGTACTCGGCGGCGTCTTCCGCCAGGATCAACTGGGCCAAATGTTCCGGGCTACTGGTGGGTCCGTGGCGGGTGGACTCCCTGCCAGAGGAGTTTCGGGGGTTCAGCTGGAGTACCACCCATCTCCTCTACCTGGGGTTCTACCTCAGCCCGACCGAGGAATCCTGGCCGGCCAACTGGCAGGAGCTGGAGGCCAAAGTCTCGGCTTGCCTAGGCCGCTAGGACTGCTCCGAGTGCTATCTTACAGGAGCCGAGGGTTGGTCATAAACCAGCTGGTGGCCGCCATGCTGTGGTACCGGCTGGTCACTTTGGTCCCTCCTCCTGGCTTTGTCGCTGACATCCAGAGAACGTTGGTCGACTTCTTCTGGGACAAAAAGATGCACTGAGTCGCTGCGCAGGTTCTGAGTCTCCCCATTGAGGGCGGTCAGTCGCTGGTGTGCGTCCGCACCCAGGCCGCGACCTTCCGCCTTCAGACCTTGCAGCGATACCTTTACGTCGAGCCTCCTCCTAGGTGGTGCGCCCTGGCGACGTATTTTTTCCGCCAGGTGCGTAACCTCAACTACGACACGCAGCTCCTGTTCGTCGACCGTGATGGTTTGGAGGTCGCCCTCAAGGTGCTGCCTGTCTTTTACCAGGACCTGATCACTGTCTGGAACATGGTCGAATCGCGTCGCGCCTACCCTCCGGCAGGAGTAGCGTCTGTCGTCAGGGAGCCATTGCTCAGGAATCCGCACCTCCGTGCTCACGGGTTCGAGTGGCTGTCGGAGGGGAGGGCCGTGGCGGCAAGGGTTACCAGGGTCGGGGACGTGCTGGGTGCCGGGGGCCTGAGCTGGACGTTGCCGCAAGACATAGCGAGCAGGGCAGCGGTAGACGTCCGGTACGTGGCCACCGGCATCTGACGCCTTAAAACGGTGGTGCTCGGACCCGACGTAGTGCACCAGTTGGAGGACGCTCAGGTGTGCGGTGGGATCCCGTCCGCGCTCACCCCTGCCCGGACGGAATTTCACATTGGCCCCAAGGTCCCGTACTTCCTGCGGGAGCCTGTGCCCCACAACCTGAGCCGCCTCCGAAATTTTAATTTTGTCCCGTTCAAGGACGTTAAAAGGTGTGCCCTATATCGACTGCTGCTGCACACCGTCCACCTCTTCTCCCTCATCCACCGCCCGGACACGCCCTGGCGTGCCCGTCTGCCACCGGGCGGTGGGGATCCCCAGTGGAGGGCCCTCTACGCGGGAGTCCTCCCCCTTTCTCTCGGGGATCTGGGGTGGAGGGTGCTGCACGCAGCAGTCCCCTGCAACCGCAGATTGCGGTGGTTCACGGACTCCCAGCCCAACTGCTTGTTCTGTGGTGCTGTGGAGTCCGTGGACCATGTGTATGTTGGGTGTGGGCGTTTGCACTCCCTTTTTGATTTTCTTAAAAACCTCCTCCTCTGCTTTTGGTTGCACTTCAGTCCCACGCTCCTGATCTTCGGGCACCCGGTGCGGAGGAGGGAGGGCAGGTCTGAAGACCTCCTCGTGGGTCTGCTGCTGGGCCTGGCCAAACTGGCCATAAACAGGTCCAGGCAGCGGGCCGTGGAGGGGGTCGTTAGGGCCGACTGCCTGCCCCTCTTCCGCGGTTACGTTAGGGCCCGGGTGTCCTTGGAGAAGGAGCACGCGGTGTCCACCAACACCCTGGAGTTGTTCAGGGAGAGGTGGGCGCCGCAGGGAGTGGAGTGCATCATTTCCCCCTCCAACTCTATTTTGATTTAGTCCCTGCCCTCCCCTTCACTGTTTGTTCACACAGCATTGCCCTTTGATGTGAAGGGCACTGCTTGTCACAGGCCACTCGGGTGTTTTCCTACTTTTCCTGGTGGTGGAAATTGAATAAAGATTTGTACACCTTGTCTCTCACTGTGCCTCACACCTGCACACACACACCATGGGTGCTGGGGATAAAAGTAATAAGCACTACCGGTGGAGGTGGGCCGCAGGTCACAGCAGTGGTGGAAGTTGTGGGAAGTGGCCTCGGGCAATTCCCGAGGTAGTGTGGGGGTTAAGAAAAGAGAAAAACAAGAACAAGAAGGAGGTGGAGGAAGGAGGTGAGAGCTTTGTGTTCTGGTACTAGCGTTTGAGCTGACCTGGGGCCCACTCCCACTGCTGGTCTCTGGGACCCTTCCTGGGCCTGCCTCCACCACCGCAGCCTGGGAATTGCCCGAGGCCACTTCCCACAACTTCCACCACTGCTGTGACCTGCGGCCCACCTCCACCGCCGCTGCCTGGTACGCGCCTGGGAGTCCCTCCCCAACAGGTCTGCCTCCACTGCTGGGACAAAGGGCCAGCCTGGGATTCGCCAGAGGCCTGCCTCAACTGCTGCCGCTGCCTGGGACTTGCCTAGGAGTCCCTCCCCAACTGAGGGCCTGCCTGAGACTCGCCAGAGGCCTGCCTCAACTGCTGCTGTCGCCTGAGGCCTGCCTCCACCACTGCAGCCTGGGACTCGCCTGAGGACACTCCCCACAGCCTCCACCACTGCTGCGACCCGAGGCCCACCTCCACCGCTGCTGCCCAGGACTCCATTTTGGGGCTGCCTGGGACTTGTCTTGGGGACCCTCCCCAACAGGCCTGCCCCTACCGGTGACCAAGGGCCTACCTGGGACTCGCCCGAAGCCTACCTCTGCCTCTGCCACTGCCGTTGCCTGAGGCCGGTTTCCACCGTCGCTGCCTGGGACTCTCCTCGGGTGACTGGCTTTGGGCACAACCCCAGGACTTCCGCCACTACTACAGCCAAAGGCCCACCTCCAGCAGCAGGATATGGCGAGCCCGAAGGTCGCAGGGCCCAGCCGGACCTACACCGGGGTAGCCGCTGCCTTAGGCTCGGCTGCCCCAACCCCGGCTGCAACCGCATCCCCCTTCAGGCACCTGACCAAACGCCTGGGGGTGAAGGCCTATCCCCATCCCAACATGACCAGCGAGGCCTGCAGTAAGGCCATGGCTAGTGTGGTCGGCCCACTGGCCATCGTCGCTGCTGCCCGCATGTACGGGAAGGCCGTCTTCTTCCTGAAGACCGAGCAGGCGGTCCACCTGGCTGTGGAGAGGGGGCTCACTGTGGGCGGGACACATTTGCCCGTCGACCCTTTGGAGGTCACGGCCCAGAGAGTCGTGATCTCCAACGTCCCGCCCTTCATTGCCAGTGAGCTCCTTCTTCCCCACCTCACCACCTTGGGGGAGATCCGGTCAGGTGTTCAACCGCTCCTGCTCGGTTTTAAGGACCCCGCCCTCCGTCACGTATACTCCTTCCGACACCAGGTATTCATTTGCCTGGCCCGGGAGGAGGTCACAGAGGGCTCGTTCACTATCCTCCACGAGGACGTGGCCTATCGCGCCTTCTGGACGGCGGACGGCGTGCGGTGCCACCTGTGCCGCGAGGTGGGGCATATTAGAAAAAACTGCCCCACCCAGAAGGCTCCCCAGCCCACACCAACGGCTGTGGGTGACGCCGCCGCACCCACTCCCCCTCCCCCAAAGTCAACACCACAAGCCCCGGCACCGGGGGCTAAGCCGGAGGCTCCCAATGCCTCGGCCTCTGGCAGGGAGGGGGGTGAGCGTCCGACTGGACAGAAGGCGCCCAGGAAGACGCAATGCGTCAAGCCCGCCCACGGGGAGACCACCCTATCCCCATCCCCTTCCCCTTCCCCTCCACGTAGCCCACGACCTGCCCCGCCCCGGCACGACAATGCCCCTGCGGCCGTGCCAGTGTCGCCCCGGCGCAGGAACCCCGACCCCCCAAACCCGTACCTGATCCCAGTCCCACTGACCCCGACCCCAACCCCGACCCCGACCCCCACCTCGTTACAGGAACACCTGGGGCTTCAACCCCTCCTCCAGAAACCGAGCCCCGCCCCACCCATCTACCCCCGGCACTAACCTGGGGGGAACCACCGTTGCTCTACTTCCTGCAGCGACCGTGTCTCTGGGTCCCGGAGAGGGAACTGGGCCCCTGCCCCGCCCGCCAGCACCTGATAAACCAGGGGCGGGGCAGGAAGTGACACAGCTGACTCTCCCCACCCTGGCCACGCCCCCTGCATTCCCCCAGCCAATCGTATTCTGGGAAAGGCTGGGGGGGGAGGAACCTCGGGCCCCATGACCACCAAGGCGGGCGAGGAGGGGAAGACCCATAAATTCACCCCTGTCTCTCTGGGGGAAGAGGCACTGGTTCTTGGAGGGGCGGGGGAGAAATCCCATCGGTGCGCTGGCGGTGCTTCCCCTCTCCAGGGGATGAGCCGACAGTGCCTCCCCACTGTCCTGCACCATGGCCCGACCTGCCCAAACCCCCAGGGGCGACAGCTGGGCCTTCCACCGCCATAACTCCTCCAGTACCTGGGGAGGACTTTAATAACAACACGGGCCATGGTGCAGACGACAGACTTTTATTCACTGCTGGGTCGTCGAGCGGTGGAGGCGAGGAAGGTGTTATCCTCGCTCCTCCCTCCCAGACTGTTTTTCTGGGGCCCTTGGGGAGGACCTTTTCCCCGAGGAACCAGGCGTCCCGGTGTCGGGAGAGGAGCGGGGCCCCGAGCCTCTGCCGCCCGGTGACCCGAACTCGGGGCGTTCCGGGAATGGGTGCGCCGAGGAAGGGACTGAAGGTGACCCTGGGGGTGGGGTCACTGGAGTTTGAGGCCAGTTGGCGGTGCCGGACCAGCCCCCATCCTCTCGGTGGGGGAGGGGTCGGTGACCGAAGGCGACCTCCCGGAGGAGGGTTCTGGATCGGTGGCGGACACCGGCGACGACGCGGAGTCCGTCTCCAGCGTGATTTTCGAGTCCCAGGTGCCCCCCACCGATCTCCCCCTCATCCCCCGAGGAACTCCGGGAATTTGTCGAGGAAACTCGGAGTCGCCGGGATAGAGCCCAACTGGCGCTCGACCGCTGGACCTCCTTTGAAAGAGTGTACTGGTCCGCCCACGCTGCGCGCCAGGTGCCCGGGCTTGACACAAATGAGTGAAAGCGAGTCAGGAACATCCTGGGAGCACTCCTGGTGAGGGCGAGGGACATCTGTGCCCCTCTCTCGTCCTCCCAGTAAATATGTACATAGTTTTTGTTAACTGTTTACTGGTGGTGGTTGCACTATACTTCCGACATGGAGACAACTATAGCCAGCCTCAACATCAATGGCAGCAGGGAGTCACAGCGCAGATTCCAGACCCTCTCGGTCCTTCGGGACGGGAGGTATGCGGTGTGCTTCCTGCAAGAAACCCACACTACCCCGGGAGACGAAGCCACCTGGCTCCTGGAGTGGTGGGGGTGGTGGGGGGGGGGTCTACATGAGTCACCTCACCCGCAGATCTGGCGGGGCGGCTATCTTGTTGGCCTCGCATTTTCAGCCGGAGATCTTGGGGGTCAGGGAGCCAGTGCCAGGCCGTTTGCTTCACCTGACGGTTCGGCTGGGGGGCGCGGTGCTTCACTTGGTGAACGTCTACACTCCCCTGGCCGGGCCGAGGCAAGTGAGGTGCTTCTTCGAAGAAGTGTCCGCTCACCTTGCTTCCATTGACGAGAACCAGTGCGTTGTCCTCTGGGGAGATTTTAACTGCGTCCTTGAGGACTGGGCCCACGGCGGTGCCCGCACGGGTTCGGCGTCGGGGAGGAGTTTGGGGGACTTGGTCAAGACCTTCGACCTGGTGGACGTCTGGCGGAATCTCCATCCTGACTCCATCGCCTTCACCTTCGTGAGGCCTGGGGTCGGAGTGTCCAGAATCGACCACCTGTACATTATCGCGGGCGTACGCCTCCTGTTTTCCGAAGGCCTCCACGCGGCAGGTGTCGTGCACGGACCATCACCTGGTGTGGGCGGAACTCCGCGTACTGGCACTTTAACAACCTGCTGCTGGAGGACGAGCGGTTCCGGGACTTGTTTCGTTGTTTCTGGGCCGGCTGGAGAAGGAAGCGGGGAAGCTTCCCCACCCCGAGGCTATGGTGGGACGTGGGCAATGCTTACGTCCGCGTCTTCTGTCAGGAGTACGCGAGGGGGTCGACAGAGGCGGAAATCCAGGATCGGGGAGTTGGAGAGGGAGATGCTCGACCTGGAGTCACGCCTCGGTCAGCCCGACGCGGACCCGGCCCTGCGCGGGGTGTACAAAGAGAAGAAGGCCGCGCTCCGGGACCTGCAGCTCGTCGGGGCTCGGGGCGTGTACGTGAGGTTGCGGCTCCAGCTCCTCCAGGACCTGGACCACGGCTCCTTCTTCTACTCGCTGGAAAAATGGTGTGGCACCCGTCAGCAGCTCCTTGTGCTGTTGGCCGACGACGGGTCCCTCGTCTCAGATCCGGAGGGTATCAGGGCCCACGTCCGATCCTATTACATGGCCCTGTTCTCTCCGGATCTGTCCAGCGAGGATGCTCGCAGAGTTTTGTGGGAGGACCTGCCGCAGCTCAACCCAGATGATACCGGAAGGCTCGACGCTCCCGTCACTTTAGAGGAGCTGACCAGTGCCCTCGACCGGCTCTCGAGGGGCAAATCCCCTGGGCTGGACGTGCTGACTGTGGAGTTCTTCAGGGCGTTCTGGGACGTCCTGGGGAACGACTACGCACAGGTCCTGGGGGAGTGTCTAAATGCCGGAGAGCTGCCCCTTTCTTGGCGCAGGGCCGTCATCATCCTGCTGCCAAAGAAGGGGGACCTTCGTTCTTTGAAGAACTGGCGTCCGGTCTCCCTCCTCAGCACGGACTACAAAATCTTCGCCAGGGTGTTGTCTTCTCGCCTGGCTTCTGTGCTGGCCCACGTGATTCACCCGGACCAGTCCTACACGGTCCCGGGCCGGAGGATACACGACCACGTCCACCTGGTCCGGGACACGATCTATTTCTGTCGACGGGTGGTCTGCCGAGCGCCTTCCTGTCTCTGGACCAGGAGAAGGCATTTGACAGGGTCGATCACGAGTACCTGCTCGGGACTCCGTGGGCATTCGGGTTCGGGACGCAGTTCGTCGCCCGGATCCGACTTTTGTACGCCGCCGCAGAGTGTCTGGTTAAAGTTAACGGGTCCCTGACGGCGCCCCTTCGCTTCGAGAGAGAAGTGCGTCAAGGCTGCCCCCTGTCCGGCCAGCTGTATTCCCTGTGCGTGGAGCCTTTCCTGCGCCTCTTGCGGAGGAGGTTGTCGGGGCTGGTTCTGCGCGGCGCGGGCACGGGGTGGTCCTCTCGGCCTACGCCGACGACGTGCTCCTCACTTTCACTGACCCGGCTGACCTGGGGAGGATGCGCGAGTGCCAGGCCGTGTACTCGGCAGCGTCTTCCGCCAGGATAAACTGAGCCAAATGTTCCGGACTACTGGTGGGTCCCTGGCGGGTGGACTCCCTGCCGGAGGAGTTTCGGGGATTCAGCTGGAGTACCACCCATCTCCTCTACCTGGGGTCTACCTCAGCCCAACCGAGGAATCCTGGCCGGCCAACTGACAGGAGCTCCGCACCTCCGTGCTCGCTGGTTCGAGTGGCTGTCGGAGGGGAGGGTCGTGGCGGTGAGGGTGACCAGGGTCGGGGACGTGCTGGGTGCCAGGGGCCTGGGCTGGACGTTGCCGCAAGACATAGCGAGCAGGGCAGCAGTAGACGTCCGGTACGTGGCCACCGGCATCCGACGCCTTAAACCGGCGGTGCTCGGACCCGACGTAGCGCACCAGTTGGAGGACGCTCAGGTGTGCGGTGGGATCCCATCCGCGCTCACCCCAGCCCGGACGGAATTTCACATTGGCCCCAGGGTCCCATACTTCCCGCGGGAGCCTGTGCCCCACAACCTGAGCCGCCTCTGAAATTTTAATTTTGTCCCATTCAAGGACGTAAAAAGGCGTGCCCTGTATCGACTGCTGCTGAACACCGTCCACCTCTTCTCCCTCATCCACCGCCCGGACACGCCCTGGCGTGCCCATTTGCCACCGGGCGGTGGGGATCCCCAGTGGAGGGCCCTCTACGCAGGAGTCCTCCCCCTTTCTCTCAGGGGTCTGGGATGGAGGGTGCTGCATGCAGCAGTCCCCTGCAACCGCAATGCAACTGCTTGTTCTGTGGTGCTGCGGAGTCCGTGGACCATGTGTATATTGGGTGTGGGCGTTTGCACTCCCTTTTTGATTTTCTGAAAAACCTTCTCCTCTGTTTTTGGTTGCACTTCAGTCCCACGCTCCTGATCTTCGGGCACCCGGTACGGAGGAGGGAGGGCAGGTCTGAAGACCTCCTCGTGGGTCTGCTCTTGGGCCTGGCCAAACTGGCCATAAATAGGTCCAGGCAGCGAGCCGTGGAGGAGGCCGTTAGGGCCGACTACCTTCCCCCCCCCCCCCCCCCCCTTCCGCGGTTACGTTAGCGCCTGGGTGTCCTTGGAGAAGGAGCACGCGGTGTCCACCAACACCCTAGAGTTGTTCAGGTAGAGGTGGGCGCCGCAGGGAGAGGAGTGCGTCATTTCCACCTCCAGCTCTATTGTGATTTAGTCCTTGCCCTCCCCTTCACTGTTTTGATCACACAGCATTGCCCTTTGATGTGAAGGGCACTGCTTGTCACAGGCCACTTGGGTGTTTTCCTATTTTTCTGGTGGTGGAAATTAAGTAAAGATTTGTGCACTTTGTGTCTCACTGCGTCTCACACCTGCACGCGCGCACACACACACACACACACACACACACACACACACATTATGGGTGCTGGGGAAAAAATAAGCACTAAAGAAAAAAAAAGGTGCTATTTAATGTGAAGGGCACTGCTTTGTCACTGGACCACTTGGGTGTTTTCCCTGTCAGGAGTTGGACCAGTGTCAGTGTGTGGCTGTGAAGGAAGAAAGGAAGACGACAGAAGGAGGAGGAGGTGGAAGAGGTGAGAGCTTGGAGTCCCAGGCCTACTTTTGGAGCTGCAGCCGAGGCCTCGCCCAGGTCAAGTCAGTGTTGTAGCTGACCTGGGGCCCACTCCCACTGCTGGTCTCTGGGACCCCGCCCGAGCCTGCCTCCACCACCACTGCCTGGGACTCGCCTGAGGCCCCTTCCCACAACCTCCACAACTGCTGTAACCTGAGGCCCACCTCCACCGCTGCTGCCCAGGACTCAATTTTGGGGCTGCCTGGGACTTGTCTTGGGGACCCTCCTCAACAGGCCTGTCCCCACCAGTGCAATCGAGGGCCTGCCGAGGACTTGCCTGAGGCCTGCCTCCACCACCACTGCCTGGGACTCGCCTTGGGTGACTGGCCTCGGGCGCCTCCCCAAGAACTCCGCCGCTACTACTGCCAGAGGCCCACCTCCACTGCTGCTGCCGGGGGCCGACGGAGTATGGTGAGCCCGAAGGTAGCAGGGCCCAGCCGGACCTACGCCGGGGTAGCCACTGCCTTAGGCTTGGCTGTCCCAACCCCGGCCGCAACTGACTAAACGCTGGGGGGTAAAGGCCTATCCCTATCCCAACATGACCATCAAGGCCTGCAGTAAGGCCATGGCTAGTGTGGTCGGCCCACTGGCCATAGTCACTGTGGCCCGCATGTACGGGAAGGCCGTTTTCTTTCTTAAGACCGAGCAGGCGGTCCACCTGGCCGTGGAGAGGGGGCTCACTGTGGGCGGGACATATTTGCCCGTCGACCCTTTTGGAGGTCACGGCCCAGAGGGTCGTGATCTCTAACGTCCCGCCCTTCGTTGCCAGTGAGCTCCTTCTTCCCCATCTCAACAACTTGGGGGAGATCCAGTCAGGTGTCCAACCGCTCCTGCTCGGTCTTAAGGACCCCGCCCTCCGGCACACATACTCCTTCTGACGCCAGGTATTCATTTGCCTGGCCCAGGAGGAGGTCACGGAGGGCTCTTTTACCATCCTTCATGAGGGCACAGCCTACCGCGCCTTCTGGACGGCATGCGGTGCCACCTGTACCGTGAGGTGGGGCATATTAGGAAAAACTGCCCCACCCAGAAGGCTCCCCAGCCCACACCAACGGCTGCGGGTGACGCCGCCGCACCCACTCCCCCTCCCCCAAAGTCAACAGCACAAGCCCCAGCACCGGGGGCTAAGCCGGAGGCTCCCAATGCCTCAGCCTCTGGCAGGTAGTGGGGTGAGTGTCCAACCGGACGGAAGGCGCCCAGGAAGACGCAATGCGTCAAGCCCGCCCACGGGGAGACCACCCTATCCCCATCCCCTTCCCCTCCACGTAGCCCACGACCCGGCACGACAATGCCCCTGCGGCCGTGCCAGCGTCGCCCCAGCGCGGGAACCCTGACCCCGAACCCCCAAGCATGTACCTGATCCTGGCCCCACTGACCCCGTCTCCGACCACAACCCCATTATAGAAACCCCTGGGGCTTCAACACCTACCCTGGAGCCTGATCCCCACCCCACCCAGCCCAGCCACCTCCTGGCACTAACCTGGGGGGAACCACCGCTGCCCTACCTCCTGCAGCGACTGTGTCTCTAGGCCCTGGAGAGGGAACTGGGCCCCTGCCCCAACCGCCATCACCTGATAAACCAGGGGCGGGGCAGGAAGTGTCACGGCTGACCCTGGCCACGCCCCCTGCCTTCCCCCAGCCAATCGTATTCCGGGAAAGGCTGGGGGGGACCTCGGGCCCCATGACCACCAAGGTGGGTGGGGAGGGGGAGGCCCATAAATTCCACCTGTCTCTCTGGGGAAGAGGCGCCGGCCCTTGGATGGGGGTGATATCCCAGCAGCCCTGCCCTGCCCTTCTCCAGGGGATGAGCTGACGGTGCCTCCTCACTGTTCTGCACCACGGTCCGACCTGCCCAAACCCCCAGGGGCGACAGCCGGGCCTTCCACCACCATAACTCCTCCAGCCCCTGGGGAGGTTTTTAAATAACAACAAGGGTTGTGGTGCAGACAACAGTGGTGTGCTCTCTACTGGGTCGTCGAGCGGTGGAGGGGAGGAAGGAGTTATCCTCGCTCCTCCCTCCCAGACTGTTTTTTCCGGGGGCCTTGGCCCTGGGGGAGGACCTTTTCCCCGAGGAGCCGGGCGTCCCGGTGTCAGGAGAGGAGCGGGGCCCCGAGCCTCTGCCGCCCGACGACCCGAACTCGGGGCGTTCCGGGAAGGGGTGCGCCGAGGAAGGTACTGCCAGTGACCCTGGGGGTGAGGTCACTGGAGGTTTGCGGCCAGTTGGCAGTGCCGGACCAGCCCCCATCCTCTCAGTGGGGGAGGGGTCGGTGACCGAGGGCGAACTCCCGGAGGAGGGTTCTGAATCAGTTGCGGACACCGGGGACGACGCAGAGTCCGTCTCCAGTGACATTTTCGAGTCCCAGGTGCCCCCCACCGATCTCCCCCTCATCGCACTCTAGGAACTCCGGAATTTGTAGAGGAAACTCGGAGTCGCCGGGATAGAGCCCAACTGGCGCTCGACCGCTGGAGCTCCTTCGAAAGAGTGTACTGGTCCGCCCATGCTGCGCGCCAGGCGCCTGGGCTTGACGTGAATGTGCGAAAGCAAGTCAGGAACTTCCTGGGAGCACTCCTGGTGAGGGCGAGGGACTTCTGTGCCCCTCTCTCGTCCTCCCAGTAAACATTGTATATAGTTTTTGTTAACTGTTTACTGGTGGTGGTTGCATTATGCTTCCGACATGGAGACAACTATAGCCAGCCTCAACATCAACGGCAGCAGGGAGTCACAGCGCAGATTCCAGACCCTCTCGGTCCTTCGGGACGGAGGTATGCGGTGTGCTTCCTGCAAGAAACCCACACTACCCCGGGAGACGAAGCCACCTGGCTCCTGGAGTGATTCGGGGGGGGGGGTCTACATGAGTCACCTCACCTGCAGATCTGGTGGGGTGGCTATCTTGTTGGCCCCGCATTTTCAGCCGGAGATCTTGGGGGTCAGGGAGCCAGTGCCAGGCCGTTTGCTTCACCTGACTGTTCAGCTGGGGGGCGCGGTGCTTCACTTGGTGAATGTCTACGCTCCCCTGGCCGGGCCGAGGCAAGCGAGCTTCTTCGAAGAAGTGTCCGCTCACCTTGCTTCCATCGACGAGAACCAGTGCGTCGTCCTCGGAGGAGATTTTAACTGCGTCCTCGTGGACAGGGACCACGGCGGTGCCCGCACGAGTTCGGCGTCGGGGAGGAGGTTCAGGGACTTGGTCAAGTCCTTTGACCTGGTGGACGTCTGGCGGAATCTCCATCCTGACTCCATCGCCTTCACCTTCGTGAGGTCGGAGCGTCCAGAATCGACCGCCTGTACGTTTCGCGGGCGTACGCCTCCTGTTTTCCGAAAGCCTCCACGCGGCAGGTGTCGTGCACGGACCATCACCTGGTGTGGGCGGAACTCCTTCCGTTCGGCGCCAGGCTCGGCTCCGCGTACTGGCACTTTAACAACCTGCTGCTGGAGGACGAGCGGTTCCGGGACTCGTTTAGTCGTTTCTGGGCCGGCTGGAGAAGGATGCGGGGAAGCTTCCCGTCCCTGAGGCTATGGTGGGACGTGGGCAAGGCTCACGTCCGCGTCTTCTGTTAGAGGCGGAAATTCAGGATCGGGGAGTTGGAGAGGGAGATGCTCGACCTGGAGTCACGCCTCGGTCAGCCCGACGCGGACCCGACCCTGCGCGGGGTGTACGAAGAGAAGAAGGCCGCGCTCCGGGACCTGCAGCTCGTCGGGGCTCGGGGCGCTTACGTGAGGTCGCGGATCTAGCTCCTCCAGGACCTGGACCGCGGCTCCCCCTTCTTCTACTCGCTGGAAAAAAGGCGTGGCACCCTTCAGCAGCTCCTTGTGCTGCTGGCCGACGACGGGTCCCTCGTCTCGGATCCGGAGGGTATCAGGGCCCACATCCGATCCTATTACACGGCTCTGTTCTCTCCGGATCTGTCCAGCGAGGATGCTCGCAGAGTTCTGTGGGAGGACCTGCCGCAGCTCAGCCCGGAGGACGTCGGAAGGCTCGATGCTCCCGTCACTTTAGAGCAGCTGACCGGCGCTCTCGAGGGGCAAATCCCCGGGGCTGGACGTGCTGACTGTGGAGTTCTTCAGGGCGTTCTGGGGAGCGACTACGTACAGGTCCTAGGGGAGTGTCTAAATGCCGGAGAGCTGCCCCTTTCTTGGCGCAGGGCGGTCATCGTCCTGCTGCCAAAGAAGGGGGACCTTCGTTCTTTGAAGAACAGGTGTCCGGTCTCCCTCCTCAGCACAGCCGACAAAATCTACGCCAGGGTGTTGTCTTCTCGCCTGGCTTCCGTGCTGGCCCACGTGATTCACCCGGACCAGTCCTACACCGTCCCGGGCCGGAGGATACACGACAACGTCCATCTGGTCCGGGACCTGATCCATTTCTGTCGACGGGCTGGTCTGCCGAGCGCCTTCCTGTCTCTGGACCAGGAGAAGGCGTTCCCGAGTACCTGCTCGGGACTCTGCGGGCATTCGGGTTCGGGACGCAGTTCATCGCCCGGTTCCGACTTTTGTACGCCGCCGCAGAGTGTCTGGTTAAAGTTAACAGGTCCCTGACGGCGCCCCTTCGCTTCGGGAGAGGAGTGCGTCAAGGCTGCCCCCTGTCCGGCCAGCTGTATTCCCTGTGCGTGGAGCCTTTCCTGCGCCTCTTGCAGAGGAGGTTGTCGGGGCTGGTTCTGCGCAGCGCGGGCACGGGGGTGGTCCTCTCGGCCTACGCCGACGACGTGCTCCTCACTTTCACCGACCCGGCTGACCTGGGGAGGATGCGCGAGTGCCAGGCCGTGTACTCGGCAGCGTCTTCCGCCAGGATCAACTGGGCCAAAAGTTCCGGACTACTGGTGGGTCCCTGGCGGGTGGACCCCCTGCCGGAGGAGTTTCGGGGGTTCAGCTGGAGTACCACCCATCTCCTCTACCTGGGGTCTACCTCAGCCCGACCGAGGAATCCTGGCCGGCCAACTGTCAGGAGCTGGAGGCCAAAGTCTCGGCTCGCCTAGGCCGCTGGACAGGATTGCTCAGAGTGCTATCTTACAGGAGCCGAGTGCTGGTCATAAACCAGCTGGTGGCTGCCATGCTGTGGTACCGGCTGGTCACTTTGGTCCCTCCTCCTGGCTTTGTCACTGACATCCAGAGAACGCTGGTCGACTTCTTCTGGGACAAAAAGATGCACTGGGTCGCTGAGGGTGACCAGGGTCGGGGACGTGCTGGGTGCTGGGTGCTGGGTGCCGGGGGCCTGGGCTGACGTTGCCGCAAGACATAGCGAGCAGGGCAGCAGTAGACGTCCGGTACGTGGCCACCGCCATCCGACGTCTTAAAACGGCGGTGCTCGTACCCGATGTAGCGCACCAGTTGGAGGACGCTCAGGTGTGCGGTGGGATCCCGTCCGCGCTCACCCCAGCCCGTACGGCCCCAAGGTCCCATACTTCCCGCAGGAGCCTGTGACCCACAGCCTGAGCCGCCTCCAGAATTTTAATTTTGTCCCCTTCAAAGACGCAAAAAGGCGTGCCCTATATCGACTGCTGCTGCACACCGTCCACCTCTTCTCCCTCATCCACCGTCCGGACACGCCTTGGCGTGCCCATTTGCCACCAGGCGGTGGGATCCCCAGTGGAGGGCCCTCTACGCGGGAGTCCTCCCCCTTTCTCTCGGGGATCTGGGGTGGAGGGTGCTGCACGTAGTGGTCCCCTGCAACCGCGGATTGCGGTGATTCACAGACTCCCAGCCCAACTGCTTGTTTATGGTGCTGTGGAGTCCGTGGACCATGTGTATATTGGGTGTGGGCGTTTGCACTCCCTTTTTGATTTTCTCAAAAACCTCCTCCTCTGCTTTTGGTTGCATTTCAGTCCCACGCTCCTGATCTTCGGGCACCCGGTGCGGAGGAGGGAGGGCAGGTCTGAAGACCTCCTCGTAGGTCTGCTCCTGGGCCTGGCCAAACTGGCCATAAACAGGTCCAGGCAGCGGGCCGTGGAGGGGGTTGTGAGGGCCAACTGCCTGCCCCTCTTCTGCGGTTATGTTAAAGCCCGAGTGTCCTTGGAGAGGGAGCATGTGGTGTCCACCAACACCCTGGGGTTGTTCAAGGAGAGGTGGACGCCGCAGGGAGTAGAGTGCATCATTTCTCCCTCCAACTCTATTTTGATTTAGTCCCTGCCCTCCCCTTCACTGTTTGATCACACAGCATTGCCCTTTGATGTGAAGGGCACTGCTTGTCACAGGCCACTCGGGTGTTTTCCTTTTTTCTGTTGGTGGAAATTAAGTAAAGATTTGTGCACTTTGTGTCTCTCACTGCGTCTCACACCTGCACACACACACTATAGCTGCTGGGGAAAAATTAAGCACTACCGCAGTTAGGCGGTAGTGTGGGGTTATAAAAACAAAGAAAAAATAAAATGCAATAAATAAATAAATAGGAGCTATTTGATTTGAAGGGCACTGCTTGTCACTGGACCACTCAGGTGTTTTCCCTCTTAAGAGTTGGATCAGTGTCAGTGTCAGTGTGCGCAC